>NC_135232.1:750104270-750729270 GCF_051348905.1 Ranitomeya variabilis
TTTTAACTGCACTGAGAAATAAAGGTATAGCGCCCCCCAGCATCAGAAAATCTCCAGGGCCTCGGCTACATGAAAACATGATTCGGGTCGGTTTTAACCGTCTGCAGTGTTGTGATCCCCGCCAAAAAAAAAAAAAAAAAAAAAGTCCAATTTCCCATTTATTTCTCTCTCCTCTGATATGATCAAGCATACCAGAGGAGAGAGAAATGGGGTCCTCCAAGACCCCCTCCAGTACCTTCAGCACCCACCAGTCCCTCCTGCTCTGTCCCTCGGCGCATGGCATCTTCTTCCGGGAAGGAAATGGCAGGCGTATGCTCAGTGCGCCCGCTGAGATCTGCCAGCCGTAATCCGGCAACAATAGATTTTTCCTATTGGCTCATTTTGATCACTGTGATAGACTTGATCACCGTAATCAAAATAGAAAAAAATAATAAATAGTAAATCAAACTCCCTTTTATCACCCCCTTAGTTAGGGAAAAATAAAATAATAAAAAAAAATTTTTAGAATTGGGGAGGTTTACACTCTTTAGGTATATCAGGTGGTCTCCAAACGTGACATGACGCCCGCCATTGATTCCAGCCAATTTTGCATTCAAAAGGTCAAACAGTGCTCCCTCCCTTCTGAGCCCTGTCATGTGCCCAAACAGTGGCTTTTCCCCACATACGGGACATCGGTGTACTCAGGAGAAATTGCATAACAAATTTGTTGGTCCATTTTCTCTTGTTACCCTTGTGAAAATAAAGAAGTTTGGGTCTAAATGAAATTTTTTGTGAAAAAAGTAAAATAGTAATTTTTTTCCTTCCACTTTGTTTTAGTTTTCGTGAAGCCCCTGAAGGGTTAATAAACTTCTTGAATGTGGTTTTGAGCACCTTGAGGGGTGCAGTTTTTAGAATGGTCTCACTTTTCGGTATTATCTGTCATATTGATACCCCCCTCCCCAACTCCAAATGTGAGGTGGTCCCTAAAAAAAATGGTTTTGTAAATTTTGTTTGAAAACTGAGAAATCGCTCGTCAACTTTTAACCCTTATAACGTCCTAACTAAAAAAATAGTTTTTCTAAAATTGTGCTGACATAAAGTAGACAAGTGGAAAATGTTATTTATTATCTATTTTGTGCGATATGACCCTCTGATTTAAGGGCACAAAAATTGAAAGTTTGAAAATTGCTAAATTTTCTAAATTTTTGCCAAATTTCCGTGTTTTTCATAAATAAATGCAAGTCATATCGAAGAAATTTTACCAGTAACATGTAGTACAATATGTCACGAAAAAACATTCTCAGAATCAGTGGGATCGTTCCAGAGCTATGACCTAATAAAGTGACAGTGGTCAGAATTGTAAAAATTGGCCTGGTCATTAAATACAAAATTGGCTCTGTCACTAAGGGGTTAAGAGTGGAGTTGTGTACACTAGTCTTAATGATGGAATTCCAGAAGTAAGATGCTCCTAATTCACTAAGAGGCCATGTAATGGATTACTCACATCACTGATGTGTTCCTCACCAGGAAAGCAACTCCAATTCAGGACTGGAGTAACATTTCTGCTGTAAGTTGGGCTACAAATTTTGATTAATTTATTGGGTGGGCTTTGCCATGCCCTGTATCTTTCACCTTTTTGGCTGCATTAGCTGAAACTGGCGTGAAAACTCCCAAATACTCAAGTTTGCTCAACACAAAAGTTTGCAACATATGTTTTATACTAATATTCTGGCAAAAACCCCTTCATGAATCGGGCAAAAAGTTTTATTAACGCCTTCGCCCCTAAGCCTGTTTTCACCTTCCTGACCAGGCTGATTTTTACAATTCTGACCACTGTCACTTTATGACGTCATAACTCTGGAAAGCTTCAATGGATCCCACCGATTCTGAGATTATTTTCTCGTGAGTATTGTACTTCATGTTAGTGGTAAAATTTCTTCTATATGACTTGTTTATTTGTGAAAAAAATACGGAAATTTGGTGAAAATTTATCAATTTTCAAACTTTTAATTTTTATGCCCATAAATCAGTCATATCGCACAAAATAGTTAACAAATAACATTTCCCACATGTCTACTTTACATCAGCACAATTTTTGAAACATAATTTTTTTTTGTTAAGAAGTTATAAGGGTTAAAAGTTGACCAGCGATTCTTCATTTTTACAACAAAATTTGCAAAACCATTTTGTTTTAGGGGCCACATCATATTTGAAGTGACTTTGAGGGGTCTACATGACAGAAAATACCCAAGTGTGACACCATTCTAAAAACTGCACCCCCTCAAGGTACTCAAAACCACATTCAAGAACTTTATTAACCCTTCAGGTACTTAACAGGAATTTTTGGAATATGGAAGGAAAAAATAAAATTTTACTTAAAAAAAAAAATAAATTTCCTTTAGACCTAATTTTTTTTTACTTTCACAAGAGTAACAGGAGAAAATGGACCATACAGTCTGTTGTGCAATTTCTCCTGAGCACGCCGATAACCCATATGTGGGGGAAATCTACTGTTTGGGCACACGACAGGGAAGGAAGAGCGCCGTTTCACTTTTTGAATGTAAAATTTGCTGACATAATTAGCAGACGCCATTTTATGTTTGGAGAGCCCCTGATGTGCCTAAACAGTGGAAATCCCAACAAGTGACACCATTCTGGAAACTAGACCCATTTGGGAACTCATCTAGATGTGTGTTGAGCACCTTGAACCCACAGGTGCTTCACAGAAGTTTACAACCTAGAGCCGTGAAAATGATAAAAAAAAAATCACATTTTTCCAGATAAATCTTTTCTAGCTCCAAATTTTGCATTTCCATAAGGGTAAAAGGTAAAAGGAGAAATTGCTCCATACAATTTGTTGTGCAATTTCTCCTGAGTGCGCAGATACCCAATACATGGAGGAAGACAAGTGTTTGGGTGCACGGCAGGGCTTGGAAGGAAAGGAGCGCCATTTGACTTTTTGAATGTAAAATTTGCTGGAATAATTAGCGGATGCCATGTCACAATTGGAGAGCCCCTGATGTGTTTAACTAGTGGAAACCCCAAACAAGTGACACCATATTGGAAACTAGACCCCTTTTTAGCTCCAAATTTTGTATTTTCAGAAGGGTAACATAGCCCATATTTTGTCGAAAACTACTTTTGAGGCACAGTGCAAAGCTCAGAAGGGAAGAAACGTCCTATTATAGTGCAGATTTTGCTGCACTTGTTTGAGGGTGCCATGTTACATTGGCAGAGCCCCTGAGGTGCCAACACAGCAGAACCCCCCACTAGTAACCCCATTTTACAAATTAAACCTCTCAATGAATTCTTCTGGGGGTGTAGTTATTATATTGACACCACAGGTGTGTCACAGACTTTTATACCATTGAGCAGTGAAGATAAAATAATTTACATTTTTACTACTAAGATTGTGCGTTAGCCCCAAGTTTTACATTTTCCTACTGGAAAATGGGTAAAATGGCACCAAAATATGTCCCACAACTTCTACTGAACGTAGCAATACCCCATATGTGGCTGTACAGTACTACTTAGCCATATCGAGAGATTCAGGAGGGACGGAGCACTGTTTTCCTCCCGGAATGCAGATTTTCCTAGAATAGTTTGCGGATTCCATATAAAGAGCCCCTAAGTGCTAGAAAAGCAGAATCCCCCCCTCAAGTGATCCCATCTTGGAAATTATAACTTTGGGAATCTATGTACAGATGTAGTGACGATTTTGACTCCATGGGCGCTTTCCAGAAACAAGCAGCAACGGATGTTGCTGAGTGAAAATTGCAAACTGCCGTTGTAGTGACGAGTACATTATGCCCAGCTCATGGTTCTGGAGACACACACATGTAAATTAGGCGGGCTCCCATCACTACAGAAATGCCAAACATGTGGGCGCTAAATTTGTTTTAGGCACATTGGGGCTCAGAAGGTAGGGGGCATTTGGATTTGGGAGAACAGAATTTGCTGAATTTTTGTTGGGCCCGGAGCCATTTTACTTTTCCAGTGCCTTTGTGCTACCGGTAATGTGGAAGCCCCTATATTTCCGTTAACAGATGACAAACCTGAGTGGGGACTTGCTTTTTTGTGGATTGAGTTGAAGCTTTTTTTGGGAACGTTTTACATAACATTTATGATCACATTTATCCAGCACTCTACGCAGAGCACTTACTTTGGAGTTTCCATCTAAATCTCTGAGTGACATGATTCAGATTAAACCCCCAAGGGATCCATTCGCTATAATGAGGAAGCAGAGTTACTCTGGACTCCTCCTGGTATCCTTCTTTTCAGAAGTGCACAAAACTGTGGTCGACAGCACTTTTATGCAATCCTGAGAATGAGAAGACAGACACCGCCGGATCACAGGTCTGACAGCATCCACAATGCCTCCATCTGCCTCATTATAGGAAATCTTCTGCCGGGGGTTTCATCTGAATCATGTCTTTCAGAGTTTTACATGGAAACCCCGGTGTAAGTGCTCAGCGCAGAGCCTTACTGCTATTTTTGGAAGGCAGAATGAATAAATCAACAGCATGTGAAGAATTGGTTTTATTTATTTTTTACGCCATTCCACGTGCGGTATAAGTGATTAGAAGAGTTTATTCTTCAGGTCTGTGCAATTACAGTCATACCATATTTATATCGAGTTTTTATGTTTGGCTGCTGTCACAACCTAAAAGACTCTTTTTATTCCGAAAACTAGTTGTTGCATCACCATATTTTGCAAGCCATAATTTTTCCATATTTCGGCCGACAGTCATGTGAGGGCTTGTTTTTTTTGTAGGACGAGCTGATGTTATTATTGGTACTATTTTCGGGCACATGACATTTTTTGATCACTTTCTATTCCGATTTTTGGGAGACAGAATGAACAAAAACCAGCAATTCAAGAATTGCTTTTTGGGGTTTCTTTTTGTACCGTTCCGCATATGGTAAAATTGGTAAGGCAACTTTATTCTTCGGGTCAGTACAATTACAGCGATACCCAATTTATATATTTTTTTTTTTTCTGTTTTGGAGCTTTTACACAATAAAAACTATTTTATAGAAAAAATAATTATTTTTGCATCGCTTTACTCTGAGAGCTGTAACATTTTTTTATTTTTCTGCTGATGGAGCTGTATGCTGACTTGTTTTTTTGCAGGACAAGACGTATTTACATCTTTTTGATCGCGTTTTAATGCACTTTTTGGTCGGTGGAATGACAAAGCATTGTTTTGTGCCTCATTATTTTTTATTTTATTTTTTTTACAGTGTGCTTTGAAGGGGTAACTAGTGGGACAGTTTTATAGGGCGGGTCGTTATGAATGTGGCGATACCAAATATGTGTACTTTTATTGTTTTTTTTTATTTTTTTTATTTACATAAATACCGGTAAGTGTATTGGAAAACTGTGTTTCTTTTTTTTTTCTTTGGTGATTTTTTTTTTTTTTTTAAATGGTTTTACTTTCTAATATATTTTTTTTTCTTTACTTTTTTACATTGTCCCAGTATGGAACATTACTGTATTACTTCATTGGAGCAGCGACTGACAGGCAGGGAAGGAGGCGTCTCAGTTTAAGATGAGCGAATTTGCTTTGGTTCCCTCTTATTCGGCAAGCTGCAGAGGAAACCTGGCTTCTTGGATCTCGCTGGCTGATCGCCGCCGCAGCTGCATGTGTCGCGGCTGTGTCACAGTCACAACACATGCATGGAGAGCCCAACACACAGGCGCTATATGCATGTGCTGTGACTGACACAGCCACGACACATACAGCTGTGGCACCAATCGGCTGATCGGCCAGCGCGATCCAGGAAGCCGGGTTCCCGCTGCAGCTTGCCGAATAAGAGCGAACCCGAGCAAATTCGCTCATCTCTAGTCTCAGGTCCTGCTCTCTGCAGGCACTGCAAAGCCACCTTCCCTGAATGACCCGCCGCCATCTTGCAGCCAGGGGGTCTCCATGGAGACTGTTATGATCCTTAGTGGCTGAGGATCACGAATCGACCAGCAAGTGAATAAACTAAGGACAAGCTCTAGGGAGATGGTAACTGGACTGATCGCAAATCTGAACCTATCCAACACAACTAGAGGTAGCCGGTGAACGTGCCTAAAAAATTCCTGGACGTCTCGAGCCAGCCTGAGGAACTAGCTACCCCTAAAGAGAAAGAAAGACCTCGCTTGCCTCCAGAGAAATAATCCCCAAAGATATAGAAGCCCCCAACAAATATTAACGGTGAAGTAAGAAGAAGGCACATACGTAGGGATGAAATCAGATTCAGCAAAAGAGGCCCGCTAATACTAGAAAGCAGAAAATAGAGCAGGGGTCTATGCGATCAATAAAAAACCCTTACAAAATATCCATCCTGAGATTTCAAGAACCCACGCACCAACTAATGGTGTGTGGGGAGAAACTCAGTCCACTAGAGCATCCAGCAAGCGAGGGAATCACATTTTAGCAAGCTGGACAAGAAAACATGATAAACACTGCTGATCAAAAAATGAGCAAACAAAACTTAGCTTGTCCTGGATGGACTGGGAGCAAGGTAGTCAGAAGGAATCTGAGTAGCACTGATTACATCGACAGCCGGCAACAAGTGAAAGTAAAACAGAGCTATATAGGAACCTCCCAGGGGATAACGAACCAGCTGATAGCCAGAGACCAGCAGGATAACAAACAAAGCCACCAGGGGGAGCCCAAAGCAAAAGTCACACCATACCACAAGTGACCACAAGAGGGAGCCCGAAAACAGAGTTCACAACAGGAGACCATCAGGACAACTCGATCACAGGGGGGCTCCCTGCGTGATTCTCCTCTGTCGCTGTCACTACTGACAGCGGCATCAGAGGGGTTAAATGCCCGCGATCGGTGCTAGCACCGATCTTGGGCGTTGCTGTGGGGTGTCAGCTCTCACACAGAGCTGACACCCGCACCCGATCCCCTTGGCGCTCAGCGTGAGGCCGCGCTATCGGTGCGCCGTACCTGTGCTGCTGTTGGCGAGAACGCAGCTCCCACAGAGCAGTACATGTACGGAGCATATCGGGAAGGGGTTAATAGAGCGAAAAATAAAGTAATGGTCCAAAATTGTGATTGGTTATACTGTTACAAACCCCCCCCCCCCACAAAAAAAAAAACTTGGAATTATGGAAACTAAAGGATGGATAGACATGTTAATGATACAAATTGAGGAAAAAATGTAAAAGTTTGTAAGCGCCACATGCAGAGATACACACACTTTACACGTTTTGACTGCGATCAGTGAGGGTATTAACCCCTTTCTGACAAAGGACGTAGTAATCTGTCCAAGTCAGCTGGGCCTACTTGACCGGGATCCATGGAAGCTTTCCAGAGTTATTACCTCATAAAAGGACTGTGTTCAGAATTGTAAAAATTGGCCCGGTCATTAACGTGCAAACCACCCTTGGCGATAAAGGGGTTAATGGTTGTCAGGATTTTTCTGCCATGCTAAATGTTCTTTCATAATCAGATCCTCAAGGTCCGCTGCTTTCAGCTCCCTTGGCAATTGCCAGACAATGTCCTAGGTGTGCTCGATGAGATACAAGTCTGGAGGTGCTGCAGGCCCTGGTAGCAAGTTTAGACCACTGTAATGCTTGCGCCCTAACTGGGTGGTGCGAGCGAGGATTGTGGCCCCACTGTGCCACGAACCAGACTACCCTGGATGGGCATGACTAAGCTGCTACCTTGATGTTCACTGGAGCTTCTAGTGGTGAGGTCAGGCTTGTGCGGCAGGTAGCTGCCAGGTACCACTCCAGGGTGGTGTCTGGCCGTAGCAGCTGATCCCACTGGGGAACGGAAGTCTATTGACAGGTGCGAGCAAGTACGGACGGGCACGACTGGTACTCTGGTGGGCACGGCTGGCACTTTGGCGGGCACGCCTGGCACTCTGGCAGGCAGGCACAGCTGGCAGGTGGGCACAGCTGGCACTCTGGAGGAATCGGGACCGTAACGGGTTAGGACAGGAACACAGGCAGGTATGAGTAGGATAAGGGAGCCGCTATTAACCAGTACAGACTGGAGAGACAGGAAATGTAAGGAACCAGTTCAGACTGGAAGGACACACAGGACACACAGAGCAAAGCTGCAGGATGTGGAGAGCAGGGCAGAGCCACAGGAGGCGAGACGGGAGTAGAGCAGAGCCACAGAATTCGGTGAACAGAGCGAAACCGCAGGTTGCGGTGAGCAGAGCCGCAGGATGGGGCGAGCAGAACAGAGCTGCAGGTTGCAGCTAGGAGAGCAGAGCCACAGGAGGCGGCGAGGAGAGCAGAGCACAAGGAGTGGACACAAGATACGCACAGCTGAATAGGAAAGGCAACAGACAAGGATACAACAGGTACAGGTATAGACCAGAGTTCAGACTGGGACATACATGGGAACAAGTACAGGACAAAGATTCAGGCCTGGGAATACAGCCCCCAGGTTGGCAGAAACGAGACACTAGAACACAGAGACGGGCCTGGTTATGCAGCCCCCAGGGTGGCAGAGAAAGGACAGGACCTGGCAACTCAGCAGTAACACAATAACTGAGAAAGTTTGTTACTCAGGCATCCCCCTATGGTTGGAGATGCCTTAAGTACCTGATGCCTCTTGGCAATTGGCTGGGGACACCTTAGGAAGGTGCACACAGTCTCTATAAGAATCAGGGAGTGCCAGGACCGCCGCCCTAAGCATACAGCCAGGAAGTAGCAGCAAGCAAGGACATGAGGCCAGAGCATGGAGCCGACAGAGGACAGAACTCACAGCATGGCCCGGAGTGGTGAGTAAGATGGGAGATGGGAAGCCATGCAGTGATGCCGGCAGGGATGTAACAGCCACTCAATCTGCTCACAGTAGGACAAGCAACTTGAAGCCTGGTGAAATCATGTTGAAAAATAGCTCTTGGGACAGTTTGGAGAAATGGCCATACTACTTGTTCCCTGATTAAATTAATGTAACCTTGAGCTGTTAGTGTAATTAAAATGAAAACTAGTAGGGTCCAGCTACTGTACATGCAACTCCACACCGTAATCTTGGGAATAAGAACATTGTGAGGTTTCCTTATAAAGACCTATTCATTGCATTGCTCATGTGATCTCCAGCTATCAAGACAAAAGCGGGACTCTTCGCAAAAGGATAAACGTCCATTCCAGCCTCCATTGCTGTCTTTTTTTCTGCACCATGATAGACTTGAGGTCAATGGAACAACTGTAGCTGGACACCTCGCTTGCAGCCCAATGGCAAACAAATGGCTTCTGACGGTTTGCTTAGACCCTGTTTGGTGCCTTAGGCTTGCTACGTGATGTCCAACTTCTCTTGCAGTACTATCATTTCTCCCATGTATCCTAGGAGCCATTTTTCATCATAAGAATGCCAGGCTTCTTGTTCAGCAGCATGTGTGCCATTTCTATGACCGTAAATATCATAATGACATCCATTAAAAAGGACATGGCGTGAAAAGCTTTTGAAAGCTCCTAACGTTTCTATTAAATGGATACCATTATAGCGTCTGTGTGATGGATGCCTCTGTCACAGCCTTACTTTAAGGTATAGGTCCGGAGCCTTTCCCAGTGTGTACATTTTACAAAGGCCATAAGCGGTATTTGAAAATGCTTTTGTACAAAAAAGAATAACTAGCGTTCCTTTATATTGTGCCAAAAATCATTTTTTGGGAAATGTAAGTACCGTATGTAATTTTTACTTGAATTCTCCTGTCTTCTTTTTTTTTAACTATTCACTATTTTCAAGAGATTCAAAAGTGACTTTTCAGTTGTCATAGTGATCTGTTTCTCATCCCCTAATTTATTATTTATTTTTTAACTTAAAATAAAACTTATAGTAGTATTTTTAACATCTATGTGACCCCAGAGTAAAATAACACAAAATTTGCATTTTGTTTCACTGACTCTCATGGTTGGTAAAATATGTCTGTGTTCCTAGATTTAGCATTCGGTTTTATTATTTTCTATTGCTAAACAGTTTCTAAACTTTAATATCTTTAAGCTGTCAGGATTTACATCAGATCCCCGGGAAGTCTGTAGCTGTCTTTATGATCTGGAGACCAACGTCTGTGAATCATTCAGTATCCTTTCCATTTTCATGAATGACTTTGTGGTTAATGCAGATGCTCTAAAGAAACACCTTAAAGGGAAGTGATCATCAGAAAATACTACATTTTCCTGCCGTTATAGTGCTAGTTTGCAGTTATATTTTCTCTGCAACCGCTTGCTTCCAGCCAACTGGTCAATGCTGGGGCTGTAACTAAAACCAAAACAATTCAGTAGGGGTCAAAAAGAACCAAATGAGATATCAAGACGTGGATATATCGAAATAAACTTTTATTATAAATGTGTGTGACTGTGATTACAAAGTATATTAGAATTACATAGATCCACAAATATAAAATCATATATAAACATTAAAAACATAACATGCGCTGCACCAGGAAGATCAGGATGAAAGAGTGAAATATCACTCTTGACCACAGCCCCACTATAATACCAGGATGTCTTAAATTATGCTGGCACCGTATAATTAAAATTATCTCTGCCAAATCCAACACAAAAAGAACAATAAAAATTATATATATTTAAAAAAAAGTGCTCCAATGCCAAGTCAACTTTAAAACAGCATTGCTAAATTTAACTCAGTAACACAATTGAAAAGTGCATCAGTGCCAAATCAAATAAAAATAACCACTCATGATTATAATGGATACAAATCACTGCATAAAGTGACAGTGCAAAAATGTGAATAACACAAGAATTACACCCACAAAAAGTGTCTAGTGTGGTGTTGGGAGTAGCAATTTATGAGACAGTGGTGTCAGCAATTATATATTAATTTATACCTGCGGGGGCTGGATCCTGGACCTGCGCTTCTCCCGACGCGCGTTTCGGATTAAATATATATCCTTCAGGGGGATAATAGAATGATGATGTGGGGGGCTTTTTATAGTGTCTTTATTCTGACCGCCGCGGCCCGGTTATGTGCGGCGCATGCGCAGTCCGGAGGACCGGAAGCTCCGGCCCCCACGTCACATGATCGGTTGCATGGGGCCGGTTGCATGGTTACTGCTGTGGTTTCCACAGCGAACTGTTACACAGTGCACTGGGGTGATGTATATGAAATTTCTTTCTTCACAGATATATGAATAGGAATGTGAGTTATTTTTGAAATTTATTCTATGTGTACTGTGTGACTTACATTATCTATATAATGCTGGGGCTGTGAACAGTCAGTGTTCTACACGCAGTGACAGCGATGCAACTACACCCACTGATCATTGACTGACATCCTTCTATGCACACAAGCTTCGAAGCAGGATGTCAATTAAGAATTAGTGGATATGATTACAGCCGTGTGTAGAGAGCAATAATTGCTCATTGCCACTGGCTCAACCTCAATGATACCAGCCGAGCTGCTAAGGGGAGAATATAGCACCATTTTCCCTGGACATCCTTCCTGACAGTACCATAAAGGTCGTCCTTCTTATCCTTGAAGGAACATGAAACACACGGAGAGGTTAAAAGGCTCCTCCCACCCACCTCCCTGAGTCTTTTTCCTGTTCCTGCATGAAGGGACGCATGAGAGAGAGTGCAGCAGAGCTTAATGGATCAGGGCCCAGGGGGATCGTGTGGCTCGGCTTCTCCTTTTCCCTGTCAAGAAGCCCGCAGCCGACACTCCCCGAATGAAGGTCCCTCTGCCACAGAGACTAGTCGAGGGGACGAGCTCCTAGGTAGAGCCGCTTCCCTTCGATGGGGGGGAGGCCGGCGATGTGCATCCTCTTCCGGGCAGACGCTTGGAATGAGGGACAGGCACACATCCGGTGATGTCATGGACACAATGGCATCTGACTTCTGAATTTGGTGTGCGTCCCACGATGGAATGCGGAAGATTGAAGACTATTTAATATAAGGATTACCTTTGTCTATGGGGCTCACACTCTATGTGGCTAGATAGCAGTGGAGGAAGCTGGCAGAGAGCAGGACTGCATTGTGAATGTTGTCTGCCCAGTCTCACTGTTAATGCAGGATCCTGATTATGCTTCCCCTTTCTTCTATAGGATAAGGGAACCCCTGCAACGGCACTCCCTACCCTTAAGAGGTCAGGCAAGGCCACTATGAAATCCAAGAGGTGCCCTGTCTGTAATATGAAATTACCGGAGGCTTATGGGAAACTGCTTTGTGAAGGTTGCACCACTGAGATTGTTAGAGACGAGCAGCCGTCCTTTCTTTTGGAAATGTGGTCCATGATACGAGAAGAGGTCCAGGCCTCCATCGCTAACCTCACCCCACTCCAGGCTACCAACCCAGGCCCTCGAGCTAAGAGACCACGTTGGGGAATGGAGCTGAGCTTGGAGGAAGATCTCCATTTCTTAGGAGCGGCTCAGGGCAAGGAAGGACAGGTTGTTGCAGAGAGTCTGGATGGGGGCAAGAGATATCTTTTTACCTCGGAGGACACTGACAAGCTTATCCAGGCAATAAGAAGCACAATGCAGGTTGAAGAAACCACAAGATCACAGTCTATCAAGGATGAGATGTTTGGGGGTCTCAGATCCCAAAAACAAGTGTTTCCAGTGAACAGTCATATCCGGGCTATGATCCTGGAGGAATGGGAAGATGCGGAAAAATGAGTGGTATACCCCGGGTATTCAGGTTGCGGGATTCGGGATGCGGCTGCCCTTTGAACCTGAAGATATCAAACTGTGGGAAGAAGTCCCCAAGATTGAAGTTCCTGTGGCCAAAAGACTTCCCTACTCTTTGAGAACTCCTCAAGCTTGAGAGAGCCAATGGATAAGAAGGCGGATAACCTTCTTAAGAGGGCCTGGGAAGCATCGCAGCAATAATGAAGGCCAATATAGCTCCCACCTCATTTGCTAGATCCATGTTTTTGTGGATCGGGCAACTAGAGGAACATCTAAATAACAAAACGCCTAGGAAAGACATCTTGGCGTCCCTTCCCTTAATGAAGTCGGCCATGGGTTTATGACAGATGCCTCCACCAAGTTGGTTGGGTTCGCGGCCAGGAACAGTTCATCTAATTAGGCCAACAGGGCCATTTGGATGAAGACTTGGTCAGGGGATAACTCCTCTAAAAATAAGTTATGCTCTATTCCCTTCTCAGGGCTGAGAATATTCGAGCTGGCCCTAAATGAAATTCTGGAGAAAGCATCGGATAAAAAGATGGGGTTCCCTGAGGATAGTACTAGGAGGTTTCAGTCCATTTAGAGACCCTAGGCCATCCCAGAGGCAGGATTATAGAACCAAAGGGAAGTCGAGTAAGTGGAGTTACCCCAATGGAGGGAGGGGTAGAGGCTTCCTTTTTGGATCAGGCTCAGGACCAAAGCTCAAGCAGTTTGCGGAAAATTGGCGACACATTACCCAGAACCAATGGACGCTGAGAACTATTGCAGAACGGTACTTAATAGTTTTCGGGGGCTCCTCCCGAAAGGTTCACTGCTACTTGTTCCCTGCCCACCAGTTCCCTTGTATGCACAGACATAGAACTGGTGGATACAGCAGTAATAATTCCAGTTCCTCGGTCAGAGAAAGGCCAAGGCCACTACTCACACTTATTCACTGTCAGGAATCCTTCAGGCGAAGCTTGCACTATAGTAAACCTAAAACCATTTAATTTCTGGGTAAAATACAAGAGGTACAGGATGGAATCTATAAGATCAACATTTCCCTGATAAACTAAAGAGGCAGTCATGTGCACACTAGATTTGAAAATTATCAGGTGCCAGTATATCCCTCCTCTCAGAAATTCCTTCGGTTCACTGTAAAACTTCAAAATCAAACTGCTACTTCCAATTCCAGTGCCTTCACGTTGGGCTGGCCTCGGCTCACCGGGTCTTCACAAAACTGGTTGCAGAAATTGTAGCCTTTTTAAGACAGAAAGGTATAATTATAATCCCGTACCTGGATGATTTCCTGCTGTTAGCGAACTCCGTGGAAGAACTTCAGGTGCTCAAAGAGAGGACGATAGCAACTTTGGAGCATCTGGGTTGGATCCTGAATCTGAAGAAATCAGACTTGGTGTCAGGAACCAGGAAGATTTTCTTGTGGGTCCTGCTGGATTCTAGGCTAAGAACATTCTTCTTACCGGAGGAAAAAACAGAAAACCTTGAAGGACAGGGTCCAGCTGTTCCTGGGGAGTCGCGTTTCAATCAGAACGGCAATGAAGACTCTAGGTCTATTAACATCCTGCATTCCCTGCGTCTGGTTGGCCCAATTCCACTCCAGGAGTTTACAGAGGGCTATCCTATCCTGCTGGGACAGACACCAAGTTACACTTGACAGAAGTATCTGCTTATTCCTTGCGGTAAGAAAGTCGCTGCTCTGGTCGACGGTTCTCAAGAATCTTTGGCAGGGCATCCCGTGGATTACCTCTCCTTGTGTAGTACCACAGATGCCAGCAAGGAAGGTTGGGGAGCGCACCTGGAAGGAAAGATATTCCAGGGATGTTGGCTTCCGAACATTCAGTCCCAGTCATTAAACTACAGGGAGTTTTACGCCGTGTGGAAAGCCCTAAAACAAAATCGCTCAGTATTAAAAGGACAGCATGTGAAGATCGTGTCAGACAACGTGACTACAGTGTCCTTCCTGCACCACCAGGGAGGCCTGAAACATTGAGCAGTCCAATATCTGTCCTCAATCATCTTCGCCTGGGCGGAAAGAACAGTTCTATCAGTGTCAACGGTTCATCTGGAAGGATCCCAGAACAATGTGGCAGATTATCTGAGCAGATGGAAGATCTGGCCTACAGAATGGGAGGTATTCCAGCAGTTCTGCCAACTTTAGGGTACTCCCCAGATAGATCTGTTTGCAACAAGGAAAAATGCAAAGGTCATCAGGTTTTACTCCCTGAGCCCCACAGACAATCCGGAAGGGATCGACATGTTAAGCCAGAGGTGGAATTGGAAGCTGTCATACACCTTTCCTCCAGTAGCGCTTATTCCAAGAGTGTTCAGGAAAATTAAGGAGGATCTGGAGAAGGTATTTCTAATCGCTCCATTCTGGCCAAGAAGAAGTTGGTTCCCTCTGCTAAAGACCATGGCCCTGGAAGAACCTATGCTACTTTCTCTGAGAGAAGAATTAATACATCCAGTCTTTCACCACGACCTGGAAAGACTCCATCTGTCAACGTAGATCGTAAAAGGAACACCTTAAGGGCCCGGGGTCTATGTGGCCAAGTCATAACTACGATCCAGGCAAGTAGGAAGCCGGTCACCTCGGCAATTTATAATAAAGTTTGGAAGAGATTCTGTTTGGAGTGTGGTAGTTCGAATATAGACTCGGGCCAGCCAGATATCCCAAAGATTTTGGATTTCTTTCAGGCAGGGTTTAACAAAGGTCTTAGGCCAAGCACACTTAAAGTCCAGATCTCGTCTTGAACGTTTTCCTCGATCATCCCTTGGCATCTAACCCGTGGGTATCTAGATTTAAGCGATACAGAGGTTAAGACCTACTATAAGTTGATCTGTGCCACCTTGGGATTTAAACTTGGTCCTTAACGCCCTTCGTAAGACCCCTTACGTGCCCGTAGAACACATAATTATATCCAGACTCCCCTTCAAAACAGCATACTTAGTGGCCATTACCTCCGCTAAAAGAGTAGAGGAGATCCAGGCCCTGCCTATTCGGGATCCATATCTCCAGATTCTGGACAACCAGATAGTCCTTAAATTAGGTCCGACTTTTCTGCCAAAGGTAATGTTATGCCAGATCCTAAAACAGGAGATATTGCTACCCTCCTTTTATGAACATCTAGCAAATCAGAAGGAATCCCTCTTCCATGCCCTGGATGTTAGGCAGGCCGTTGTACTCTACCTAGAGGCCACTTGCAGTTGGAGGCAGGATTCTAATCTCTCTGTTCAGTTCGAGGGCAAAAATAGGGGAAAGAAAGCTTCCAAGCCCTCTATAGCAAGATGGACCATTTCAGCAGTATCCCTAGCATACAATTCAGAAGGGATTTCCCCTCCAGAAAAGCTGAAGGCTCACTTAACTAGAGCATTCTCCACCTGCTTGGCTGAGAGGGCGGGGGCATCAGTCGAGCAGATCTGTAAGGCTGCAACCTAGGCTAGAGTGAACATGTTTTGTAAGCATTATAAGTTGGACGTGTTGTCAAATTATCACACTGCTTTTGGAAGTCCCACCCTAAAGAGGTACTTTGGTATTCTCCATGGTGCTGTCAGGAGGGATGTCCTGGGAAACTGGTATTAGACCTACCGTCAATTATGTTTCCAGGAGTCCATCCTGACAGCATGGGTCCCCTCCCTGATATAGTTCCTATTGCTATTGTGTCTTAACATTGCATAGGAATTTAATAAAATTTAGCTGCATCAATCCTGGTCTGGTACTTGGAAAAGCACTGAAGGAGGTGGGTGGGAGTGACCTTTTAATCTCTCTGTGTGTTTCCTGTCCCTGTAAGGATGAGAAGGATGGACTCCTGGAAACCTAATTACCGGTAGGTCGAATACCAATTTCTCCCAAACATCCAATCCAAGTGCTGCATGTGTTTTGAAATGGTGTTTACCTGCAATAGCACTAAGGGTCCCTCCACACCCTCCATACACTTTTTATATCACTGTCAGCCGAACAATGGTTCACCCAATCTATTGGTCAGTAACTGTAACCTGCTACTGCTAATACATGTTACAATATGGCTGATCCGATAGCTGCTACTGCGCATGCGCCGGCGGCGCACTCTTACTGGAGAAGAAAAAAAAAACCTCCACGATGGCGGTGGCGCCTGCACAGTAGCAGCTCCCGGATCACAGCTATAGACACCGATAGGCGCCATTTTCAAATAGTTTTTTTTTTTCCCCTAGCTCGATAACATCAAGAAAATGTATTATTACCACACTAAACATGCGATTTTGCTGTAGAGCAGGAGCCACTGCTGGCACCTGCCTGCAGAAGCGTTTTTTAATGTCTTTTTTTTCAGAAGGTTAGGTATTTATTATGTAAACTAGGGATCGGGTGACTAAGGGATCAGTGACCTGTCGGCAGTTTACATTAAGAATATATAATCAGGGCACCACATACACCAGCCCCGCCTTAGGGCACGAGAATCTCATTAACTACAAACTCAAAATAAAGAATAAAGAAACAACCAGAAGACTGATTTAATCAACCAAGGTATCATTTTATTCAGCATAACGGCGCCGACCTGACGCTGTGTGTAGGTTACTAAGCACCATCCTGCTGACAGGTTACCTTTAATAGCTCTCAACACAATATGATGCCCCCTCATAGTATGATGTCTTCACACAGCCCCTCAAACAGTAAGCTGATCCCACACAGCCTCCCATTCAGAATGACGTCCCCGCACAGCACCCCAGAATGCAATAAAGAAAAACTACTTGCTTCAATCTGTTCCCCCTCATCTGCATTCTGTGCTGTGTACTGAGGAACAGCTGGCGCAGTGTAGTGACGTCATCATGCTTGCTCCGCTCTTAAGCTGAATGATGGAAGAGGAAGCTGTCTGTTCCCTGTTCCATTATTGTTTTCACCAGTATCTGAATCACAAGGATACAGATGCCAGTGAAATTGACAGACCATGCAGAGGGGCCCTTGGCTTTCCAAGATCGCAGGCCTCACCAGAACAGCCAAAAGGCTGTATATGTCCCGCGGCTCCACTTTGCCCATGTCTGCCATAGAGTATACTAGAAAATCCGTTTACATGTGCAGCCATTTCCCTCCATCAAATCTTGATGTCTGCTATGGGAAAACTTCTACTTTAAAAAATTTGTAAAACTCTTCTTCTACTGTACGATCTGAATATGTTGATCAATCTAAAAGAAATGTCAGTGGAATGTTTTGTTTTTAATTGTTAGAGATTCTACACTTTTGGGTAAGGAATTGTTCTAAAAATTAAATTTAGAAATTGCATCTTTGTTCACATCTGCATAACAGTCTCCATTGCAGGCTCATCCATATTTTTTTTCAAGCTGGTCTTATTTTCCTATGAAAACAGATGCATCTGTTGGGTGGTGTCCATTCTGTGAAGTCTATGGCCGAGCATCATTGTAGCTTCCGTTAGAACTAGTAGCCACAGTATGGACGTGAGCAGATATATCCTTTTCCTTAATGCAATTGTACAGACCTTGAAGGCCTTTTTAACTTGATGTAAGTTATTAAATTGATTCAAAGTTATTAATATGACTCTCGAGATAAGTTAACACTAACAAACCTTCGACAACTGGATTGAGGCTAGACTAGTTCTGCCAATATGCATGTAATGTGCAAGGTCATCTTAAGCAATAGACAAATTAATTATTTTTATGTTGTTTTTTTCTTATGGCTTAGTTTGGCCTGTACTACTGTGATCTGAAGGTGCTTGGGATGTGTCTTGATTACATTTTTATGACTGTAATCTTGTCTAATTTTTAATGCAGACAACAGAGAACGGAATTCCCAGTTACAGATAATGTGCAGACTATTCCTCCTCCTTATGTTGTAAGGATAATCTTGATCTACAGCCGGCCAGCTTCTCAACCATCACTTACACTGACAGAGACCATGAAGGTAACGATATGTGCACTAGATGAAAATTGTCAATTGAGAAGAAAAAGACAGGGAAGAAAATGTGTGCACACCCAATAAATAGAAAATATTTGATTTTAGGGACAGTATAGAGAAAAAAACAAAACAAATAAAGTTAAAAATGTACATGCATAAAAAGGCTAGACGTTTGTATAAAATAGTTAAAAAATAGTCACTCAGACAAGGCATACTTTAAATAAATCAGTCCAATGAAGAGAAAAAAGGAGCAACACTTCGTTCTTTCCTGGCATGTAAACCTTAGTCCTTTACTGCAGCAAGTTTTTTATGGACATGGTTTTACGGGCAGGACAAGTGCAGATAAAACAGGCAAAAGGATAGGACAACGGCCGTTTCGCGTTAAGATATGCTTCCATGGGTCCTGGTATATAACTGGGGACCCTTGTGTGTGTCTGTGGTGTATGAGCAGGATAGCTTAAACTCAAGGCCTTTCCCGCTTTTTTTCTAGGCCTCTGCCCCCTCTTCCCCCTCCTTCTCTCCCCTATCTTAGCATCATCGCACAGGCTCTGTGCCCGTCCAGCATGGACACACCCTCTCCACCCCCCTTCACACACACACACACACACACACACACACACACACACACACACACACACACACGCTCCTCCTCTTCTGGTGCAAACTCTGTGCGCCCTTCCTTACGTGAGGCTCACCTCTTTCTCTCTAGTCTCCATTTTCTGGTATTCAAACATTGCTGCATTAGGACAAGTGCCTTCCCAGCCCAGCAGCTTCTCCAACCGTTCCTCCTGTGTCCTCTTCTCTCTGGCAGCATACTTCAGGACATCCTGTCTCCTGTGGGTAAGTTCTGCTCTGCAGTCAGACACTCTCCCCAGCAATTCTCCTTGCTGTCCCCTAACCTTTGGCATTTATTAGTGAATCTGCATAGCCTCTGTCTCATGTCTAATTTTAAAGGAGAGCACTCTCGCCCTCCGGCCTCTACTACACTTGTCAACACTTTGTTTGCTTCTTTTCTAAATGCAGACTCCCTTCAGGTCAGTCTTCTTTCCTTCTGTCAGGACTGCAGTAAGCCCCCTGTTCTTACTACCTAGGAGTCCTCTACCGCTTCTGAGAAGAGCACCACCATTGTCCCAGCGTGGGTGACTTCCCTGTCTTAATCCGTTGCAGATCTTATCAAAATGTCTCATTCCCTGGTATCCGTTTGTTACCTATCCTTCTCTCTGCAGATGCCGGCGTGTCCCAGGATACACCGTCTAACTTTACCAACAATGGCCGGAGAATTAGGCAGAAGAGTCGCTCCAGGTCTTCTTCCTGGTCCGCCTTGGCAGGGAACTTCTTCCTGCTTGTCCTCCCCAGACTCGCCAGCAGAGCCAGATGTGGTTTCCAAGCCTGGCTTGGACCTGGATTCTGATCAAACCTCTGTCATGAGTGACATAGTCCAGAGTCTTATTGTGGCGGTCAACCAGACCTTTAATATCAAAGATACTTCTATGGAACCCGCAAGACGGGTGTGTCCTTCAGAAGATCTAGCCCAACCTCTAGGGTTTTTGCGCCCATAAGCAATTTTAGGAGGTCCTCTCCCGAGTGCGGGAAAACCCTACCAGACATTTCCAGAGAGGGAAGCGACTCGGTGTCTTGTATCCCTTCGCTTCTGATAAACTGGACAGTTTCCCCTGGATCCGCTACTTTCAAAATTATCCACCAATACATTCCTTTCCCTTAGGGATGGTGTATCCATCAAGCACTCCGACATCAGACTCATATTCGTTTGCCAAGTCGGCCTTTGAAGCAGCAGGTTCCACATTATGCCCTGCCTTTGCCACCAAATGGGTGTCAAAGTCGATATCTGCTGGGCTAAGCAACTTCGGCAAGTCATTCTCGCTGGAGCTCCTGCTGAGTTGGCTGATTTAGCGGACCAGATATCTCGTGGGGGGAAAGTATGTAGTATCTGTCTCTCGATACCGCCTCATGCGCTGCTCAGACATCCAGTGGCCATCCGCAGAACCATCTGGCTGAAGGCGTGGCAGGCGGATCTGTCTTCTAAAGGTACCTTCACGAAGCGACGCTGCAGCGATAGCGACAACGATGCCGATCGCTGCAGCGTCGCTGTTTGATCGCTGGGGAGCTGTCACACAGACCGCTCTCCAGCGACCAACGATGCCGAGGTCCCCGGGTAACCAGGGTAAACATCGGGTTGCTAAGCGCAGGGCCGCGCTTAGTAACCTGATGTTTACCCTGGTTACCAGCGTAAAAGTGAAAAAAACAAACAGTACATACTCACCTGCGCGTCCCCCAGCCTCTGCTTCCTGACACTGACTGAGCTCCGGCCCTAACAGCACAGCGGTGACGTCACCGCTGTGCTTTCACTTTCACTTTAGGGCCGGCGCTCAGTAAGGGTCAGGAAGCAGAAGCTGGGAGACGCGCAGGTGAGCATGTACTGTTTGTTTTTTTCACTTTTACGCTGGTAACCAGGGTAAACATCGGGTTACTAAGCGCGGCCCTGCGCTTGGTAACCCGATGTTTACCCTGGTTTCCAGTGTAAAACATCGCTGGTATCGTTGCTTTTGCTTTCAAACACAACGATACACAGCGATCGGACGACCAAATAAAGTTCTGGACTTTATTCAGCGACCAGCGACATCACAGCAGGATCCTGATCGCTGCTGCGTGTCAAACGAAACGATATAGCTAGCGAGGACGCTGCAACGTCACGGATCGCTAGCGATGTCGTTTCGTGTGAAGGTACCTTTAGAAATCCCTCACCAATTTGCCCTTCCAAGGATAAAGACTGTTTGGAACCAGGCTGGACCAAATTATAAAAGAGGCCACCGGAGGGACGAGTTCTCTCTTTCCTCAGGCGAAACCACGGCGCCCTCACCTGAAGAGCAAGTTTTGGCCTTTTCGGCTCTTCACATCTGCGGAAGATTTCTTATGCCACGAGAGGCCGCAGAATCAACAGGGAAGAAAAAGGGCCTCTTTTAAACTGACACCCTCCTCCTGGTTCTTTTAAACGCATGATGTTTTTCCACCCCTCAGGGATTCTCCCTGGGTGGACGTCGTCTTCTGTCTTTCAGGGATGCTTGACTCGCCTTTGTCGAAGACGCCTGGGTCAGAGAGGTATTGATACGAAATAGAATTCATCTTGCGGCCCCAAAATTGGTTCTTGAAATCCCACCCTTCGAGGGACCTCTCCCTGGTTCTGGGTTTTTTCGCAGCCATCATCTCTCTCCTCCATTCAGGTGTCCTAGTACCAGTTCCACCTCTGAAACATTCTGAAGGTTTCTGTTCAAACTGCTTTGTGGTTCCAAAGAAGGATGGGTCAGTTTGGCACATCCTTGATCTCAAGTTACTGAACAAAAAAGTTCAACTACACCTTTTCAGGATGGAATTGCTGCGATCAGTAATAGCTTCCATGGAATCACAGGAGTTCCTGTGCTCAGAGAATATCCAAGACTCCTATCTCCATGTCCCGATTTTTTTCAGGACACCAGAGATTCCTGCGTTTTGCCGTATGGCAAGTCCTTACTGCATTTCGGTCTCGCAACCGTTCCCAGGATCTTCGCAAAGATAATGGCAGCGGTGATGGCCATCCTACGGATCAGAGCTCAAGGGATCATACCTTACCTCGATGATATCCTCGTCAAAGCTCCATTCCAGCGTCCGATATTCCTGGGCATGCCTTTCAACACCCGCTTAGCAAGGATCTTTCTCCCCAATGGGAAGAGAGAAGCTCTTCAATGGGCGTTCACTCTTCAGGCCCTGCAGTCTCCTTCCCTCAACTCGGATATGGCGGTTCGGAGCAGAATGGTGGTGGCTTCGAAGACAATCCCATTTGCTCAGTTATGCTCCGGTGGAACAGATCTCCTCTGTCTCTGGACCACCCAGTCCAGATCTCATCTCTAATCAAAGTGTCCCTAAACTGGTGGCTGCCCTCCCCTCATTCTTAAGTGTTGGTCCTTCCTTCCCATTCACTGGCTATTGGTAACAACAGACACCAGCCTCGTCTGGGGAGCTGTTTACCGCAACCTCACGGTCCAGGGGTGATGGTCAGCAGATGAGACCTCCCTGCTAATCTGTTTCCTCAAGATCAGAGCCATCCTTCTGTCTCTTCTTCACTGGCAGAACCTCCTCAAGTTCCTTCCAGTAAGAATTCAGAAAGACAACTCCACGGCGGTGGCATGTGTCAACCAGCAGGGATGAACCCGGAGCCCTTTAGATTCTTCTCTGGGCAGTGAGCATGGTTCCGGCAGTGCATATTGCCGGCGTAGACAACTGGGCTGCCAACTTTCTCAGCCTCAAGGGTCTTGTGGCGGAAGAATGGTCCCTACATCAGGATGTCTTTCATTTGATTTGCCTTCGGTGGGGCACTCAAGACGTGGATCTCATGGCGTCCCGATTTGAACAGAAAGGTCAGTTTCCAGGTCCCGCAACCTTTGCAGTGGACCCTGACTATTTGGGAATTCCCTGGTCACAGTTCACACTTCTGTATCTGTTCCCTCCTCTTGCCCTACTCCCCAGGATGTTGAAGAAGATCAAAGCAGGTGGTGTTAGCGGTCATCCTAAAAACACCGGTTTGGCCCAGGAGGTTCTGGTATGCAGAGGTCATCAATCTGCTCGCAGACGCCCTTTGGGGGCTTCCAGACAGACCACACCTGCTTTCCCAGGGTCCCATCTTCCACAGGAATTCTCGGTTTCTCAATTTGACGGCGTGGCTGTTAAGATCACAGTTCTAAGAGCGTCTGAGTTCTCAGGGCCAGTGATTCAGACAATGATTCGGGCCCAGAAGCTGAAATCGTCTCGAGTTTATTATTGTAGTTGGAAAGCTTTTTTCTATTGGTGTAAGGCTAATCACACCGCATCTGTTCTGGCTTTTCTTCAAGCAGGACTTGACACAGGTCTAGCCCTCAGCTCTCTGGAGGGCCAAATTTCTGCGCTATCAATCCTTTTCTTTTTAAAATCAGATGATTTTTATTGATTTTATAAAATCAAATAAACAATTACATACATTGTACATTATAGTATAAACATAATAAATAATAAACAAGTTTAACCCTTAGGGTATGTGCACACGTTGTGGATTCCATTGTGGATTTTTCCACGCGGATTCTGCAGAATCCGCAGGTAAAACGCCCTGCAGATTAACTGCGGATTTTGTGCGGTTTTTATGCGGATTTCGCCTGCGTTTTTACACCTGCGGATTCCAATTATGGAACAGGTCAAAAACGCTGCGGAATCCGCACAAAGAATTTTCCGCAGCATGTGCACCGCGGATATGGTTTTCCATAGGTTTACATGGTACTGAACAACGCATGGAAAACTGCTGCGGATCCGCAGGGCCAAATCTGCTGCGGATCCGCAGCCAAATTTGCAAGTGTGCACACACCCGTAAAGTTTATATACTACTGTACCTGCCAAGGTAGTCCATGTCAAACAAAGATATCAATTTTCTCCCAAGTGAAGATTTTCCCAAAGACTGGTTACACTTTATTAAATATAGGGATTATACCAAAACTAGTATAGTAAACCCCCCAGGAAGAAGCGGAACGCGAAACGCGCATCGGGGAACCAAGCTGCCAAACTAGGTCGTATACCCTTTCATCCTTATGTTTATTTAGACTGATTTCTTGTGTCCATTTGTGGTTGCTGCTAATACCGCTATACTATAGATGCATGCTCTAATTTATTGAGTGCATGTAATCTTTATCTATGCCCGCCATATTGGGATTATTCTTTGGCATTAGCCTTGTTTAGCACGGTGCACTTTATCTATGGCTGGTGTTGTTATTATCAGTATTATATGTAGTATATTTTGAAGCAACTGAATACTCATGTAAAAATGACCCTATAGATTCATTTGTGTCTGCCGCATTTTAATTATACTGAAGTTTGTTTTGCCCTGTTAATTATATATGATTTGTGATAGACCCTATATTAGCACTATGCACTTTATTATGTGGTATTAGTTATTAGCAATTACCTATGTACACTATTGGAATCACTTATAACTCTTTTTATAGTCTTCTTTATAACTTGTAGGCTTGGATAAGCCACTCTGAACAGAAGTAATTTATAAATTGGGGCATCATATGTATTTATCGGAGCCCTCAGTACATATGTGATGTTTAGCCAAATGGGCGTTAACCAATAGGGATACTTCGGATACATAAGGGGTGTACTACCCAGTTGGGCGGCTTTATTGTGCACTAGTATCTTCATCTTTTAACCTATTTGTAGTTTTATTAAAATTGTTTACAATAAAGTGTTTAAAATTTTATACTGGCATTTGCTTCTGTCTTTCTCAGATTGGTTTATACAAGACTAGTATTGGTTGTATGTTCACTAACAGCATGTTTACGGAAAGAAAATAATTGGTATTTCTATGTCCTCAACATACAATATTTAAAAAGCCAAAATGGCTAAATGGTGTAGTACAATTATTCTCAGTAAGTCCACAGATGTCACCTAAGGGATGACCAGTCAGCGTTCCCATATATTTATAAATTTTATTGAGTTCCTTTTAATGTAAGTACCTCTCTCCAGGCAAATGGTCTTATTAATTTTAACTTTCAATTCCTCTAATGTTGGGGAATTACAGTCTAACAAGTGCAATGTTAACAATTTCCTGGCCTGAAACAGTATTCTCAGAATGGTGGTAGTCACAGGGGATCTTAAATCTATCCCCACCCCCAGAAGTCCCAGCATGCACACCCTAGGATCAAGTTGTATCTGTATCCCGAATACTCGTTTAATCAGGGAGGTCACCCCCACCCTGTATCAACACATTCCCATAGCATATGCATCAGATGGGCCCCATTCATGCCGCTTCTCGGACATGAGTCTTCAGTCCAAGCCCCAATTTTAAACAATATATTAGGCGTCTCATATATTCTGTGGATAAGGAAAATTTTGGACATTCTTTGAGACCCAGATAAAGATAGTGTAGGTGTTGTTTCTAGTATTTAATTCTATTTTTCTTCAGATATGGGGCCAACATTCTCTTCCCACTTTGATCTGACCAACATGGGATGCTTATCTCCATATAAGGGTAATAATATCCTGTAAATGGAGAAAATAAGGCCCTTCGTATTAGATGCTGTAGCTAAGGGTACCGTCACACAGTGGCACTTTTGTCGCTACGACAGTACGATCCGTGACGTTCCAGCGATATCCATACGATATCGCTGTGTCTGACACGCAGCAGCGATCAGGGACCCTGCTGAGAATCGTACGTCGTAGCAGATCGTTTGGAACTTTCAGAACTTTCAGAACGCCGGGGGACAGACACCGGAATGTAAGTATGTACTGTTTGTTTTTTTTTACTTTTACGCTGGTAACCACGGTAAACATCGGGTTACTAAGCGCGGCCCTGCGCTTAGTAACCCGATGTTTACCCTGGTTACCCGGGGCCTTCGGCATCGTTGGTCGCTGGAGAGCTGTCTGTGTGACAGCTCCCCAGCGACCACACAACCACTTACCAATGATCACTGCCAGGTCGTATCGCTGGTCGTGATCGTTGGTAAATCGTTTAGTGTGACAGTACCCTAATAAATCTAAGATATAGTGATTAGATCTATCTACCTTAGTAGTCTTCTTAATTTGTGTCCAGAAGGCATAACGAATCTGCAAATACTGATAGAAGATTCTATGTGGAATGCCAAACCCAGAGCGAATCAGATCAACACTTTGGATTGATCCGTCACGTATTATTTGGGTCACTATCAAAATCCCTCTGCGTTCCCATTCACCAAAGTCCTCTAGTTTAGCTATTTCGTTTAGTTTAAAATTGTGCCACAGAAGGGAATAATTTGTGAAACCCTTGCCCCTATCCCAGATTTTATAGATCAAATTTAGAGTGTGAACCGTTAACTCATTTTCCCTGAGAAAACCAGCCTCAATAGCTAATAGTGGTTTCTCCCTTTTAGTGCCCTCCTTTATTAGCTGACCCCAAGCTCCAGAGTGGTCAGTTGTACCCCAGCCGTGAAACTTCTGTAGCTGCGAGGCTATGAAGTATAACCAAACGTTTGGAACTGCTAGGCCCCAATTATCCTTTCCCCTTTGCAGGGTTTCAAGTTTAATTCTGCAAGACGATCAACAGGCATAAGTACCGATTTGCTCCTGTTTTAATTATGTCAATTACTGGTCCTACAGAAGTGTCTAGGGCCACCCAAAAAAAGAAGCATATCATCCACGTATAGAGAGATTTTCATCTCTATTGACCCATACCGAAAGCCAGAGATTGCAGGATTATTTCATATCAAACAGGCAAATGGGCTCTATGGCTATTGCAAAAAGAAGGGTTAACAGGGGACATCCCTGCCGTGTTCCCCTTTCCGGATCAAACAATCCGATATATGACCGTTAACCCGAAGTTTTGCCCTAGGAGAACTATATAATAACTGGATAATTGAAATAAATTTAACCCCAGAATTTCATGCCCTTTAACACAGCCCACAAAAAGTTCCATTCGACGCTGTCAAATGCCTTGGTGGTGTCTAAGGAAAGGATCGCCCTTGTTCCCGTGAATTTTGAACTAAGCTGTATCCCCATATATAATCGCTTTATATTATTTGAGGTGGACTCGTTTGGTATAAATCCAGTTTGATTATCTTGTATTATCCTTGTAATCACCTTGGATAATACATTTGCAAGAATCTTAGCCAGCAGTTTGATGTCACTTTGGAGGAGGGAGATGGGTCTGTAAGAATCAGGCAAGGATGGATCCTTTCCAGGTTTCAATATTAAAACTGTTGACTCTCTTCTAAAAGAACTTGGCTACTCGTTCTCAGGTCAGAACTTTTCTTCATGGAGTGGCCTATGCAGCCCCTTTCTACCAAATGTCAGTGGATCCCTGGGACCTCAACTTGGTCCTGGAGGCCCTCAGAAGCTCCCCCTTTGATCCGCTGTGAGAAGTCTCTCTACTTTTTTTTTTTTTTTTTTGTGGAAGGTAGTTTTTATTGTGGCCATCACTTTCATCAGGCATGTTTTGCATCTGGCTTCTATTTCTTGTCACTCGCCTTTCCTTGTTCTCCATCAAGACAAGGTGGTTTTGCGACTAGTGCCTCCTTTCATCTCAGAGAACATTGTCCTCTCTTTCTGTCCATCTCCAGTGCACCCTGTGGAGCGTTCACTGTACAGGTTGGACCTAGTAAGGAAGATTCACATTTACCTTGCTAGAACCACCCCCTTTCGGAGAACGGATTCTCTCTGTTGTTCCTGAGGGTGCGCGTAGAGGTCTTCCGGCTTCTAAGCGATTGCTTGCTGGATTCGGACGGCATACCAGATTAAGAACAGAGCTCCTCCCCCTAGGATTAAGGCCCACTCTACCTGAGTGATGGGTGCTTCCTGGGCTGTTCATCCTAGGGCATTCCCTCTACAACTTTGCAAAGAGGCAACCTGGTCTTCAAGTCACACATTTTTACAGGGTCCATACCTACGCTTTAGCAGATGCCAACCTAGGCAGGAGAAGGTGGCGGTGGTTAATTCCCCTGCATGAATGGAGTCTGTGCTGTTTGCCTCCCTTGGAACTTCTTTGGGACATCCCATGATTTCCTGTGTCCCCCAATGAAGTGATAAAGAAAACAGGATTTTTGGTTACTCACCGTAAAATCTGTTTCTCGGAGCCTTTATTGGGGGACATGTCACATGTTTGACAGTTTTGTTAATGGTTTTTATACTGTTACAGTTTGAATTTGTGTATTCTTCTTTTACTTCTGCTACTGCTTTCTCAATAACTGATTATCTTAGTGCCAGTTGGCGGGGTATATACTGTTGGGGAGGAGCTATTTTTTGTGTGCATATTGTCAGCCTCCTCGTGTCAGCAGCATACACCCTATGATTTCCTGTGTCCCCTGTTTTGTTTGTTTTTTGTTTGTTGTTTTTGCTATATATTGTCCCTAATAAAATCAAATATTTTAGTTTTTTTTGGGTGTGCGCACGTTTTCTTCACTGTCTTTTTCTTCTCAATTGACAGTTATTTTTACAGGGTTTTTGTAGCACCCCTCTCTACATATATTCTAGCAGTGCCCATTTTTTTCTGTGTTTTCCACTCAATGAAAACTTTTATTTTTGTTGTTGTTGTTGCTTATGTTCCAAGATTCTCAGTTAAAAGCCATTATTTATAATTGTAATCTTTCATTTTATCTACAGAAAATGCTGCAGTGCCCTTATTTTTTCTTTGATGTTGTTTACATCCATAATGGGTCCGATGAGGAAGATATAACCTGGAAAGTAAGTGTGTAATCAGCACATTGCTAATTTCATATTTTGTTCGCAATCAACTAATTACACTCTTTAACCTTTTCTGCCAGCTGACGGAATAGTATGTCAGCTGGCAGTATCCCCCGCTTTGACGTGGGCTCCGGCGGTGAGCCCACCTCAAAACCGCAACATGTCAGCTGTCTTCAACAGCTGACATGTGCATGTAATGGGCGCGAGTGGAATCGCGATCCCCCATTAACTAGTTAAATGCAGCTGTCAAACTCTGACAGCGGCATTTAACAAGCGCTGCCGGAAGTACTCGCACCGCTAATCTCCGTCACGTGATCGGGGGTCATCGGTTCGTTGCCATCACAACCAGAGGTCTAATTGAGACCTCTATAGTTGTTGATGGCAGATTGCTGTGAGCGCCACCCTGTGGTCGGCGCTCATAGCAAGCCTGCAATTCTGCTGCATAGAGGTGATCTGTGCATCACCCCTATGTAGCAGAGGCGATCGAGTAGTGCATGCTTTTAGCCTCCCATGGAGGCTATTGAAGCATGCCAAAATTAAAAAAAAAAAAGTGTTTAAAAATATAAAAAAATAAAAAATATATAAAAGTTCAAATCACCCCCCTTTCGCCCCAATCAAAATAAAACAATAAAAAAAAAATGAAACCTACACATGTTTGGTATCGCCACTTTCAGAATTGCCCAGTCTATCAATAAAAAAAGGATTAACCTGATCGCTAAACAGCGTAGGGAGAAAAAAGATCAAAACTCCCAAATTACGTTGTTTTTGGATGCCGCGACATTGCATTAAAATGTAATAACGGGCGCTCAAAAGAACGTATCTGCACCAAAATGGTATCATTAAAAACTTCAGCTCGGCACACAAAAAAATAAGCCCTCACCCGACCCCAGATCACGAAAAGTGGAGACGCTACAGGGTATTGGAAAATTGCTCACTTTTTTTTTTACCACTTTGATAAAAGAGAACCTAGACATGTTAGGTGTCTATGAACTTGTAATGACCTGGAGAATCATAATGGCAGGTCAGTGTTAGCATTTAGTGAACCTAGCAAAAAAGACAAACAAAAAAAAAGTGTTGGATTGCACTTTATTTGCAATTTCATCGCACTTGGAAATTTTTTTCCCGTTTTCCGTTATACGACCTGGTAAAACCAATGATGTTGTTCAAAAGTACAACTTGTCCTGCAAAAAATAAGCCCTCACATGGCCATATTGACGGAAAAATAAAAAAGCTATGGCTCTGGAAAGAAGGGGAGCGAAAAACTAAAAAATGAAAAAAACTCCGGGGTGAAGGGGTTAATATATTTAATCTTTCACAAATTTGTAAAATCTACACTTAACTATTTGTAAGGCCTTGTGCACTTGGCCATGTTTTGACTCTGTATAAAGTTATATGTAGCTGTAATAAGACACCCTTACACTTATAGTGTCATTTTCTGTGGAGTGTTTTCTTTCCCTGCTGATTTCTGTGTAAATCTAATGAAAAATAAAATATGGAATGTTTTTATGCCAATTATTTTTTCCTGGAAGCATTGTTCCTGTCATAACCCCAATGGTTCATAATTCATACCACATACAATGCCCAAGGAACATGCGAAGTCCAAAATGCAATTATTTGTCAAAAATGTATATTTTAATTAATACAAAAAGCTGATACATAGCTAAAAACATATAGGGCACAACTGGAGGTGGGGAAGCAGTACATGGAACAGTAATTCATAATAGCACCATGATCGGTGCATTGAGTAAAATACAAGCAAAAACTGTATAAGTCAGGAGAAGACTGTCCTCTGGGAGGATGTCAGCCTGTGTACAAAAGCGTAGCCAGATTCATAGGTATATACTGTATGCTCATGGTAAATTCATGTCTGAAGATGAAGTCTTTATGCCCACCAGCTCGCTCTCCTTCTAAGACTGTCTGTCCTACGGTGTTTTATCATTTTGTGGTGACTATGTTCGGTTGGGTCCTGGGAATATTGCTTTGACATGTCCCACCTACCTAAACATTGTTGTACATCAAGTATACCTTGCCTTCATGGCAGACACATTTTTTTAGGGCAGTGTACTTTCTCTGTACAATAATGGATCTTGTCACAATACATAAATAGATCAGGAACACAGAAAAGTATTCAAGTTGTTGACTTCGCCTCCAAACTCCACAGATCTCAATCTGATTGAGCATCTCTGGTATGTGCTGAAAAATAATTCTGAACCTATGGAGGCATATAACCCACCAATCTGCTTTAAAACTCTTGGTGTCCGATACCACAGGAAACTTTGTAAAGGTATGTTCACACTGATGGGTTTTTTCAGGATTTTTTAGAGCAGAAACACGCCCAAAAACCATTAGGCATTCAAAATCCACTAGTTTTGATTGTCGAGTTGGAGAGTTATGGCTCAAAAATCTCTGAGAGTCAGTGTGGGCATACCCTCTCACAAAGATTTTTCTTTTATTGTTACAGTTGATTGTATATGTTCATATGCTAAAAGTTTTTAATGTTGATGTATTGTTACCCTATAGTGTCCTAGAGCTATACATGTACAATACAAAAATACATATTCTTATGCTGACCGCTTTTAAATGTAGTAAATTACAATGTTTACACCTAATATGTCTTATAACTTGGTAGCCCTTTTTTATTTTTACCTTGCAAATATCAATGTCTTCTTTTCTTTTCTCTATTGAACAGGATGCTTTTGACTTCTTTAGCAGTTTGGATACTAAAGGCACAAGTTATAAATATGAGGTATCAATATCAGGACCTGCTCTGGAACTTCACAACTGTATGGCCAGGCTCCTAGCCCACCCTCTTCAGCGCCCGTTTCAGAGTCATGCTTCTTACAGCCTTCTAGATGAAGAAGAGGAGTCTGCAGAGAGTGATCTGACAGTCTAAAACAAATTGATTTATATAATTTTAGTGGTAATATTAAAGTGACACATTTTTACATAAACTACATAATGGTTGCACTAGGTATAATTGTTGCTGACTTGTTTAATTTTATTATTTCCTTGTTGGGTTGTTTTCTAAACATAATTTTACAAAGAAAATACAAAATCAAACTTTTTTAAAAAAAAAACGCTTTCACTACGGGTTATATAATAATTTTATACCTTATTTTTTATAAACGCTGCTTTATTAAGTGTGTGTGGGCTAAGGATAGGGTACTTAAAATATTAGGCTAAAAGACATACCTGACCCTAGACCTTCCCGTACCTTTAGACTATAGTAAATATGAAACAAAAATATTACATACTATCTAAAACATATTTGGTGGTCTAAGAAAGTGAATTTCCTTGACAGGTCTACTAAAATAGGGCAGTACCAGAAGACCCTTGTTGCAGAATTATTAAAAAAAATTCCCATCTGAAAATGCTGGCGGCAGATGTCACAGTTCCTTGGACAACCAAGGATTACAGACAAGAGAGACACAACTCCAATCCAGCATAGGCAGGGGAACACTGTCAAAAGTTCTGGGAGTTTTCTCAGACCCTTCCAACGCACAGGCCCTGAGGCGCAGGGTACTCTCACAAGGAGTGCAAAGTTTGGGAAGATGCTGAGGGAGTACCTTGCTGACCGTACCAATGTCCTTTGTGACTCCTCTGTGCCTTATAATTATTGGGTATCCAAGCTGGACATGTGGCATGAACTTGCTCTCTACACCTTGGAAGTCCTGGCCTGCCCTGCCGCTAGCGTTTTGTCAGCGAGTTTTTAGTGCAACTGGTGGAATTCTAACTGATATGCGCATCAACCTGTCTACTGAAAATTCTGACAGGCTGACTCTTAGAAAAATGAACAAGGGCTGGATTGGGCCAGACTTCTCAACACCACCGAATGATAGCGTAACATAAACACTATGGGAGACCCACTTCCTAATAATGGGAACATTTTTTTTCAGGAGGCCCTCTGATCTGTACATCTCTTCCAAGGGGCATTGGAGTAGGTCCAAATTTTTGGCAGTCCTTGCATTCACTGCATAGGCAAACAGTATGGGAGACCCACTTCCTAATAATGGGAACATTTTTTCATGAGGCCTTCCTCTACGTTTCTTCAAAGGGGCATTGGAGTGACTCCAAATTTTTGGCAGCCCTTGCATTCACTGCATAGGAAAACACTATGGGACACCCACTGACTGCAATCTCCATGGCATATCAATTTTAACATTCCCTGATTGCGGTGAGCCCTGGCTGTGCAGTGCGGAGGTGGTTGGGATTCACTCTGCACTGTTGAAACGCGTGTCTCATTAAGGAAAAGGTTGAGGCGCAGGTGGAGGACCTATGGGAGGAGGCAGAAGCAGTGGAGGAAGTGTGAAATATAGAGGTTTGTTCTGCAAACCTTGGGAATTCCAAGACTTGTGGAGCAGCACCTTGCCCGACTGCCCCCAAAGCCACCAGTCACCCAGTGCCCAGTCAGCGAGATGCAATGCCCTTGGCCACACTTACTCGTCCAAGTATCTGTGGTGAAATGCACTCTGGCAGACATAGATTTAGTAATCACCAGAAAAAATATATTCAGGGTATAAATTAGGTATAACCAAAAAGGACTGAAAAGAACCCTTTAAAATATAACTTTTAATATTCAGAGTAAAAATTACCCAAATTTATGGGTCAGGAGACAGTAACACCTTAATCTATACAAACTAATGAAAGGATAGAGACTAAAACGGTGGGGGGGGGGGCGTGATCTGATCCCTTACTCACCCTACCTCACAGCGGAGGTTGGCACCCTAAGTTCGACATGGCGCCCCCACTCGTCGACGGCTCTCCCTTATGACCCTACAGGATCTTAACAAAAATGAAACTTCCACCACACCAAAACCTTATATAAAGTGCAATAGTGCTTTAAAAGGTGCAATAAAAGCTGTAGAAATCTTTTGTGGATAAGTTTCCACAAGAGAAGGGAGTGTGGTTTTGTTTCCCTTCTATTAATCTTATATATATGGAGGTGCAAGGTGTCTACAATACAAGGTAAATCAAAGCATCTGCAATATATGGCAACAGTAGTCCTGCCTACAGTCTCAGGACATGCCTGACACCTATGGTATTATTTAATACCTGAGTTATATACACCAAATATGATATTTAGAAAAATGTATATACGTGTAGGCAGAGATGAAATATACAAAGCCACAATACTATGTCAGATATATCAGCATAATGACAACCCCCTGCCATACACTAGCACCTCAAAAGATTAAATCACAGACATAAATTTTGAGGTGCTAGTGTATGGCAGGGGGTTGTCATTATGCTGATATACAGTGAGACAAAAAAGTATTTAGTCAGTCAGCAATAGTGCAAGTTCCACCACTTAAAAAGATGAGAGGCGTCTGTAATTTACATCATAGGTTGACCTCAACTATGGGAGACAAACAGACAAAAAAATCCAGAAAATCACATTGTCTGTTTTTTTTATCATTTTATTTGCATATTATGGTGGAAAATAAGTATTTGGTCAGAAACAAAATTTAATCTCAATACTTTGTAATACATCCTTTGTTGGCAATGACAGAGGTCAAACGTTTTCTGTAAGTCTTCACAAGGTTGCCACACACTGTTGTTGGTATGTTGGCCCATTCCTCCATGCAGATCTCCTCTAGAGCAGTGATGTTTTTGGCTTTTCGCTTGGCAACACGGACTTTCAACTCCCTCCAAAGGTTTTCTATAGGGTTGAGATCTGGAGACTGGCTAGGCCACTCCAGGACCTTGAAATGCTTCTTACGAAGCCACTCCTTCGTTGCCCTGGCGGTGTGCTTTGGATCATTGTCATGTTGAAAGACCCAGCCACGTTTCATCTTCAATGCCCTTGCTGATGGAAGGAGGTTTGCACTCAAAATCTCACGATACATGGCCCCATTCATTCTTTCATGTACCCGGATCAGTCGTCCTGGCCCCTTTGCAGAGAAACAGCCCCAAAGCATGATGTTTCCACCACCATGCTTTACAGTAGGTATGGTGTTTGATGGATGCAACTCAGTATTCTTTTTCCTCCAAACACGACAAGTTGTGTTTCTACCAAACAGTTCCAGTTTGGTTTCATCAGACCATAGGACATTCTCCCAAAACTCCTCTGGATCATCCAAATGCTCTCTAGCAAACTTCAGACGGGCCCAGACATGTACTGGCTTAAGCAGTGGGACACGTCTGGCACTGCAGGATCTGAGTCCATGGTGGCGTAGTGTGTTACTTATGGTAGGCCTTGTTACATTGGTCCCAGCTCTCTGCAGTTCATTCACTAGGTCCCCCCGCGTGGTTCTGGGATTTTTGCTCACCGTTCTTGTGATCATTCTGACCCCACGGGGTGGGATTTTGCGTGGAGCCCCAGATCGAGGGAGATTATCAGTGGTCTTGAATGTCTTCCATTTTCTAATTATTGCTCCCACTGTTGATTTCTTCACTCCAAGCTGGTTGGCTATTGCAGATTCAGTCTTCCCAGCCTGGTGCAGGGCTACAATTTTGTTTCTGGTGTCCTTTGACAGCTCTTTGGTCTTCACCATAGTGGAGTTTGGAGTCAGACTGTTTGAGGGTGTGCACAGGTGTCTTTATATACTGATAACAAGTTTAAACAGGTGCCATTACTACAGGTAATGAGTGGAGGAAAGAGGAGACTCTTAAAGAAGAAGTTACAGGTCTGTGAGAGCCAGAAATCTTGATTGTTTGTTTCTGACCAAATACTTATTTTCCACCATAATATGCAAATAAAATGATAAAAAAACAGACAATGTGATTTTCTGGATTTTTTTTTCTCAGTTTGTCTCCCATAGTTGAGGTCTACCTATGATGTAAATTACAGACGCCTCTCATCTTTTTAAGTGGTGGAACTTGCACTATTGCTGACTGACTAAATACTTTTTTGCCCCACTGTATCTGACATAGTATTGTGGCTTTGTATATTTCATCTCTGCCTACACGTATATACATTTTTCTAAATATCATATTTGGTGTATATAACTCAGGTATTAAATAATACCATAGGTGTCAGGCATGTCCTGAGACTGTAGGCAGGACTACTGTTGCCATATATTGCAGATGCTTTGATTTACCTTGTATTGTAGACACCTTGCACCTCCATATATATAAGATTAATAGAAGGGAAACAAAACCATACTCACTTCTCTTGTGGAAACTTATCCACAAAAGATTTCTACAGCTTTTATTGCACCTTTTAAAGCACTATTGCACTTTATATAAGGTTTTGGTGTGGTGGAAGTTTCATTTTTGTTAAGATCCTGTAGGGTCATAAGGGAGAGCCGTCGACGAGTGGGGGCGCCATGTCGAACTTAGGGTGCCAACCTCCGCTGTGAGGTAGGGTGAGTAAGGGATCAGATCACGCCCCCCCCCCACCGTTTTAGTCTCTATCCTTTCATTAGATTGTATAGATTAATGTGTTACTGTCTCCTGACCCATAAATTTGGGTAATTTTTACTCTGAATATTAAAAGTTATATTTTAAAGGGTTCTTTTCAGTCCTTTTTGGTTATACCAGACATAGATTTAGGTGATGTTATCTGCAACATGCTGGTGTAGCGTAGGCACAGCTTTCTTATGGAAGTAATGGTGACTGGGCAACTGGTCCTGGGGGACTGCGACGGTCATCAGCTTTCGGAAACCGTCTGTATCTACCAGGCGGAAAGACAGCATTTCCGTGGCCAAAAGATTGGAGATGGTGGAGTTCAACCTCTTTGCTGTGTCATGTGTAGGAGGAAACAATCTTTTATGTGAGCACAACTGCGGGACCATGGGCTGGCTGCAGTGCTGAGAGGGCGGAGTACGGTGAACTGGACAAACTGCTGGACCGTGAGGCAGGTGCGGACAGAGATGTTATGTTGGATTGATAAAGTTGTGGTATGCTCATTCTCTCAGATCGGTCAAAAACAGCAGGCATGGCCACTTCTGTTACAGCTGACAGGCTTTCACTCAGTCTGACTGGAGCGGGTAAGGAACTCGAGGTTCTGCGGTCAGAGACCTGTGTCACAATACTTGGCACGATAACAGAGGAGGAAGATGGGGTGGTTGATGGTTGTTGGGGTACACTGGTCCACATTTTAGCCCAGTGGGATTCCCAGAGTAACGCACGCTGAGTGCGCATGTGAAGGTTCATGCATGTAGTAGTCAAATTATTGCACTTTTTCCCTCTACTCAGTTTTTATTTTGCAAAGTTGGCAGATTACATGAGTTGGCTCATCCTTTGTGGTGTAAAAAAAAACAGGCTAGGCAACCCTTTCCTCCTCTGCGAGCTGCAGACCCGCAAATGCTGCTGGCCACAGTTGTGGCTGAGGATGCATTGCTCGTCGTGGCTGCATCACTACGTGTCTGCATCGTATTGCGCAACGTAACCTCATCTTCCTCAGATGACCTACTCAGCTGTGTGCCTCTGTGTTCAGGCCAACAGGGATCTACCACCTCATCATCATCCTCTGTTATCACATTCCTCTCCCTGAGAGTTAAGGCCCCGTCTCACTTAGCGAGATCGCTAGCGAGATCGCTGCTGAGTCACAAGTTTTGTGACGCAACAGCGACCTCAGTAGCGATCTCGCTATGTGTGACACGTATGTTGTGAATTTACCTTTTTGGCTCCCTCTAGTGGTTACTAGTGATTTGACTCTGGGAATGTCTGCCATCCCTTGTATGCTCACCTGGGTCGTTAGGTCAGGGGTGTTGCTATATAAGCTCCCTGGACCTTCAGTTCTATGCCTGGCAACGTTGTAATCAGAGCTAATCTGTTGTGCTCTTGTCTACTGATCCTGGTTCCTGCTAGATTAAGCTAAGTCTGCTTTCTTGCTTTTTGCTATTTGTTTTTGTTTGCATTTTTGTCCAGCTTGTACATAATCTGTATCCTAACCTTGCTGGAAGCTCTAGGGAGGCTGGAGTTCTCCCCCCGGGCCGTTAGACGGTTCGGGGGTTCTTGAATTTCCAGTGTGGATTTTTGATAGGGTTTTTGTTGACCATATAAGTTATCTTACTACATTCTGCTATTAGTAAGTGGGCCTCTCTTTGCTAAACCTAGTTCATCTCTGTGTTTGTCATTTCTTCTTACCTCACCGTTATTATTTGTGGGGGGCTTGTATCCAACTTTTGGGGTCTATTCTCTGGAGGCAAGAGAGGTCTTTGTTTTCCTCTTCTAGGGGTAGTTAGTCCTCCGGCTGGCGCGAGACATTTAGCGACCAACGTAGGCATGTTCCCCGGCTACTTCTAGTGTTGGCGTTAGGAGTAGATATATGGTCAACCCAGTTACCACTGCCCTATGAGCTGGATTTTTGTACTTCGCAGACTTACTTGTTCCTCTGAGACCCTCACCATTGGGGTCAGAACAGTTTGCCAGGCCAGTATTAAATGTTAAATGCATTGCAGAAGCGGGATTATAAGAAAGAAAATTCTGAGGTTTTTTTTTTTCTCTCTTTCTCATTTTTTTTATTTTCCCCTTTACCTCTGAGTGGCTTGTGTTTGCTGCAGACATGAATGTCCAGACCTTGATTACAGGTGTGGACCAGCTTACTGCTCGTGTGCAGGGCATACAAGATTATGTTATCAGAAATCCTATGTCAGAACCTAAGATACCGATTCCTGAACTGTTTTCCGGAGACCGATTTAAATTTAGAAATTTCAGGAATAATTGTAAATTGTTTTTGTCTTCGAGACCCTGTTCATCTGGAGACTCCGCTCAGCAAGTGAAAATTGTTATTGCTTTTTTACGGGGCGACCCTCAGGATTGGGCCTTCTCGCTGGCGCCAGGAGATCCGGCATTGGCTGATATTGATGCGTTTTTTCTGGCGCTCGGTTTGCTTTATGAGGAACCCAATCTTGAGATTCAGGCAGAAAAAGCCTTGCTGGCTATGTCTCAGGGCCAGGACGAGGCTGAAGTGTATTGCCAAAAATTTCGGAAATGGTCCGTGCTGACCCAGTGGAACGAGTGTGCATTGGCTGCAAATTTTAGAAATGGCCTTTCTGAAGCCATTAAGAATGTGATGGTGGGTTTTCCCATTTCCACAGGTCTGAATGATTCCATGGCCCTGGCAATTCAAATCGACCGGCGGTTGCGGGAGCGCAAAACCGCAAATTCCCTCATGGTGTTGTCTGAACAGGCACCTGATTTAATGCAATGTGATAGAATCCTGACTAGAAATGAGCGGAAAATTCATAGACGCCAGAATGGCTTGTGTTACTACTGTGGTGATTCTACACATGTTATCTCAGCATGCTCTAAACGTCTTACTAGGGTTGTTAGTCCTGTCGCCATTGGTAATTTGCAACCTAAATTTATTCTATCTGTAACTTTGATTTGCTCACTGTCATCGTATCCTGTAATGGCGTTTGTAGACTCAGGTGCTGCCCTGAGTCTGATGGATCTGTCATTTGCCAAGCGCTGCGGTTTTGTTCTGGAGCCATTAGAAAATCCTATCCCTCTTAGGGGTATTGATGCTCCGCCTTTGGCAAAAAATAAACCGCAGTTTTGGACACAGGTTACCATGTGCATGACTCCCGAACATCGGGAGGTGATACGTTTTCTTGTTCTGCATAAGATGCATGATTTGGTTGTTTTGGGTTTGCCATGGTTACAGACCCATAATCCAGTCTTGGACTGGAAGGCAATGTCGGTGTCAAGTTGGGGCTGCCATGGAATTCATGGAGATTCCCTGCCCTTGTCTATTGCTTCTTCTACGCCTTCGGAAGTTCCGGCGTATTTGTCTGATTATCAGGATGTCTTCAGCGAGTCTAAGTCCAGTGCACTGCCTCCTCATAGGGAATGTGACTGTGCAATAGATTTGATTCCTGGCAGTAAGTTTCCTAAGGGGAGACTGTTTAATTTGTCGGTACCTGAACATACCGCGATGCGTTCATATATCAAGGAGTCTCTTGAGAAGGGGCATATCCGTCCTTCTTCTTCCCCTCTTGGTGCGGGATTCTTTTTTGTGGCCAAAAAGGACGGATCTTTGAGGCCTTGTATTGACTATCGGCTTTTAAACAAGATCACTGTCAAATTTCAGTATCCTTTGCCGCTGTTGTCAGACTTGTTTGCCCGGATTAAAGGTGCCAAGTGGTTCACCAAGATAGACCTTCGTGGTGCGTACAACCTTGTGCGCATTAAGCAAGGCGATGAATGGAAAACCGCATTCAATACGCCCGAAGGTCATTTTGAGTACTTGGTGATGCCATTTGGGCTCTCTAATGCACCTTCAGTTTTTCAGTCCTTCATGCATGACATTTTCCGGAAGTATCTGGATAAATTTTTGATTGTTTATCTGGATGATATTCTGTTTTTTTCTGATGATTGGGACTCGCATGTGGAGCAGGTCAGGATGGTTTTTAAGATTTTGCGTGAAAATTCTTTGTTTGTTAAAGGCTCAAAGTGTCTCTTTGGTGTACAGAGGGTTCCCTTTTTGGGGTTCATTTTTTCCCCTTCTGCTGTGGAGATGGACCCAGTCAAGGTCCGAGCTATTCATGATTGGACTCAACCCTCGTCAGTTAAGAGTCTTCAGAAGTTCTTGGGTTTTGCTAACTTCTACCGTCGTTTTATCGCAAATTTTTCTAGCGTTGTTAAACCATTGACGGATATGACCAAGAAAGGCTCTGATGTAGCTAACTGGGCTCCTGCTGCCGTGGAGGCTTTCCAGGAGTTGAAACGCCGGTTTACTTCGGCGCCTGTTTTGTGCCAACCTGACACCTCACTTCCCTTTCAGGTGGAGGTGGATGCTTCGGAGATTGGGGCAGGGGCCGTTTTGTCGCAGAGAGGCCCTGGTTGCTCTACTATGAGACCTTGTGCCTTTTTCTCCAGGAAGTTTTCGCCGGCAGAGCGAAATTATGATGTGGGCAATCGGGAGTTGTTGGCCATGAAGTGGGCATTTGAGGAGTGGCGTCATTGGCTCGAGGGTGCTAAGCATCGTGTGGTGGTCTTGACTGATCACAAAAATCTGATGTATCTCGAGTCTGCTAAACGCCTGAATCCTAGACAGGCCCGCTGGTCATTGTTTTTCTCCCGTTTTGACTTTGTGGTCTCGTATTTACCAGGTTCTAAGAATGTGAAGGCCGATGCTCTGTCTAGGAGCTTTGTGCCTGATGCTCCTGGAGTTGCTGAACCTGTGGGTATTCTTAAGGAAGGAGTTATCTTGTCAGCTATTTCTCCTGATCTGCGGCGTGTGTTGCAGAGATTTCAGGCTGGTAGGCCTGACTCTTGTCCATCTGACAGATTGTTTGTGCCTGCTAAATGGACCAGCAGAGTCATTTCCGAGGTTCATTCCTCAGTGTTGGCAGGGCTCCCGGGAATTTTTGGCACCAGAGATCTGGTGGCCAGGTCCTTTTGGTGGCCTTCCTTGTCAAGGGATGTGCGGTCATTTGTGCAGTCCTGTGGAACTTGTGCTCGAGCTAAGCCTTGCTGTTCTCGTGCCAGCGGGTTGCTCTTGCCCTTGCCTGTCCCGAAGAGACCTTGGACACACATCTCTATGGATTTCATTTCTGATCTTCCGGTGTCTCAGGGCATGTCTGTCATCTGGGTGATATGTGATCGTTTCTCCAAGATGGTCCATTTGGTTCCTTTGCCTAAGCTGCCCTCCTCTTCTGATCTGGTTCCTGTTTTCTTCCAGAACGTGGTTCGTTTGCACGGCATTCCTGAGAATATTGTGTCGGACAGAGGATCCCAGTTTGTTTCCAGGTTCTGGCGATCCTTTTGTGGTAGGATGGGCATTGATTTGTCGTTTTCGTCCGCTTTTCATCCCCAGACTAACGGACAAACAGAGCGAACTAATCAGACTCTGGAGGCTTATTTGAGGTGTTTTGTCTCTTCTGATCAGGATGATTGGGTGACCTTCTTGCCGTTGGCTGAATTTGCCCTTAATAATCGGGCTAGTTCCGCCACCTTGGTTTCGCCATTTTTCTGCAACTCTGGTTTCCATCCTCGTTTTTCCTCGGGACATGTGGAGCCTTCTGACTGTCCTGGGGTGGATTCTGTGGTGGATAGGTTGCAGCGGATCTGGAGTCATGTGGTGGACAACTTGAAGTTGTCACAGGAGAAGGCTCAGCGTTTTGCCAACCGCCGCCGCGGTGTGGGTCCCCGACTTCGCGTTGGAGATTTGGTATGGCTGTCTTCTCGATTTGTTCCTATGAAGGTCTCCTCTCCCAAATTTAAGCCTCGCTTCATTGGTCCTTACAAGATATTGGAAATCCTTAATCCTGTATCCTTTCGCCTGGATCTTCCGGTGTCGTTTGCCATTCACAACGTATTTCATAGGTCCTTGTTGCGGCGGTACGTTGTGCCTGTGGTCCCTTCTGCTGAGCCTCCTGCTCCGGTGTTGGTTGAGGGCGAGTTGGAGTACGTGGTGGAGAAGATCTTAGATTCTCGTCTCTCCAGGGGGAGGCTTCAGTACCTGGTCAAGTGGAAGGGCTATGGTCAGGAGGATAATTCCTGGGTGGTCGCCTCTGATGTGCATGCGGCCGATTTGGTTCGTGCCTTTCACACCGCTCATCCTGATCGCCCTGGTGGTCTTGGTGAGGGTTCGGTGACCCCTCACTAAGGGGGGGGTACTGTTGTGAATTTACCTTTTTGGCTCCCTCTAGTGGTTACTAGTGATTTGACTCTGGGAATGTCTGCCATCCCTTGTATGCTCACCTGGGTCGTTAGGTCAGGGGTGTTGCTATATAAGCTCCCTGGACCTTCAGTTCTATGCCTGGCAACGTTGTAATCAGAGCTAATCTGTTGTGCTCTTGTCTACTGATCCTGGTTCCTGCTAGATTAAGCTAAGTCTGCTTTCTTGCTTTTTGCTATTTGTTTTTGTTTGCATTTTTGTCCAGCTTGTACATAATCTGTATCCTAACCTTGCTGGAAGCTCTAGGGAGGCTGGAGTTCTCCCCCCGGGCCGTTAGACGGTTCGGGGGTTCTTGAATTTCCAGTGTGGATTTTTGATAGGGTTTTTGTTGACCATATAAGTTATCTTACTACATTCTGCTATTAGTAAGTGGGCCTCTCTTTGCTAAACCTAGTTCATCTCTGTGTTTGTCATTTCCTCTTACCTCACCGTTATTATTTGTGGGGGGCTTGTATCCAACTTTTGGGGTCTATTCTCTGGAGGCAAGAGAGATCTTTGTTTTCCTCTTCTAGGGGTAGTTAGTCCTCCGGCTGGCGCGAGACATCTAGCGACCAACGTAGGCATGTTCCCCGGCTACTTCTAGTGTTGGCGTTAGGAGTAGATATATGGTCAACCCAGTTACCACTGCCCTATGAGCTGGATTTTTGTACTTCGCAGACTTACTTGTTCCTCTGAGACCCTCGCCATTGGGGTCATAACACACGTACCAGCGACCAGGCCCCTGCTGCGAGATCGCTGGTCGTGTCGGAATGGCCTGGGCCGTTTTTTGATCGTTGAGGTCCCGCTGACATCGCTGAATCGGTGTGTGTGACACCGATCCAGCGATGTCTTCACTGGTAACCAGGGTAAACATCGGGTTACTAAGTGCAGGGCCGCGCTTAGTAACCCGATGTTTACCCTGGTTACCAGCGTAAATGTAAAAAAAACCAAACAGTACATACTCACCATCTGATGTCCGTCAGGTCCCTTGCCGTCTGCTTCCTGCTCTGATAGACTGCCGGCCGGAAAGTGAGAGCACAGCACAGCAGTGACGTCACCGCTGCGCTCTGCTCTCACTGTACGGCGGCACTCAGTCAGAGCAGGAAGCAGACGGCGAGGGACCTGACGGACATCAGATGGTGAGTATGTACTGTTTGTTTTTTTTGGTAACCAGGGTAAACATCGGGTTACTAAGCGCGGCCCTGCGCTTAGTAACCCGATGTTTACCCTGGTTACCCGGGTGCTGCAGGGGGACTTCGGCATCGTTGAAGACAGTTTCAACGATGCCGAAGTCGTTCCCCTGATCGTTGGTCGCTGGAGAGAGCTGTCTGTGTGACAGCTCCCCAGCGACCACACAGCGACTTACCAACGATCACGGCCAGGTCGTATCGCTGGTCGTGATCTTTGGTAAATCGCTATGTGTGACGGGGCCTTTACACTCTTCCTTTTCCTGCCCTGACAGCACATTACAGTCCGTGTGAGCCTCAGATATCTGTCTCATCAGGATCTCCCCCCCCCCCCCCCCCCCGGGGGGGGTTAACATCTGGTGATGAGGGGCAGGATGCTGCTTGGACCCTACTTTGTCCTGCCCCGTATCCAAGCTAAAAACATTTTGGGCATCGGTGCAGATGATTTCCTCCTCTGTACCTCTGTGAAGCTTTTGAATACACTTCTGAAGCCCATGGCATAGAATGTGTGAACAGCTCTGCAGACTCACCCATCTGGTTCCCTACAGTCAGTTGGAGAGTTGTGACGTGGGGGAAAGGGTAATTGGGGTGCCACCTCTGTGGACTGTACTGGGTGTGATGTTGAGGTGGAGGAAGAGGAGTAAAGGCCATCCATTCCAGCATATGCTCTTTCTGGGCCTCATCAAGGCAAACTGCTATGCGTCTGCCAAAGAAAGGAATTGGAGTAGCCCGTCCAGTTACAGAAGTTGTCAGTTGTCTTTGTATAGGACGTGACTTTGTTGGTTCACTAGTGCTTTCACAAACATTACAGGTTATATATACTAGATTCCTTGATAGGGCGTTGATCCAGGGAACTAGTCTGATTGCCATATGTGGAGTTGGGAAGGAATTTTATTTTGGACTATGCACCAGCTCTGCACACAGCTGAATTTCAGCAGCACTAAATGACAAGGTGAAATATGGCTTGCTGAATCGCTTTAGTCACAGAAGAAATAACTGTTTGAGTGGGGATGAGGCCTGTATGACAAAGATGATATGTGAAACTTTGAAAAAAAGATATGTAATCAGGGTCTCAAACCTTACTCATAATAATCCATATATAGACAAACCTTTATTGATTAAAAGAACCCACAAATTGGTTCACCACAAAAAAAGACCCAATACAAAACTAGAAAAATGTGCTCATACAAGAAATTAAAAAATTGGGGTATACTAGGTGTCCCTGGTGTGTACACTATACTTGCACTTGCCTGGCTGCGGAGGTTGGCACCCTAGGGGAGAGCGTTATGGCGCCCCCGCTCCACGATGGCTATCCCTAGGGTCCCTATTAAACCCTACCGCCACTCAGGAATCCCTCTACCCAGGATCTAAAGGGACCCCTAGCAATAAACAAGGAGATATACTGCGCTAAAGGAACCCTAGGCCCCAACACATAAAAACAATAGTATATAGAACACACATGGCGGATTCTTGGTAGTAAGGTGAAGTACTTCAATTCTATACATATGGCACCTGGTGTTAATAGATTAATCACATATCACCAGGTTCTAGCCATAAAGCTGCTCTCACAATCTTGAACCCTTTTCCCCTATGGGGAAATTCCCACGATGCCAGTATTGATATTCTGAGATAAGTGCAGGGGCAATTTAATTTTATATGTCCCTTGACTGCCAACAATCAACCAGCTACTCAAATTTTAAATATCTCAAAAGGGTTCACATCCAACAGAGAAGAGCACACGATATTTCAAGAGTACATCAAGTAATGTGAATATTCATCTTCCTTCTCCCGCTATCTGCCAAGTATAACGCCTTTCGCCTTTTAGGCTACTTTCACACTAGCGTTAACTGCAATACGTCGCTAATGCGTCGTTTTGCCGAAAATACGCATCCAGCAAAAGTTCTTGCTGGATACGTTTTTTCGTCATAGACTAACATTAGCGACGCATTGCCAAACGTCGCGTCCGTTTTGCGACGCTTGGGCGTGTGGTAGCGGACCGTCGGGAGAAAAAAACGTTACATGTAACGTTTTTTGCTCCCGACGGTCCGCTTTTTCCGACCGCGCAAGCTCGGCCGGAACTCCGCCCCCACCTCCCCACACCTCACAATGGGGCAGCGGATGCGTGGGAAAAATGCATCCGCTGCCCCCGTTGTGCGGCGGAGACCACGCTAGCGTCGGGAACGTCGGCCCGACGCACAGCGACGGGTTGTTCCCGACGCTAGTGTGAAAGTAGCCTTATGTTTCATCAGGAGGCTTAATTCAAAGATATCATGTGTCCCGATGTGGCTAACTAATGATAGTATATCCTCCTTTTATACCTACCCCTGTGTGGATTCCGACCGGTTACCAATCACAGTGTGCCAAGCGTCATTCCACATCCGCCCCTGAACCGCTCATCGGCGCATGCTCAAGTTGGAACGCAAACATCATGTAGCCAAAGATGATATGTGCCAAACAATTTCAAAATGCGATCTCTCCTACTGTATGACGTTAGTAACATTAGAATTTTTTTGTGTTGATGAAGCCTGTATAACTTAGACTAGATGCTCCAAACAATTTCAAAGTGAGATCTACCCTACTATATGACGTTAGTAACAAAATATTTTTTTTTGCCTGTAGATGAGGCCTGTATAACAGACTAGATGCTCCAAACAAATTCAAATGAAGATCTACCCTACTGTATGTTAGTAACTGAAACATTTTTTTTTTAGTGTGGATGAGGCCTGTATAACCTAGAGTATATGCTCCAAACAATTTCAAACTCGGATTTAGCCTGCTGTATCACAATTGTAAATTTTTTTTTTTCATGTGCAACAGATCTGCACACACAATAATTTCACCCCCACTAAATGACATAGTGGGATATGGCAGGCCGTATCATGTTTAGCAACAGAAAAATTTTGTCAGGACTCTGAACATTTTTTACCTTTTGTGCATTACTGCCCAAAGATGGCGTCATTGGTCTCATGTGCACTGTGTCTTCCTGCTATAAAACTCCACCCCCGCCTTCAGTCTGTGCTAGAGTATTCTGCCTTGCATCCTGCTCCTGACCTCTGGTGACTCCCTGGCTATATACCTGCTCCTGTGAACCTGTGTGGTGATCCTGCTACTCTGCTCTGAGTTCCTGCTGCATACACCAGTTCCAGTAATCCTCCTTCATCTGCTGCTCGTGTTTACTTCCATCTGCATTTGCTGGACATGTAAGCTGTTTCTGCTCTGCAAGAACCTGAGACTATTACCCAGACCTCCCTGGTTGAGCTAAGATATTATTTGAACTGCCTTATAAGCATATCTATCTGTGTTTTGGACTAAGCAAGGACTTATTCGTATCAAGTATCCTCAAGAATAATTGTGCTTCATAGACTTTCTGCATGATTGCATTTTCCTCTGAAGTTTCCTATAGACTGCTGAGCATTTGATATTTGCACCAAGTGTTGTGGACTTGAGTTTCTCTCTGCACCTGTTTGATTCACCGTGTGATAATATAGACTTTACCACTTATAAAACTGTGTCCTGTAGTTGTCTTGTTCCACGCAAAGAGTCTCCTGAGTTATCCCCTATAATTATTACATTTTTTTTAATGTGCATGAGCTCTGCATACAGCTTATTTTCACCACCAAAAAATTACAACATGGGATATGGTGGGCTATATCACATTTAGCAACAGAATTTTTTAAAAAAATCTGCATGAGCTATGCAGACAGTTGAATTTCACCATCACTAATTGAAAAGATGAGATATAGTGTGCTGAATCACAGTAGCAACGGCCCAAAAAATAATTTTTTCCTGACCAACAGCTCAAATCACAGAACAATGTCACCACACCACTAAATGACAATGTGACATATATGCCTTGCTGTATTCACATTTAGCAACTGAAAAAATAAAATTTAGAAAGGTGTACTTGTGCATGGAGCACAATAGAAGCAGTGCACAACACACTTCTATGAAATGTGTCCTGCTCGCTTTGTCTGTGGACCTCAGTAACAGCAAAAAAAAAATCTGCTGGAAGGTCGATTTCACAGCCACACAGGACACTAAACTATCTGACTAAGGGTATGTGCACACGTTGCGGATTCTGCTGCAGATTTTTCCACAGCGGATTTGGAAAATCCGCAGTTCAAAACCACTGCGGTTTTCACTGCGGATTTTCTCGCGGTTTCTTCTGCGGATTCCTCTGCGGGTTTTCAACTGCACTTTCCTATTGGTGCTGGTTGAAAACCGCTGCGGAATCCGCACAAAGAATTGACATGCTGCGGAAAATAATCCGCTGCGTTTCCGCAGCATGTGCACAGCGTTTTTTTTTTCCCATAGGTTTACATGGTACTGTAAACTTTGGGAAAACTGCTGCGGATCCGCAGCGTCAAATCCGCTGCGGATCCGCAGCGTGTGCACATACCCTTAGGCTACGGTCACAGTATTTGGTCAGTATTTCACATCAGTATTTGTTAGCCAAAACCAGGAGTGGGTCAAAAATACAGACTTGGTGACGTGTTTCTATTATAGCTTTCCCCTGTTTGTTCCACTCCTGGTTTTGGCTTACAAATACTGATCTAAAATACTGACCACATACTGATAGTGTGACAGTAGCCTAATAAACAACCGCTTAGCTAACTAGCTAAAATCTATCAGCAAACAGGCCCAACGTCAGGAGCAGGATATCTGTGCTGTTACATTGTCAAAATAATGCTAAAACAAGATGTCTGCTCTTTATATGGAGAGGAACATGTGATTTCAGCACCAACAACACAAGCAGTTGAGTCAGGACATTGTGGATGTTTCCTGCACTCGGATTGGTTAGTCACAATTTGCAAAGTTAGGCTAGGTTCACACTGCGTTAGCAGCAGCCTGTTCAGCACATACGCTAACGGGCTGCTGTAACGCAAGTGCCGACGTTTGCAGCGCGCTAGCGCAGGTAGAGGATCTGCTAGCTCTATCTGCGCTAGCAGCGACGGACCCGGAAACGCTGCAGCCCGCGTCTCGGTGCGTCACTCAATGACGGCACATCCCTAGCGCACGCCCATTGTGGGCGTGCGCTAGCGATGCATCCGACATTGCTTTCAATGGCGGCCTTAACGGACTACGTTACGCCGCGGTGTAACGTCCGTTTAACGGAGTCACTGAACGCAATGTGAACCCAGCCTTAGAGAAAAAAAAAACCATTTAAAAGCACCCAGCTCCTCTGAGCTCTGCCAACCCTCTACCCTGATCAAGCACATGCCCCACGCTCATCATACACCACCATTATTGTAGCAAAAGTGCTCAAAATACTTTAATGGCATCACAAATATCTTGCCGCATTTCTTACCGAATGTTTCAGATTTTTCCTGATTTTATAAAATTTGCGATTTTATGTTTGTCAATCATTTTTCAAACAAATTTGCTTATCACTAGTCAGGAGCAGCTCTCTGCGCTGTTACACTGATGAAATGGCGCTAAAACAATATGCCCTTTATTCATATAAAAGAGGACATGTGATTTCAGCAATGGCACAAGCCGTTGTGTCTGGACATTGTGGATGTCTCCTGCACCCCAATCATGTATGCACATTGTGGCTAGCCAAAGTTAGAAAAAAAACTTTTTTTTTTTTTTTTTTTACAAGCATGCCACTCCTCTGAGCTCCCTCCACTCCTCTCATCAAACATGCCCCCCCCCCCCGCTCATCATTACACCACCACCACTATTCTAGCCAAAGTGCTAAAAATTAGTGATGAGCGAGTATACTCGGTACTCGAGATTTCCCGAGCATGCTCGGGTGTCCTCCGAGTATTTGTAAGTATTCGGAGATTTAGTTTTCAGCGCCGCAGCTGAATGATTTACATCTGTTAGCCAGCATAAGTACATGTGGGAGTTGCCTGGTTGTTAGGGAATCCCCACATATAATCAAGCTGAACATTAAGACTGGAAGATTGGACATTAGCGCACTGAGCTCTTCACGAATGAGAGCCGGTTCACACTGAGCACATGTGACAGAGTCTGGAGACACCATGGAGAACGTTCTGCTGGCAGCAAAATCCTCTAGCATGACCGCTTTGGCATTGGGTCAGTAATGGTGTGGGGAGGCATTTCTTTGCATCCCTCCATGTGCTAGCCAGAGGTACCCTGATTGCCATTAGGTACCGAGAGGAGATCCTCGGACCCATTGTGAGACCATATGCAGGTGCACTGGGCCATGGGTTCCTTCTGATGCATGACAATGCTACGTCTCATGTGGCTGATGTGTGTCAGCAGTTCCTGCATGATGAAGGCATTGATGCTATGGACTGGCCTGCCTGTTTCCCAGACCTGAATCCAATTGAGCACATCTGGGACATCATGTCTCGTTCTGTCCACAAATGCCACGTTGTACCAGATTGTCCAGGAGTCGACTCATGCTTTAATCCACATCTGTGAGATCCCTTAGGAGAACATTTGCCCCCTCATCAGGACAATGTACAGGCGTTGTAGGCAGGTCATACAGGCACATGGAGGCCACACACACTACTGAGCATCATATCCTTGTCTAGAGGCATTTCCACTCAAATTGGATCAGTCTGTTATTTGATTTTCCACTTTCCAGTATCAGATTTGCAACTGGAATATTTCATTCAGTGATACCTAGGATGTGGTATTTTAGTGTTCCTTTAATTTTTGTGAGCAGTGTGTTTTTATGCAGCTATCACGCTCAGGTATGGAGAGCCGCTGGCCAGTCCAGCAGTCTTACTTCACCCCAACGAGTATTGTTTGATTTTGCTGTTTTAGAAGCATGTGAATTCAGTTAATATCGCAAGCAATAAGTCACATCAGACAAAGTTACTCTTGGATAAATTTATTTCATAATTTTTATATAAACAGTTAATTGTTGAATAATTTACACTCAGCACATTTCCTTTTAATAGTCAAAGATATTTTCTGTACATGACGGTTTTAGCTCTAATATGAAAACATTGAAAAAATAAACCGCTTTTTTATTTTCCTTTTTTATTTTTTATTTTTTTTTTACTTTTTTTTATATTATGCTTTACGTCTAGATTTTTTTCAATTTCCTTTTCATAAACCATGGCACATAGACATACTTCTTTTTTTTTTTTTTTTGATCCTTACATTGAATTTTAACTACTCCCCTACCAGAGAGAGAAAGGTTAGACCTGACAAGTCTCCTCTTGTAGCTTAGGAAGAGTTAAAATGAGGTATTTGATGAGGGTGGGTAGGGAGGAATAGAAGGTAAAAAAAAACAACAAAATAAACATTTTCTCAGAGTTTAAGCACAAACAAGCAGCAAACAAAAACAATTTACTAGAAAAGTAGTGACCAGACTAAACAAAAAGTGACAATACATTAAATGTGATTGGCAGGAACATTGCAGAGTCAAGCTGGTTTCACACTTTTGTAATACAGTTGTATTTGGCATCTGCAGTACATCAAATCCAATCATCAGGTTTCCAAAAAAACAACATTTCAAGGTAATAAAATTTCATTAGACCCATAGGGATGCAAGGGTAGCAACTTTAATACAAATGCCAAAATGCAGCAGCATTACAGCCATGCAAAACCTGTCTTAGAACACCGAATTCCAAGTCAAATGCTACAGGCCTTTGACATGAAAAGTTAAATAACAAAAAATCCCCAATGCCTAATTTACACAGATCACATTAATAGGCATTAAAGATACAGAATTAAGAAAGGCAGTGAGTGAGATGAGGCCGAAAGCCATTAATTCACAAGACAAGATTTCTAGTTAACATCCAAGGATAATTATAAATAATATCAAAGTGTCCACGGTTTATAGGTACTTGGACTGATAGCAGCACACAGATAAATAGTAGTGATGATTCAGTGAAGCACAATGAGAATTAAGCCAAAGGAAACTCATGGGAGATCAGAGCTACATCCACACTAGGTCATTCCGCCTTATACCTTTGTTCCCCTCGTTTTAAAGTTTTATTGATTATAAAGAAAATGCAACAAAAGTAAAATCATTCAATGGATCTTTTCTTACACTTTAATATCACAAAGTTCTTATGAGGAAGTAAAAGTGGTAATATCTGGTTGATTTTTTTATGATGCTAAAAATAAAGAAACCTATATTTTTATATAAAGAAAACAGGGAAAGGAGACATCCGTGCTTGAACAATGTAAGGTAAATGAACCCTATGGCACCCACAGGCATTAAATGAGATATAGGCAAATAATTCACAGACTCGACCTTCGCAATTCTCATTCAGAATGCTGGAGGTTCCTCATAATCGGAACATTTTGTCGCACTGGTGAGAATAATCTGTGGCGTTACACAAAATATCCAAAAATGGCACATATTTGGTCTCTTGGAAGATGTACTCAGGAACAATTTGAGGGGAAAAAAAAAACTAAATAAAAGGTACGTAATTAAAAACATGTCTGTAGAGACCCTTATATAATTGAGATCTGGTTTGCTTGAAATAGAAGGGATTATTTAATAGGTAGTATATATCCTTAATGGTATTCAAAAATCGTCAACAAATTTAAATAATACATGTTAACAAACAAACATCAGTTGTCCATGTGACAAGAAAGGGAGGCTATAAAGACGAGTGTACTTTGGCTAGAGTTCAACTTCATAGGGCACAATTGGCACATTACGCCCTACAGAGTTTTACATTATTCCGAATTGACCATTGTTTTTCCCCTTTGAGACCAGTAGTTTTACAGATTTTAAGAAATCCAATTCTAATATAATTTCGCTATCCTCAAAATCTTGGCAAATGCAGTCTATTCTTCATGATCAATCTACCGATAGCGTGGAAGTGGGGGCCCGTCCTGTTCCCATTTTTCAAACAATTTACATCTGGTTTTTCCAGAACCTCCTTAAATGATGTAACTCCCTTCCAGTAACAGACGGTGAAAAAAAAGTTAATTTTATGTCCCTGGTGGAAGATTGGTATAAGAGAGAAAGCGGAACATTTCTCATAAGGCGCCACATTAAATACACAGAATTATGGCAGAAAGGGGAATACATTTAAAACACAAAACGTTACATTAGACGTTATGATGATGTTTAAAGGAAACCGATACACTACTGATGACCAGTGCAAGACCAGACGGGCAAAGCAATATAAGGATTTAGAGGACACCAAAAAGAATTCCTGAGTCATGCACCAACCCCTCAGGCCCTGCACTAGTAACACATTGGATCAGTTTGCTCAGAGTTTTCCTTGAACACAGATATAATAGATATACAATAGAAACAAGGTATTCATCACACTGACAGATATTCAGAGCTCTCTTTTTGGGGAATGGGGGGGAGGAAACCCAGTCTAAAGCCAAATTTTCCATATAAGTCTTAGGAAAGGATAGTTAAGGCCTACTTCAGGAGGCAACACAAAAGTAAAATATTAATGTACTTTGATAGGGTATGTAAAGTGAGCGTGAACAGATTAAATCAGCCACATGCCTCAATTTCACAAGAGCATACGGGAAGTAGAGGTGACTTCGGCTACACTAAAAAAAAATGCACAACTAGCAACTTGCTAAAGTTCAATTAAAGATCCAAGAGGTAATCTGTATTTTTTTTCTATTTTCTAAAAAGCTAATATCAGTTGGCGGAAGAAAAAAAAAACATTAAAAATAATTTTAATTACATTCACATTAATTATACTGCAACAATACAAGCACTTAATACAACTTTGCAAGAAAGACGTTCCCGGGTACCACATGCAATCGGTCAAAAAGCAGCAGTACTGCGAAGGAAAAACTCTTCACACCCAATACAACAACATTGTGGATTGTGACGTACAACATTACAAAAGAAAAAAAAGCAAATGCTTTAAACAATTCAGACTGTGCTCATTGGTTAGCTCATCTTTTCATCCTGGTTGACTTGCAAAGAAACAGAAAAATGCATAAAAGTTGGTATAGGCAATTCCCATAGGTGTTTAGGTAATCACTGGTGTAAAAACTAATATCTGATTTTATCTTCACTATGATAAAATAATGTGACAGTTCTGCTGCTTGGCAAAGAATATTTCTTATAATTAAAACCCATGATTTTGCCCTTCAGCTACACCCAACTTATTTCCTGTTCTTACCGTAAAACTGGTGTGCTTACGGAATTATGGCGAAGAGCTTAAAAAAGGTACACAGCATGTAATACATATTACTAATAAAAAAAACTGAAGAAAAATTAGGGAAAAAAAATAGCATACCATGGTTGTAAGAAAACAATAGTAAAAATGAGGAACCAATTTCTGATCACAGCAACTGTAACTGTGAAACATTTAGAGGGAATGTAACATGCATCTTATTTTAATTGCCCTCCCATAATGTAGCAATTTCAAAAAACATTATAGACGGTAATTGCCACATTTATACAATATGGCCACCTATGTGATCAAAAAACATTACAGATTTCTCTCAGCAAGAACAATTCAGTTTGAGTATACACCTCATGAACATAAAACCATAGTCGGAAAGTATAGGGGAAAAAAAAACAACAAAACTTGACTTTCCCTTAAACGTTTTATGTTCTGCTGCACCGGGACATCCAGTAGCAACTAAAGAGTCAATTATAAAAGGGACTGCTAGTTGTTTTTCCTTTGTTATATATATATATATATATATTAAAAAAATGATCTTTTCACATCTGTTATGGGCAACTCACTTGAACTATTTGATATAGTCCTATCACCGGAACGGAGAACGTGTTGCTATACCGCCACAGTGCCAATTCACAGGCCTGCAGTGTATATGTCTCATAAACCGTATCTTCATAAGTCCTCATTACCATAGTAGTTCTTTATCTCACAATAGACCACTCTGGAAGAGTCAGGCTTGGTATAAATATATGCTAATACTTGTGCAAAAATATTAAAATATATTTGAATATTAATTATCTGTCAAAAATCTGACCATTGGCAATTATGTGGACTGCTTTTTAGAAAAGAATCCGTAGCTAGGCATGCAGAATTCTAGCAGACTCCAATCCATTTATGATCAAAAAGATCATCTGTAAATTAAAGTGACCATGCGGATTTAAGTGCAGTACTCCCTGTTTATTTCCATGTAATAAGGAAAGAAGTGGAAGGGGGTGGTAGGTTTAAAGGTAAGATGTACAGTGGCATGTAAAAGTTTGTGCACCCCTGGTCAAAATTACTGTTACTGTGAACAGTTAAGCAAGTTAAAGATGAAATGACCTCTAAAAGGCCTAAAGTTAAAGTTGACACACTTCCTTTGTATTTTAAGCCCCCCCCCCCCCCAAATTATATATATCTCCTTTACATTTTAAAAATTACAAAAAGGAAAATGAGCCGAAGCTAATGTTTGGGCACCCTGCATGGTTATTACCTGTTAGCACCCACTTTTAGAAGCATCACAGCTTATAAATGCTTTTTGTAGCTAGACAAGAGTCTTCCAATTCTTTTTTGAGGGCTTTTCATCCATTCTTCCTTGGAAAATTCTTCCAGTTCTGTGAGATTCCTGGGTCATCTTGCATGCACTGCTATTTTGAAGTCTAACCACAGATTTTGAAAGATGTTCAGCTCAGGGGACTGTGAGGGTCATTGTAAAACCTTCAGCTTGCACCTTTTGAGGTCGTCTATTGTGGATTTTGAGGTGTGTTTAAAATCCTCATCAACTTGTAGAAGCCATCCTCTCTTCAACTTCAGCTTTTTTTTTTTTACAGAGGTTTAGGTTTGCATAAACAATTTGTTGAAATCTCATTGAATCAATTCTTCCCTCTACCCCATTCTTAATGGTCGGTGAGATGTTCTTTTCCTGAAATAATGTGCCCTTTTTTCTCCAGTCATACCTTTGAGCATTGTGGACAAATAGTACTATTTAAACCTCATTGATCCACAGGACTTGTTTCCAAAATGCATCAGGCTTGTTCAGATGTTCTTTTGTATAATTCTGACACTGAATTTTATGGTGAGAACTCTGTCTGATGACTTCCATGAAGGCCATATTTGTGTAGGCGTCTCTGAAGAGTAGAACAATGTACCACAACTCCAGAGTCTGCTAAATCTTTCTGAAGGTTTTTTTGCAGCCAAGTGGGGGTTCTGATTTGCCTCTCTAGCAATCCTATGAGCAGCTCACACTGAAGTTTGCTTGGTCTTCCAGACCCCATCTTGGCCTCCATTGTTCCTGTTAACTGCTCTGTGTTAATTACATTTAGAACTGGGATAAGGGCAACTTGAAAACACTTTGCCATCTTCTTTTAGCCTTCTCCTGCTTTGTGGGACTCCACCATTTTCAGAGTGCTAGGCAGCTGCTTAGAAAAACCCTTGGCTGCTGTTTGTTTGCACAAGGGTAGAGGAGACTGGGTTTTTATAAAGCTGGGTTTTGCATAACATGGCCTTTCCTAGCGATGATAGTGAACAAGCCATAACCCTAAAGGGCTAATGAAGGTCTGAAACGTTGGTCAAAGTTATCCGAGTACACAAATCTCCAAGGGTGTCCAAACGATTTCATTGGCTCATTTACCTTTGTGCTATTCCTAAAATGTAAAAAATGTTAATTTTTTTGCCTAAAATACAAAAGAGATGTGTCATTTTTATATTTAGGCCTTTTAGAGATCATCTTCAACTTACTTAACTGTTCACAATACCAGTAGTGTTGACCAGGGGTGCCCAAACTTTTACATGTCTTTGTACTTTATTACTAAAGGGGAGGAGGGGGTAAGTTGTTCTAGGCCACACGCAATACAAAAAAAAGGTCAAGATAAGTGCCTTCTAGTAAATTTGCCATACCCCTCAAGAGGGGTATTTGCAACCCACAAGTTTTTTTATCCTATAAAAGATTTGTCTTTATTATGGATCTGACAAGTGAAAAATAATGGCTAATTTCTTACATCATGGGACAGTAACCTTGAAAATCAAGTAGGAATCACACTCTTTAGCTGTGGGAGGGTTCTGATATTAGCATGAAGGACCATGAAAAGTGTCTAATGCCTTATGTTATGCTCTGAAGACAGGTCAGTACGTGGCTAAGGGGGACAAAATTGCATAAGTGGAATCTATAGGCTCAGATCACTACCAAGTTCCAGAATAAATACAATGCTCACAGAAGTGCAGTTACGCCCCTTAAAAGGGTTTGTCCACTTCTTGGACAACCCCTTCATTAATGCTATATTCCTCATTTAAAAAAAAAATATTAAAAACAAAACAAACACCACAACAGGTACTCCCCCTCCGACACGGTTTTAGAGTTTCTGGCAATGGGTTTCCCCCACCAGCACTATTCCAGAAATGTTGTCTCCAGGGTCTCCCGATGCCCATGTGACATTGCTATCACGGTACATGTGAGCACTGCAGCCAAATCAGCAGCTAGTAATGGGCTGCAACAACTACATCTCTCTTGACGTACAAGCTTCATCGGAGGAAAATATATGCAATGTAATCCATTAGTGGCCGCTGATCGGCTACAGCACTCACGTCATAACTAGAGATGAGCAAATATTTCAACATTGTGTTTGGATTACGATCGCCATATTTGCAATATTCGAACGCCATTGGAGTAAATGGAAGTACAGATGAGCAAATATGTTTGGAAACTATTATCAAACAAATTCGGTACAAATATGGCAACTTTGGATTCGGTGATCATTTCCCAAACATATTCGTTCATCTCTAGTCATAACCATTGTCAAGTGAGCACGGATGACCGTGGAGCCAACATTTCTGGAATGGTGCTGGTGGGAAGGAGAGTGCCTGCTTTTTTTTTTTCTCTATTTTAAAACAGGGCAATACAGCATTTAAGAAGGGATTGCACAAGTAGTACACAGCCCCTTTAAAATATAACCTCTGGGGAATGTCAGCTCAGAATGGGAAATTGTGACATGCATCTATGGGTGGCTTTTCGATTTAGACAATCTAAAAAGAATGAAACACAAAGAAGAAAAAAACACTTTTTTAGTGAATTCAAGATTAAAAAAAACCTGCAAGGTGAAAACCTCAGTTAAAACACTATGGGCTCGATTCATTAATGCACTTGCAAATTTTTTTTTATCTAGTTTTTTTTGTGGTTTTCGCCTGTTTTCTTCTTTTGCGCTTTATTCTTCTTTTACTTTGTGCCTTTGTGTTCACCTACTTTTTCTTTATGTTTATTATGGACATACTGTAGCTTGGGGTTTCGGATGATTTTCCATCATTTTAGTTGAACATGTAACTTTTTGTTCTAAAGAGGCAAAATGAAGAACATTTTTACTTTGCACAAAATTCATGAACAAAGTGTGCCGTTTTGAAATGCCTCAAGAAAAAAAACAAATTAAGACCCCCCACAAAAGATGAATTGGTCTCCCCAGGTCTCCATGTTATCTAGAATCTAAAGTCAAGTAAAGACTTTATAGCTAAACTTATTATTAGTAGTAGAAGTACTTGTCTTCCTAAAATGTTCAAAAACACAAGAACATGGATTTTGCCCAGCACCAGTTTAACATTAGGGGTCATAGTAATAACCTTAAATTATTGGTAAGCAGCCAATGCAGGACCGATACAGTTTGCCACCCGTCTCAATTTGATTCCAAGACTATAAGGCGAATTGGGTAATGTGTTCCGTCATAGAAAACTACACAACAGCAAAAAAAAAAAGTAGAATGCATTTGCAAAAATTGACGCACATACTGGTTCACACTGGCAAATAGAAGCATGGTAATCTCCACTGGCCCCCCAAAAAATTAACAAACAAGCTAAAAACTATATATAACTTCTGTCTGAGGGGATTTGTCGTGTACAGAGATAACATCTTGACATTTTCTTTTTATCAAACCAAATCAATATATTAGATTTTCAAAATCAATTTACAAACTTATCATTGAAATGTTTAAGTTATTCATCCATAAAAGAGACATCTTCAAGATTGCCAAATCCTAGAAGGTGTTGCATGCTGGAGTGCTCACAGCCTAGACTGATTCTTTCAACCATTTTAGTCCCTCTGACTACAGGGTTGTTAATGTGGAAGAAAAAAAAAACAAAAAAACTTGAGGTGCTTTAATAAATACCCTTGTCTTCCAGCACAACAGGGGTTAACTTTATCGATGTACAATATATTGAGGTAGATAATGTGCTAACACAAACACAGATTAAAAATAAAATTACGCTCCTCCAGCCTCTCACATCCATTAATAAAAAAATGTACATGCGCTTATCATATATATATATGTATAGAGAGAAAACGAGATATTTTTTTCTTTTTTTACTATCAAAGCTACTTAATTTCTGTACAGTGATCTTCATTATATTAAAATAAATACAATTTTCTCATAAGAAAAATCTGTAGAATTACAAAAAGGAACTTGACAATATATACTAATATTTCTGCCATTTCCACTAAAAGTGTAGTGTATTTTTTTGTAATTTTTATTTTACCTTTTAATTCTTTTTTTTTTTATTTTATTTTTTACTACAAGGATTTTTTTTTATGTTTCATTTTTGATAGGGCGGGGGATGGATTCTTACATAAATTAGGGCTTATCGTAGAATTTATAGGCACTGTAAAATAGGCTGAATGTTACAATGAAATATTGGGACTTTTAGAATAAACGACAGACAGTGGTAGAAAAACTGATTTCACGCAAGACATAATTTAAGGAGGACTACAGATCAGCTCTAGCAAAGTTGAATACGATTTCTTGAGAATTAACTGTAAGATTGTCTAGTAGGCGACCTGTTAAGTATATATCGGCTGCAACGTGCAGTGTGATAGTGTTAAAGAACAGTTGGGAGATTTCTTATCTTTGTACATTTGTGGAAAATATACCGTTATTCCTCACAAAAGTCACTACAAAAGACAAGACAATGTTGTAAAACACATTATACAACTTTGGACAGAAAGCAGCATACCTCAGCCACCTACTTACAGATAGATTTGTCTTCTATTGTTGGAAGGAGCACAAACGTAGTTAAGGAGAGTATGACAAACGGCACACAGCTCAATTTTTAACACTCCTAACAATTGGTGGTGCCAAGTTCAACCTGATGGTGAAGTTCTGTTCTATGTACCTTTGTCCCGTGATTTCCACAATTGGACTGTGTATAGACTGAGGTACCAGCCTTTATAAGTCAGGATAAGGTAAGGTTAGGCCCTGCTCACGCAGTGTTTTCTGCGGGGCTTCCACCTGAACTCAATTCCTTCCAAAAACAGAAACTGCGATAGCTTGAACGGCGTTAAATTTCTACAAAGTGTCCGATTGCCGAGACTCTCTCGAAGAAAAGTGGTCTTCTACGTTCTTGTGCTGTCTGAACAAAGTTGAGCTCCGTTCGTGTCACTGTTGTTTATGACCCCAATGGAGGTTTGTCTAAATTACTTTTCTAGGGGAATTCAGGTGGAACAGCAAAACACAGTCTTACACTACACAGTATTCTAAAACTGTAGGGGGGGGGGTGTTATGGACATACAATATCCTGTAAATGCTTCAAGCAGATCAAAAGTACAACATGACCGCATTAGTACTAGGAGTAAGGAAACATACAGAGAATAGAATACATACAAGTTTAGAGAGAGAAATCTAAGGATGAAGTAGAGCCCTAGAGGACTATATTATACTATATTATAGTACAAAAACAAAGGTTGGATTGCGCAAAAAGCCATACGTGAACTAATCGAGGACATCACCAAATTCAGGTGAGAGCACGTCATGACTACTACTAAAGACTATACACAGTGACGTGACAATGGACGAATACAAAGAGTCTGCTCTAGTACTACAGAAGAAGCGATGAGAAGTGGCTTTCTAATAAACTGTGCTACACTACTAGCACTGGCATGCTTCCAATCCCATTATTTCAAACTGTGTTTTTTTTTTAAATTGTGACTTAAAGGTGCTCATACAGCCTCAAAAGCTTTTCTTCCCACTTCCCCCAAAAACACATACACACTCAGGCGAAGTGCATGTGTATTCAGCTGGTAGAGGGGAGCGAGCCATGGCCAGACACCTCCATCGGCAGCTTCTCTCCCGTGAAAGCAAAGGATCGTCATTAAAATTTAACATGCCTGATCCTTATTTCCCTTGACACTGTCGGGTAAAGGGGAGTCAGCGGCTTCCCCATATTAGGAGAGCCAGACGGTTTTGCCAAATTCGCTGTGTTTGGTCAACTTTGCTCTAATGTGTCCAGGCACATTTTTCACACAGCATAGTAATGACGTTAGTAAACCCGAGGAGCTATGACAATAAAGGAGCTAAAGAGTGAATATTATGACTGCACTTTTGTCTCACATTAATAGACGGTGCAGCTCTTATCAATGAACACAATATTGTGTTAAAAACAATCCCAATAAATTCCAGAGTGCCTAAAATAAAATAAAAAATCTCCAGGAACAGCTCAAAAGTGTAGAACGTATTGTGTAAAAGTTTCAGATCCCAATTTTTGTCTTTGAAAATAAGACAGAAAAAAAATAATATATACCTTGTGGTCTGATCATAAATTTAGACTTTGAAATCAATTTAACCAATAATTGGAGCTTGTAATAGGGATTTTTTTTTTTCACCATCAGAGGTTATATATAAAAAAGAAATACACATATGTATCGCGTATACATGAAAACAAGCAACTGCTATATATTACTTGTAGTTCACATCAGGCAAGAGCTGATTTATGAAGCTTTTACACAAACCACAGAAGTTGTGACCAGTTACCTTGCTTACTGATATAAATAAAACCCTTACATTAAATTATGAAGATCGGTCGGCTGCAAAATGGTGAGTGCGAAAAACTTGGATTCTTATTTTCGGGTTAACGCAATGACTACCCAATCTTTGTTGTGTGTGCTTAATATGTGGCACACTAACAATTAAGGCTGTGATGCAGAGGAAAAGGGATGGGAAGAGACTGCTCCCTTTTTGGTCTGATTAACAACGTATCGGACGTACAAATCACAACCATCCCAAAAGGTTTGTTTCAGCTATACAAGCAAAAATCACCCCATCAGCATCTTCCAGATTCTTGACTACAAGGTGAACAACAAGAAGGTAGACGCATTCTGCGCAGAAAGAACATGGGTGCAGGAGCCCAGTTTATGCAGCTCATGTGCAAGTGATATGTTTACTGTAGTGACAATTCAGCAGGTCAGGAAAATGAGTAGATGGGGTAACATGTAAGGTACACATGAACTTCACCATATTAGAGGTTTCGTGTGAAGTAAAACTGGCTGGTCTATATCCAGAACATCTTCACTTCTTTCTGAAAGTTCTTTCCCATTGATTTGTATGGGAAACCTGAATTAGAGACTCCCAATGTCGAGACCTGGGTTTAAATACCTCCACTGAGGTTCTGCTACCCTTAATCCAGAACAGGTAAAGATATAGATTAAACGTTGCCTTCTTCTAGAGAATCCGTTATATTATGTTAGGTGTGTGTGTTTTAGTCCTCCAAAAGCATTTACTTCTCTCCCACTTGTTAGCATCGCACACATTTACCGTGCTTGTATAAGAAGCCACTGGAAATAAATAGGCAATGAATTGTAGTTGAAAAGAATGGTTTCCTTCTGTTAGGTCTGTTCACAGTTTCGGTTTCGCCCAATAATCAGCCTGTCAATTGATTTAAAGAAAAAAATGGAAAAAAGCACACAAGAACATACAGTCAAAAACCCCATGGGATGATGAAACATTCAAAACCTGAAAAGGGCGTTGGTGTTTTGATGTTCTAGCCATGGGCACAGTTCTGTCCTGAGATTTGACGGAGGGTAGTTAACTTTCAGAGGGCAGAGCTCTGTGTGTTAGGAGGGGCTGGAACGTGGGAGGGAGAGAATGCGTCCATTTTTCCTACTCCCATTCATGTGGGTGTAGGGTATGTGTTCCTCATAGAGGTTTCCTCGCTGTCCCTCATCCCGTAGTGAGCATGAAGATGGGTCCAGAGGGGTGCTTTCCATATTTTCAAAATCAATCTCAAGGTCATCGGTCTCCGGTGGCTTGTTCTCTTCACTGTAGTAAAAGGACACCTCTTGGAAACTAGAATGAAGGTCGTCTTTCAGCATTTGAATGATCTCCAAGAAAGTGGGGCGCATCTTGGGGTTATATTGCCAGCACATCTGCATCAGACTGTGACTGAAAAACAAAAGTCAGACTTAAAATGAAAAACATGTTTGAGTTCTGTTCAGGTCATGTAGAAGACCTGAGTTCTGTTCAGGTCATGTAGAAGACCAGAGTCTATTCTCTACAGGTTACCCATGCTACTTACTGCTAGTATTTTACATGACTGACAACTTGACTAATTGGTGATCTATAACTTCAGCTTTATTACAGAGACCTTTACTTGAAGGGTTTACCTTTACCTATATACGTTTGAAGGAAAGGGGGAAGAAAGCATACTTTAATTTCTATTTCTGACCGATGCAGCCAGCATTTTTTTATATGGGAAAGAATCTCCATTCATACCTACAGTTGTATCCTCCCTCCTTCTCTTGAATATTCTGTGTCTAGCTGTATGGCAACTGACTGCAGCAGAAACACCTCTCTGCTCTCAGCAAGATAAAAGGAATGTCACGCCCTATCCCCTTGACAGAGTTCCACCTCCTTAGTTGTTTACCAGGCAAAAATGGCACAGGTCAGCAAGAGAACCTATTTGATCTGCATGATTTTTAACAAGACAGTATTAATAGGAACAAGCTGAAAATTCTGCAAGTTGACAAATGGTAAGTGTAAATCTGTTGCACAAGGACTTTAACAGCCTGTCTTTAAAAAACTTACAGTCTAGGGTGACAGTTTTCTGGCTGTTCAAGGGAGCCTCCATCCATAACAAATTTGAGCACTTGCTCATTGGATAGCCCCTGATATGGCTGCTCAGCCAAACTTGTTATTTCCCAGAGTACTACACCAAACGACCTGAAAGAAAGGAAAATGGTTGTGATTAGGGCATTACTAGCAATATCAACTTTTAATGAACATGGGCCACATTGCATTGTAAAAGCATGTAAGAAAAACTAAAAAAAATAAGTAAAATATCTATCTATATAATTGTCTAAGGGGTACTTCCGTCTGTTTGTCTGTAACGGAAATCCCGAGACGCTGATTGGTAGCGGCCGGTAATTCGCCCCTCCCTACTTCCGTCCAGTCAGTGCCCGCTCCATACTCCCCTCCAGTCAGTGCTCACACAGGGTTAACGGCAGCGTTAACGGACCGCGTTATGCTGCGGTGTAACGCACTCCGTTAACGCTGCTATTAACCCTGTGTGACCAACTTTTACTATTGATGCTGCCTATGCAGCATCAATAGTAAAAAGATATGTTAAAAATAATAAAAAAATAAAAAATCGTGCTATTCTCACCTTTCGTCGTCCACCAATGTGCGAGATGCGGCCGCCAGCTTCCGTTCCCAGTGATGCATTGCGAAATTACCCAGATGACTCATCTGGGTAATTTAGCAATGCATCGCTGGGAACGGAAGCTGGCGGCCGCATCGCGCGCATCGGGACAGCTTCGCTGGATGCCGGAGGGTGAGTATATAACTATTTTTTTGTTTTCAATCTTTTTTAACAGGAATATGGTGCCCACACTGCTATATACTGCGTGGGCTGTGTTATATACTGCGTGGGCTGTGTTATATACTGCGTGGGCTGTGTTATATACTGCGTGGGCTGTGTTATATACTGCGTGGGCTGTGTTATATACTGCGTGGGCTGTGTTATATACTGCGTGGGCTGTGTTATATACTGCGTGGGCTGTGTTATATACTGCGTGGGCTGTGTTATATACTGCGTGGGCTGTGTTATATACTGCGTGGGCTGTGTTATATACTGCGTGGGCTGTGTTATATACTGCGTGGGCTGTGTTATATACTGCGTGGGCTGTGTTACATACTACGTGGGCTGTGTTACATACTACGTGGGCTGTGTTACATACTACGTGGGCTATGTTACATACTACGTGGGCTGTGTTGTATACTGCGTGGGCTGTGCTATATATTACGTGGGCTGTGTTATATACCACGTGGCTGTGTTATATACTACGTGGCTCCTATATACTAAGTGGCTCCTATATACTACATGATTGTGCTATATACTACGTGGCTGTCTGTGTTACGTGGCCTCTGCTATATACTATGTGGCTGCTATAATATATATATATATATATATATATATATATATATCTCTATATATATATCTCTATATATATATATATATATCTCTATATATATATATCTCTATATCTATATATCTCTATATCTCTATATCTCTATATATATATATATCTCTATATCTCTATATCTCTCTCTCTCTCTCTCTCTCTCTCTCTCTCTCTCTCTCTCTCTCTCTCTCTCTCTCTCTCTCTCTCTCTCTCTCTCTCTCTCTCTCTCTCTCTCTCTCTCTCTCTATATATATACACACACACATACATATATACATACAGATTCTAGAACACCCGATGCGTTAGAGTCGGGCCACCATCTAGTTAAAATAATAAATATATGATTTTACAGCACAACACTATATAAACTACCGTATTTTCTGGTGTATAAGATGACTGGGCGTATAAGACGACCCCCAACTTTTCCATATAAAATATGGAATTTGGGATATGCTCGCTGTATAAGACGGGGGTCATCTTATATGCCCAGTCATCTTGTACGGTGTGTGGTTCCCAGGGTCTGAAGGAGAGGAGACTCTCCTTCAGGCCCTGGGATCCATATTCATGTAAAAAATAAAGAATAAAAATAAAAAATATGGATATACTCACCCCTCCGAGAGGCTGTCACTGCTGCAAGCGTCTGAATCCGTTCCTAAGAATTGCAGAGCGTGAAGGACCTTCGATGACGTCACGGTCTTGTGATTGGTCCGTGACCGCTCATGTGACCGGTCACCTGACCGTGACGTCATCGAAGGTCTTTCACGCTCTGCAATTCTTAGGAAAGGAGGCAGACGCTTGCAGCGGTGACAGCCAGGCTTCTCAGAGTGGTGAGTATATCCATATTTTTTATTTTTATTCTTTATTTTTTACATGAATACGGATCCCAGGGCCTGAAGGAGAGTCTCCTCTCCTTCAGACCCTGGGAACATCCAGGATCGCTCCCTGCACACGCCATACCCGGCGTATAAGACGACCCCCGACTTTTGGGACAATTTTTAGGGGTTAAAAAGTCGTCTTATAAGCCGGAAAATACGGTATATAAAATTAGTGACATACGGAATATCCCAAAACCTTAAAAAGAGAAGAAAAAAAAACAATAGAAGAAACAAAGAGCTAACTAGGAGATTCGTACCAGACATCTGAAAATGTGGTGAATACGCCATCTTTGAGAGACTCAGGGGACATCCACCTCACCGGTAGCAGACCCTTTCCTCCTTTACGGTAATAATCAGTTTCATAGATATCACGGGTCATCCCAAAATCTAACAAGAATTTTAAAAAACATGACAATAATTAGCAAGCTAGACAATTGCCAACCAAAAATGCATTATGAAAAAAGGAGCAGGAAAAAAAGTCAAGAAATTTTAAAATATCTTTATTTTATCTTCTTATATAGCGCTATAGTATTCTACAGTGCTTCACTGTCACTACTGAGGCTCAATATCTAAATTCCTTTTCAGTAAGTCTTGGTGGGAGGAAAGCCGCACAAACACAGGGAAAACTAAGGCAAAACTGATTTAGAATTTCTAATGGACTTTCTACCACAGTGGTCTCCAACCAGTAGCTCCTGCTGTTGCAACACTTCAGCTGACAACATGATCTGACAACTTTAGGCAGCTCACATTGAGATATGGAGCATCAGCTGCAGATAAGGAGCAGTTCAGAGGACTACTGCCCCAATATTCCTATCTTATAGAATATATAAGTACCGTATATACTCAAGTATAAGCCGATCCGAGTATAAGCCGACCCCCTAATTTTGCCACAAAAAAACTGGGAAAACTTAATGACTCGAGTATAAGCCTAGGGTGGGAAATGCAGCAGCTACCGGTAAATGTCAAAAGTAAAAATAGATACCAATAAAATTAAAAATTAATTGAGACATCAGTAGGTTAAGTGTTTTTGAATATCCATATTGAATCAGGAGCCCCATATAATGCTCCTTACAGTTCATGATGGGCCCCATAAGATGCTCCATATTAAAATATGCCCCATATAATCCTGCATAAAGGTTAATAATGGCCCCATAAGATGCTCCATAGACACATTTGCCCAATATAATGCTGCACAAATGTTGATTATGGCCCCATAAGATGCTCCATAAAGATATTTGCCCCATATAATGCTGCACAAACGTTATGGCCCCATAAGAGGCTCCATACAGACATTTGCCCCATATAGTGCTGCACAAATGTTGATTATGGCCCCATAAGATGCCCCATACAGACACTTGCCCCATATAGTGCTGCTCAAACGTTGATTATGGCCCCATAAGATGCTCTATACAGACACTTGTCCCATATAGTGCTGCTCAAACGTTGATTATGGCCCCATACAGACACTTGCCCCATATAGTGCTGCACAAATGTTGATTATGGCCCCATAGATGCTCCATACAGACACTTGCCCCATTTGCTGTTGCTGATATATATATATATATATATATATATATATATATATATATATATATATATATATATATATAAAAAATCACATACTCACCTCTCCGTCGCTCAGGCACTTTCAATATTCACCTGCTCCGCGTTCTGGGCGCCGCTCCATCTTCAGCGTCTTCTGCACTGACGTTCAGGCAGAGGGTGCGCACTAACTACGTTACCGCGCCCTCTGGCCTGAGTGTCACTGCAGAGGACGTCACTGAAGACGGAGCGGCGCCCAGAACGAGGAAAGGTGACTATCGCGCAGCGCTGCGCTCCCCCTCCCCGTTATACTCACCTGCTCCTGGCGCTGTGCAGTCCCTGTTTTTCTGGCTCCGCAGCTTCTTCCTGTACTCAGCGGTCACCGTTACCGCTCATTACAGTAATGAATATGCGGCTCCACCCCTATGGGAGGTGGAGCCGCATATTAATTACTGTAATGAGCGATACCATGTGACCGCTCAGTACAGGAAGAAGCTGGGGCGCTGGGAAGCCAGGGACCTGCAGGGACCGCACCAGGAGCAGGTGAGTATAATTAGACAGCCCCCGCTCCCCCTCCCCTGCCGACCCCTGGGTATGACTCGAGTATAAGCAGAGAGGTGGACTTTCAGACCAAAAAAATGGGCTGAAAATCTCGGCTTATACTCGAGTAGAAAAATGATTGGTTACCTTAATACAGGAAAGATATATATATTGGTACCGTGTTAGCCAGTAGACAGAAAAATATTTAGAATTGAGAGTCCTCAGTGGTTGATACCTTTTAATGTGCTGTGTTAATGTGTTATGCTGTGTTGTGCATAAATATGTGATTCTTCAGAATTTCTTTTAGTCTTTGCCTGATGAAGAGACCTGTGTAGTCTCGAAAGCTTGCAATTTGTTACCATCTTTTCAGTTAGCCATTATAAGGTATCAACCACTGAGGACTCTCAATTCTAAATATTTTTCTGGTTACCTTAATGCACTCAAATTAGGTCCTTTTTATAGATTATTTTTGCCCAGTCTCCCTTTATTAAATATCTCTACATTTTTGCCCATTGCACAATAATGCAAATATTCAATATGTATTAGTCCTTAACAACTTTTCTTTTCCAACAAATTGTATACCTCATATGTTCACAATAACAGAAGATTAAATGAAACATAATATATGATAGATAACACAGGTCAACAAAAAAAAAATTTTTTTCTGGTGTCCAAAATATTTTAATGAATTTGGGGTATTTTTGGGGTGCTGATTCTGAATATGCTATCAGTTTTGCCAGATTGGCTCAAGTTTTTGAGATTTTTGGTATCTTATTTATAGCACTTGTTGGTAAATGCGACGCATCATCTCATTAATTTCTTTGGATTAGTACTTGAACTGAGCAGTTCTCAATATAGTTTTGTGTTAATTAGTGTTCTAAAAGTTTGTTCATAGCTTGATTTTGGCACTAACTTTATGTTGTTGTCTGTTTTCCAGTGAAAAGCATGAACTCATCAAGAAGAAGTTGTCTTAACGATCCAGACTCATTCTGTTACATTTGTGGTGAATACACACTGCCAAAACATAGAAGAAACATAACAGACTTCGTAAAAAAAGTGTATTTTGCCTATTTTGGGGTTATGCTTGGGGACCAAGACAAGTTTTGGGCACCACACATAGTGGGAAAAGCATGTATCGAATTATTACGAAAATGGAGCAAAGGACAAAGAAAAAGCTTCAAATTTGGTGTTCCAATGGTGTGGAGAGAGCCAAAAAATCATCATGATGACTGTTATTTATGGTAAACACAGGTACAGGCACATCTTCACAATGAGGGACAGGCCTTCTTGCAGATTCCATGTTACTCCCATTTTCGTTTCTTATGCTTATTGAATCCTTGCACTTGCACTGCACAGAAATAACAGTCATCATGATGATTTTTTGGCTCTCTCCACACCATTGGAACACCAAATTTGAAGCTTTTTCTTTGTCCTTTGCTCCATTTTCGTAATAATTCGATACATGCTTTGCACACTATGTGTGGTGCCCAAAACTTGTCTTGGTCCCCAAGCATAACCCCAAAATAGGCAAAATACACTTTTTTTACGAAGTCTGTTATGTTTCTTCTATGTTTTGGCAGTGTGTATTCACCACAAATGTAACAGAATGAGTCTGGATCGTTAAGACAACTTCTTCTTGATGAGTTCATGCTTTTCACTGGAAAACAGACAACAACAAAGTTAGTGCAAAAATCAAGCTATGAACAAACTTTTAGAACACTAATTAACACAAAACTATATTGAGAACTGCTCAGTTCAAGTACTAATCCAAAGAAATTAATGAGATGATGCGTCGCATTTACCAATAAGTGCTATAAATAAGATACCAAAAATCTCAAAAACTTGAGCCAATCTGGCAAAACTGATCACATATTCAGAATCAGCACCCCAAAAATACCCTAAATTCGATGAAATATCTTTGGCACCAAAAATGCTGTTGACCAGTGTAATATACCTCCAATTTTGACTGTGAAATCCTCAGCAACCATGCAATTGCGGGCAGCTAAATCCCGGTGTACAAATTTCTTGGCATTGAGGTAAGCCATCCCATCAGAAATCTCTGCTGCCATCTGAATCATTTCCTCAATTGTTGGGGCTGGCCGACCAGGATTATTCTGGAAGGAAACAAGGTGAAATCAAACATTTTGTCAAATAGTATCAACTCAGATATTAACCCCTTCATGACCTTGGAATTTTCCGTTTTTCTGTGTTCGTTTTTCACTCCCCTCCTTCTTAGAGCCATAACTTTTTTATTTTTCCGTCAATTTGGCCATGTGAGGGCTTATTTTTTGCGGAACGAGTTGTATCTTTGAACAACATCATTGGTTTTAGCATGTCATGTACTAGAAAACGGGAAAAAAATTCCAAGTGCAGTGAAATTGCAAAAAAAGTGCAGTCCCACACTTGTTTTTTTGTTGGCTTTTTTGCTAGGTTCACTAAATGCTAAAACTGACCTGCCATTATGATTCTCCAGGTCAGTACGAGTTCATAGACACCTAACATGACTAGGTTATTTTTTACCTAAGTAGTGAAAAAAAATTCCAAAGTTTGCTAAAAAATAAATAAATAAATAAATTAAAAAAATCGCGCCATTTTCTGATACTCGTAGCGTCTCCATTTTTCATGATCTGGGGTCGGTTGAGGGCTTATTTTTTGCGTGCCGAGCTGACATTTTCAATGATAGCATTTTGGTGCAGATACGTTCTTTTGATCGCCCGTTATTGCATTTTAATGCAATGTCGCGGCGACCCAAAAAAAGTAATTCTGGCGTTTCGAATATTTTTCTCGCTACGCCGTTTAGCGATCAGGTTAATGCTTTTTTTTTATTGATAGATCAGGCGATTCTGAACGCGGCGATACCAAATATGTGTAGGTTTGATTTTTTTTTTTTATTGTTTTATTTTGACTGGGATTTTTTTTTTACTTTTGCCATGCTTCAATAGCCTCCATGGGAGGCTAGAAGCAGGCACAGCGCGATCGCCTCTGCTACATAGCAGCGATCTTATGTTCACTGCTATGTAGCAGAAAATCTCACAGCTGCCGGGGATCAGTAACCATAGAGGTCTCAAGGACCTCTATGGTTACTATTCTGAAGCATTGCCGACCTCCGATCATGTGACGGGGGTCGGCGATGCGATCATTTCCGGCCGCCCGGCCGGAAGCGGTAGTTAAATGCCGCTGTCTGCGTTTGACAGCGGCATTTAACTAGTTAATAGGCGCGGGCAGATCGTGATTCTGCCCACGCCTATTATGGGTACATGTCAGCTGTTCAAAACAGCTGACATGTCCCGGCTTTGATGCGGGCTCACCGCCGGAGCCCGCATCAAAGCGGGGCTTCTGACCTCGGACGTACTATCCCGTCCGAGGTCAGAAAGGGGTTAATAATAATAATAATGCTTCAGCATAAGGGAAAAATACATGGGCAGAATTGGAGGAGAAATTGTTTTACTAGAGTGGAAAGCCTTTGAAATTTATTTTTTCTGGATAAGTAAAAGTTTGCCTTATTTATTACTGCATTTTCACAAGTAAAGCAAAGACAGACCCACCTCTGCATCGGGTCGCAGTGAGCGCAAGTAGCTCTTCAGGTCACCGTGTCCCATTAGCTCCATAATAACCAATGTAGGTTGCCCTTTCGAGACAACACCTATCAACCGAACCTGAAAAAGTCAATAATATCTGATCTAACAGCAATCAGACAACAGAAACAATACCTTTGCTTCCATAACTGCTCAGAAATGCTTAACAGGAAATGCCATAGAATAATATTTTCAGAAACTGGATATATTGAATAAAATTTTACTATCTCAAGATCTGATGACTTAGGCTACTTTCACATTAGCGTCGGGCCGACGTTCCCGACGCTAGCGTTGTCTCCGCCGCACAACGGGGGCAGCGGATGCATTTTTCCAGCGCATCCGCTGCCCCATTGTGAGGTGCGGGGAAGTGCGTGGAGGTGGGGTCGGAGTTCCGGCCGCGCATGCGCGGTCGGAAAAAGCGGACCATCGTGAGCAAAAAACGTTACATGTAGCGTTTTTTGCTCCCGACGGTCCGCCACTGCACGACGCATCCGTCGCACGACGGGTGCGACGTGTGGCAATCCGTCACAATGCGTCGCTTCATGTTAATCAATGGTGAAAAAACGCATCCTGCAAACACTTTTGCAGGATGCGTTTTTTCGGCAAAACGACGCATTGTGACGGAATGCAGTTAACGCTAGTGTGAAAGTAGCCTTAAAGTGTCCCTATGGTGTATGTTATTCCCAGTGCACAAGCCGTTCAGCCAGCACGAGCTCATGGACACCGCGGTATACACATCCAAAAACTTAAGGCTCCAGCAGACGACCAGACATATTGGTCCGAGCACGGACTGTGCCACGGCTCTCCCAACCAGAGCATGACCGCCTCACACAAATTTATGAAGTTGTCACGCTTGAGTCAGGAGACCCTTAGCCACTCCGCGCACTGGGGTCCGAGACCCACAGACATCTGCATGAGCCCTTACTATTGAGCTTGTACTGATCTGCAAAATTTCGAGGATAATAACAGAAAAAATATGCTGGTGGATACCCTTTATCATAAAAAACAAGAAGGAACTTATCAAGGTTCACTCTTGGGGGTGAAAACCCAGGTCGACAAATGGCATATGACTATGTGATGTGACTGGAATTAATTTTCAGCCTCATTCTGGAACAAAACAAGATCCAGGTAGATCCCTTTAAATTCTTGGCACAGTTATTGAATATTAATATGAAGCAATGACAAATAGTTTGTGCATTGATAGAAATTCTTACCACATGGTGGCAGCTAAATCCCTTCATGACGGAAGCCTCGTTCAGGAACTCTATCCTCTCTCGCAGACTTGCTGACTCGTTGACAGTTTTCACAGCCACACGAACTTCGGCCTCTCCTTTTATGATGTCCTTGGCAATTCCCTCATACACCATTCCAAAGGAACCCTGCCCCAGTTCTCGGAGCAGCTTGATCTTATCTCTTGGTACTTCCCACTCATCCGGAATGTACACTAGAACAAAAAAAGAAGGACATCCAGTGATTTAGAGGTCACAAATACATAAGAGAAGCCACATGTTTATCATTATCCAAAATGTCATAACAGAAAAGGTACTCGCTTGCAGCATTCTGTTTGTTTTTTTTTGCCCCAATGCATAAAGTAGAAAAAATGATAACACTGTGTAATGCACAATGATCCTGATGAATGAAGCGAGTGGAGGCTAAGCACGCACAACTCCACATCATTCACTGTCTGCAAAACTGCCAGAAACAGCCGAGCAGAGAGCTCTGCTATCGCCCAAAGTCCCAGAGGGGAAGATGGAATGGAAGTGCATAGGTTCTAGTCCGCTCCGTTCTTGGGATCGGTGGAGGTCACAGTCCTCAGACCCCAAGTGATAAGGTTTACCATCTCCAATCCTATGGACAGGAGATCATTTCTTAATTTGGCAGAAACCTTTTGAACATTTTGTCTCAAATGCTACATTATGGTTCATAAAGGAATGATATTTTTCCTACATCAATTGCCTATCCAAAGACAAGGTGATAAATGTAATGCAATCTCTCTTTAAAACGATTACTGGAAAAGCCTGCAACTTTTTACCATTCAAATAAGGTTCCTTATGGTGTGCTTACATTAGCCGACCTTACGGCGTTACAGGTAATCTGTCAGCAAGATTTCACCCCACAAACCATTTATATGTGCATGGAGCTCTTTCAAAGATAAGCTCAGATAAGGCCGGTCTGTTCCTCCATTACGGAGAAATCAGCATTTGAATTGATGTGCAAATGAGGCTGTAGATCGGAAGCCTCTGTCACTCCAGCTCTATTCCCCGCCCAGCACTGACTCCTCCTGCATGACTGACAGCCTCTATAATGTGCGATGTCAGGCACATGTGTGGTCAGTCAAGCAGGAGGAGACGGCACTGGACGGGAAATAGATGTGCAATGAAAGAGGCTTCAGTGGAATAGTCCTTCAGCCTCATTCGCACAGCGATTAGAATGCTGATTTCTCAATAATTGACGAACAGACCGGCCATGTAACGGTACTTCTGAACTTGTCTTTGAAAGAGCTACATGCTCATACAAATTGCTTGGGGTGAGAAATCCTGCTGACAGATTCCATTTCAATGACTGCCGATTGGTAGATAATTACCAATCAGCGGTGGTTTAATAGGCTGCTTGCACAGGAGGGCCACTCTTCAGATTGGTACAAAATCATTCAAGCACATAGGCTACCATTCCTCTTTGCAGCGTAGGTCCTGTTTACATTGGACGATGTGCTGCTCAAAACGTTGATCTTTTGTGCAAACCAAAAGATCCTTCCACCCAACTAACGAGCACTGCTGCCTGGTTAAAGTGCATGTTTACCTTGAAACGAGCGTTCCTAGGAATGCAGAGTAAATGCACCCCAACAAGGCGCCATTGTCATCAGCGCAACTCACCTTCACTAGCACTTAAATACTCAGGATTGGAGGATGCATACAATGGTCCTGTGGGGCCTTCGGCTTCCCTGTGTAAAAATAATTTTACAGATTATAGGAAGTGATCTATTGTAATATTATAACATATTGCATAAGGTCAAGAGTATCTTCATATGACAGTCAAAGTACATTAAAAGTTAATTGTCCGATAATACCAGCTATCGTATTGTACATCTGCTTTTTCTGAGGTTTTCGGTCCAGTGAGTGATAGCTCTGTACGCACACTATTACAAAAAATAGCTGTCAATCACTGATAGGACTGCCCACTGGACCAGAAATTCCCAAAAAAGGCAGATGGTAAAATGATGAAGTCACCATGTGTGGAGTAACGCGTGGGGTGTAATACCTACTCCTATGTCTGCTGAGCTGTGTCCTATGGTCATACATCAGTTTCTTAATCGGACCTGGATTTTAGGTGTATATTTTTTTCCTTGAACCGCTTGCTTAATCTTTTTGGACAGGTTTACCATTTGACATTAATGTTATATTTCCTTACATGTGAGCCTTACATATTTTGTATAGTTACCATTTATTGTATTCATAGTATTCTACATATATCTTATAATTCTTATATATGTTCCATATTTCTGGATTATGTGGGAGATTGTTTTGTCCATTTTTTATCAGAATATGGACTCTGTACAGGTGGTCTAGTTTTCCCCTACTTTTCCACCTTGTTAATTGTTCTTAATGGGTTTTTTTTAAAGATAAATAAAGATTCAGTTTCACACTATTTGCCTCTCATAAATGCCTTTATATGACGATTATTACTCTTTGAGCTTGTTGGTGCCAGGTATATGCGCTTTCTTGTTCTTATTTGCCATTTCTGGTAGGTCCATTTATTTATCTAATATTTTTAATTTTGCGGTACTGGTCCATCCTTTGCTCATGGTAAAATGATGAAAACACAGGTTATAATATTTTTTTTCTCACAAAATTATATATCAATCTGCTCGCCCCCCCCCATGCTCTATAATATGATTCCTGCACCTTGAACTGCATTTTCATGGTGACAGGTTCCCTTTAAAGATGTGGATAGTAGTAGTAAAGTTCTAGGAGGTCCAACATTTTCAAACGTCTCCATACAAAGATTGTGAATTTAAAAAAAAACAAAAACATTTTTGTATGGGCTTTAATTACTCAATAGCCTCCCCTTGAAGAAATGCACCTTGTAAAAGGTACAAGTTTTGATGTGCTAATAATTTAGTAAATATACTGGAAAAAATGAATGGTGTATAATTTAGTAAGCAAATATTTTAGGAAACGCTGCTGTAATTTTATATATTTCCATAAAAATGTGCTCTGTGAACAGTCGAACACCAGAATACATCACAGTGTTCATATTCAGTGGTCGGGGAAGGACATGCTCTGAACAAGACAGCAGCTGTCCCCAACTGGCTTTCCATTCAAGATTACTAATGATGCTAACCAGGGCATCCAAGCACTGCAAATGAAACCACACTCATGGACAAAATTGTTGGCTCCCTTCTGTTAAAGGGAATCTATCAGTAGGCTCAACCATCCTAAGCCAACTATATGGGCATGTAGGTCATAGGAAGCGAATAAAATGACACCTGTAACTAGACGCCTTATTCCAGAAAAATCCATGCTTTTCTTATTATATAAATGAGCTGTACAGATCTATGGGCCGGAAATAGATCTCCCTGATAATCTGCCTCCACAGATTATTTTGAAAGCAAGGGGCAGTTACCAGTTTGAGACATGTAATGACTGACAGCCTGCCCTCCTCATCTACATGTTAACGCCCCCTTTCATCTAAAATAAGCTCTGGAGGCAGATTCCCAGGGACATCAGTGTCTTGCCCATAGATTTAAACAGAGAGGAAGGGGAGGAGGCAAACACAGACATACTGTTCCAAATTATCCTGAAATGACAAGTCACGTAGGCAAGGTTTGCATGCGCTATGATACAGAGGTTGTGAGTGCTGCTCTGAAGCTGTCCGAATCGCTGGATCTGGCTAGCTTTAGTGCCCCTGCACTCTTCTAATGCTGCAGAGGGAGAAGCTTTAGCCATGCCAACATCCCAAACTGTCAATCTTCACTAGGGCAGTCCCCCAAAACCACACCGCTGCAAGCAGGAAGCTGGGAGCAAAACGTTGTGAGCTCATGAGGATCAATAATGAGAATGACCCTTTAAAAATTGATGCACTTAGAATCTTCAGAACCACTCACTTCTTTTTCTGGATCATGCATACTATCAAAATGATGAGGAAAGCAAACAGTAGGATGACTGGACCTATGACAATGTTCAAGATGTTTCTTGGGGAGATATCTGAAAAAGATGATAAAACAAAAATTATATACGAACAGAGACCTTTGCAAATATAAAATAAGCAAAATGGTGTAAAGGTAAAATGGTTAAATGTTTATTTTTTACCTTGAAGTTACCAGGATGTTGCCAAACTACTGCAAAGTCTCTTTTTGCCTACAAATAAGTGAACACTCACCTACATCTCGTACGTAAAAATAAGTAGTCGGAGTCCAAGAACCATTTCCAGCCAAAGAAGAGGCCCGAACACGCACACTGTAGTTTCCTGGGGGAAGAGATCGCAGCTTTGCTCCTTTATCCTGGAGATACTGTTTCTGGGAAACACAGATATTGTTCTCCTGGAAAATAATGATAATATGATCACTTGCTACAAGATGTAATATGTCATCAGGAAAATAATCTAAAAATGTACAGAACAATTACCTGTGAGTCTCCAAGCCGGGAGTACTGGACCTCGTATAATATAGTTAAGCCATTGGGTTCACTTGGCTCCTTCCACATGAGGTGGATGATGTAAGGTGGCTCATACTCATAAGTGACTGGTCCCTCAATGTTATCGGCTTTAGCTGTGAAGTCAATTATTTATAAATTCAGCAACTAGGCTTACAATACTGAAATGTGATTTTTTTTTTTTAATGTTTATAAACATGCTATGGTAGAGAAAAAGAGGCAACTTAATATTTAGGGTATGTTCCCACGGTCAGTAAACGCTGCGGGTTGGATGCTGTGTACCTCTGCAGAGTCCACCTCACAGTGTCCAAATGTTACAGCATAGTGGATGAGATTTCAAGAAATCCCACGCCCACTATGTGTTCAGAGACACCTGCGGAGATGGGGACACGGCACGGCTTTCCTGACCGCGGCATGTCAATTTATCTTGCAGAGACGCGACTTTCCGCAAAGATAAATATCACCCGTACAATGTATTGGACGCGGTGATTCCGCACGGTTCAGTGAACACATGCAGATTCACCTGTGTTCAAAAACCGGCAGCGCTTTGGATGTAGCGGATATGTGCGGTGTCCAAAGCGCTGACAATTACTGACCATGTGCTCCTGGCCTAAGAAGTGCAACCATCTTTGTATGGTGGTTTTCCAACATCTATCTAGTAAATATGCAACAAATTCAATGCCGATGTAATTTGTTATGCAAAAATAGCATTACTTTTTTGGATTTGTACAATCTGACAAACAACAACTGTACCCTGTATGGGTGGGCTCACCTTCTGGCATGGTTCTGGCACTGACATATGCAGCTACACTACAGCCAAGTGAAACTTCATGGTTGCAGGCATGGATTTCAATTCGATATGCAGTGAAATGCTTCAGGCCAGAAATGACAAAAGACTCCTTGAACCAAACCTTCTGAGAAAACTTCTTTGGCTCCAGGTCATCAATTGCTCCAGTTGAAGTTGCATTGGATAAAGGATTGGGTGTTACTTGATTTGACACTGTACCATTTGCAACACCAAATGTATCTCTGCGTTTTCTAGAAGGTCTACAGAAAAAAGTAAAACATAAGTTCTGTAAAATGTATTTTGCTCCCTAAACTTAAGCTTGCCATACACAGATGACTGTCGGACGATCGTTTGGCCGCCAACCATCTCAGCTGACACTCCCATACACAGAACTCCTCACTTGGCCAAGAACTCCTGTTTCTCTATGAGAAAGCTGCTGGCTGACATATTGTCTGGCAGGTTATCTCCAAGAAATCAATGTTATTGTCAGTCAGGAATCCAACACGCTTGAGTGACATCTCACCCGATCATCAGTCAGCCAGCGCCCCCATCTACATTAGACAATTGGCTAAACCGGTTGATATCGACGAGTCCGTCTGACGTTAGCCTAATGTTTATAGGGGCCTTTACAGCTTTCAGACAAAGCTTTATCAAGGGGTTTAAACACAAATATGCATTCAACCTCTATCCACAATGTACGTTGGACCATCCACTGATTACTAGAGGAGGAGTCCTCAGCCCCTCCTCACTAAGCAACGAAGGTGAGGAGTTTGTCGTTAGGCTTGCACCACCTGCAGTGAGATTTATGAGTTTTTGGGATGCATATTCACATGGCCAGAGAGTCAGAAATAAAGTGGCAAAACAAAATACAGCTTAGTTGAAAGTGGCTTGTTCACGTGAAACACATTCCAACAATGTGCTTCGTATAAGCCGCAATGCTGAAATCCACATCACAAACCACATGCCCTGTTGTCTCACAGTATATGAACTCATGGACCACTACCCAGCGGGTAAATACACCCAAACACCAAGCTGGTTCCAATCAGTTCTCACCTTGGTATGAAGACCACATTGTGAAGATAATTCTCAAATGTTTTCCGGAATGCCAGCTCAGTGTGCTCATTCATAATCTGAGCTTCACTTTTTGGGCAGGAACAGCAAGCTTCATTAGAATCTTCAGTGTCTGTTCCATTGGGTTTCACAGCATCATCTGCTTCTTGTGGAGGTGACCACGTCCTGGTGGGCAACTTTATTCCTGTGAAGGCATGGGATAGTTGAAAAGCAGTCATTAAATTATAATGTCACAGTCCCAACAAAGATATTAGGATTTTTTTTTGTTTGCTTTTTTGCACAAATTAGATTTCTATTTCTAATAGTAACATTTAAGAAAATCTGATACCATGAAATAAATTGTCCTGAACCGTTTTGAATGGTGTAATTATTGTGTCTGAAGGCACTTTCTAACCTTAGCTCTGCATTGTATTGCATCCCTTGACACCTAAAACTCAAGAGACATCTTAACGTGGGACATCAAAGCCTTCTCCAGCTGCTAGTGCAGAGAACACCACCCATAGAATAGGTTCTCTTGTAGTACTTTATTTCATCCTATTTCTCACATCTTTCGGATTTTGTTCATTCATGTCATTTGCCTCTATTGACTTATACTTGTCTATACCTATTCTTTTCTACTCTCAATATCATTCTATGTTATTCTGACACCTGACGAACACCATCCTTAGTTCTAACCGATGCACCTACAGAGGTTCATTACATACAGATGTCTCATTAGGTATTTTCTTGATGATTAATGTTTTTATTTTCTGATGTCATACCATATAAGTCATCTGCGACTGTTTTTCAACATATTGTAACTCTCCTATTGTCATGCATGGTGCTAATCATCTGGAATCGTAGAAAAGGACCATGTGTCACTCTTGAATCCAATGCATTTCTGTTGACAATGCAGTTCCCTTAACACTATATGGAGTTTTTATGTATATTATGTATACATTAATTGTATAAATTATGTATGTATTTTTCACATATTAGATTGTACAGCACACCCCTTATTAATCTCTGTTATCTTTTTAGCAACTCTACGATAAAACTCTAGGACAGGACGGAATATAAAAAATTCTGTCAATTTTCCAACCTTTATCTCACGTTACATTTTTGTGTGTTTTTACCATAAAATAAAAGTCTTGCAATGTTGCCTCTTGAGAGTACAGTGGATTCTTCTTAGTCACATAGAGTGACTGCAGACTTGTAGTTTAAGATCGGATAACCCTTTAAGTTCTATAGATCAATCAGCATGAAGAAATAGAAAGGGTGGCCAACATTTTGGTCTGTCCCAGACCTTGCAACACTTACCCTTCATACAGTAATCTAGTTCAACTAGTTCACTGTCCTCGGGTTGTTCCTGCCAGTACACCAAGTAATGAGTGACATTTCCATTGGGTTCTGATGGGGCCTTCCATTTCAGTATGATCTGAGATGATGCATTGGATATAGAAAATGGGTCGAGTGGAACAGAAGGTGCTGAAATTAAAGAAAGCATTATATGCATAGCTAATCAGAACATTGCTACATGTTAAGGAGTTTAAAGGCAAATTAAAGGAATCAATATCCTATAGGCCAGAACTTACTGGTTTCATTTGTTCTTATGTAGATGATCTCACTCTTTGCTCCATACGGTCGCGCTCTTTCATCTGATGAAGACACTAAAGTCTTCACAAATACAGCGTACTGTGTCCAAGGCTTCAAATTACGCAAGAGGTGTCCTGGAGGACTCGGGGTCTTGCCATCTGTAGTACGTTGCGGAGGATCCACATCCACCACTGTCCAGCTATTGGATCCACATGCATCTTGACCATCAAACTCTGTGACATTCTGGTAGGGTCTTGACAATGGAGGAAGCACAGAGCCATATGTAAATCATTTAGATGTTGCTGCTCTTAATCTACTACAGTACAGAGGTGCAGACTGATCTAGTAACTGAGAAATAGTGATTGGTAGCTAACATTTACACTTTCATACAAAATGTGTAGGGAAAACTTGACAATTTGCTTGTTTTAGTATATGTCTACTTGCAGCTATTGGCAATCTTATCTGTACCAGTTAGAGGGAACCTGTCCCCAGGTATAACACTGTTAACCTGCAGATATGGGGTTAATCTGCAGGTTAATAGCATTATTATGCTGCCCGGTGCCTGAACATAGCTGAATGCAGCAGGGAGAAAATGAATTTATTCCCCCCCGCCGGCTCAGTCACCGCTCTGAGTATACAGAGAAGCCGCTGTACCTGCGCCCCGGCCCTGACTGACACTGGCTCTACATTGTGGCCGTCTGTCAGTCAGGGTCGGGGGCACAGTTACAGCAACTTCTCTGTATACTCAGAGCGGTGACTGAGCCGGCGGCACCCTCGCCTCCATGACTGAATACCGAATGCTGGCGTGGAGAATGAAGTTCATTTTCTCCCCGCTGCGTTAGAATAATAATGCTGCTAGCCTGCAGATTTAACGCATATCTGCAGGCTAACAGCATTATTCCCGGTGACAGGATCACTTTAAGTACGACCCTATCTGGTATAGCACACTACAGGATCTTTTAAGGGGAATTCTAATTCGGCAGCTGTTGCCAATGCCACATTCATAAAAGGGTGAGGTAAAATTAATGCAATAAATTCTACTTTGCCTAGTGATCCACTGCATGTCCCATTACGGTAATTACTCAGTCCCACTGGGGTGCACTTCCTGCTCCTGTCCTCAACAATTAAGAAATGGCTGAAAACGTCCTATCAGCCAATCACTAGCTGACACTCGGCATGTCACAGTTGAGACGAGGAAGCGTACACTAGCCCTGGACTGAGACCTGTGCGGGATCACTGACGGAATGTTATTATTTTTAACCACTCTTAGCCCTTTCAAAATGGAAAGTCCCTTTAATATATCGCCAAAGTGAGCATGACACTTCCTCTAAAAAGCTTTATATAGCTACACTGACAACCCAGATATACTCTACAGGTTATGGAATACATGGTTGGACATCACAGCCTGGATTCTTAAAGGGGTTGTCTGATCTTCTGCTAAAAGTTTGAATCATTTTAAATGGCTGCAGACTTCTAAATCCTGACAGCGTGCGCACTGCACGCTGTCAGGATTCTCCAGTGTTGCTGCCAAGAATGATCAGCAATTTTCATACTTCCGGCCACATTCCTAGTCGATGTGCTTGACTGCATGTCAAACTGCGGACTTGCTGTCACATGCTCACCTGATTTCAGCAGCAACACCAAAGAATCCAGACAGCAGGAGGATTCCAAAGTCTGCAGTCACATAGAGGACCGGACAACCCCTTAAAACGGTCTATACATATTACATGACTTCTAGCTGAACAATGTTCTGGCAGGCAGCCACCTCTACAATAATCTTATAAAGGAGCGCTCGTTTGGTTTCTGAAATCGGACATGTGCAATCAACATCTCTCCCAACCATCAGTCAGGTGGTGCTCCCATACACATTACATTGTTGGCCGAACCCATACATAAAGGCGGTATTCATTGGTTATGGGACTGATGAAAACTGCCGAGCGCTGTACTCGCCATCTCGGTCAGTCTTATAGCCAAACAGCTGAATGGAAGCACATGCATATTAAACGTTTCTTGCAAGGTTCTCTTTCTAAACTCTAGCAGGAAAACCTCTAGATTATGTGCAGTCTTCCAGGAGACCTTTTCTGTTACCCAGTCACCCATCACGCACTGCACTGTCATACTGATGTGTACATAGCAATGTTCCCACTTCAGTGAAGCAAAGAAGTGTTACGTTCCCTCCTAAAAACAAACAAAGCTGCTGGAAACTGCCTGCAATCGTAAGCAAATTACGTACTTTGGATTTTTAGAAAAATAACAATGGCCTTCAGGAGGACAAAACATGACTTACGCTTCCTTGTAATGAAACATGAATCCCAGCAAATCTCGAAAGTCAGGAGGCCAGTATGGGTCCCATTTAATCAGCACCTTATCGTAGCTTGACTTTATAAAGTTGAAGCGCAGCATATCAGTTTCACCTGTAAAAGGATCAGTAAACTCATAAGAACTGATGAACTACTGTAGAAGCGTGAGCCTCCCAATGCCACAACCATAAGGATCACAAGATGATATTCCCTCCATGGCTATGCAGGGCCTTCATCACACCCACTTAACATGCATGGTGCCAATTCCATACTGCCCTGGTATTCAGCACTTATGGTGGCACCAACATTTAATTACCGCTATGGACAATTAACTACGCCATTCTGAAGGGAGTATATCTGAGACTTTAACCCCCTTGTGCAACATGTACATCAGATGTCAGAATGAAATGAGGATGAAATGAGGGGTCACTAAATAACTCAGACATGGTAGTGAGAACTTAGAGTAATAGTAGTTTCAATTTCAATTTCATAAATCAATAGTACATATTAAAATAAGCAACTATGTAATATATCAGGGAAAGCAAAGTCTATCTTCCTCTTATAGAGGAGATTTAATAAAATGGACCTTTTCTAAGAACTGTAAAACCCTTTAACATTTAAGGAGCCCACCGTAAGCTCTGAGCAGTAAAAGTAAACACCAAGAGAATAGACAGAAATAACAGAAAAGAGAGCAAAGCTAGTACAAAACCACCCAAAAAGCCAATCACTCCCATACCCAAACTAGGATTATCTTATAAGGGGCAGAAGGGGGCATATTCATTACAAAGACAATTAACAGTGTATTTTTTAGTGAACATAATATAAACTGGAAAAACCAAATCGATAACCTGCAGAGGAATAGTACCTAGAATCAGAGAAAAATAACCACATGTAAATTCAAATTTATACCTGGTATATAGTATTCCCTCCTCTCCCTTCCTTCCAACCACCCACTTCCTCTGCTGCCTTTATCTACTAATTAGGACCAATTTGAGAGTTTAGGTCTGGAAGTACACACAGCAGGAGAATGATCATCCAGAATCTCAGTATGCCAGTCCATAAGGCGATATAAGCTGATAAAAAGGATAGAACAACTTGAACATTACTGATGTGTTGGAGGGTGCTGTAAAAAAGTGCATCGAGTGAAGGATCATTGGGTACGGTTGGTTGAGAAGAAGGACCAGGATCAAATCGGGTAGGATCTTGTGTTGGGCAATCATGCTTTCTCTGGTGTGGGTGTTGCAGCAGAGGAGGATATCCTTCTACTTAGAGCAAGTTAGGAATAGGAATTGAGTCTTGGCCCAGGAATTTGAAGAGAGCAGGCAGATCTTTGTGTTGCTTGTGGAAAAATGTAGCGTTCTCTTTTTTACTATGAGGTGGAAGAGACAACCTCACCTAGGCATCAGTCTCTCAAATCTTTGCCAGCAGTAGATGTAGGAGATGCCTCATGCAGACAGTACGATCTTGTACACCTGAAAAGAGCTTGATCACAGCTCAGTCTATAGCTATAGGGTTAGTGAGCCAGGTGCTTCAGAGAATGTCCTCCTTGTCCTTAAAGTAGCGGAGTCTGCATAAAATATCTCTTGGATTGAGAATATAATTCTAGCGACACTGTGTACTCTGTCAATGACAAAGGTGGCATCTAGGGGTCTTTGTGCGACCTTGCTGAATATGGTGGTTACCAATGATTTGAGGTCTTCCTGGCTTCTACCCATCGGCAATACCTTAATACGAATATTATCTCTTCTTCCCCTATTTTCTTGGTCGTCGAGAAGGGTCATGTGTTGTACCTGGGAGTTGAAGGTTTAGTGCTTACTTTGCAAGGTTTGGATCAGATCTGAGAGGTCCCTTGAGACACCCTCCATAACTGTTGCCCTGGAGGCCAGATGGCTGATTTCCTCTCGTAAACAGTCAATGGCCTGTTGGTGTGAGGCTTCAATCCTCTGTGCCAAGGAAGCAATGTCTTGTTTTGTTGGTAGGGCCAGTAATAGTTCCCGTAACGCTTGAAGGTTCAGATGTATTGAAGATGGAGATGTGTGTACATGTTGAGTTGTATGGTATTGCTGACTCGTTTGCACAGACTGTGATGTCTCTAGGCCCTCGGTGTCATAGGGGTGCGCAGAGTCATCCAGAGATGGAGAGACGGAGGGCGACTCCTTGTGAATCTCATTCGAAACCTTGCCGTGAGTGTCCATGGGACTCTTGGTGGTTCCCCGTGAGTTGATTGATGGGTTGTCATTTTAGATAGAGATGGGCTGGCACGTATGAAAAAACACCCAATGGTATTGTTCTGTGCTTCTTAATGGAATGTGATTAATGTAGGAGATCTTATGTCTTATCCTCTGTCCTCTGCGTTTTCCAGGCATCTTCGGAAGTGTAAATACAAGAATTAGTCCTTGTCAGGTGCCTGGGACCTTTGGGCGTAGGTGGTTTATGTTCTCATTTCATTCTGCTTAGTTGGCATCAGCCCGATTATTTACAAGTTAGATGCAGTTGGGCTGAGACTGATAACTCATATGCAGTTGTGGCTATCACCTTTAGGTATCAGTTGCATCGGAATTCCACAAAACCTTTTTATTTAATAATGTTAACTGGAGGTAAGATTCTAGAGCCTGTTCTATTCCGAAATGACCATTAGATGGTGATGGAGGACTTAAAATGCTTGTTTTATGGCGACTCTCGTGTATTACAGGAACCCGCCACCAGACGTCAGTGGAAGGTTATGAATATATAATAATATAGCTGGAAGTTAAAACGATACATATGTAAAGAAGGATAAGTGACCCACTATTGCAGTATTACAGAAGAGTAAAAATTGCAAGAGGAGGCTTTGCTGAGCTTGTAGCGTTATAAAAAGAGAAATAGGTCTGTGTCTCTAGCAGGTGAAGACATCCTCAGCTACGATCAGGCCGGGGTGCCTGCAAGATGCCTGACCAAGGCAGGAAAACGCTGAAGGACAAAGTCCAGGCTCCCAGCCATTCCCCTTGATCTCTCCGGTGGAGTTAAGGGGGCAACCACCGCTCAGAACGTGGGAAACCCTCCCACCCCCTGACAAAGTGGTGAGGACACAAAGAAGAGTGAAGTCGCTCATAGGTGAGATGTGACGAGCCTGATGACAGTCACTTGGGTCTCCACGCGCGATGCTGTGCTGGCTCTTGTCCTGCTGGCACTGAGAAACAGGGGCTCAAAGACTCACCCAGCTGAGATGTCATGGGGTCTCCCTACCTCTGGAGCTACGCACCGCTTATCGGGGTTGTAAGGTTTTCATACTCACTCAGGTGCCACAGGAGGAAGACAGGAGATACATTCTCTTAAAAGTCCAAGTGGGTTTATTTGCTTCATAAACCCAGCAGCAACAACAAAAGGTTCACGGCCTTTAGAGCAGGCAAAACAACACAGCCGGCTTCTGATCCCTCAGGCCTGGGGGCACACAGGCTGGGCAATACTCGGTCTGGAGCCCCACACACCGGAAGGCTTCTCACTCTCTGCACACAGACCATGTGCCAAACAACAGCCTCCATTATGTAGGCTGTAACCACATCCACAGGTGAAGTATGTGGGTAGCCAGACCCGCCCACCTCTCATAGCTACCCGCAACCCGGACTCAGGTGCACTAAACAACATCTTAGTGCTCACGTGCACTAAAGCAAAATACTCCGGGTTGCATCGCAGGGAGCAGCCATCTCTGCAACACATACCTCCCATTAACTACACGGCCATTAGGCCTCCTTACAGGGTCTAGCCGCCTGAGAAGCCAGAAGACCGCCTCAGTTTATGAGGTACACGTCAGCCCTCAGGAAGGCAGCAACTTCGGGCCTTCGGGTAAGCCGCAATCGAGATTGGTGGTGTGGCGTTGCTGCAGCCAGCTCAATGGGCTCCTCTTTATATAATAGGGCTAGCAGAGGTGTTCTGGGTGATGGATGGCCAGTTAAACTGGGTGGATTGATGAGATCTAGTATGTTGAGATCAAAGTGCTCTCAAGCATGTCCAGCTCCTCCGGCTTCCGGCCACGCCCCCTCCATATAACTTTATGAGCACCAACTGTCCTCTCTCTCGGTAATGTGAAAATCTGTATTTACTGAAGACAGATTTTACCTGTGAATTGAGAATGTAATAATGACTGACTAGACAAGGAGGAGAAAGAGAATTTCTCTAATAATATAGATTACAAAATTTCCTATTTCATATATGCTATTGATTTATTTATGAAATAAAGTAAAAAGAAGGTTACTCTTTAATTGCTGACTGAGCAGTACTTTTCTTTTTAATGTGCACATTAGCGGAGAACAAAAAGGATATTCTCTTCAATTCAATGAGGTCCTGTGGCTAAATTTGGTATAAAAAGGTGTGGGAAAAATTGTTCCCAGATGCCAAGAAATTGTAAGCAGCAGCACAATGCACTGCGGCATGGAAACTGTTCACAAGACACAAATACAAAATAGATTCTTAGGCATTTTACCATTACGGTGGCGCAGTGGATAGCACAGCAGCCTTGCAGCGCTAGGGTCCTGGGTTCTAATCCCACCTTGGACAACATCTGCAAGGAGTTTGTATGTTCTCCCTGTGTTTGCGTGGGTTTCCTCCGGTTTCCTCCCACATTCCAAAGACATACTGATAGGGAATTTAGATTGTTAGCCCCATCGGGGACATCAATGATAATGCGTGCAAAATGCAAAGCGCTGCAGAATATGTTAGTGCTATATAAAATTAAAGATGATTATTATCATTACGCGTGTTTATTTTTATAGTCTTGATACTTTATCCGTTATTTTGTGTACTTTTTTTAGAGGATGGTATATTATTATTATGCTTTGCTTATATAGTGCCATCATATTCCGTAGCACTTTACAGACATTATCAGCACTGTCCCCATAGGGACTCACAATCTACATTCCAGGGGTGAAGAAACACAAGTACCAGAAGGAAACCAACACCACACAGGGAGAACATACAAACTCTTTGCTTGTCTGAAGTGAGAGAAAAAATTGATTTCACAGTGGCCAATGTATATTTGAGTGAAAGACCAAGCTGCAGCCAAACCCTTTCATAAGACAGAAGTGTGCCTCAGACTAACTTTTACTGTTTTTACAGCTTACATTGCTGTGACGCTATGGAAAAGCCCCTTAAAGAAGCACTCACAAAGTATTTTTCAATCATCATACTATATAGCACTGTGTACTTACAATTGCTCATTTTGCCTTTCTACCCAGTAATTCTTCTCTTTTCTCTGCTCTATGCAGGAGTAAGAAGTCTCTTGTCCCTGCAGAAATCATTCCCCTCTTAAACTCCTGACCCAGCTGCTCCCTTCTCCCCCAGGCCATTTTTCATTTTCGTTTTTTGCTCCCCTTCTTCCCAGAGCCATAACTTTTTTTAGTTTTTGGTCACAATGGCCATGCGAGGGCTTGTTTTTTGCGGGACGAGTTGTCCTTTTGACCTACACCATTGGTTTTAACTTATGAAGTACTGGAAAACAGGAAAAAAATTCCAAGTGTGGTGAAATTGCAAAAAAAAGTGCAATTCCACAGGTTTTTTTTTTACCATGTTGACTAAATGGTAAAACCGACCTGCCATTATGATTCTCCAGGTCACTACGAGTTCATAGCACTGGTCAACAGCATTTTTGGTGCCAAAGATATTTCATCGAATTTAGGGTATTTTTGGGGTGCTGATTCTGAATATGTCATCAGTTTTGCCAGATTGGCTCAAGTTTTTGAGATTTTTGGTATCTTATTTATAGCACTTGTTGGTAAATGCGACGCATCATCTCATTAATTTCTTTGGATTAGTACTTGAACTGAGCAGTTCTCAATATAGTTTTGTGTTAGTGTTCTAAAAGTTTGTTCATAGCTTGATTTTTGCACTAACTTTATGTTGTTGTCTGTTTTCCAGTGAAAAGCATGAACTCATCAAGAAGAAGTTGTCTTAACGATCCAGACTCATTCTGTTACATTTGTGGTGAATACACACTGCCAAAACATAGAAGAAACATAACAGACTTCGTAAAAAAAGTGTATTTTGCCTATTTTGGGGTTATGCTTGGGGACCAAGACAAGTTTTGGGCACCACACATAGTGTGAAAAGCATGTATCGAATTATTACGAAAATGGAGCAAAGGACAAAGAAAAAGCTTCAAATTTGGTGTTCCAATGGTGTGGAGAGAGCCAAAAAATCATCATGATGACTGTTATTTATGGTAAACACAGGTACAGGCACATCTTCACAATGAGGGACAGGCCTTCTTGCAGATTCCATGTTACTCCCATTTTCGTTTCTTATGCTTATTGAATCCTTGCACTTGCACTGCACAGAAATAACAGTCATCATGATGATTTTTTGGCTCTCTCCACACCATTGGAACACCAAATTTGAAGCTTTTTCTTTGTCCTTTGCTCCATTTTCGTAATAATTCGATACATGCTTTGCACACTATGTGTGGTGCCCAAAACTTGTCTTGGTCCCCAAGCATAACCCCAAAATAGGCAAAATACACTTTTTTTACGAAGTCTGTTATGTTTCTTCTATGTTTTGGCAGTGTGTATTCACCACAAATGTAACAGAATGAGTCTGGATCGTTAAGACAACTTCTTCTTGATGAGTTCATGCTTTTCACTGGAAAACAGACAACAACATAAAGTTAGTGCAAAAATCAAGCTATGAACAAACTTTTAGAACACTAATTAACACAAAACTATATTGAGAACTGCTCAGTTCAAGTACTAATCCAAAGAAATTAATGAGATGATGCGTCGCATTTACCAACAAGTGCTATAAATAAGATACCAAAAATCTCAAAAACTTGAGCCAATCTGGCAAAACTGATAGCATATTCAGAATCAGCACCCCCAAAATACCCCAAATTCATTAAAATATTTTGGACACCAGAAAATTTATTTTTTTTTGTTGACCTGTGTAGACACCAAACATGAATAGGTTCTGTTTTTCTGTTTTTTTAAGTGGTGAAAAAACAAAACAAAAAATAAAAAAAAACACGCGCCATTTTCCGAGCTCTGTAACGTCTCCATTTTTCGTGATCTTAGGCTGGGTGAGGTTTTATTTTTTGTGCGCCGAGCCGTCGGTTTTATTTATGCCATTTTGGTGCAGATACAATCTTTTGATCACCCGTTATTGCATTTTATTGCAGTGTAGCGGCGACCGAAAAAAACGTAATTCTGGCGTTTTGAATTTTTTTCCTCGGTAAGCCGTTCAGCGAGCAGGTCAATTATTTTTTTTATATTGCTAGATCGGGCGATCCTGAACACGGCAATACCAAATATGTGCACATTTGAATTTTTTTAATCGTTTAATTTTGAATGGGGCGAAAGGGGAGCGATTTAAACTTTTATACATTTTTTTAAACTTTTTTTTTTTACTTTTTGCATGCTTCATTAGTCTCCATGGGAGACTAGAAGCTGCAGTTGTTTGATCGCCACTGCTACATACAAGCGATGACCAGCTCGCCTGTATGTAGCAGAAATGCTCACTTGCTATCAGTGCTGACCACAGGGCGGCGCTCATAGCAATCCGGCAATGACAACCATAGAGGTCTGCTGCATGTGACGAGGTTACCAATGGGAAGGATTAGCGACGCGCTTCTTGTAAGCGCGAGTTAAATGCTGCTGTCAGAGATTGACTGTGGCATTTAACTAGTTAACAACCACGGGTGTATCGCGCTTCCACCCATGGCTGTTGCGGGCACATGACAGCTGTATAGATCAGCTGTCATGTGCCCGGAAAGGTGCGGGCTCAGCCCCGGAGCCTGCACCAAACAGGGGGAATCTGACATGTGCGTATTATTACAGCAAATGTCAGAAAGGGGTTAATGGAAAAACAGAAGAATTAACTGGGTAGAAGGGTGAAATGAGCAACTCTGAGTACACAGTGCTATATAATATGATTAAAATATAATAAAGGGATAACAATTTTGATGGGAATGCTTGTTTAAGGTGCAGAGCAGCAATAAATTGATTGTACACTTATTATACCTATGTGTTCCTTGTAAATGTTACATTTGCTCATTTTTTTCTCCAAATACATAATACTTACAGGATGCCTGGTCCCCATTAGTCTTGGTTGCAACATCACTTTTGTCCTGGCGATTTTCTGCTCCCACTATCTTCACCATTTCACGAATTTCTTTCAGGCAAAGCCGTGGGTTGTAATGAAAAAAGAGCCTCCCTTTCGCAATTGTTAAATTGTGCTTATGCCAGTCCCATAGTTGGCGCAGATTGGCATTATCCAGGGCATAAAAGGCGTAGTCACTGCAATTAAAAGTTAATCAGGTTTCTCCAAAAAATACAAGCTATGGCATTTTTAACAAAGTTACCGCACTGACTTCCAATAAAGGTTTTGTCTTCACCACTAAATAGGTATCAGTAATGTGTGTTCCCCATCTGTAGGGAAATACTTGCCGGTTGCCATGGGTAACTAATGTTAAGCTACTGCACTTGGCAAGGAAAAGCATGGAGTTATGGAAATCATGACTAAAGTGTAGAGTATAAGTATAGTATAGTATAAGTGTAGAGTATAAGTAGAGTATAAGTCCCCGATTGCTGCGGGTCTGACTGTTGGGACCACCACTGATCCAGGGCTCTTCAGAACGGAGTGGTAATAGATCATGCGCACTGCCATTCATTCTTAGGAAACACCAGATAGAGCGCTGTGCTTGGCCCATAAGACTGAATGGAGCGGCAATGCACATGATCTACTGTCACTCCATCCACACAGTGCTCTTCAGAGTCCCGGTCCTTGGAATCAGTGGAGGCCTCAGAGGTTGGGAAATGATCTCCTTTCTGACAGTTAGGACATAACTTCCAAACGTGAGAGTACCCCTTTAAAACTACCCCTGGTCCCTGAGCAACATGGCCAGGATAGCACCAGATGCATAGCATATCCCGTCTAAACTATAAGTCTATATGTTTTTCAGTAAAAGAGTGTGCAATGACACCACTGATCTTCAGGGCGCACTTACTTTGCTTCAAGGACATCTCCACGAATTAAACGCAGCTTCCGGAAAAATGACAGAGATACCAAAGCATAAGATCGCCTTATCTTGAGATATCCGGTTATCTCTTCTATGAGACCAAGGTTTGCCTCTAGCTCAGCGGCAATATTATCTGAAGAAAAAAATACAGCAATAAGTGGATTACACAAGCAGAAAAACAGACATAGCCACTAGTAAAACGCTGACTTTAGTTTCCGTTGGTGGTGTCATGCAGAGGATTATTTTCTCTGTGACGAGCTGTCGTCTTTTATTAATACCATTTTGAGGTCCATATGAGGTTTTGATTGCTTTTACTGCTTTTTTGGCTAAAAAAAACCTAGCAATTCTGACAATTCTATTTTTATTTTCTTTTAGCCATTTACCTTATGGCATCGTTTTAGATTCTTACAGATTAGACTTGTACGTACGTTGGCGATATCAAATGTCATTTATTGTAAAATGGGGAAAAGAAAGGCAATATCAGTTTTTACATATTCTTACATTACATTTGACTAGGGGGCGTGAATCTGCAGTCTTCAGTATGGCAGCACATAGGCTGTGGCAACGTTCATTAGGTGGGGAGAATGGGGGTGCTCAGAAAGCCCCCTCACAGAGGAGGGATGGGGGGGATTTTGGGGGTACCACTTAATCACTGACAGCAGCAGCAGTTGGTGGCTGCACAGGCAGGTGACTTTTTTAAATGTATTTTTTTGGGGGGGGAATATCAGGATATCCTCAACCATAATAATTAAATGCACATTACACATGCGATTATGCCACGGCTGGCGCCTGCCTGCAGAAGGTTTTTTTTTTTTACAGTGTGTGCATATATTCAGTACGTAAACTAGGGGGAAGATCACTGAGAGACCTAATCAGAGCACCACATGAAGACCCCCACAGGCCGCCCCGGGGCACGAGCATATCATTAACTCAAAACTGAAAATAAGGGTTTCAACAAGATGGAGTTCATCAACCAAGGTATCACTTTAATCAGTATAACAGAGCCAACCTGACACTGTCTGTAGGTTACTGTGCACAATCCCACTGACAGGTTCCCTTTAACTAACAGCCATACACACGCTCCGAGAAGAAGCCAGCGGCGAAACGCGCGTCGGGGTGTGGGGAGTCCATGTTCCTGTAACCTGAGGTACAGTAATATGGCATTAATTGTTTGAAATTTAATTCCCTCCACCATGAGCGGGTTCAAGTCTTTGGCTGTGGAGATTGTCATTCTTAGAACATTCACTGTGACAGTATTATAATTATGTCTGATAATTCATTATTTCATAATTTAATTCATTAATTCATAATTTAGGATTTGCTTCACTTCTCTCCCCCCTTGTTTATGAATTTTTTTTTTTAATTTCATTTAGTCTCATTTTTGCTGTCTTCTATCTTATACATGGATTTACCTCAATTTATAGTGACTTACATCTTTAGCAATTGAGCTTGTTTATTTATTATTCATGTGGTTCTCCCTTGTGAGGCGCTCTGCTTTTTTTTTTTTTTTTTTCCGTTTATTTTTATTTTTTTTAATTGTTAATAAAGTTTCATTAATTTAGAATTTTTCTATGGATCTCTTCTTAAATTTTGGTATTATTAGGCACCAAAATATGTGATTATAACAAACCTAATGTAGGCACAGCCGTACACACTTAGTCCGTGTTCCCCAAAAAGTTGTTCAACCAGGCAATACATATTCAGTGACAATGGGTGAAGAACAATCTTTCTGGAAATATTCTAACCAAAGGAAGTTGTACATTGACAAATGATCTTTTCAATAACTGTTGGCAGAAATAAAAACAAAAAAACAAACACCTGAAACTTCATGTCTGTGATCGATCATTCGGCTGAATTGATCTTTCCTTCTTATGTTTTCACATAACAAATAATCATTTTGGTTTAAATTGTTAATTTTCATCAACTTTATCCTAATGTGTATGAGGCCTTATAATTAAACACTTCTCAGCTTTATGTAAACTCAACATTTGTGGAAAATACAACAGAAAAGGTAGCAACTGTGCAAGTGTTCCTTAAAGAGAATCTGCCACGAAAGAAAAACGATTTTTTCATCAATGTAAAAAATGTAAAGAATTGATATTTTTTAATGGTATAAAATAAGATTTTTTTTATTTTTTTTTTTTAAATTTGACATTTTTCACTTCTAAACACTAGGGGGAGCAGCTGATGATATTTGCCATGAAAACCTGGAATTAGATACGCAAAGGGTATCAAGCAGGATGGGATTCGATACGCATAGTGTATCACACAAAACGGGATTAGCTATGCAGAACGTATCACGCAGGATGGGATTCGATACGGAGAGTATCAAATGATGGGATTAGATACGCAGAGTATCACACAATGGGATTAGATGCGCATAGTGTATCACACAAAAAACGGGATTAGCTATGCAGAACGTATCACGCAGGATGGAATTTGATACGCAGAGTATCACATGATGGGATTAGATACGCAGAGTATCACATGATGGGATTAGATACGCAGAACATATCACACAGGATGGGATTCGATACGCAGAGCATATCACGCAGTATGAGATTCGATACGCAGAGTGTATCACACAGGATGGGATTAGATACGCAGAGGGTATCGAACAGGATGAGATTCGATACGCAGAGTGTATCACACGATGGGATTAGATATGCAGAGTGTATCACACGATGAGATTAGATACGCAGAGCATATCACACAGGATGGGATTCGATACGCAGAGCATATCACGCAGTATGAGATTCGATACGCAGAGCATATCACGCAGTATGAGATTCGATACGCAGAGTGTATCACACAGGATGGGATTAGATACGCAGAGGGTATCGGACAGGATGAGATTCGATACGCAGAGTGTATCACACGATGGGATTAGATATGCAGAGTGTATCACACGATGAGATTAGATACGCAGAGCATATCACACAGGATGGGATTCGATACGAAGTGTATAGTGCGTTGAGATTAGATGCACGTGGTGCATCACACACTGGGAATGGATGCATGGAGTATCACGTGCTGGGATTAGATATAGGGCTCAGTGAGCTGTATCACACATGATGAGCTTTAGATACTCAGCACTGCGAGCTGTATCACAGCATTAGATACTCAGCACTGCGAGCTGTATCACAGCATTAGATACTCAGCACTGCGAGCTGTATCACAGCATTAGATACTCAGCACTGCGAGCTGTATCACAGCATTAGATACTCAGCACTGCGAGCTGTATCACAGCATTAGATACTCAGCACTGCGAGCTGTATCACAGCATTAGATACTCAGCACTGCGAGCTGTATCACAGCATTAGATATGAGGCTCTGTGGGTCGTATCATACATGATGGAGATTAGATCAGTGTTCGCCAACTTCAGTCCTCAGGAGCCACCAACAGGTCATGTTTTCAGGATTTCCTTAGTATTGCCCAGGTGATGGAATTATTGTCTGTGAAGGTGATGCAATTATCACCTGTGCAATACTAAGGAAATCCTGAAAACATGACCTATTGGTGGCTCTTGAGGACCGGAGTTGGGGAGCACTGGATTAGATACACGGCACTGTGTGCTGTATCACACATGATGGGGATTAGATACACCGCACTGCGTGTCCACACACAGCAAGTCCATAATATAACATATGCTAGGAGAATCCCAGGGAAATCTGGCCCTATTTGACATCATGAATAAATACTTACTGCCACCCCGGATATTGATGGCTAAACTCCCACTGATAACGGTGCATCCTCTGAGATCTTGAGCAGAAGTCACAGAATCTATCACTTTCTCCTCGTTCACGATGCAAACCTTCGGACAAGGACCTTCACATGGTTCACAAGTCAGACTGTAGAAACAAGAAATTAGGATTACACGTACAAATCTGTCTCGAGGTAAGAAAAGCTTTACAAAAGTTAGCCATGTGGATTAATATACAATATCGCCATATATTAAATATTTTCTTATCAAAACTCAATGATTATAGCACAAATGAACGTAAATAAATGTGACCCTGTCCAACACTTCTGTTTGGGGGGCATCTAATTGGATTCATATGCAGTCATTGATCCCCTTCACAACCATTGACGGACATGTACATCTTCGGCCGAGCCCTGACTGATGCAGGCTCACACAACCCGTCCCGCAGACAGGCCCTCCTATGGCTATGTGGGTGGAAAAATAAAAAGGTTATGGCTCTTTGAAGAAGGGGAGGAAAATATGAAAAGGAGGTGAAGGTGTTATTTATCCTATAGATGCTGCCCCGAGCAGATGACGATGTATACATTTGGCCAGTGTGCTTTATACACATCTTCACCTTAGAAACCCCAAATAATGCAGAGGACGAGGTACTCACGTGGTAGAGTTGGAGGTGTACCCAGACGGGCACTCCGCTATGCACTCGCCCTTGTGAACGACATACCGCGGGCAGGTGCTATCTGTGGAATTCTGACATTTATTGTGGAGTATCCGGCATTCATTGAAACTGATGCAGCGCCATCCTAGCAAACTGTAGGAGCCTGGTGGGCAAGACTCGACACACCTTCCCTCGTGAAGGAAATTACGACATGCCACACACTTCGTGGGATCGTTTGCTTCCAGGCAGCTCCCCAGGCATTCGCTGTGACAGCATCGATCATCAGATGTACAACCATGGTACTTGCATGCAGCTGGACAAACTGTCAAAAGAAGAAAAAAAAAAAGATCTTAAGAAAGGAAAAGGCTCCGATGGCTGATGATGCGTCTGATCCGTCCTAAGAGTATGAAAGTATCAGGCTAATTGGATGCAAGTGATGGCACTAATGGCCCTGAGCATGAATCACACTCACACACACGTGGCGGACACATCCATCATAAACCGTGCGCACGGTCCCCAGCCGCCATTAATCCGATCACAGGTCCCAGCTCGTCAGATAGGCGCCCCAAACACTGGGCTTTTAGCTTCTATACCTTCTCTTATTGAACTCACAGTTTAGGGATAGCCTTACCTTTTTAATTGCATTGTATGTTCACATGTCCAGCAGTGATCCATTAGGAAGGATCCAGCAGCGATCTGTTTTTTGGTCTGATCTCTGCTGGATCCGATCTTTAGCACTGAAGTCTAAGAAAAACAGATCCGTTAATCAGCCATATGTTTTTCTTTTCATTTGTAACAGATCCGTTTTTGTTTTGCTTACTGGATCTGTTCTAATGGATCACAAAGCCTAAGAATATACAAAGTGTGCGCGTGTGATTTGTAAGACAAGTATACGTACTTCCAAGTGGGTGGCTACTGTGGGTTTTTTTTAAGGAATGCAAAAGATTTAATAAAAACAGTCGCAGATTCCTGCTGAAGGCACGGAGGACATCCTTATTATTAGGCAGAAAAGCAGAGGCGGCTATGTTAGTGCTGACAGTGCACATCAGGTCACTGAGCACAGCAGAGCACAGCCCTGCGCTGCATCTGCTCCAGCTCCTGCCACACTCCACTCCAGGACTCCACATCCACCAAAGTGCCGCCCTTACACGCCACCAATCACCAGGCTGCTGGAAACAGCCCAGCCTGGGATCTGCCCTTCTTCTTTCTGTAACACCCCTTCTCCTCCAAAGCTTCCCTCTACCCTAAAACCTTGATATGCTTGTGTAAAAAGGAACTGCAGTACTTGAATAACCCTTTCAATGCTAGGTGTGGCTAACAAGTGAATGGGGAAGTGCACAGCACAAATGTTAGTGTACATTGCTGCAGGGCAATAAGGAGCAAGCAATGCCATACAGGAAGGAGCGGCCTGAGAGAGAAGAGGGTGATGTGTGCTGGGAAAAGGAAGGCGATATACTAGATTAGGAAGATAGAGGCCCAATGGGGACAGTGAGGGTGATGGCTGTGCAATAGAAGAAATAAATAAGCAGATTTGTACACAGCACGACAAATATGTCAGATGCAGCCAGCAAGAATATGGCAGATCCGCAGCCTGGCACACGTCATCGGATACATTTCCACATACAGATAACACAATGGGGAGGTTTACCAATAGTGTCTAGATACCAGAAAAGGAGCAAAATGTACAAGACACACACAGAAAGATCACGGCGGGCAGAAATATGGGCACACAATACTGTGCACCACGTCTGGAATAGTTAGTCTGCCACACTACCAGTCCTGGGCACACCAGGAGCCACAGTCCTTTAGCCTGTGTGCACACGATGCGGATTTGCTGCGGATCCGCAGTGGATTTTTTCGCGCAGAAACGCTGCAGATCCGCACTGTGATGTACAGTACAATGTTATTCAATGGTAAAAAAAAAAAAAAGCTGTGCAGATGGTGCGGAAAAATCAGTGCGGAATTGTAGCGGATTTCAAAGAAGTGCATGCCACTTCTTTAGTGCGGATCTGCAGCGTTTCTGCACCCCTCCATGTTAAAATCCCACAGTAGCAAAAAACGCAGAAAATCAGCACAAAATCCGCATCAATTCCGCGGCAAATCCGCAGCTGCGGATTCTGCCAGGAGATACGGATTTTGGATTTTGTGCAGAAAATTCTGCACCTCTTTTCCCACGTGTGCACATAGCCTTACGCTATGTTCACACGTCGCATTTTGCCGAGTGTATTTTTTATGAAAATTAGAAGCTATGAAATATCAGATGGCTCATGGTTGAATTGGAAAACTGCAGCATATCACTTCTTTCAGCATTTTTTCACCATAGAAAGCAAAGAGTAGGACCAAAACCCTGTGTATTGCTGCTTTAGTTATTTATTAAACACGTGCTGTAGACAATTGATACAAAAAGTCAGCACCAAAAACAGAACACTTGGTAAGCAGCTTTCTTTACTGCCAAAAGAGCAGAAAAAGCCTCCTTTACACATCATTTTTGTGGGTTTTGTTTGGCTTATAAGCAAACTACATGCACTGATAGCCTGCTGATGAGCTGCAGTCGGAGTGGCCACTCACTGTCTGTAGGCGGCACACGACACCGTAAGTCACGGCTCTCTCCGCGAGTATGGATGAGCTAAGTTTGGGTGGTACAGTAGTAGACCACCCCTGATGCCAACTTCTGGCTGCGGCAGAAAAATACGTTATGGCTAGAGATCACAAAGGACTTTGTGAGACTTCCTTAGGCTGCTTTCACACATCAGTTTTTTGCCGTCAGTCACAATCCGGCGAATTTTTGAAAAAAAAAGGATCCGGCAAGCATTGCCGCCGGATCCATGTTTTCTCATAGACTTGTATTATAGATGGATTGCGACGGATGGCCTCACGTTTCATCCATTTTTCACCGGATCTGTCGAAAATTGTTTTTCCAGCAGCCGGAGAAAAACAGACATAGTAACGTTTGTGTTCATCGAAAAAACGGACCGCGATGGATCCATCACTGTACATCTTTTGCTAGAATGGCAGAATCCGGCGACAGATTCAGGGTTTTTTTTTAACGGAGCATGCTCTGATTTTTTTAAAGATCCAATTAGTCAGATCCGTCGAAAAAATTGTTTTTCACAATCTGCGACAGATCCGTTTTTTTTCAACATTCGGCGGATTGTGACTGATGGCAAAAAACTGATGTGTGAAAGCAGCCTAAACAGAAAACTTGGATATAGAGCTCCAACAATGCCATAAACCATAGGTCGTCCATTAGCCATGAAAGTGAGACAAGAAAAAGACTGTATGCCACCCCAACAGAGGCCAGTGACAAGGGACTGGGTCTATATGGCTACATTGGGAAATGCCCTTGACCTGTGTGATTGTATTTCACTTGTACAATTATTTCTGATTTACATCCAAATCATAGTGTGAACACAGCTTTAAAATGGGAGCCTTTACTGAAACTGCAGTTTTGGAAAAAGATCAGGACCATGAGGATTTTTTCTTCTTTTTATTGCTACAGGTTTATCAAAATTGCAGCAAATGTGTGGCATTAAGACACCACTGGCACAATAGAAGAGGCGATGCAGCAGCACCCAACAGACCTATAGCTAGAAGCTGCTCTGCCTTAGTGCAGAAGGAAAAGAAGAAGAAACCCTGGTTTTCCAGTAATCTGATCGGGGGGCCTCTGACAAGGCTGGTAATTCCAGCCATACTGCATACCAAAGACATGGGTGTCTGACGGTCAATTACAAGATGGAGCCCTCGCTGCAAAGCTCTAAGAAATGGAGCTATTTTACACATGCAGGTTACCTGGCTTGTATTTCTACAGAAATGTCAGCGCAATTAGGAGAGGGAGGCCTAACACTGCGGCTCCCGAGCGGCGGGGTGGTCTGCTGTTACCGGCCAGCAGCTGGCGGCAGAATGACAGACGGCGGGGTGACCCTAGCTTTGGTGCTGTTCCTGCGTTATTCCTCCTGGCAGATGATGGTTCCTAGTTGGCGTACACAGACGCCATCCCATCAGTATCAGTCAGCACGGTTTTGACAAGAGGCATGCTAACGCCTAATACTTGTACTTTTCCAGGAAGAATAACAGAGGGGCACAAAACAGATTTTTCACAAAATATTATTTGGAATGGTTATAGGATTTCAAATATAGGTATCTACTTAAAGGGAATCTGTCACCAGGTTTTTGCCACCTTATCTGAGAGCAGCATGGTGCAGGGGCTTAGACCATGATTCCAGCAATAGGTCTCTTACAGGCTTGCTTGCTGTGGTTTTGATCAAACTGCTGCCATATAATCCTGCATATCCATAAAGTCTTTCTAGCCACACCCCATCACCTGCCTATGCAGAGTGCACACAGAAAGCTGCCAATCAGTGGTGTGGGCGGGGTTACGCAGAGCTCAGCATTAGAGAACTGATAGATCTGCAGCAGAGAAAACACTGATTTTATCAAAACGGCAGCAAGCAGCCCAGTCAGGTACACATTGCAGGAATCAGGGTCTCTGTCCCTACACAACACTGCTCTCAGATGGGGCTTCCTGTATGGTATTCGGAGTTAATGAGGTGCCTTTGTACTGATCTATAGGATTTTTGGAGTTCAATTGCTGAAGCGCCCAGTGCTCACCGTCATCAATAGCACACATAAAAGCGCCGTATGTAGGTATATTCACACAGTGCACTCAGAAAAAGGTTTTGGGGGAGAAGGCGGGGACATGCAATTTAGCAAAAAATGCACAGTGTGAATTTACCAGCTGAGATAGGATGAAGCATGCGGTAACTTGTTTTCTGTACAATCACTCGGGGGCACTCTCCCTAGAAATATACACTTGTGGGTAACTATGGGAAGGACCTGCCATTATCTGATGTCTCTAACTTCATGGCAGCCTGTGCAGTCCTCCTTCCATCACAGCACATCAGGAAGGGCCAGAGGTCAGTGACAACCTGAAGGAGAACACAGAGGTTCTGTAATGGAGAGACACCAGAAATGGAGGGAGGAGGAAAGAACTTATCGCAGCTGCAAACATTCCATGCTTAGAATTGTTGCTTTCTGAAAGGTCAGTAACCCTTTCAGTGTCAGGAGAAAAGATTGCATGTTTTACAGTAAAGGCTGATCTCCATTTACTGTATTTTCCTATACACACTATTGCTCCCTTTTATCAGCCACTTCACAAGAGGGAGAGGCTCACTGTAGAGAACAGGGACATTACTTTTTCTAGTTCAGAGAAAAGACTGAAGAATTACTTGCTATAGATCACATATGTCAAACTCTGGCCCACAGGGTGACTATATTTGGGCCCCCTGTCCCATCCCCAGGCATGCCCTCCGACCTCCATCGCACTCATGTATCGGCATTCTGGAGGCATTATTATCCCTCTGCATCTGACGTCTCAGCGCAGCGGACGCGATGACGTCATTACAATGCGCCAGCTGTACCGTGAGGAGCTTCAGAGCGCTCCCTGATGAGACTGCAAACGAGGGGGGCGAGTATTTTTTTCTTTTCTTTTTACTGTAGGGAAAATTATTTTGTATGGAGGACAACGCAAGGCCCAGTTATACTGTATGGAGGACTTTGTGGGGCCCATTAAACTGTGGGAAAACTATGTTAATCATACAAACAGTATAAAAGGCTAACAGTCTTCCCACAGATTAATGGGCCGCTCAAAGTCTTCCATACAGTATAATAGGCTATGTGGGGTCCCATCATACTGTATGGAGCACTATGTGGTGCCTATTATACTGTATGAAGCACTACACGGGGCACATTATACTGTATGGAGGACTATATGGGGCCATTATACTGTATGGAGCACTATGCGGTGCCCATTATACTGCATGGAGTACTATGCAGGGCCCATTATACTGTATAGAGCACTATATGGGGCCATTACACTGTATGTAGCACTGTGCGGTGCCTATTAAACTGTATGGAGCACTACGTGGGGCACATACTGTATGGAGGACTATATGGGACCATAATACTGTATGGAGAACTGTGCGGTGCCTATTATACTGTACAGAGCACTATGCGGGGCCCATTATACTGTACAGAGCACTATGAGGTGCCCATTATACTGTATGGCATAGCTCCAAACTGTCCCGGATTCAGTAGAACTGTTGCGCTTTGAAACAGTCCCGTGTCCCATCACGTCAGAGCTTTTCTCCCACTTCCATAATGTCCTCTCCGACGTCTTTATCACTCCGTAGCGCCTCCTCCTCAGGACGGGCCGTTCTCTGCTCAGTGCATAAATTAAATTGTATTATTCACTTCTGTTCCGTTCTGTGATCAAGTCTCCCAGGGAGAACTCGCATCTCCATCTCCTAACTAGAGATGAGCAGCACGCACAGATGACGTTGTATCAGCTCTAGGTAATCAAAAGCTGTGGTGGGGACGCTGGAAGAGATTCACAGCCTCCGGTCCAGATGCCAAGTAGCACTGACTTTCGCGCTGGACCAGAGACCCGTGAATCCATCCACTCATCTCTAGTCCCAACTGTCCCGAATACAGCAGACAGTCCCTGATTTGGGTCTACGCCCTGTAGGCTCGGCATCTGCTGAATTTCCCTCACTACCACCGCCTCTCTGACATCTCCTCCTGCCAGGGAAGAAATAGTAAATGGGCGTGAATTGGGGTGTGACCAGGGGCGTGGATGCATGATCGGTCTCTCAAAAGTTGTGAGGTGTGCTGTATAGAGCACTATGCAGGGCCCATTATACTGTATGAAGCACTATGTGGGGCCATTACACAGTATAGAGCACTATGTGGGGCTATTACTGTATATTGTATGGAGCACTATGTGGGGCCATTGTACTGTATGGAGCATTATGTGGGGCCATTGTACTGTATGGAGCATTATGTGGGGCCATTATACAGTATGGAGCACTATGTGGAGCCCATTATACAGATTTGAGTACTATGTGGGGCCATTATATTGTATGGAGCACTATGTGGGGCCATTATGCTGTATGGAGGACTGAGGCCTATTATACTTTATTGAGCACTATATCAGGTCTATTATACTGTATGGAGAGATGTGTGGGGATTACAGTTGGAGAATCACTCTGTGATGGGTCAAAATACTTTGCAGGGGGAGATTGAGGGAGGGGGGTATAGCAAGTTAATCATCGTTCGTGTGGAGGGTACTATGGAGGAATTCACTGTGGGGGTATCATACTGTGTTTAGGAGCACTTTTGTTGGCATCATACTTTCTCATCTGTATTATTCAAGGTTTTTAGCCTTTGTTAGTATATATCTAAAACAGGCCAATTTTCCATATGCTTTTTACTGCTCCTACATACCATTTTTCCAATATTTTATTCTAAAATCTGTTAATTAAAATGTACTTTGTTCATGGGACAACCCCATTAAGTTTGTTTTCATATGAAAAAGTTTATCGTTATATTTGATAAGAAAACACTTCCTCATTTGTATACATTTTTCTAATAAATATGAAGGTTGGCCTGGGACTTTGTCCAAGCTTTTCATTTTGGCCCCCTGGGTATTTGAGTTTGACATTCCTGCTATAGATTACCTATGTAGTGATAGGAATAGGCAGGTAAGAATACTGGCTTATTCCAGAGATTAGTCAGATTGGCAATACACATTGTAGCAGTGTGCTGTACAGCCAAACAGTGAAACCTAGTCAGGGTTGCCAACTTGACTTTTTATTTTTTCTGGACATCCTATTTAAAAAAAAAAATCACTGATTTTTATGGACACATTGGAAAACCATCAAATCATTATGATTATCAGTGATCCATACCTGCAATCCATAACTCTGATATGAAGACATCCGCTGCATTCACTGTAAACTGCAAAATTACTGTTATTGTGAACAGTTAAGCAAGCTGATGAAATGATCTCTAAAGGGCCTAAAGTTAAAGGGGACACATTTCCTTTGTATTTTAGTAAAACAATATATATATTTTCATCTTTTACATTTTAAAAATTAAAAAAAGGAAAATGGGCCAATGCAAAAGTTTGGACACCCTTGGAGATTTGTGTGCTCAGATACGGTAACTTTGACCAAGGTTTCTGACCTTAATTAAGCCTTTTAGGGTTATGGCTTGTTCATAAAAATGTTTTTTGCAGACAGGGCAAAAAAAGTGGCCTATTTTTACGGACTGTCCTGGAATTTCTGGACAGTTGTCAACCCAGATCCTGGTTCTTGGCTGCAGGGTGGAAAATTTTCTTTTTTTTAAGTTGTAAAAAAACATTCTGCTAAATACCACAATCCAAAGCTGCTGGAAAATGTGCAAACCCAGCCTAATTGAAGCTATTAAGGCACCTGTAACTGGGTGCAATGTACACTGCTCAAAAAAACATTCAAATAACACATCCTAGATATCTCTGAATGGAATATTCCAGTTGCAAATCTTTATTCATTACATAGTGGAATGTGTTGAGAACAATAAAACATAAAAATGATCTATGTTAATCAAAATGAATATCCCATGGAGGTCTGGATTTGGAATGATGCTCAAAATCAAAGTGGAAAATCAAATTACAGGCTGATCCAACTTCAGTGGAAATGCCTGAAGACAAGGAAAATGATGCTCAGTAGTGTGTGTGGCCTCCTCGTGCCTGTATGACCTATGACCAATTCCGGGGCATGGTCCTGATGAGGCGGCGGATAATCTCCTCCCAGTCCTGGACTAAAGCATCAGCCAACTCCTGGACAGTCTGTGGTGCAACGTGACATTGGTGGATGGTCCGAGACATGATGTCCCAGATGTGTTCAATCGGATTCAGGTCTGGGGAACGGGCAGGCCAGTCCATAGCTTCAATGCCTTCATCTTGCAGGAACTGCTGACACATTCCAGCCACATGAGGTCTGGATTTGTCCTGCATTAGGCTACTTTCACACTAGCGTCGTGCACTGCACGTCGCTATGCGTCATTTTGTAGAAAAAAACGCATCCTGCAAAAGTGCTTGCAGGATGCGTTTTTTTCTCCATAGACTTGCATTAGCGACGCAGGGCGACGCATTGACACACGTCGCAACTGTCGTGCGACGGTTGCGTCGGACCGTCGCCACCAAAAAGCGTTGCATGTAACGTTTTTTGGTGCATCGTGTCCGCCATTTCCGACCGCACATGCGCGGCCGGAACTCCGCCCCCTCCTCCCCGCACCTCACAATGGGGCAGCGGATGCGTTGAAAAACAGCATCCGCTGCCCCCGTTGTGCGGCGCTTTCACTGCTTGCATCGGTAAGTCGCAACGACGCAATTCGTTGTGCGTCGTACGACGCTAGTGTGAAAGTAGCCTTTGGAGGAACCCAGGGCCAACCGCACCAGCATATGGTCTCACAAGGGGTCTGAGGATCTCATCTCGGTACTTAATGGCAGTCAGGCTACCTCTGTTGAGCACATGGAGGGCTGTGCGACCCTCCAAAGAAATACCACCCCACACCATTACTGACCCACTGCCAAACCGGTCATGGTGAAGGATGTTGAAGGCAGCAAATCGCTCTCCACGGCATCTCCAGACTCTCATGTCTGTCACATGTGCTCAGTGTGAACTTGCTTTCATCTGTGAAGAGCACAGGGCGCCAGTGGCGAATTTGACAATCCTGGTGTTCAGTGGTAAATGCCAAGCGTCCTGCACGGTGTTGGGCTGTGAGCAATACCCCCATCTGTGGACGTCGGGCACTCAGACCATCCTCATGGAGTCTGTTTCTAACTGTTTGTGCAGATACATGCACATTTGTGGCCTGCTGGAGGTCATTTTGCAGGGCTCTAGCAGTGCTCCTCTCCTGTTCCTCCTTACACAAAGGCTTAGGTAGCGGTCCTGCTGCTGGGTTGCTGCCCTCCTACGGCCCCTCCATGTCTCTGGGTATACTTGCCTGTCTCCTGGTAGCACTTCCAGCCTCTGGACACTACGCTGACAGACACAGCATCTTCTTGCCACAGCTTGCAATGATGTGCCTTCCTGGATGAGCTGCACTACCTGAGCCACTTGTGTGGGTTGTAGAGCCCGTCTCATGCTACCACAAGTGTGAAAGCACAACCAACATTCAAAAGTGACCAAAACATCAGCCAGAAAGCATTGGTACTGAGATGTGGTCTGTGGTCCCCACCTGCAGGACCACTCCTTTATTGAGTGTGTCTTGATAATTGCCAATCATTTCCATCTGTTGTCTATTCCATTTGCACAACAGCATGTGAAATTGATTGTCAGTGTTGCTAATATTCTGTTGTTTAAGTTTTCCTTTTATTTATTTGAGCAGTGTATTTGGTAGTAATTGAACAGTCAGCTCTTGAAGTTGAGGTGCTGGAAGCAGAAAAATGAAGGATCAGAATACCAAACTGTGAAGCCTACAAGACCAAGTCAGAGCAGCTCCAAAATACCACATCTTGGGGCGTTTCTAGTAGAAGCTGGTTAGTACTTGCCAAAAGAGGTCCAAGAAAAGACAACTGTTAAAAAGGTGTCAGTTGTGGGCACCCAAGGCTCAAGGTTTGATGCCACAGAAGAGTTACTGTAGCACAGACTAATGGAAAAGCTAATGTGGTGGTGTCAGAGGCAGGCTGGCCAAAGAGCTCATACTGATTCCTATTCACCTCTGAAAAAACTAGAGTGGGCACATGGAGTATCACAACTGGACTCTAGGGCAATGGAAGATGGCTTTCTCCAATTAATCATGTTCCTTTTCATTATATGGACAGTCAAGTGTGCACCCTTCACTCACCTGGACAGGAGATGGCCCCAAGATGCAAAATGGGTCTTGTGGCGAGTTCTCGATGTGCATAGTATAGGTACTATTAAATGGCAGTACAAGGTAGGACAGTAAATATAGCATTGAAAAGACATTGCCCAATTCCTACCTGACAATGCCTAGTGTTTTGCTGCAAGATACCACCGAAGACAGTGAAAGGACATGTGGAATCAATGCCTTAAGACTGAGCTTTTCTGCTGGCATGAGGAGCACCCACTCAGTTATAGAAATTCCTAATAATCCGTACCAGTTAATTCAGGTGCCCAGATCCTCTGCTAACCTCTCCAACCCAGGTCACGACCGGTCTGGTCTGTTTTTCGTATTGTGTGACAGTGTTTTCTATGGCGATATGTGACTGGAGCAATATATGGAGGGGGTTGACTGACTGATTATTTAAATATCAATCACAGAACTGTTCCTCCCAAGTATCATTGTTCGGCTTAAGCATAAAATGTAACCTTATTGTATATACCACTAAAATACACCAACAGTTGACATCTCAATAATGAGCAAGATAGTATATTACTGTAGCAAGTACTGAAACCATCAGTACAGCCATGACTGATTAAAAAGGTACCAAAGAGATCAAAACTGGGTATCTATGTCAAATAAGGCAAATTACCTCTACCTGCCTAACCGTCTTACAAATCGTTAAGTATAGTATATGTCAAGCATACCATATACCCGGCTTTCTAATGTTCCCTGAAGACCCGTGGAAAGTGAAATATCTCAAAATACTGTTTATCATCTAGTCCAGTATGTTGCACTGCGATTGTTTCTCTATACTTTCCCTAAATAGTCTCTCCCTCTGAAGATGTCCTAGATCTATTGTGACAGAAGCTATTGGAGAAGTGAGTGCAGCGCCTGCTCTTCTGCTTCTGAGAAACAAGATGTCTGAGGGCAGAGATAGAAGTAGTGAGTGACGCAAGTGCCATTACAACATTACAATTCGCTTTAATATGGCGCTAGGAGCTGTGGGGAGGTGCTGTTGTCACTCACTGCTTCTATTTCTGCCCCTCCCCACAACAACATCTTGTTTTACAGTTAGAAGCAGTGGTGGCAAAGATAGAAGCCGGCGCTGCACTCACCACTCCAACAGATTCTATCTCCATAGATCCAGGCCATCTTCAGAGGGTTGCAATGCAAGAAACTGTAGCCCCCTGATGGCATCTTGTTCCAAGAGGGGCGATAGACGCTGCAGATAAGCGAGTGCAGCCCCAGCCTCCTGTGACGTCCTGTTTGAGACTCTTCTTTTTGAGAAGAGAAATGAAAAAAAAAAAACACATTTCGGGATTAACTAGAAAGGGAGATGGGGAAGCTCAGACTAAGGCTCACATACAGTGAGGTGCCGAACAGAAGGAATCCAGCCCACAGGGGCGTGATAACATGGAAAGAGGCCTGACTAGTATGGGGCAACCAATGCCCCATCAACTAGTCAATGCCCTCATTAGCATAGATACAGGGGACATTATAAATGCTTTTTTTATACATTGATATAACTCAATATCCTTATACAGGGCTGGTTAGGCACGGAATTTAGTTATACATAGGTGAATGCTGCTGGGTTGGAGGGCATGGGGGACCTGACAGGTTCCCTGTAAAGGGAATCTGTCACCACATTTGAGCTATCTAACCTATTAATATGGCATACAGGCGGTAGGCTGCTGAAGACAGTCCTCCCTGTGTGTCTCTCTGATGTCTTGTTGTGGAAAAATTCAGCTTTCATTGCTTTATGTAAATGAGCTGCTTGCTTCATTATCCTATCTTTTCCTCCCACATCGTCTCTGTCCCTGTGACTTCAGGTACGCGGCCAGAAATCACTCGCCTGTGCATTATGGCTGCCATCGCTCCTCTTCAGTGCCCCGCCCTTCCATGGGCATTGGAAATGGCATTTCTACTCTGCAGAGAGGGAGGAAGGAAGTCGGAAGTGTACCTTTTCGGGAGATCACTGGGAGCGGAAGCTGAATGGAACACTGAAGAGGGGAGATGGGCCTATCAGCTCGGGATTGGATCCCAGTGATGTGCAAATCATCACCGATGCTTTGGATTGGTGATTATTTGCATTTATGGCATATCCCCATTGAGGCCGATTGCTGTATATTAGGGTTCTAATCATTTAAAATGGATAAATAAAAGTACACACACGACAAAATGTAAATACATCCTTTTAAGCAAGTGCCAGGTAAGCTGTGGGAAAAGGTTGAAAATAGGTGGAGTATACCTTAGAAGTATGTTGTAAATTGTGAGTCACCTCTGCATTCCTGTTCACTTAACCCCTCAAGCATTAGCACAAAGGGTAAACTGTACAAAGAGATTACAACAAAATTCTGGGGCAGATTTATTTATTTAAAATAAAAAAAGAGAAGATAATTGGGAGTAAACTGCACAAAAAGGGGCACACCTCTTAATAAATTTGGAGATGTTTTAAACTGTCCTGGAATCACAAAATGAAATCTATACCTGAGCAGGTGCAGATTTGCGGCAAAAACATAAGTGTTTTTTATTGAAGCTCAAAGAGGCCATTTCACCAAATGTTCATGTTGCACTGGACACAATGTGTAATAGTGGCTACAAAGTAGAATAAGTTCTGATGCAGCTAAATGTGGATCCAGTCACGGACTGCAATGCACGGACTGTCCGCAGGTCTCCCAACCAAAGCATGATTTCCTGGTCTAACTTCCTGCATGATTAGAAAGCACAGATGACCTACACCTCTCAGATAATATCCCAGTGCGGAGAGGAGTAGCACGACTGAATTTAGCTCTGCCACATTACAAAGCCCTTCTATGTTCTACCAGCTCTCCTCCTCTATTAGCATTTTCAGCTCCCCCACATTGCCTGTCCGGAGAGGTATCAGTAATCACACTTATGTCTGTTGTGCTCAACTTTTCATAGTTCTGCAGTGAGATCAGAGCATTCCTTTTGCTGTTAAAGGGGTTGTCTACCACTCCGACAAGTCCTTCTTAAATGCTGCACTCCCCAGTGTAAAATAAACTGAACAGATACTCCCCCTCCTACACCAGCGCCATTCTAGCTAGGTCGGCGCTGGGTCTGGCAGCATTCGCATGACATTATTATGCCATGTGAGCTCTGTAGCCAGTGTCAGCTAATGAACTACAATTTTAACACTTTTACATTCACGTTTCATTTGTGGGAAGTGTGAACGAAGTAGCCCATTAGCCGACACGGATTGTTATGTTATTGTGGAGTACAGCATTTAAGAAGAGTTTTTCAGAGTTTTGGACAAGCCCTTTAAATGCATTCTGTTCCCTGTTATCAGCCATCTTAGTGCCAGTACAGATGGGAAGTGATGAAAAATATCACTGCTTTATCTATACAGCAAATGTATTTCAGTACACAATTGTTAATGGTATCAGATGTTTTCTGAGCACAAGCCTCCTACTAAGAGAACTGTGAGATGACTCAATTGCCCTATAGAGACACATGTACATGTCGGCTGGTAGCACGTGTGAATGTACAGACTGACATGAACATCTGCCACTACCCATCTCCCAGGGAAAAGGAAGGCTCAGGTGCCTTAAACCATGCTCCAATGTAGCAGAACTTTACACAGTAGAGAATGAGACAGTAAAAAATCTCCGGTGCCTGAACGCATTATTAAATTCAAACTTATCTCATATTAATGAGGGGTTTCTTTCCATTGAAATGAAGGTACTGACAAATCATCCCCATACACATTACATGGTCAGTGTGCTAGCAAGTCTCTATTGTACATGGCTTAAAGAGTACAAGTGTTTTTGTTTCTAGATTTTTTTTTGTTTTGTCCAGCATGAAACTTTCTAATTACTTTATTAGGGAAATTATCTTCATTTTTGTAAGAACATTTTTTGTAAGTGGCTTTCAAACCCCTTCCACGCCCCACCACCCAAGTCTGTTTGCATGTCTATCTGAATGTACTCATTTGGAGTACAGATGATGGCAGTTAAAGGGGAAGTTCAGCACCGGTGTTTCACTAAGGCTACAGTCACACGATCGCTTGAAATGGCAGTGTGTGAACTGATTTTTTTTAATTTTTTTATAGAGTTTATATACTATAATTGATCTATTCACACATACATGAAAATCACAGATCCCCATGCGAGATCTGCAAGACTCGGAGCAGGTCCTACTCTGATTCGATTTTGAAGATCAGCATGAGATACTCAATGACTCTGTAAATAATACAGCACACCAACACTTCACAGGGATGTATGACTGTAGCTCTGGGGATTGTACTGATTAACACAACACAGAGGTGGACACAGATGCTGACCATTTCACTGCCATCATCTGTACTCCAAGGCAGTGTGTTCTGATATCAGCGCTGCTGGTGGCAATCAGATACACTAGAGGAAAATCATGAGGGTGAGAGCCACTTACATGCGATTTTAACAAGAATATAGATCAATTTGCAAAGTTTAATAACTTTCCATGCTGGACAAATTATTTAAAAAAATGAAAGTTTAGTTACTCTTTAGAAGGATTGTACATGCGTACACTCCTGCCTGATCTGATATGGGGAGGGGTAAAGTCTATTTTAGTGAATTTTTCAGGCTGAAAAATATCTGTTTAAAACAAACAAACAAAAAAACAACATGGTTTTTGGTGCAGCTTTTGATACGGTTTCGTGTATAGGGAGCTTCTTTTTCTCCTTCCAATTCAATCAGTGGTTAAATTTGTGCCTTTTTCAGGCAAAAATCCCAAAAGATTTTTCCACACTAAAAAAAAAACAAAAAAAACCCCAGTACCATATGTACATTACGAGTTTTTTTTTTCTCATTGAAATCAGTAGAAAGGTTATTAAAATTCAAGATCTATGTATTAAAAGGGGCTATTGTACTATTTGGTAGACTAAAGATTACTGGACATGTACAGTTAAATACACATATAGTTTACTTTATAATGCAAGGAATTGGAGTTTAGAAACACACAAAATAAAAATTGTGTGAATCTGAGGGCATGCAGTGACTTTAAAACCCACAGTGTGCCCTGGAATAAGACACTGAAACCCTGCTGAAAAATTAAAGCATAACCACTGCTTAGTGAAAGATGTTTTGTTGCCAAAGGTGAACTGCTCAAATAGGAAGTCATTACTAGGATATCACAAAACCCAAACAGGAAACTGCCCAGCACATACTACGCAGCTCCATTGAACGAGGCTATATTTATAGGCTACAGTCTCCTGGAGACCAGTGTAGATAGAGATGTGATCACAATAGAGGAAGTTCAAAGGTTCACACTGCAGAGGTCCTCAGGGAGGACTATATGGCACAGGGTTAGTCATTTTGAGAAAAACATCTAATTTAGGGGCATTCAGACATCATGGTTGTCTCAAGGTTTCCACTTTTTGCGCTAACAATAAGCTGTGAATTAATCCCAATTTATTGGATTGAGAAAACATTTGGGTTGCTCAGGGTAGGTTAACACGATCAGTAAATGCTGCGGGTTGGACGCTGCGTACCTCTGCAGTGTCCAGATGTTACAGCATAGTGGAAGGGATTTCAAGAAATCCCATGTCCACTAGGTGTGCACAGATGCCTATAGATCACCCGCGGAGACGGACATGTGGCACATCTTTCCAGACCTCAGCATGTCTATTCCTCTTGCCAATTTCAACCGTGCAATGTATTGGACGCAGTGATTTGGTTCAATGAACACATGAGGATTCACCTACATTCTTAAGCCGGCTCTTGCCAATTTCAACCGTGCAATGTATTGGACGCAGTGATTTGGTTCAATGAACACATGAGGATTCACCTACATTCTTAAGCCGGCGCTTTGGATGTAGCTGACATGTGCTGCGTCCACAGTGCTGCCAATTACTGACCGTGTGCACCTACCCTAAAACTTTGCTTTGGCTATATCTTCCACCATACTGTATGAACTGGGATTTCACCACTTCTGCACATGCCAGCTGTCATCAAATTTTTCAAATCCGATCTGGATTCAGCCTGAGAAAGAGCTGCAAATGCGCCCCATAAAATGAACATAATGCACAGCAATGTCAAAACGACATTGCTGTGCATTATGTTCCATCTTCAGTCACGTCCTTTAATGGCTTTCAAGTTCAGAGACCCTGAAGAGGTAAGTAGAAGTGACTTGCTCATTGCTTGGGTGGCTGAGAAGCCGTCCAATCTATACTTCTCGGTATAGGAGTAAGAGATGGTGGCAGTGGAGCCGCCATAAGAACGACAGGACAGTAATATCGCCTATGAAGCCACTTTAGGAAAATGACTCCTGGCATTTTCCTATAGTGACTTCGCCTGGGAAAAATTTGGCAGCAGTGCGCAGATAGTCACACCACACAGAATAGATAAATAACATTTAGGGTATGTGCACACGTAGAATGGAGCTTTGCGGATTTTTCCGCAGCAGATTTTAGAAATCCGCAGGTAAAAGGTACTGCGTTTTACCTGCGGATTTATCACGGTTTTTATGCGGATTTTGTGCGGATTCCCCTGCGGATTCCTATTGTGGAGCAGGTGTAAACCGCTGCGGAATCCGCACAAAGAATTGACATGCTGCGGAATGTAACCCGCAGCGTTTCCGCGTGTTTTTTTCCGCAGCATGGGCACTGCGGATTGCTTTTTCCATAGGTTTACATTGTACTGTACAGGCATGGAAAGCTGCTACGGACCCGCAGCTGCAGATCCGCAGCAAAATCCGCAACGTGCGCACAGAGCCTTAATGTGTTCCTACTTTACAGCAGCATCATTTTTGAAGCTATTTGTATTTGAATGTTAGAAGGGTTTAAATTTTAGCTGCAATTTTTTTTTTTTTTTTCCAATTAAATTTGCAGAACCCGTTTTTTTTTTGTTTTTTGTTTTTTTTTTAGGGACCTTCTTCACTTTTTAAGTGACTCTGCGGGTTTTACTGACGTTTTTTGGAGATTATATTCCAACAAAAAGAGGAATGCATCTAGGAATGTAGGAGGCATCTCGTACCCACAGGTGCTATATAGAATTTTCTAACATTGTAATGTGAAACAGAATCCCCCCCTCCCCCAGTAAAAATGATGCTTTAGCCCCAAATGTTTCATTTTCACAGGGGGTAATGGGAGGAAATAAGGTACTCACTCCATATGTGGTTGAAAACTGCTGTCTGAGCACACAGCAGAGCTCAGAAGTTACGGTAAGTTATACTGGAGTGCAAATTTTGCTGGAATAGTTTACAGGTGCCAGATCACATTGGGAGAGCCCCTGAGGTGCCAGAACTGCTAAACAAACCAAAGTAACCCCATTTTACAACCTACACCTCTCAATGAATTCATCAAGAGGTGTAGCGAGCTTGCTAACGCCACAGACTTTTCTATCATTGGGTTGTTATGGGTCGTTACAGAATTGCGTATTTATTGGCAAAACCTTTCTCCGTTATTCTTTAGTAAATATTTGTATTTTTTTTATTGATGCTTTATGGGACGTGAATGTTTTAGAATCTGATCACTGCCAAGCTCTTATGGAGATCGTGCGGGCACAAGCTCCGGTGCGTGAATGATCCGAATGACATATCTGTACATCATAACGCTGGATCACATTTCCCCCATTACAGCGTACATGTACGGTACATCAAATGTTGAGGAGGGGTGGATGCTGATGCTGATCTCTTTCGGTGTATACATATGTAGCGGCAACAGCACAGCCAAGGTGTGGTAGCCAAAGTCTGTGAGGTCATCTGTTTTTACGGTAGATCAGCAGGATTTTGTGCATAACAGGGTAGATTATCAATTTTGAAACCACACATTGGAGTGAATTTGTCACTTGGTTGCCACTGCCCTATTAGTGAATGATATACCCCCTACATGAATAAGGTAGGAGTTTTAGCTATGCATTATGCATTTGCCATATTGTGTCATTTTCATTGTAAATTGGAGGAGCGCAATACTGATTGGTTAGGGGGTTTATAAAAACTTCTACCAAGTTATTGAGAGAACCATGCAGTTGTTCACAGTTCTCCCTCGCCCACCCGCTACTGATCAGATCACAGCTGTAAGAATAGATCAACAGTCTACACTCATGGACAGAACTGTAAGGGATTCATAGCTTCCCAGTTCTGGATTCCCCCGACATACACTGAACAGCTAGTACTCTAGGAATCTATACGGAAGCTTCTATTCTAACCCTACACCATAGACAGAAATACACTATGCTGATCATTAAAAAATCTTTATTAAACAACAGAAAATGGGGAAAAATATTTTTTGTATTAACGCTGGCTGCATCCTATAGTGGATTAAATTATATTAAAGAACTAAATTACCACATTTTATTTATTTTTTTTATATATAACTTTAGGATGCACCTTACTTTAAAGTGCTTAGGATGTGCAGCTCCCGGGCACTTTCTTTCCTTCCCCGAACCAATCAGACAGATCATTGTCCGGCAGGAGGAGAGAGAAGAGCTCTCAGGCTATGTGCACACTTTGCGGATTCCACTGCGGAATTTTCCGCAGCGGAATTCCAAAATCCGCAGTGAAAACCCGTTGCGGTTTTTACTGCGGATTTATCGCGGTTTTTACTGCGGTTTCTACTGCGGATTTTCATCTGCAGTTTCCTATTGGAGCAGGTGAAAATCCACAGAAAAGAAGTGACATGCTGCGGAATGTAATCCGCTGCGTTTCCGCGCTGATTTTTCCGCAGCATGTGCACAGCGTTTTTTGTTTCCCATAGGTTTACATTGTACTGTAAACTCATGGGAAACTGCTGCGGATCCGCAGCAAAATCCGCAAAGTGTGCACATAGCCTCACAGTGATCAGGAAGGACGAAAAAAGCTGCCGATGGATATATGGATATGGATAGATATATATATATATATATATATATATATATATATATATATATATATATATATATATATATATATATATATATATATATATATATACACACGTATTTATTACAATGCAGGTAGAGGTGCTCAGTGCAATGCAGCCAGGTTTTAATCTTGAGAAAAGGAAGATAACCAGCTCAGCTTTACTTTAACTGCCTAGAGAACTTTAAAATAAATAATAAAAAAAAAATGTCTGTTTCCCGTTCCAACATGTGCCGTAATAGTACGCACATGACATGTCGGACTCCCCTGGTCTATACAGCTGACATGTGCCTGCAACAGCTGCAGGTGGAATCGCGATCCACCCATGGCTGTTAACTAGTTAAATGCCGCTGTATATCTCAGCAGACCACTGTGGTTGTCATTGCCAGATTGTTATGAGCACCGCCCCGTGGTCGGCGCTCATAGCAGGTGAGCATTTCTGCTACACACAGGTGATGATCAGAGAGGCAATCAAAGTACTGCAGCTTCTAGCCTCCCATGGAGACTATTGAAGCATGCAAAAACAGTTTTATATTTTTTGTAATATTTACATTTTTTTTAAAGTTCAAATCACCCCCCTTTCGCCTCATTCAAAATAAAGCAATTTTAAAAAAACCAAATATACACATATTTAGTATTGCCGCGTTGTTTTTTTTTTAATATTGATAGATCGGGCGATTCTGATCGCTAAATGGCGAGAAAAAAAAAAAAAAAAAATCAAAAACGCCAGAATTAGGTTGTTTTGGTCACCGATACATTGCAATAAAATGCAATAACGGGTGATCGCAAAAAATAAGCTCTCACCCAGCCCCAGATCACGAAAAATGGAGAAGGTGCAGGCCTTGGAAAATCGTGAGATATATATATATATATATATATATATATATATATATATATATATATATATATATATATATATAAAATTGTAAATTTTTTTCATTACTTAAATAAACCAGAACCTAGACATGTTTGGTGTCTGCGAACTTGTAATGACCTGGGGAATCATAATGGTAGGTCAACTATAGCATTTAGTGAACATGGTTAAGAAAAAAAAAAAAAACTTTAGAATTGCACTTTTTTTGCAATTTCACTGTACTTGGAATTTTTTCCCCCGTTTTCCAGTGCATGATATGTTAAAACCAATGGGGACGTTCAAAAGTACAACTTGTCCTGCAAAACAACAGCCCTCACATGGCAATATTGGCTGAAAAAAAAAAAAAAAAATATGGCTCTGGGGAGAAGGGGAACAAAAAACGAAAATGCAAAAATGGAAAATGGCCCAGGGGTTTAAGGGATTTATAATGACGGCCATACATAAATTTTTCCATGTGTGAAATGTAAAGTCTCCCAATGGATCATATATAAAAAAACAAAAACAAATGGATACTCTTAAAAACATGAAGGTTGATCCAGAATGTCCATGCTAAACAAGTAGAGGAAAAACATCAGGGTACTAAAGTTCTACCTACAGTTTAAACCGTGGTGCGAAAGAAAAACATCAAATGGTCAATATAACTTTCAATTATTAAAACAAAGAAAAATCTTACTTTTCTGACAATGATCCTGTGTCCAGCACCGGGCACCAAAAACAGAATTTATTACAGTAGACTGGCAGCTGTTCTTTCCTTTTAAAGCACCTGGGCATGCATCCCCACATTCTTCTTTGTCATCTTTATTAAGTTGGATGTAGTTGTCCTCAACAGAGTCGAGAATTTTTGACCAGTCAATAGTAGAGAGGTAACATAGTTCATTGTTCTTTTCAATTCTTACCGAGCCCCTGTTTATATGCATCAGGCTGTGTAGCCCAATCTCCTTCAAATGAACCATCTCAAAAATAACAAGGGCATAGTTGAAAAACAGTCGCCTACCTCGGATGACAGTGAGGTTTGGAAAGAGGTCTTTGAGGCTTTCCAGACCGGTAACCCGAAAGAGAAGGAGGTAGTCCGTTATCATTGTAAGTTTGGGAAAACTCAATCCTTTAAAGTTTTCACGTTGAGTGTTGAACATAAGCAAAATTTGAAGATGACCTTCAATAACAGTGCAGTCTTCTAGCTCGTCCAATCTTGTCAAGTTATTTCGGAAATCCATACTTGGACAAACTAAGGAATAAAAAAAATATAAATAAATAAAATTGTACATAAAATTTCAATACATCATACAATTTCAACCTTTTTCAGTTTACCATACTACATGGTAAAAAAGCAGAGAGTTTTTGTGGCAAAACTCAATGTGTATTTGTGACAGAAATCCAAGGCAAATTGCTGGACTTGAGTAGCAGATGTGCAGTTCCACTGTAGTTGAACACATGGATGGGGCTAATCTGAAAGTGGCTTCACATGTCCCACATAAAAACCCACCGGAAATGACACTAGGGTGAAATCCAGGGCTGTGGAGCTGATAAGCCAAACCTCCGACTCAGACATCCTTAGATCAGGAACAGAACAGACATTTATAAGACATTTTAGAACTTTCCCAAATTATTATGAGAACATTTACAGCACATCCTGTATTGTATAACTGAACCCAATTTATTATATGTTTTAGGAATCGCAGTCTGTCCATTTTATGTATACCACCACTGAAGCACTTCATATGGTGGAAGTGGAGTGGAAAAAAGGGGACAGAAACTCTTATCACAGATACTAATGATTATTTGACAGCTCCTGTTACAAAATTATAGTGCAGAAAAGGACCGTTCAGTTGTATAACTGTACACATCTCTTTTCTTATTTATCTAGAAAAGTATATATACTAGATCGCTTGGTACACACAAGCTGCCATAGTTCTTGACAGAGCGAGTCCAGCTTACACAAGACGATGCACTGCTGAGAAAGATCATCTCTTACACTTTGCAAAAGATTAATTTACCTGATGAACAAGCGTTTTGCTCATTTATCAGGTGATTAGCAGCCTGTTTTACACTGCAAGATAGTCCTTTTTGACTATGGTAATTAGTAAAACATAAGACAAGCTCTTGGGCTGCTTTATAAGAAATGGTAATAGCTTTGTATATTCTCATGTTTTATGCTCACTGCATGTTTTATGCTCACTGCATGCATCCGCTCACCCCTCAAATGGGTGTTCAGGGGCAATTAGGTATGTGGTATTCAATGCTCTTGGGGCTTAAAGTGGTCGTTCTGGCTCACTTCACTTTTGTATTCAGCAGCCAGAGCCAAAACCAGCTGATCGGTGGGGGTACAACTGGGTGTCGGACTTCCACCGATTACATTTTCTTTTATTTGGTCTCATATAAATAGGTCACCTTTGTTCTAAAAGCTAGAATCCTTTTGGAACGATTATAGGCATAATGTTGAAATCCAATCACCAGTTGCGTAACTTAAAAGTACGCAGACCCCAATACAAAATGTCGAATAGGGTCCCAACTATCATGATTCTTTAATGGTATTGGTCTTCTCATAGTGGTCAAAAGGGTCCTTTTGAGCCCCTCAGGCTCCAGTGCCTGGCTGCAAAAGCAACTCCTGCAACCATTATAGCTATGCCTCACAGGTCACAAAGCTTATATATTGCTTAGGTTATGTGCACATGGTCAGTAATCGGCAGCGCTTTGGACAGCACATGTCCGCTGTGTCGCATCTCCGCAAGATAAATTGACATGCTGCGGTCTGGAAAGACGCGCCGCATGTCGGTCTCCGTGGGTGATCCGCGGACGACTATGGACGGATGTATGCAGTGTCCAACCCGCAGCATTTACTGACCATGGGAACGTACCCTAAGACTTCATCCTAGGGGCAGGGTTTATTCACTTATGTCCAACAATCCAAACTAAGTATTTAGGACTATATACAAAAACAAGCAAGGAACTGTACTGTGCATCTTAAAGGGAACCTGTCATGTGAAAAAACGCTATTAACCTGCAGGTGTCTGCTGGATACATGGCTGCAAATGTGCCATTAGGATTACAACACAAAGCTAACATGCAGAGGCCTTACCAGAGGTCAATCATTTCTCCTGTACTCCCCAAAACTATAACATATCTCTTTGCTAGAATTGACAGCAGACTACTGATTGACCAACACAGTTACTATGTTGTAAATTTCAAGGGAATGCGTCATCAGAAAAAGGCTCATTGTTACATTTATCATACATTTTTAAATTTAGCAATTTTTGGTGACGATTTTCAATTCCATATCACTAGCTATTCTTTAATACAAATTCTAAAATGTTGCTGTTCTCATGCAGTTTACTCAGGGGCTCACATTAGGCTAAGATTTAATATTCTGCAGAGAGAAGTTCTCGTTGGTCATTTCATCTTTAGCACAGGCTAAATTACGCCGAGTTTATTTTATACTTTTTGTGTCAGTTCTCGGTTCAGAATAAGTTATCACGTCTGACCTCATGTTCAGAGGCAGCGGCAAGATGGACAGAACACAGCTGCAGTACTGAGCAGTGTTGCTGTAAATCCAGCTAATTTTTTTTTAGGAGGGAAAAAAAAACAAAAAACATTTCTCTAAGATCTCTTACTTTGATTTATATCAAGTTTATTGAAATGACAGATTGTTTAAGTTCATAAATATAAGAATGTAAATGCATGCACTTTTTTTTTTTAACCACAAATTGCTTTGGTTTAACTATGGTGCAGACTGTAACACACAATAACACACAATGTGACCCTGTATGACCTACTAATAGTTCAAAGCTGATCCAATAGCCATAGCTAGTCATACTAGCACAAATCAACAATTACAACAAGCAGTCTCATTCATATTACTCATGTAACATTTCTCCAATAATGTATGCAATTGCTGTTAAACATATAAAACCTGGAAGTGTGGGGGGTTAATCCATGTGGTTCAGGAGCAAGAATGTTATTCCAAGAATAAAGGCAAAAAACAGAACAGAAAAGTCTTGGGTTTCCTTCCCACAAACGAGGGGGGTCGGGTGGAAGCGTGTCTGTTATTCAGACATTTGCCACGTATGCTCAGCCTTTTTTTGCTTTGCTACCACCTTGTCCACAACCCTGTGTCACACACATTTCTACACCAACCACCATATATTGCAAGTTTTAGCATCTGTCTGAAAATCTGGCCCATGTCGCCTTTGTAATGTTCTTTGGTGTCTGCCTGCAGTTTTCTCCATGATAACTTATGGCTATGTAGTACACTTACAAACATGAGAAAACGACCCCTTAATCTTTATGATATTTTGGTTGCAAGTGCACTTGCTGTTGTCCCAGAAAACACTGGAGTCATCTACTTCTGGTGCATGTATGCCCAGTACACCCCACCTGTGGGCATCGGCCTCATGGAGCCATGTGCGGTAGTTTACTACTATGTGATGCACTTTTGGCTGCGTCCCATTTTCCTTGAAATCCAGCTTGGACCACCCTTATTTTTTCTGACATGTGCTGTGATGCAACAGCCACGACACACATTACTCTGAAACAATGTGGGCGATAACAGTCAATCAAATGAATGGGGCAGGGAGAATTTGGTGGGAGCCACCCAGCAGACTATTCCTTCTACGCCCAGCTTGCTTTTCAATCTGTTTTGACTGAAATGCCATGAGCTGCGCAATGAAGGAGCCGGGCTAGGTTTTTAAGCTGCCTATAGTTTAGGCAGTATGAAACTGATAACTGGTTCCCATTCTATATATATATATTTGTCTAAGGGTCACTTCCGTCTGTCTGTCACAGATATTCATTGGTCGCGGTCTCTGTCTGTTATGGAAATCCAAGTCGCTGATTGGTCGTGGCAAAACGGCCACGACCAATCAGCGACGGGCACAGTCCGGTGGCAAAATGGCCACTCCTTACTCCCCGCAGTCAGTGCCCGGCGCCCGCTCCATACTCCCCTCCAGTCAGCGGTCACACAGGGTTAATGTCAGCGGTAACAGACCACGTTATGCCGCGGGTAACTCACTCCGTTACCGCTGCTATTAACCCTGTGCGTCCCCAACTTTTTACTATTGATGCTGCCTATGCAGCATCAATAGTAAAAAAAAAATGTAATGTTAAAAATAATAATGAAAAAAAAACCTGCTATTCTCACCCTCCGTAGTCCGCCGACCGCTAAGTCTTCTGGGTAATTTCGCAATGCATCCTGGGAACGGAAGATGGCGGCAGCCGCGCGCGCATGTCCAGAGCTTCGGTGGATCCCGGTGAATGAGTATATCACTATTTTTTATTTTAATTATTTTTTTTTTAACAGGGATATGTGCCCACACTGCTAAATACTGCGTGGGCAGTGTGATATACTGCGTGGGCAGTGTGATATACTGCGTGGGCAGTGTGATATACTGCGTGGGCAGTGTGATATACTGCGTGGGCAGTGTGATATACTGCGTGGGCAGTGTTATATACTGCGTGGGCAGTGTGATATACTACGTGGGCTGTGTGATATACTGGGGGGGCTGTGCTATATACTACGTGGGCAGTGTGATATACTGCGTGGGCAGTGTGATATACTGCGTGGGCAGTGTGATATACTGCGTGGGCAGTGTGATATACTGCGTGGGCAGTGTGATATACTGCGTGGGCAGTGTGATATACTACGTGGGCTGTGTGATATACTACGTGGGCTGTGTGATATACTGGGGGGGCTGTGCTATATACTACGTGGGCAGTGTGATATACTGCGTGGGCAGTGTGATATACTGCGTGGGCAGTGTGATATACTGCGTGGGCAGTGTGATATACTGCGTGGGCAGTGTGATATACTGCGTGGGCAGTGTGATATACTGCGTGGGCAGTGTGATATACTGCGTGGGCTGTGTGATATACTGCGTGGGCAGTGTGATATACTACGTGGGCTGTGTGATATACTACGTGGGCTGTGTGATATACTGGGGGGGCTGTGCTATATACTACGTGGGCAGTGTGATATACTGCGTGGGCAGTGTGATATACTGCGTGGGCAGTGTGATATACTGCGTGGGCAGTGTGATATACTGCGTGGGCAGTGTGATATACTGCGTGGGCAGTGTGATATACTACGTGGGCTGTGTGATATACTACGTGGGCTGTGTGATATACTGGGGGGGCTGTGCTATATACTACGTGGGCAGTGTGATATACTGCGTGGGCAGTGTGATATACTGCGTGGGCAGTGTGATATACTGCGTGGGCAGTGTGATATACTGCGTGGGCAGTGTGATATACTGCGTGGGCAGTGTTATATACTGCGTGGGCAGTGTGATATACTACGTGGGCTGTGTGATATACTACGTGGGCTGTGTGATATACTGGGGGGGCTGTGCTATATACTACGTGGGCAGTGTGATATACTGCGTGGGCTGTGTGATATACTGGGGGGGCTGTGCTATATACTACATGGGAAGTGTGATATACTGGGGGGGCTGTGTGATATACTGCAGGGGCTGTGCTATATACTACATGGGCAGTGTTATATACTACGTGGGCTGTGTGATATACTGCGGAGGCTGTGCTATATACTACATGGGCAGTGTGATAGGCTACTTTCACACTAGTACTAGCATCGTGCCGACGTACCGACGCATGCTGTGAAAAAAAAGCACAACGGGGGCAGCGGATGCAGTTTTACAACGCATCCGCTGCCCCATTGTAATGTCCGGGGAGGAGGGGGCGGACAATGGTGGACACGACGCACAAAAAAAGTTACATGTAACTTTTTTTGTGCCGACGGTCCGCCAAAACACGACGCACGACGGATGCGACGTGTGGCAATCCGTCACAATGCGTCACTAATGCAAGCCTATGGAGAAAAAACGCATCCTGCGGGCAACTTTGCAGGATGCATTTTTTCTCAAAAACGACGCATTGCGACGTGCGTCGTACGACGCTAGTGTGAAAGCACCCATATACTGCGTGGGCTGTGTGATATACTGCGGGGGCTGTGCTATATACTACATGGGCAGTGTTATATACTGCGTGGGCTGTGTTATATACTGCGTGCCTTGTGTTATATACTGCGTGGCCTGTGTTATATACTACGTCGCCTGTGTTATATACTGCGTGGCTGCTATATACTGCGTGGGCTGTGTTATATAGTACGTGGGCTGTGTTATGTACTGCGTGGCCTGTATTAACGCATTGGGTATTCTAGAATATGTATGTATGTATATAGCAGCCACATAGCATGTAGCACAGGCAACGTACTATTTGTCTGCTATATACTACATGGCTCCTATATACTACGTGGCCTGTGCTATATACTATGTGGCTATATATATATATATATATCTGAGTGTGTTTGTGTGTTTATGTACCAAGCCACGCCCACTTCACATGGCCACACTCACTCCACATGCAAAGCCCTATCCACACGGCCCACGTTGTTAGCGCACATGGGCGGAGACACATTCACCTCGAAAGCCACCCTGCAAAACTCACCAGCTGCGACATCCCAGCCGCTGCGAGCTACAATCAGGGCCACCGCCTTCAGAGTATCAGTGTGCGGCAGGCACAGGCCACATAGCTCCGTCATATCTAGAATGCAGTTGCTCCTGTGAGGCATGACATCAAGGGAAATGGAAGAGCCTCATGGATTACACGACTGTGCTCATAACAGGAAGTTGCTGTGCACGTGAGGTGAAAATGAAAGGAGTGAGGGGAAAATAGTGGAGTGAGGGGAAAATGAGAGGTGTGAGGGGAAAATAGTGGAGTGATCGGAAAATGGCAGGTGTGAGGTCAAAATGCAGGTGTGAGGGGGGAAAATGAGAGGTATGAGGGGGAAATGAGAGGCGTGATGGGAAAATGAGAGAAGTGAGGTGCTGCTGAAGTATGAGGCTGGTGTTGCAAATCTGTAGTGCTGAATATATGATCTGAAACGTTTTTATTTGCAATATAATCATTATAATTTGTTATAACTATCCACAGTTCGTTACTATGCCTGGGCAACGCCGGGCTCGTCAGCTAGTTATATTATAAAGCTAGAGGCAGGTAACACACTATCAGTGGCAGTGACTGAGTGTAGCAACTTTAGTCTAACCTAACTGGCTACTGTGTATGGGAGCCCCTCACCATTTACCTGACAGACATATAGCAGTTTGATATGCAAAAAAAGAATTGGTTTCCATAGGCGATAAGGTCCCATTGTTATGCGTCTGGATTCTGTGTTCTGTGCGCAGTGTCTCTTCCCGCTGAGCCACAACAGATACACCATTTCTTTGGGCATTTTAGTATGGTTATCTTTCTCTCGGGTTTTATGGTTTCTCTGTCCGATCATCTTTCAGGTGCAGCTTTAAAATACCTTCCTCTACTGGTGTTTCCTGCTGGTGTCAAACTCTTCTTGATTCATTCATTTTGCTGTAGTTTATGATGGTTGCAGTTTTCATGTGCAATTTCTTTTCAGCTACCCTAGCAGTCCTAAGAGTTGCTAAGGACATTTTGAGTGGAGGCGCCATTGTGTTACCTTAGGGTGCCAACCTCCGCGGTCAGGCAGGGACAAACTAGAGCCAGATAAGGGCATTTCCTAGTGGGAACAGGGACCTGTCAGGTTCAGGTATTTATGCCTTTCTTGTTTGTACATTACTAGTGTGAATGTGCTTCGGCAGTCAAAACACCTATGCACATTAGATAATGTTCAGCTAAACCCATCATTTTTGGCATGTGGGGGCCGACAAAGATCGGGCAGTTGTAATTCAATTATATATTTATTATGCTTTGCTTATATAGCACTGTCTTATTCTGCAGCACTTTACATACAGTGGGGGAACTAAGTATTTGATCCCTTGCAGATTTTGTACGTTTGCCCACTGACAAAGTCATGAACAGTCTATAATTTTAAGGGTAGGTTTAATTTTAACATTGAGAGATAGAATATCAACAATACAATCCAGAAAATCACATTGTATAAATTATATAAATGTATTTGCATTTTGCAGTGAGAAATAAGTATTTGATCCCTCTAGCAAACAAGATTTAATAATTGGTGGCAAAACCTTTGTTGGCAAGCACAGCAGTCAGACGTTTTTTGTAGTTGATGATGAGGTTTGCGCACATGTCAGGAGGAATTTTGGTCCACTCCTCTTTGCAGATCATCTCTAAATCATTAAGATTGAGGTTCTCGCTTGGCAACTCGGAGCTTCAACTCCCTCCATAAGTTTTCTATGGGATTAAGATCTACAAAGCTACTTTGTTGCCTTGGCTGCATGTTTTGGGTCATTTTGGCAGAGGGAAGGAGGTTATCACTCAGGATTTTATGGTACATGGCTTCATCCATTCTCCCATTGATGCGGTGAAGTAGTCCTGTGCCCTTAGCAGACAAACATCCCCAAAACATAATGTTTCCACCTCCATGTTTGACAGTGGGGACAGTGTTCTTCAGGTCATAGGCAGCATTTCTCTTCCTCCAAACACAGTGAGTTGAGTTAATGCCAAAGACCTCAATTTTAATCTCATCTGACCACAGCTCCTTCTCCCAATCACTCACAGAATCATCCAGGTGTTCATTGGCAAACTTCAGATGGGCCTGCACATGTGCCTTCTTGAGCAGGGGGGCCTTGCGGGCACTGCAGGATTTTAAACCTTTACGGCGTAATGTGTGTTACCAATGGTTTTTTTGGTGACTGTGGTCCCAGCTGCCTTGAGATCATTAACAAGTTCCCCCCGTGTAGTTTTAGGCTGATCGCTCACCTTCCTCATGATCAAAAGGTACCCCATGAGGTGAGATTTTGCATGGAGCCCCAGATCGATGGTGATGGACAGTCAGATGAATGATTGTCGGCTGACACCTATCTAGTGTGTAACCTATCTAATGTGTATGTCAGCTTCCAGTGTTCCCTTTCCACAAACACACACACACACACACACACACACACACACACACACACACACACACTTGATAGAGCAGAGGATACAGGTTTAAGGAGGATTAGTGGTCAGCCAAACTATAGTTTGGCTGACAGCTTAGATGTACACAGCTCACCTCATTCTACCTCCGTTTTCCCTCAAGTGACCACTGCACCCTTTCATCCTGAAGATTACCTGTTTTCTGTGAAATAGATTATTTATTTTGTAAACCAGGATTGCAACACTACACTTTTTCGAAGGTGCTTGTTACTGGACTACATTCAGCCTAACTTAAACTGTGCTTATGTCCTCATGCAGGCTCATGTCCTCATGCAGGCTAATGTCCTCATGCAGGCTAATGTCCTCATGCAGGCTAATGTCCTCATGCAGGCTAATGTCCTCATGCAGGCTAATGTCCTCATGCAGGCTAATGTCCTCATGCAGGCTAATGTCCTCATGCAGGCTAATGTCCTCATGCAGGCTAATGTCCTCATGCAGGCTAATGTCCTCATGCAGGCTAATGTCCTCATGCAGGCTAATGTCCTCATGCAGGCTAATGTCCTCATGCAGGCTAATGTCCTCATGCAGGCTAATGTCCTCATGCAGGCCAATGTCCTCATGCTGGCTAAACCAAAGAAGTCACAATTGTTGTTGGAGACAACTGCAACCTGGGGTGCCAAGTGGGTACTGGTAGGTGGGAGGCATGGCAAGTCACTTCCTCTAACCAGGATACCCTACAGAAAGATTTTGACAGTGAACCTATTTACAGAATTGACAACAATTACAGCTCTTCAAATGCTGTATGATACCACAGAAGCACACCTTATATTACTAATCACGACCCCCATCAGAGTTTTCCACTATATCCAGCATGGTCTACACTTGCAGTGGGATTTTATGTCAGCAGCTAAAGCCGTTAGTAGTCCATCAGAGTGTGGCCAGGTAAGTCATATAAAACCAGTTGATTTGTCGAATACAAGACACGGTGATTCACTCAACATTGTGACAATCTAATAAAAATCATGCAGAGAGACGTCCCGTACATAGTCACGAACTCCAGATTGTGACTTAGGGTATGTTCCCATGGTCAGTAAACGCTGCGGGTTGGACGCTAAGTACATCCGCAGCGTCCAGATGTAACAGCATAGTGGATAGGATTTCAAGAAATCCCATCTCCACTATGCATGCACAGACACCCACGGAGATGGACACGCAGTGCGTCTTTCCAGACCGCAGTATGTCCAATTATCTTGCGGAGACGCTCAGTCTCCGTAAGACAAATATCACCCATACAATGTATTGGGCAAACTGGTTCTGCACGGTTCAATGAACACATGCGGATTCACCTGTGTTCAAAAGCCGGCAGCTTTGGACAGAGCGAACATGTGCTGCGTCCAAAGGGCTGCCGATTACTGACCATGGGGACGTAGCCTTACAGTCAAGTGATGTCATGACATGCGCCATGACCTTATGACACACTATAGGCAGGGACTACAGCCAAAACAAGGCCCAGACAAGCGCAGGCATATCCAAAGCCTAACCGGGGCTGAACGTCCCAGCCCAGAGTGAAGATGTCAGGGTTTCCAGCACACAACGGTAAGAAGAGGCGCGGAGGACCATATGGGGATTCCTTGTGCAGTGAAGGTTACCACTCAGCTTTTCTTTTTTTTCTTCTTAACCTCTTCCTAGCCCTCTACTGTCACCAGTTTGCAGAATTCACACAGAATATGAATTACAGAAGATCCGCATTTTGGAGTATATGACTTGTAAAATTTTACATATTATATTAATAAATTCTCGCACTTCTACTAACAGATTAACAATGCAAAGCAGGCTGAAGGAAGACTGGCAGTCAAGCAAACAAGGCTTATTTCTCTGGAACCGTATGGTGGATTTAAAAAAAAATAAAAATACAAGAAGCATAGTGGAAAACTCATGAGCAGCATGACTAAAGTAAAAGCAAAAACTTGCCATTTTTGCACTGGTGACAGGTCCTCCTTAACCCATTCACGGCATGCGTCGTATATATACAGCGCATGTCGGAAGCCTGCCCCATACCCGACAGAGGATGGCTGTGTATTACAGCCAGGATCTGCCACTAACCTGTTAACTGCCGCTGTCAATCTCTGACAGCAGCATTTAACTTCCGCCCATTGGAGCACCCATGACGTGATCGCGCGTCGCCGATGGGTTGTCATGACAGCCTGGTGTCAGATGATGACCCCGTGCTTGTCATTACAGAACTCCTTTGAAACCCTGCCTGTGGATGGGCTGCAATAGGAGACTGCGATGCATCACTGCATACAGCACAAGCGATCGCATGAGCGCTAACAAAATCAGTAAAAGTTTAAAAAAATACATACAAGTTCAAATCACCTCCCTCCCCCCCAGTGAAAATATAAAGATATTAAAAAATACATCAGATCAAAGCATAAAACGATTAATCAAATCAGTAAACACCGTAAATTACGGTTTTTTTGGTTGCCACAATTCCACAAAAAAATTCACATCTGTCCCAAAATGGCACTAATAAAAACGTTGTCTCAACCTGCAAAAAACAAGCCATCATACAGCTCCAACGGACGAAAAATAAAAATGTTACAGTCTTGGAAAATGGCGACAACTACGAAAAATGTTTTTTTGCCAACTTCAGATTTTTGTTTCACCGCTCAAATAATAATAAAAAAAACTGGACATGATTCATACCAACGTAATCGTACTGATAAGCAGAATCATATTGCATGGTCATTTTTACCACTAAATGTACATCGTAAAAATTTCCAAAAAACAATGTAAGAACTGTGGGAATGAGTAATACACACAACTGTAACCTTTGACTCCTGATCACAGTAAATGACACAAATAGTGTGCACTACTCATTCTCAATCCTCATGTTTCCTCCCAGAAAAATAACACCTGTACTCCCCTCTGGTGCCAGTGCCATCCCAGTGGTCGTGACACTTGCTGCCCGCAGATGGTGTGACATTATTTCCAGCAATTGCTTCGCTCTTTCCTCCTTCGGACAAAGTCAGACACCAGGAGTGTGAGCGGCGGCTTCTCTCCGATTTCCTGCTGATGTGTGATTTGTCCTTAGAAGAGGAGAGTGCTGCCAACGCAAAGAGGCTGCAGGGATGACATGACATAATGCCATGCAATCCCCAGGAGCACCAGTGCAGACACAGCTGGAACAAGGACGGGCCAAAGGCGAGTACAAGTGTTATTATTTTACTGGGGGAAACATAGGGACTAAGCTGGGGCAGTCTGAGTAGTGAACAATCCCTTTAACGTGAGAGAAGCAACGAGTGAAGTGGAACATTTATTGGAATTTGGATAGCTTCAAAAGTGGAAAAAGCAAAATACAAAAAGTATCTATGTAGGGTTAGTATGTTGGAATGAGCCAATTTTACTAGTCCCCTTTACATGTGATGCCTTTATAAGCTACTTAACAGCTTATTGTATAATGTGGTAGCGCAGCCAGCGTCTATTCCCCACCACGAATTATGCCAACCTTGTTGGGGAACATAAATTAAAATAGGTTTAAAAACAAACAAAAAAACAAACAAATTCAAGGGCACCTTTTTTTAAAATGCTTTTTACATGGCGCAGTCCAGGCCATTAAACAAATGCCAATTTGCCACATTTAAGCCTACTGGTAGTCCTCTAATGGTCGGCTTACACAGGCTAACATTGTGAATGCGATTATTCGGTCCCCACAAAATGGAATGATATATTGACAGTACACCTTACACAGGAGAATGTGCTGCAAACAGTGATTTTTTAAGCTAGTTTAGAACTCATGGCATCCAACAAATGGGAGTTTTGCTCATATGTAGTGTGATTGCTGGCCTGTTAAGGGCCGATAGTTGGGAACAATCATTCCTATGAGCACTTGTCTCACAATTGGCCCATCTAAATGGGCCGTAGCAAATCGTGTTCCCATAAATGCACGTTCACACTTATATTGTCAAACACACACGGAATTATCAAAGCCTTTTACATTCAAACTGGGTTTTAAAAATTCTATCCAGTGTTTTCTACTGTAAACTGCTTGGGGCTCAAGGTATGCAAAAGCCACATAACAAATCTATGGCAGTACAGCCCTGCCTGGCCATACCCTTAGGCTAGGGTCACATTGCGTTATGTGACCGCGTTTAACGGACTACGTTACACCGCGGCATAACGCGGTGTTAACGTAGTCCGTTAACGCCGCCATAGCCTGTAATGGTGAGCGCGTCGCTAGCGCCCGCCCACATTGGGCGGGCGCTAGCGATGTCGCGTCATTTGAGTGACGGACCTCGGACGCTGCTTGCAGCGTCCGCGGCGCGCCCGAGGTCCGTTCCTCGCTAGTGCAGATCGGGGATCTGCGCTAGCGGGGACACCGAACGCGGACCCTAGGGAAGCATTGCGTTAGCGCAACCCGCTAGCGCTATGCGCTTAACGGATTGCCCTAACGCAATGTGACCCTAGCCTAAATAATCTAATATATAAAGCTGAATGTGTGTGTGTGTGTATGTATGTATGTATGTATGTCCGGGATTGGCATCTGAACCGTAGCAGCTACAGCCACAAAATTTTGCACAGTCACACGTCTGGACCCCGAGAGCGTCATAGGCTATGTTGTGAGGTGAAATTTTAACCCCGCGCTTTCCAATTCACCAAACAATTTTGCCCCTATCTACATAATGGGGAAAAAGTGAAAGGAAAAGTGTTGGAGGCGTCGCAGCTACAGGCACAAAATTTTGCACAGTCACACGTCTGGACCCTGAGAGCGTCAAAGCTATATTGTGAGGTGAAATTTTAACCCCGCGCTTTCCAAGTCACCAAACAATTTTGCCCCTATCTACATAATGGGGAAAAAATGAAAGGAAAAGTGTTGGAGGCAAATTAACAGCTGCCAGATGTGAACAAGGGGGACTTAAAGAATGACAGCGATGGCACCAAAGAGTATATACTGTACAGTTGCTAAGGTGGGGCCCCAACATGGGATAATCACACCACCACGGGGATATGAACACACACACAAAATGCGCCACACACTACCACGTGCTCGAACACATATACCACCCTCAGTGCACATTTCACCACACATACACCAACCTCGCCACATAAAAGTAGAAACACAAAAGTCGCCGCTCAAAACTCGCCACGCGCAAAACTCTCCACATGCAAAACTCGCCACACGTGCAAAACTCGCCACACGCAAAACTTGCACACGCAGAAAAATTGCCACACGCAGAAAAATTGCCACATGCACAAAAGTTGCAACACATGCAAAAGTTGCCTCACACAAAACTTGCACATACTCAAAAGGCACCACACATAAAACTCGCCACGCGCAAAACTCGCCATGCGCAAAACTTGCTGCACACAACTTGCTACACTAACCTGTCACATGCAACTCGACACACAAAAAGTTGCTACACGCATGTCGCCACACAAAACTCATCTCACAAAAGTCCCTACATGCATGTCGCCACACGCAACTCAACACACACAACTTGACACACGAAACTCGCCCTAAAACACACACAAGTCTGGTATCCTTCAAAAATAAAAATCTGATTAATAAGCAGACAAACTACAAGAGCAACAAATGTACCATATAGGAATCCGGCAGCTGTCAGTCACATGACCAGTCTATTATGTGTATGTGTGAGCTAATATATACTGCCAGGGGGTGGGCTTACTGTTGGCTGGGGATTTATCAGGCTGCCATTTTAGCTTACAAATACTGAGGTAAAAATACTGACCAAATAACGTGTGAACGAGGGCTAATACAGGAGGAGATGGCATACAGCTATATACTATATACAGGAGATGACACACAGGTATATACTATTTACAGGGGAGATGACACACAGGTATATACTATATACAGGAGGAGATGACACACAGATATATACTATATACAGGAGAGATGACACACAGGTATATACTATATAGAGGAGGAGATGACATACAGGTACATACTACATACAGGAGGAGATGACATACAGGTATATACTATATACAGGAGGAGATGACACACAGGTATATACTATATACAGGAGCAGATTACCTACAGGTATATAGTATATACAGGAGGAGATGACACAGGTATATGCTATGTATAGGAGGAGATGACATACAGGTATATACTATATACAGGAGATGACACACAGATATATACTATATATAGGTGAGATGACACACAGGTATATACTATATACAGGAGATTACATACAGGTATATCTAATATATAAAGCTGAATGTGTGTATGTATGTATGTGTGTATGTCCGGGATTGGCATCTGTACCGTCGCAGCTACAGCCACAAAATTTTGCACAGTCACACGTCTGGACCCCGAGAGCGTCATAGGCTATGTTGTGAGGTGAAATTTTAACCCCGCGCGTTCCAATTCACCAAACAATTTTGCTCCTATCTACATAATGGGGAAAAAGTGAAGGGAAAAGTGTTGGAGGAAAATTGACAGCTGCCAGATGTGAACAATGAGGACTTAAAGAATGAGAGCGATGGCGACAAAGAGTATATACCGTACAGTTGCTAAGGTGGGGCCCCGACATGGGATACTCACCACACACGGGGATATGAACACAAACACAAAATGCGCCACACACTACCACGTGCTTGAACACATATACCACCCTCAGCACACATTTCACCACACACACACACCAACCTCGCCACATAAAAGTCGAAACACAAAAGTCACCACTCAAAACTCGCTACATGCAAAACTCGCCATATGCAAAACTAGGCTCACGCAAAACTCGCCACACGTGCAAAACTCACCTCATGGAAAACTCACCTCATGCAAAACTTGCACACACAGAAAAATTGCCACATGTACAAAAGTTGCACCACATGCAAAAGTTGCCTCACACAAAACTTGCACATACTCAAAATGCACCACACATAAAACTCGCCACGCGCAAAACTCGCCATGCACAAATCTTGCTGCACACAACTTGCTACACTAACCTGTCACATGCAACTCAACACACAAAATGTTGCTACACGCATGTCGCCACACAAAACTCATCTCACAAAAGTCGCTACATGCATGTCGCCACACGCAACTCAACACACACAACTTGACACATAAAACTCGCCCTAAAACACACACAAGTCTGGTATTGTCCTTCAAAAATAAAAATCTGATTAATAAGCAAACTACAAGAGCAACAAATGTACCATATAGGAAATACGGCAGCTGTCAGTCACATGACCTGTCTATTATGTGTATGTGTGAGCTAATATATACTGCCAGGGGGGAGGGCTTCCTGTTGGCTGGGGATTTATCAGGCTGCCAATAGCAACCAATCACAGCTCAGCTTCTATTTTGCTACAGTTAATTAACCTGAGCTCTGATTGGTTAATATAGGCAACAAAGACATTCTCAGTATAACAAAGCTAATATATGTTGTGAAATGCTTCTATTTGCTTAGTTTTTGCCTTTTAATAATTACATTTCTATCTATTTGTTTTGTGGTTTTTGTGTGCAGAATAAATTTTTGTTAACACATTCTATTTTGCTAACAGCAGTCATTAACCCGGGCGAAGCCGGGTAGTACAGCTAGTAAACAATAAAATTAAAACGTGCACATGTATGTATGTGTATCTCAAGAATCAGTTATAAAAATTACAAAGAGATACACTTCATATTTTCTTAACTCATATCCATAGGCACTCAGCCACATGTATTACAGCTATGGGCACACACTGTAAATTGGTGCATCTCCAAATGGGCACAAATGCACATTTTTAACTTGAGTTTTCCACTAAGACAATAAATCATGGCATACACCACTGCATGCCATATTACTGAGACTTTCTCCACTACTGTAGATACATGGCTTCCGATGCCAAATGGAGGCACCAGGCATCATACATGGAAGGCACCAGCACATGCACCATACATGGAAGGCACCATACATGGAAGGCACCAGCACATGCACCATACATGGAAGGCACTATACATGGAAGGCACCAGCACATGCACCATACATGGAAGGCACCAGCACATGCACCATACATGGAAGGCACTATACATGGAAGGCACCATACATGGAAGGCACCATACATGGAAGGCACCAGCACATGGAAGGCACCAGCACATGCACCATACATGGAAGGAACTAGCACATGGACCATACATGGAAGGCACTATACATGGAAGGCACCAGCACATGCACCATACATGGAAGGCACCATACATGGAAGGCACCAGCACATGCACCATACATGGAAGGCACTATACATGGAAGGCACCAGCACATGCACCATACATGGAAGGCACTATACATGGAAGGCACCATACATGGAAGGCACCATACATGGAAGGCACCAGCACATGGAAGGCACCAGCACATGGAAGGCACCAGCACATGGAAGGCACCAGCACATGCACCATACATGGAAGGAACTAGCACATGGACCATACATGGAAGGCACTATACATGGAAGGCACCAGCACATGCACCATACATGGAAGGCACCAGCACATGGACCATACATGGAAGGCACCAGCACATGCACCATACATGGAAGGCACCAGCACATGGACCATACATGGAAGGCACCAGCACATGCACCATACATGGAAGGCACCAGCACATGGACCATACATGGAAGGCCCCAGCACATGGACCATACATGGAAGGCACCATACATGGAAGGCACCAGCACATGGACCATACATGGAAGGCACCAGCACATGGACCATACATGGAAGGCACCAGCACATGGACCATACATGGAAGGCACCATACATGGAAGGCACCAGCACATGGACCATACATGGAAGGCACCATACATGGAAGGCACCAGCACATGGACCATACACGGAAGGCACCATACATGGAAGGCACCAGCATATGGACCATACATGGAAGGCACCAGCACATGCACCATACATGGAAGGCACCAGCACATGGACCATACATGGAAGGCACCAGCACATGCACCATACATGGAAGGCACCAGCACATGCACCATACATGGAAGGCACCAGCACATGCACCATACATGGAAGGCACCATACATTGAAGGCACCAGCACATGCACCATACATGGAAGGCACCAGCATATGCACCATACATGAAAGGCACCAGCACATGCACCATACATGGAAGACACCAGCACATGCACCATACATGGAAGGCACCATACATGGAAGGCAAGGCACCAGCACATGCACCATACATGAAAGGCACCAGCATATGCACCATACATGAAAGGCACCAGCACATGCACCATACATGGAAGACACCAGCACATGCACCATACATGGAAGGCACCATACATGGAAGGCACCAGCACATGGAAGGCACCAGCACATGGAAGGCACCAGCACATGCACCATACATGGAAGGAACTAGCACATGGACCATACATGGAAGGCACTATACATGGAAGGCACCAGCACATGCACCATACATGGAAGGCACCAGCACATGGACCATACATGGAAGGCACCAGCACATGCACCATACATGGAAGGCACCAGCACATGGACCATACATGGAAGGCACCAGCACATGGACCATACATGGAAGGCACCAGCACATGGACCATACATGGAAGGCCCCAGCACATGGACCATACATGGAAGGCCCCAGCACATGGACCATACATGGAAGGCACCATACATGGAAGGCACCAGCACATGGACCATACATGGAAGGCACCAGCACATGGACCATACATGGAAGGCACCAGCACATGGACCATACATGGAAGGCACCATACATGGAAGGCACCAGCACATGGACCATACATGGAAGGCACCATACATGGAAGGCACCAGCACATGGACCATACACGGAAGGCACCATACATGGAAGGCACCAGCATATGGACCATACATGGAAGGCACCAGCACATGCACCATACATGGAAGGCACCAGCACATGGACCATACATGGAAGGCACCAGCACATGCACCATACATGGAAGGCACCAGCACATGCACCATACATGGAAGGCACCAGCACATGCACCATACATGGAAGGCACCATACATTGAAGGCACCAGCACATGCACCATACATGGAAGGCACCAGCATATGCACCATACATGAAAGGCACCAGCACATGCACCATACATGGAAGACACCAGCACATGCACCATACATGGAAGGCACCATACATGGAAGGCAAGGCACCAGCACATGCACCATACATGAAAGGCACCAGCATATGCACCATACATGAAAGGCACCAGCATATGCACTATACATGGAAGTCACCAGCACATGCACGGCACCAGCACATGCACCATACATGGAAGACACCAGCACATGGAAAGCCTGCACGCCTTACACATAAGCCCAAAATATAAAACCAGCAGTCAATACAGAAGTGAAATGTTTAGGAACATAAGGCCGCCCTTCAGATGTGCCTGGCACTCAGCGTCACTGTGTACATTTCTACGGGTTTATTTGTTCTAACAAGGAAAGTGCACAAGTACACAGCGTTCCTCCAAACACAAAGACACCGTGGCACAGAAGCACAACGGTATACGCAGGAGGATTTTTTTTCACAATGGTTAAAAAATAAATACAACAATTTATTATCAACAGTCCTTTATCCTATCAATATGGACATTAGAGCATTCAGCTTTTTCCGATGCTCCCATTCATTTATATACTGAGTGCTGAACACCGGCACTCACCTCGCTGAACAGAAACTGGGACCCCTTGTTCTCTTAAAGGGCCACTGTCACCCCCCTCCAGCCGTTATGAACTAAAAGAGCCACCTTGTGCAGCAGTAATGCTGCAGTCTAACAAGGTGGCTCTTTTAGTTTTTGATTCATTTATTACCTCAATAAAGCGTTTTAAAAATTGGCCACACATACCAGATATTGTACCAGGAGGCGGTCCGAATCGTCCTCTATCAATCTTTCAACTGCCGTCACTCTTCTCTTCAGGGGCGATGGTACCTGCCCCCTTCGCGTTGTTGCTTCTTAAATCCGGCGCATGCGCTGTGCGTGCCTGCCTGGGGCCTGCGCAGTGTTCATTGTCAGTCACAGCTCAGATCCAGGGTGCCTGACTGCGCCTGTGCGGGCAGTGCGGCCACCCTGTTGCTGAATCCCCGCCCTGCACTGTGTTATTCATTATGCACAGTGCGGGGCTGGGGTTCCTGGGCATGCGCACTGCGCTGTTTAGACGCTCCCCCGGTCCCCCGCCTTCCCAGGAACCCCAGCCCCGCACTGTGCATAATGAATAACAGTGCGGGGCGGGGATTCAGCAACAGGGTGGCCGCACTGCCCGCACAGGCGCAGTCAGGCACCCTGCATCTGAGCTGTGACTGACAATGAAGACTGCGCAGGCCCCAGGCAGGCACGCACAGCGCAGGCGCCGGATTTCAGAAGAAACAGCGCTCAGGGGGCGGCGACCATCGCCCCTGAAGAGAAGAGTGACGGCAGTTGGGAGATTGATAGAGGACGATTCGGACCGCCTCCTGGTACAATATCTGGTATGTGTGGCCAATTTTTAAAACGCTTTATTGAGGGAATAACTGAATCAAAAACTAAAAGAGCCACCTTGTTAGACTGCAGCATTACTGCTGCACAAGGTGGCTCTTTTAGTTTATAACGGCTGGAGGGGGTGACAGTGGCCCTTTAAGTAAATTTCCCACTCCGCCCTCCCCACAATTACTATACAAGTAAATATACAATGTGTGGTCTTCTAATAAATCCCTAAATTACGGGTATTACGGTACAAGAAATACCGATAACCTGATTCGTCTCATCTGAAGAAACACCCAGGTTTCTCCAACTGGATGTGAGCTTTTATTTTATTTTTAAATGGAATCTGTTACCCCCTGGAAGGTTTTCATCTATTACTATGGGCATACAGGTAATAAAATGGTTAAACCAGTCTTACCTGTGTGCTACATAGCTGCGGTGTAGATCTCCAGAAATGCAGTTATAATGTTATATGCTAATGACTTTTTCCAGGCTCCTGGGCGTGCAGTGACTGGAAGAAATACCTGCCTCCTGACCTCATAGCAGTAATCCCACACATGCCCAATGCACCCGCAGGCAAGTCTCTGCTACTGCACAGTGACTCACCGCACCTGTGCAGAAGATCAATGCAGACACTGCCGATAGGTGGGCGGACATGGCCCACATAACCGCGCGCGTGCACTCTGCTGGCACCATTAGTCTATGGCCCCGTCGGCGCAAACGTCCAAATCCTGTTTTGTTGTGGGTTCAGATGTAAGCCTCACTGGGTCACTGAATGCGAGACAAAGAGCAGTGTCAAAGGGCCCTTACTCAATGATCTATCTGCCAGTGTAGGCTGAATCTGATTTATACCATTTTTCACCTTTGTGTAAGACTGTCAGGTTGTCAGAAGTACGCAGTAACTCCACATACACACAAGGTCTCTTAGGCAATAATCAGACTGTAGACTCTCTCATCCATGAAATTCGGGCTGAGTATGTAAATGACACTCTAATCAGAGTTTGATCCGAGTGTCAGTATAGCGTAATCGGATTCTCTCGGATGAGAAGATGGAGAACAAAATTTCTCAATCTTCTCCATTCTGTGAGAAAATTGGACTGTACTCAAATGTCATCTGGGTGCAGACGGTTCTCCACGTTCCTGTAGACTTGAATTGGCGAGTGGCATCTGATTTCAAAATGAAATTGCAGCATGCTTTGATTTCTTTCACAGGCAGATTGTCAGTGAAAAAAAGTTGTCCATTAGCACTGCCCCACTGAATAACATTGGTCCGATAGGATAGCACTCGCCCGACGTATACGCCGGTGTGAGCGAGCTCTTAAAAAGAATCATAGCCAGACACTGATCTGCATGAGAATCTGCCTCCAAAGCTTATTTTAAACTAAAGGGGGTGTTACCAGTGTGAGACATGCAGCAACTGACAGTCTAATCTACAGAACTCACATTGGTAACACTGCCATTCATGTAAAAGAAGCTCTGGGGGCAGATTCTCATGGAGATCAGTGTCCAGCCCATATTCCTGAACAGCTCATTAATAAAAGACAAACATGGATATTTCTGGAATAAGACACTGGATTGCAGATATGAAGGTATCATTCTATTCAGCTTCCTATGACCTACATGCCCATATAGCCGGCTTTTAGGGGTTGTCCACTACTATGACAACCCCTTCTGTTCGGCTCCAATAAAATAACAAAGCCTATACTCACCTCCAGCGCTGGCTCCTTTCCAGCAGTGTCGGCACTCGCGATCCCAGGGCTGTGATGCGGTGGGATGACATGTGATGCCCAATGAGTGCTGGCATTACTGCCTTTGGACAAACTAAACATGGAGAGGTAGTCTAGGATGAGCTGCAGCCCTGGCTTCCTCTTCATGTTCAGTTTGTCCGAAGGTGGAGATTGGGACGCCAGCGCTGATTGGGCGCCATCGTCACATGTCACAACACCGCATCACAGGCCCAAGGAGACTGAGTGCTGACACCTCGGGAACGGCGCCGGCACGGGAGAGGAGTATAGGCTTTATTATTTTATCAAGGCTGAACGTTTAGTTTAAAAAGTGATTGTCCTAGTAGTGGACAACCTCTTTAAAAGGGTCAATCCTACTGAATGATTCCCTTTAATGATGAGCCACTAAACACCATTCCTGGACCTGATCATCACACTGTAGAAATGTACCATTTCCATTACAACTTAAAGATAACCTGTCACGTGAAAAAAACTCTCTGCGCCCACACTTAGACCATTGCCGTTAGGAGGAAAATAACTTTATTCCTCCCGGCGTTGTTTGGGTTTCAGTCATGTGGCGACGCCGATACGTGTTCAGTCACCGCTCTGTGTATATAGAGTGTCAGCTGTAACCACGCCCCCGGTACTGACTGACAGCCGACTCTAATGCTGAGCTGCTGTCAGTCAGTGCCAGGGGCGTGGTTACAGCCGCTGCTCTCTATTCTCAGACTGGTGACTGAACCCGCAACGGTGCCGCCTCCATGACTGAAGCCTAAACACTACCAGGAGGAATACATTTTATTTCCTCCAGCCACCAAGTAGGCTCAGAACACTATTAACCTGCAGATTAACCCCGTATCTGCAGGTCAATAGCGTTTTTTTTTTTTTTTTCACGTAACTGGTTCCCTTAAACTCCGACAAGAATAGTATTTTCCAATCACCAGACTGCAGCATTTCCACATAGCAACAGGCTGTCTAGGATCCGCTGTCCTGGACAAAATACAAATCCAGGCAATTCCATATTAATTAGATCACTTTGGCATAATTTCTCCCGGAAGGGGCGGGTGGCTGCATTTACGTGTGCAGGCATCTGACCACCATATCAATAGCATTGTGTGATCGGCTTCGCTGCATCCAGAACAGTCTGCCTGCCAAACTAGAAATCTGCCACGGCACTTCCCTGCAGACAGTCTCCAACTCAATGCGGCTGATCTACAGAAATAGTACTTCAATTTAAGGAAGAAAAAAAATACATAAAAGAGCTGAGCCTCGAAATTTATACTGGGGACACAGCAATTTTGTGCTGCTATAAAAACGCATCTGGCCCTGCTAAAATCCAGAAGGTTTGGATTTCTGATTAATTCTGTTGGTCGCAATGTGACCGTACTCACCAGTTGGCGTGTAGCCCTAGCCATATTTTGCACTGATCAAACCCTAGAAAGCATCCCTTTCAATTTAACAAAACTGAATGAAATTCTAAGTGGACATTTACATTAAATTGCATGTGTAACTATGGACATCAAGTTGCAGGTTACATATGATATCATCTACATCACAATTGGACCCCTTTGTAAATAGAATGCTTTACTTATCATTGTATGGCACAGAGATGCACCCACAATTTTTGTTTGAGTATATATGTGTGCATCAAACATTTGAGAACTGCAGTATTTTGTATATTGGCAGCATGGTAGTTATTTCAGTGTTTTTTCATCCATAGTAAGAAATTAAAATGAAAGAATGCAACAAACGTTTTTGCGGCATTTTTGGTGAAAAAAAAAAAAAAAAACTTTATTAAACATGTACTGTAGACAAAGCATACATGTTAAAAATAAAATAGAAAGGCAGCTAATTTTACTGCCAAGAGAGAGATCGGGTTTTGGCTGCAGATAAAAACGCTGCATGTGAACAAAGCCTTCAAGTCAGGGGGGAAAAAAAAAAAAAAAAAAACAACAAATGCCTGTGCAATAGTCATTTCTACCAAAACTGCCATCCCAGCCTTGGGATGAGGGAACAGGAGGGTCTCACTTCGGAGCCAATCTCTCACTTTATGGCTTCTTTCACATTTCCGTCGGTACGGGGCCGTCACAAACAGTCGGCCCGACGTACCGACGGACGTTGTGCACAACGTGGGCAGCGGATGCAGTCTTACGACGCATCCACTGCCCATTGTGAGTTCCGGGGAGGAGGGAGCGGAGTTCCGGCCGCGCATGCGCGGTCGGAACCGACGGACGAAAAAACGTTGCATTGAACGTTTTTTCGTCTTGACGGACCGCAAAAGCACGACGCATCCGTCGCACGACGGATGCGACGTGTGTCCATCCGTCACAATCCGTCGTTAGTTCAAGTCAATGGCAAAAAAACAGATCCTGAGGGCACATTTGCAGGAGCCGTTTTTTTTTTGCCATAACCACAGATTGTGACGGCCCCCAGAAGACGGCAATGTGAAAGAAGCCTTAGGAAGCAGTTGGCCAGCCATATAAATCACCAGGAGCAAAACACAGCGTATGGACTAGTCGGCGTCTCTCCCAAACCGAGCTGTAACGCTCGGGTCGGGAGAGCTGCCAGCCAATCCGTGCACTGCGTTCCAATCTTGGCCCATTTATATGGCCGTTTGACTGGGTCCTTAGAGTATGTTTCGGGATCTTTCCAATGCAAATTCCAGTTTTCATTGCAGAATTGAAGCGGCATTTGCATTTAGAAACTGAAGCACTGGTCAATACACTTTGCAAATTTTTCTCCACTGCACGTGGATTCGATTTGAGGGAATCTCTGCCTCTGTATTACACAAAGGATATTCTGTATGCAATTCCAGTGTTTATATGGCCAGCTAGTCTCTACACTGAAATCTACACCATTCCTGCACTTATTCAGGAGTTCTTATGTCCATTTTCTATTGCAAAAACAACAAAATAGCAAAAAAATGATTCTAGGCCAGCAGTTTAATCGAATTATATCCAAAAAATAGTGGTTTGATCTGCAGATGACTGGGTATATGTATGTGTATATATATATATATATCTACCTACTATATAATTGTCTAAGGGGTACTTCCGTCTTTTTGTCTGTCCTTCTGTCTGTCTGTGTGCAACTTCCGTCAGGGAAATACAGCATCACTGATTGGTCTAGCCAGCTGCCTGTCCTGGCTGCCGCAACCAATGAGCGACGGGCACAGCCCGGCCGAGAATTAGTCCCTCCCTGCTCCGGTCCAGTCAGTGTCCAGCTCCTGCTCCATACTCCCCTCCAGTCAGCGCTCACACAGGGTTAATGACAGCGTTAACGGACCGCGTTAAGCCGCGGGTAACGCACTCCGTTAACGCTGCTATTAACCCTGTGTGACCAACTTTTTACTATTGATGCTGCCTTTGCAGCATCAATAGTAAAAAGATCTAATGTTAAAAATAAAAAAACCTGCTATTCTCACCTTCCGTCATCCGCCGATGTGCGCGCGGCTGCCGCCAGTTTTCGTTCCCAGAGATGCATTGCGAAATTACCCAGAAGACTTAGCAGTCTTGCGAGACCGCTACGTCATCTGGGTAATTTCGCAATGCATCCTGGGAACGGAAGCTGGCGGCAGCCGCGCGCATCGACAGAACTTCGCTGGACGCCGGAGGGTGAGTATATAACTATCTTTTATTTTATTTTTTAACAGGGATATGGTGCCCACACTGCTAAATACCACGTGGGCTGTGTTATATACTGCGTTGGCTGCGTTATATACATGGCTGCTATATACTACGTGGACAGTGTTATATACTATGTGGGCTGTGTTATATACTACATGGCTGCTATATACTAAGTGGGCTGTGTTATATACTATGTGGGCTGTGTTATATACTGCGTGGGCTGCGTTATATACTATATGGCTGCTATATACTACGTGGGCTGTGCTATATACTACGTAGCCGTGCTATATACTACATGGCTGCTATATACTAGTGGGCAGTGTTATATACTATGTGGGCAATGTTATATACTGCGTGGGCTGTGTTATATACTGCGTGGCTGCTATGTACTACGTGGGCAATGTTATATACTGTTTGGGCTGTGTTATATACTGCGTGGCCACTGTTATACACTGCGTGGCCTGTATTAACGCATCGGGTATTCTAGAATGTCGTGGCCTGTGCTATATACTATGTGGCTGCTATATACATACATATTCTAGAATACCCGATGCGTTAGAATTGGGCCACCATCTAGTGTGTATGTATATGTATACACACACACACACACACACATATACATACATACATACATATATATATATATATATATATATATATATATATATATATATATATATACACATATACATATACATATACATATACATATACATATATATATATATATATATATATATAACTTTTTAATTAAAAAAATAAAGCCAAAGTTCTAAGCCAGATAACCCTATATACACATACACGCACACACAATATAATGTACACAAGAGACACGTGTGCGTCCAGTGCATTAGCAGAAAGATGTGACCAGATGAAAAGAAAGGATAGAGAATGGACTTTACATAAGTAGGGAGGGAATGAATGTGTGGGTGGATGGCAGGAGTGTTGGGAGGGGGATGGGAGTGGAGAAGCCCAAGAACAACATGTTTGCTACACAGAATGATAAAGCAAAATGTAACCCCATTTCCTTCTGGAAGAGGCGGGTGAAATTCTTTCCTGTTGGCCAACCTTTGACACAGCTAGGCTGTAGTTCATTTAGGGGGAAGTAAAAAAAAAACAATAAATACATAAATTATACAGAATGTTTTTTCTTTCTTATGTTCCATATCCAGGAGGAAATCTTTCCACCATTGGCATGTTCCCACTTTAATCCCTAACAGTAGGCAATGGGCTACTGTAAGGCTATGTGCGCACGTTGCAGAAATTTCTGCAGGCAAATACTCAGCTCTTGGGAGGAAAAGCGCTGTGGGAAATAATGCGCGTGTTTGTACGCGTTTTGAGATAAAGATATTTAAAAAAAAAAAAAAAAGTTTTGTGATGTAATTTCTTGCTTCAACACCACCTTTTTCATGCTGATGCAGTATCATCAGGGTAAAGGGATTAGGGCTTGGTGTCAGCAGCTGTCATGGACACCAAGCCCTAGGCTTAAGGCCCCGTCTCACATAGCGAGATCGCTAGCGAGATCGCTGCTGAGTCACAAGTTTTGTGACGCAACAGCGACCTCCATAGCGATCTCGCTATGTGTGACACGTACCAGCGATCAGGCCCCTGCTGCGAGATCGCTGGTCGTGTCGGAATGGCCTGGACCTTTTTTTGGTCGTTGAGGCCCCGCTGACATCGCTGAATCGGTGTGTGTGACACCGATCCAGCGATGTCTTCACTGGTAACCAGGGTAAACATCGGGTTACTAAGCGCAGGGCCGCGCTTAGTAACCCGATGTTTACCCTGGTTACCAGCGTAAATGTAAAAAAAAACAAACAGTACATACTCGCCTTTCGGTGTCCAGGTCCCTCGCCGTCTGCTTCCTGCTCTCACTGACTGCCGCCGTACAGTGAGAAGTGAGAGCACAGCAGTGACGTCACAGCTGCGCTCTGCTCTCACTGTACGGCGGCTCAGTCAGAGCAGGAAGCAGACGGCAAGGGACCTGGACACCGAAAGGCGAGTATGTACTGTTTGTTTTTTTTGGTAACCAGGGTAAACATCGGGTTACTAAGCGCGGCCCTGCGCTTAGTAACCCGATGTTTACCCTGGTTACCCGGGTGCTGCAGGGGGACTTCGGCATCGTTGAAGACAGTTTCAACGATGCCGAAGTCGTTCCCCTGATCGTTGGTCGCTGGAGAGAGTTGTCTGTGTGACAGCTCCCCAGCGACCACACAGCGACTTACCAACGATCACGGCCAGGTCGTATCGCTGGTCGTGATCGTTGGTAAATCGCTTAGTGAGACGGGGCCTTTAGTAATGAAAAGGTTTCAGCCCAACACCCTCATTAGGCTGGGGTCACACTGCGTTATGGCCATTAACCCCTATTATCAGGCACATCGCCAACACATGCCATAATCGGCATGCGCTAGCGATGTGGCGTCATTCAGTAACAGAGCCTCGGACGCGGGCTGCAGTGTCTAAGGCCACATGCACAGGTTGCGGAAAGTGGTGCTGATTTTTCAGGACTGATTTTGGTAAATCCGCACTGTGGAATTACGGCGGAATTACCACGATATTTTCTTGCGGATTCCACCTGCGGATTCCTATTATGAAGCAGGTGTAAACTGCTGCGGAATCCGCACAAAGAATTGACATGCTGCGGAATAAACAACGCTACGTTTCTGCACGTATTTTTCCGCAGCATGTGCACTGCGGATTTTGTTTTTCATATGTTTACATGGTACTGTAAATTCAGGGAAAACTGCTGTGAATCCGCAGCGGCCAATCCACTGTGGATCCGCAGCAAAATCCTCAGCGGGTGCACATACCCTGAGGCTCCGTCACCGCTAGCACAGATGAATCATCTGCGTTAGCGGTATAGCATAACGCGATGGCGTGCATGCTATAGCGTTAACGCAGCCATTCAATGCTATGCGTTGAACAGGCTGCTTTAACGCAGTATGAACCTGGCCTTACTAAGTCGGTAAGTAAACACAAACACACACACAAAGTCACCAGCCTATATAGGAGCATTTACAGAACGAATGTACATAGGCTGTAACCAGACAGCAAATGTTAATTTTAAAGGAAAAAAAAAAGGAAAAAGGAAAGCCAACGGCTGAGAGCTGTTGTTAATATTCCGGGAAGGAGCCAACAGCCATAAAATGTTCCTGGGCTGTTAATATCAGCTGACAGCTGTTTGCTTAGACTTTACTGGCTAGTTTACAGGGGGACCGCAGAAAAAAACTGACGTAGGGTCCCCCTATAAACCAGCAAAGGCTAGCTAGACAACTGCGAGCTGTTCTTAGTAGCCTAGGAAGGGGCCATGGATACTGGCCTCATACAGACTAAAAACATCAGCTCTCAGCAGCCCCAGAAAAGGCGCATCTATTAGATGCTACAAATCTGGTGCTTAGATTCGCTCTTCCCACTTGCTCTGTAGCGGTGGCAAGTGGGGTTGATGTCACCTTTGTATTGTCAGGTGACATCAAGCCCACAGGTTAGTAATGGAGAGGCGTCTATAAGACACCTATCCATTACTAACCCCACAGTGATATTGTATAAAACCACAGACACCCAGAATAATGTCCTTTATTTGAAATAATGACACAGACTCCTTTAATAATCTTCATTAAACCATACTTACCGAACGCCTAATCCACAGACGCCGTCTCCTGCAACAAAAATGAAATAAACCACAATATTCCTCACCTATCCACCGAGAAGATAATCCATAATGTCCCACGACGATCCTGATGTTATCAGTGACAGCAGACGTAGCCCCATGAGAGCAGTAGTCTCATCAGCCCATGCCTGTGGGTCACAGTCACAGCTGCGGGGTCACGCTGACATCTGACATCCTAGGCAACTGCATTTGATCATGTACATTTTTTAATCCAGATGCAAGAAAGCAGATCGCATACGGATACAAAAACGGACACATGGTTGTCACATGGATGAAAACCATATGAAAATGAATGCTCATCTGCAGCCAGCCGTACAAATATTTTTTGCAGCTGCACTGCATTTTAGGCCTCATTCGGACATCACCGATAGTGTTACTACAGAAAACACAGTCCAATTTTCATCTGTCAGGGGTTTTTTTTGTTTTTTTTTTTAATAAGTGATGATCTCATTCCAATGTTAAAAAACAAACAGCATACGTATGGCATCAGATTGCTGATCATAATTTTCATGGACCCATAAAGAATGGATGATTTTGATGTGAGACTCAAACACATACACATTTCCGTGATTATAATTCTTTTTTTTTTCCCCAGGTCAAGATCCGTGAAAAAACAGAAATGTAAATGGCCCCATATAATATAGGGTCACCTATTCGCCATTATTGGCACCCCTTAATTTTTTCATAGACTGTACAATATTTTCAGAAATAAATGGAAATGTACCATAGGTAAAACAAATAGAAATACACTGGCGCTCTGCTAAGATAGAAGTGGGGGGGGAGGAAAGATGGAGGAACCAAGTACAGCTGCTGGTGATGGACAGGGTCTGTGCAGCACCCCGTGTATGGGAATGATAGTAGATCGATATTAAGTGATCACCTGCGCTGTAAGGTGCAACTATAGTTGAGCTCTAGAGATGTATATGGGAGCAATACGTCCACTAAAAACCTAAAAGAATGTAATTGCGCACTTACTGAATGCTGCAGTGAACGTAGTCTCCAGGTGCAGATGCGTGGGTCCTCCCGAAATAATGTGACCGGCCCCGTGCTGCAGAAGAAAGAGGCCGGGGGATGGCGGAAGCGCTCAACTCCCCACACAGCAGCTCAGGCAATCGGATGCCGGGGACAGGTAGATACCGCCAACTTCTAGCGTGCCCCGGCCGGAAGCAACGCCGAAGCAGTGGCGGAGTGTGAGGGGGGGGCGTGGCGGGGTGTGACGTCACACGGCTAGTGGGCGGGCGCGTATAGGGTTTATCCAATCCAACGCGTTTCGAAGGATGCGATCCTTCTTCGCCCTGACGAGGGGTTAAAATGCAAATAAAAGGATGGCACAAAAAAACAAAAAACAGCAAAGTGTCCAAGTAGGGGGGATCCTAATCCTATCAAAGGCGATTATAACACCCAAAAATTGTGTGAATAACAGTATTACCAGGGTTATAATAAGGGTATACATTTCTTCCAAAATCAATATATATACAACAATGGTATTAGATAGGGATAATGCAATAAGATACATGGGTTAAATACCCATGTTGCCCAAATGCTGAAGCATACCTAAAGTGGTCAGGGTGATGTGCAGGGGTATTATGCAGATAAACTATACAGATGTACTGAAACAGTAGCTTCATATAGATCTAATTAGATGGGTGCTTAAATCATCCCACATTAGCACAGGGAATGCACAAATTATACACAGCAGTGTGGTATATATAGATTAGAAGGTGGTTAAATGGCTCCATGCAATGATACTGAGAATATACAGCACTGTACCTTAGCACAAATCAACCACTGGACCAAGGAGTAAGGATAGGTAAGGCGTCCCCCCTCACCTCAACGCACGTTTCTCCCTGAATTTCTTCCGGGGTAGAAACACTAAAACACTGTTTATCAACTTACATGTTGCAATTTGAAAGAAGAAACAGCACGTGCAGCAATAAAAGCACCCCTAATTAATATTTATCAATCGTTGCCATGGTGACACGTCGTCAGTCATGACAACATGTGGGTCACCAGAGCTAGGAAAGTGGCTGATCATGAGCAGTGCATGACCAGCAACTTTATCTGTCAGTGTCGTGATGGCAGTTTGCATAGCATAGGGTTTCTGCTGCATCCCCATGCTATATAAGCGATCAGCCTGCAAAAAATGATAGTCCCATAGTGGGACAAAGTAAAAAACATTATTTTAAAAATGGTAAAAATCCAAATAAAAGATCCAAATATATTGTACACAAGAAAATATTTTTATGAGAAAAAAAACCCAAAAACAATAAAAAGTACACATATTTGGTATTGACACGTCCGGAACCACCCGACCTATAAGGCTATGTGCACATGTTGTGGATTGGTGTGTGGATTTTTCTGCACTGTTTTTGCAAAATCAGCAGGTAAACCGCACTGCGGAATACCTGCGGATTTACTGCGGTTTTTGTGCGGATACCACCTGCGGTTTTACACTTGCGGATTCCTATTGAGGAGCAGGTGTGAACCGCTGCGGAATCCGCACCAAGAATTGACATGCAGCGGAAAATACAACGCTGCATTTCTGCGCAGTTTTTTTCCGCAGCATGCGCACTGCGGATTTGGTTTGCCATACGTTTACATGGAACTGTACAACGCATGGAAAGGAAAACAGCTGAAGATCCGCAGAAAAATCCGCAACGTGTGCACATAGCCTAAAACTGTCCCACTAGTTAACCCCTTTAGTGAACACCATAATAAAAAAAAAAAAAAACACGATGCTTCATCAGGATACCACCAAACAAAAAGTGGAATAAAACGCGATCAAAAAGACGAATATAAATAAACATGGTACCTCTGAAAACGTCATCTTGACCTGCAAAAAATACACCACCATACAGCTCAATCAGTGGAAAAATAAAAAAGTTATAGCTCTCAGAATAAAGCGATGCAAAAATAATTATTTTCTCTATAAAAGTGTTTATTGTGTACAAGCCAAAACATTTAAAAAAAACTATATAAAATGAGGTATCGCTGTAATCGTACTGCCCAGAAGAATAAAACTGGCTGATCAATTTTACTATAAGGGAAACCACATAAAAAAGAAATCCTGAATTGCTGTTTTTTTCTTCATTCTGCCTCCCAAAAATCGGCATAGAAAGCGATCAAAAAGTCATGTGTTTGAAAATGGTACCAATCAAAACGTCAACTTGTCAACTCGTCCAACAAAGTACAAGCCATAGGGAAAAATTATACCTCTAAATCTGGTATCGCTGTAATCGCACCGACCCGAAGAATAAAATTGCCTAATTACTTATACCGCACGAGGAACGGCGTAAAAAATAAATAAAACTAATTTTTCACCCGTTTTGTTCATTCTGCCTCCTAAAGATTGCAATAAGGCTCGGCACACATTTATCCTGCACTAAACACTTACACTGAGGTTTCCGTGTAAATCTTAAAAATGATTCAGATGGAGTCCCCAGCAGAAGATTCCTTATATTGAGGCAGATGGAGGCACTGTGGACCCCATAGGACCTGTGACCCTGCGGTGTCTGTCTTTTTAGGATTCCATAAAAGTGCCATTGGCTAGTCTAGAGTGAGGCTATGTAGCCACGTTGTGGATTCGTGTGCGGATTTTTTCTCACCGTTTTTGAAAAATCCGCAGGTAAAACGCACTGCGATTTACCACGGTTTTCCTGCGTTTTTTTTGTGCAGATTCCTATTGAGGAGCAGGTGTAAAACACTGCGGAATCCGCAAAAAGAATTGACATGCTGCGGAAAATACAACGCAGCATTTCCGCACTGTATTTTCCACACCATGGGCACTGTGGATTTGGTTTTCCATAGGTTTACATGGTACTGTAAACCTGAAGGAAAATTTCTGCGAATCCGCAGCGGCCAATCCACTGCAGATCCACAGGCAAATCCACACTGTGTGCACATACACATCAAGGAGCATCAGCCGTATATAGAAGCAAGAAAAAATGGCGACTCAACCACTAATATTGCACAATTTGGAGAACCATGAGTCAAGAAGTTACCAAAAGCAGTTTTAAACAAAAAATACAAAATTTATTAAAGGCACATCATTGCCATGAGTAAAATATTACCAATTACATCAAAGTAATAAAGTGACTAAATCCATGGATACAATGGTGAACTGAGAACACCAATACGGGACATTGAATTCCTTAGGTTTGTAAATATGCAAAAAATATGCTGTCACTTATGTGCACTTAAGGTTATCTGCCAAACACTGGCAGCCCGGCTAAATAGTACAAACATATACATAAATGTTACAATAATAGCCAAGAGCCAAAGAACACACAGTATGAATTAATTTCATAGGTGACGCCCCCTGAGGAAGCGGTAACATTCAAACGCGAAACGCGCGTTGGGGTATGTGACTGGGATCCGGACGGGACCTCCATTTCATCCCACATGGGTAATTAATTCTTTATTCATACTGTGTGTTCTTTGGCTCTTGGCTATTATTGTAACATTTATGGGGCTAAAATAACATTTTTGTGGGGAAAATATTTTATTTTCACAGCTCAATGTTCTAAACGTCTGTGATGCACCTGGGGGTTCAAGGTGCTCAACACATATATAGATCAACAGTTCCCTGTGGGGTCTAGTTGTGGGGGATTTTCACCGGTTAGGCACAGAAGAACAAGTTACTATGTTCAAGTGAGAAAAAAAAAAACAGCAAAAATGTACCTAGAATCATAAAAGTCAGGGGCCAAGATAAGACAAAACACACATGGAAGGTTATAAAAACGTCTCTACATTATTTCTGCTTATAGAAAGATGACAAGGTCTTTGATATACAGTCACTGGATGCCAAAAACCATCTAAGGCTAGGTTCACCCTGTTCAGAGCCGCCATCACAAATTCCGGCATTTCTACTAGAAGCAGGCTGCACTAATCTTTTTTCTTTAAGAAAAATCATCAATGTCAAATGGGTGGGAGTATGACATGTCCACCGATCATCTGTTGTTAACTCTGCTGGCGGTCAGTTGTAAACAGTGGACGGAGCCAGACCATCACAGCTCTGTACACGGCTTTGAGACTGCCTCAATAGGGGCTGAACTGCCTTACCCAAGCGTGCCATTAACCAGTGTTTAGAGCTGATCTGGTTTGGTTCTGAACAGTGGCTGGACGCAAAGAACAAATGGTTGGATGGGGGGGATTGCTGGAGTTGGACCACCAATCTGACATTGATAACCTATCTAATGGATAGACCATCAATATCGACATAATGGACAACCCATCTAAAATTATGGCCACTGAAACAACAGCAGTGTCAGTCAGTGTCACTATCTCCAGATATCAGCTCCACTTCTGATTTGGGGTTGACATTACAGTGCCAAGCTAATTTTTATACTTTTTGAGTGGGGTGGGGAGGGAGTGGAATCAGTTGTAGATTAGATCCTCAAAATGTTGCCTTAATATTGCCTTTAATTGAATATCAAATTTAATATCTTAACTTCTCATTTACTTTAAATCAATTAGCAGGAAATGTGTCAGCAGGCCTTTGCGGCCCTTTCTGCCCTCGGACGGAATAGTACGTCCGATGGCAGAACCCCCGCTTTGATGTGGGCACCGGCGGTGAGCCCGCATCAAAGCCGGGACATGTCAGCTGTTTTGAACCCGCAAGTTTAAACCACCCACCTTTCGCCCCATTCAAAATAAAACAAATTAAAAAAAAAAATCAAACCTACACATATTTGGTATCGCCGGGTTCAGAATTGCCCGATTCATGAATAAAAAAAGGATTAACCCAATCGCTAAATGGCGTAGTGAGAAAAAAGTCAAAATGCCAGAATTAAGTTTTTTTGGTCGCCACGACATTTCATTAAAATGCAATAATGGGTGATCAAAAGAACGTATCTGCACCAAAATGGTATCATTAAAAACATCAGCTCGGCACGCAAAAAATAAGCCCTCACCCGACCCCAGATCACAAAAAGTGGGGACACTATGCATAACGGAAAATTGCACAATTTTTTTTTTTCTTTAGCAAAGTTTGGAATTTTTTTTCACCACTTAGATAAAAAAGAACCTAGACATGTTTGGTGTCCATGAACTCGTAATAACCTGGACAATCATAATGGCAGGTCAGTTTTAGCATTTAGTGAACCTAGCAAAAAAGCCAAACAAAAAAAAAAACTAGTGTGGGATAGCACTTTTTTTTGCAATTTCACCGCACTTGGAATTTTATTCCTGTTTTCTAGTACATGACATGGTGAAACCAATGGAGTTGTTCAAAAGCACAACTTGTCCAGAAAAAAATAAGCCCTCACATGGCCATACTGATGGAAAAATAAAAAAAGTTATGGCTCTGGGAAGGAGGGGAGAGAAAAACGAAACCGCAAAAACGAAAAAAGCTTCATTAAGGGGTTAATCAGAGCAGCATAATGTAGGAGCTGAGAGCCTGATTCTAGGGATGAGTCAATTATTACATTGTGTGTTGTAGTTTCAATACAATCAGTGTTTTATCAGCAGGAGATCACTAGAGGACTAGGTCTGAGGTGCAGAACAATCAGACTAATCTGTGTAACTCTTCCCCACCACTGAATGGCAGCTTGCTGACAATTCACAGTGAACACAGGGGGCTGCCAATCATGGGGTGTGGGCAGGGTTATACACAACAATCAGGAACATTTTATTTAAACACATCCAATTATGGAAATTACTATTCCGAGATCACACCTGGCTTCAGAGACGCAGTAAAGGTACCCTCACACTAAGCGACTTTGCAACGATAACGATAGCGATCCGTGACGTTGCAGCGTCCTGGATAGCGATATCGTTGTGTTTGACACGCAGCAGCGATCTGGATCCTGCTGTGATATCGCTGGTCGTTGCTGAAAGTTCAGAACTTTATTTGGTCGACAGATCGGCGTGTATCGTCGTGTTTGACAGCAAAAGCAACGATACCAGCAATGTTTTACAATGGTAACCAGGGTAAATATCGGGTTACTAAGTGCAGGGCCGCGCTTAGTAACCCGATATTTACCCTGGTTACCATTGTAAAAGTAAAAAAAACAAACAGTACATACTCACACTCCGGTGTCTGTCACACGTCCCCAGCCGTCTGCTTCCCGCACTGACTGTGAGTGCCGGACGTAAAGTAAAAGCAGAGCACAGCGGTGACGTCACCGCTGTGCTGTGCTTTACGGCCGGCACTGACACAGTCAGTGCGGGAAGCAGACGGCGAGGGACCTGACGGACACCGGAATGTAAGTATGTAGTGTTTTGGGTTTTTTTACATTTACAATGGTAACCAGGGTAAACATCGGGCCTGCGCTTAGTAACCTGATGTTTACCCTGGTTACCCGGGGACTTCGGCATCGTTGGTCGCTGGAGAGCTGTCTGTGTGACAGCTCCCCAGCGACCACACAGCGACTTACCAACGATCAAGGCGAGGTCGTATCGCTGGTCGTGATCGTTGGTAAATCGTTTAGTGTGAAGGTACCTTAAGGCTACTGGAATGAGAGGCGCGCATGTGCTAGATTTACATAAGCTGCGATAACAGGGGGCGTGATAACCAGGTCTATGGAGTCTGAGTTGTGGAGTCGGTGTCCATTTTGGTGGAGTTGGAGTCAGTATAAAATGGACCAACTCAGACTCCTAAAATATATAATACATTGGGTACAATAGTACAATGTAGGATGTGCTGTATGTACGTTTTCATTATAATTTGGGAAAGTTATGAAATGTCCTATCAATGTCTGTTCTGTTTCTGATCTAAGGATCTCTGCTTTTAGCCGAGATGAATCTGTGCTGCACCTTATGTACAGGCTCAGTAGTGAGGCAGTGCTGTGGGGTCAGAGTGGAGATGAATCTATGCTGCACTTTATGTACATGCTCAGTAGTGAGGCAGGGCTGAGAGGTCAGAGTGGAGATGAATCTGTGCAGCACTTTATGTACAGGCTCAGTAGTGAGGCAGGGCTGAGAGGTCAGAGTGGAGATGAATCTGTGCTGCACTTTATGCACAGGCTCAGTAGTGAAGCGGTGCTGTGGGGTCAGAGTGGAGATGAATCTGTGCTGCACTTTATGTACATGCTCAGTAGTGAGGCAGGGCTGTGGGGTCAGAGTCAGGGAAATGTCCTATAAATGTCTGTTCTGTTCCTGATCTAAGGATCTCTGCTTTTAGCCGAGATGAATCTGTGCTGCACTTTATATACATTTGAGACAGTGCTGAGTCGTGGAATCAGAGCTGGAAGTCAGGAAAATTGAGTCCACAGTCCTGGTGATAACATGGAAAGAGGGCTAACTAGTCTGGGACAAAAAATGCCCCATCGACTAGTCAAAGCCTTCGTTAGTATAGGAAAAGGGGCCATTATAAAAAAATTGTTATACTTTCTTTCACTCAATAATATTATACAGGGCTGGTTAGGCAGGGAATTTACTCATATATAGGTGAATGTTGCTGGGTTGGAGGGCAAGGGGGACCTGACAGGTTCCCTTTAAATCTGGCCCACACTGTATGAGAGCGTTCCTGACGCACTGCTGGTATGATTCTTTTGTATGGAAACTTTAGGCTTTGCTCACACAATTTATCTGGGGTGATTGTCACATTATCAGGGTGCTTTTAATTCCAAAACCCAGTACATTTACTAATGTGGACATTGGTACCTAATGGCCTTAACATGGGAATGTCACACCAATCCTACTCTCGGGATTATAGTGTGCGGTGACATAATGTACGGTAGTCATACCCCATTAGTTTTTCATTCCAGGCCCATTAACAGCTCTGCACTACATTGATATTTTGTTGTGGAAACAGAGGAATGACCGTTTCTCCAAAGTGTCTCAGGAACCGTTTATCAACACAACAACATCAGGGCACATGTTACTCGTACTACTGTGAGCAGCCTGCAGCATCTCCAAACTTGTCTCCTATTGAGCACATCTGGAACATGATTGGTCAGCAATTATAAACCGCTGCTGGCAGCTCTGATCTTGATGATTTGCATTCCCAAGAATATTCAGTGTGGCAGAACATTCTTCAACCATTAACCCCCTTAACAACCTTGGGATTTTCCGTTTCCATTTTTTTGCTCCCCTTCTTCCCGGAGCAATATTTTTTTCTATTTTTATGTCAATATGGCCATGTGAGGGCTTATTTTTTGGGGGGACGAGTTGTACTTTTGAACACCACCATTGGTTTTACCATATAGTGTACTGAAAAATGGGAAAAAAATTCAAAGAGCAGTGAAATTGCAAAAAATAGTGCAATTCCAAAATTGTTTTTTTTTTTTTAGGGGGGGGGGGAACAGGTCACTAAATGCTAAAACTGACCTGCCATTATGATTCTTCAGGTCATTACAAGATTCACAGATATACGGTAGGTTTTTATTTAAGTGGTGGAAAAAAAATCCCCCCAAAAAAGTCGCCATTTTCCGAGACCCATTCCGAGTGTCTCCATTTTTTGGGAGCGGAGGCTGGGTATAGGCTTATTTTTTGAATGTTGAGCTGAAGTTTTTATTTATACCATTTTGGAGAAGATAAGATGTTTTGATAGCCCGTTATTGCATAGTTTTGGCAACCAAAAAAAACGTAGTTCTGGCATTTTGATTTGTTTTTTTCATTATGCTGTTTACCAATCAGATTAATTCTTATGTTTTCATAGATCGGGAGTTTCTGAATGTGGCGATATCAAAATGTGTGTATTTTTTATTTTTTTTATGGTTTTATTTTGAATGGGGCAAAAGTGGGGTGATTTGAACTTTTATATTTTTTTTTTAACTTTTCTAATATTTTTAAAAATATATACCGTATATACTCGTGTATAAGATGAGTTTTTCAGCACATTTTTTTGTGCTGAACATGTCCCCCTCATCTTGTACACGAGTCAAATTGTCCCAGAAGCTGGCGGGGGAGGGGGAGCGGCAGGTGACAGAGGCAGGAGCCGGCAGCTGTGGCTAAAGCCTGTGCCGCTGCTGTAATAGCACAGTGTCAGCTGCAGCCACGGGCTTCCAGCACACATCCTACTCACCTACCGGCGCGCCCTCGCTGGCACTGCATCTCCTTTGTTCCGGCGCCAGCAGCTCTTCCTGTGCCAAGCGATCACATGGCCCTGCTCATTAAGGTAATGCATATGCACGTCTCTCCACTCCCATAGGCGTGGAGTGCATATTCATTACCGTAATGAACGGGGCCACGTGATCGCTCGGCCGGAAGACAGAACTGCTGGCGCCGGAACGAGATGCATCAGGGCACGCAGGAAGGTGAGTAGGATGTTTGTTTTTAATATGAAACATGCATGGATAACCGGCTTATACTTGAGTCAATAAGCTTACCCAGTATTTCGTGGCAAAATTAGGTGCCTCAGCTTATACTTGGGCCAGCTTATACTCGAGTATATACGGTATAATTTTTTTTTACACTTCAATAGTCTCCATAGGCTTCAGCCAGAGGCCTGCACTCATAGTAGATTGGCAATGTCAACCACAGGGGTTTCCTGCATGCCCCGGGTTGTCATGCCAGCCCACCGGCGCCCAACAGTCATGCGACACGGGCACCGATGGATGAGATTAATGATGTGCTTCCAGCGCGGCCATGTTAAAATGCAGCTGTCTGAGATTGACAATGGCATTTAACATGTTACCACCTGCGGGTGGATTGTGATTCCACCCGTGGCTGTTAGGGGCACATGTCAGCTGATGAAATCAGCTGACATGTGCCGGAAAACATGTTGGCTCAGCGACGACGCCCGCATGGAATGCAGGGACGCTACCTTTGACGTATATATAAAATATACACGTCATAGGTCATGAAGAGGTTAATAAACTCACTGATATTATACCAAGACGTGAAAGTGCATAAGTGCATGTATTTCTACACAGGAGGCTCATACTTGATACTGAATAAAGATGCTTTGGAAATGTTCTTCCATTTCCTACATAATTTGCATATCATCATGTCTACCCACCCTATGATTTCCATGAGTCCACGACTTTTCCTTCTTGGTGTTGCAATTTCAAATGTTGAAGAGTGTAAACCACAACAAATGGAGAAGTTTTAGAAGTAAGCAGCCATGTTTTTGTAATCCCAGGGAACCCTTTTAAATGGCTAATTTTCAGATAAAATATTTTCTTTAGGCTCCCATATTATATGGTCCCTAAGATCACTGCTTGGGGAATTGAGAGATTTAATATGTTAGATATCAAAAGTCATTGAAAAAAAAAAAAATTACCAGTAGTATCCCAGGAGTGTTCCAGAATAGTTCAGTAAATATATGGTGTAGTCGTATATTAAAAACCTGTCTGGCTCCAGAGTGTGACATTTTTTTGCAGTAGTAACACTTCAGTACTAGTGAGGAAGGCTTCAGTCTAGGTTCCCCTGTCTGATGGCAAGTAGGTTTGAGGGAACAGGAGTAGTCCAAAAATACAGCTTTTGCAAAACCGAACTCTGATCACAGAGAAGCACTGGTAGGCTATGTTCACATATTGCGTATTTGCTGTAGCCAAAACCTGATCTCTTGGTAATAAAAGAGCTGCAGCCAAAAACATAGATTTTGCTGGGGTTTTCAGGATCCCAAAGTTCGGCTTTGTTTCCATATCCCAAGCATAAAAAATTCAAAGTGTTCCACTCCATTATAATAAATCTAGGACTTGACACTCAAAAAGAAAGTACATGCAGGCTTTTAGTTTAGGAAATTCATAAAACAAATAATGGTTTGGTCCCAAAGCCTGAAAAAAAAAAAAGTCACTCAGGTACCACCTCTTGTCAATGGTAAAGGTCATTGCATAAATGTGTAACAGACAATATTTCTATAGCATACATTACAAGGGGTGCGATAATAGCACAGATTCTGGGGAGCCAGGCAACTCGTGGCAATTTTTTGCACTATGCCCAATAGATTTTCAGGTAAGTATATCTAGAGCATAGTAGTGCTGTACATATAAATAAGAAAAGTCAACATAGCAGACCCCAATCAATTATTGCTCAAATGTCCTAATTAGGCCGGGGTCACACTTGTGAGTGTGATGCGTGAATCTCGTGCATAAATACCCAGCACTGCCACCGGCACTCGGACCGGAGCATGCGGTTGCATGTATTTCTGTGCAGCGGCACACTCCGGTCCCGGGTGCCGGCAGCAGTGCCGGGTACTGATGCGACCCCAACCTAAGTCAGATTCTAGGAAGATGTAGGTCAGGGGTCTATGCTCACTGGATTACTGCAACTTGACACAGATCTTACAGTAATCCGGTGAGCTTGCCTTCTAATACTTGATCTTTATAGGCCCTTTTTCCATAGACTGGATTTCCCCTCCATTTCTCTTACATACTTCTGGATTCACTATACCACCAAGCATAGTCCCTGACCTACATCTTCACAAAATCTGACTTATTAGGACATTTGAGCAGTAATTGGTGGTTATGTTGACTTTTTTTTTTGTTATTTATATATACAGCTCTGCTATGATCTAGACACACTTACTGGAAAATCCAGCATTGATCTTCAATAAACACAATTATACGATAGCATTTACCGTTGGCAGGCGGTGTCTGACTATATGCTGTGCGTGCACAAAGTTTTTATAAGCACAAGCCCCAGACTAATAAAAATGTATTCTGATATTTCCAGGTCTGTAGAATGAGATAATATACTGTACATGATAGAAAAGTACAAATGGTTTCAAAATAAATGGGTACAATAAATATTTCACGCATAGGTAGCCAAGGATGCCAATTTTTAGCAATGAAATCTTAGGCCAGGGCTCCATATGAAGGTGTTACATGCAAGATCACAAGGTACACCATGGTCCTCACTTGGTTTTAAATTAAAAAAACAGATAAAAAAAAAAATCAGAATGGGGGGGGGGGGGGGGGGTTCCAACACAAGATTGCAGACATGATGTTGTATGAACATTTCTATCCTTCACAAACTTGAGTTTGGTGCAATGCTGCACTATACCTGAACTTCTAAAGAGACTAGTGGAATTATATGTAGTATTTTGTCAGGACTGGAAGCCTGGAGCCTACAAAAGAGTCAGTTTATCAAATGAGAAGTAAATATGCAACTTTCAAAGTCTTTATAATGCTGTACAGCAAGTTACTTACTGCTCTTGCCATAAAGCAAGTGACCTGTGATTACAGAATGCAGATCTCTAACTAAGGGCTCATACTCATCTGCGAGCAAAATGGAGAGAAAGCCAATAAAAAAAAAAAAATTGGATTGCACACTGACCAATGTTAATCTGAGTCTCAGCTGAAATCGGACTGAGAAAAAAACCTCAGCATGCTGCGATTGTCCTCGTATCTCGGATGAGACTTGCCAATGCAAGTCAATGGGGGCGATAAAAAAAAATTAAAAAAATTTGCATGGCACTTGGATAATGCGAGTGCAGTCATTTTTACAAATCGATGTCCTCTAAAAACCCGACATTTCATCTGCCGCATACAGTAAAGTCACAGCATGGCAAGTTAGAATGGAATAGACAGAATACATATCGGTACATATACCGGTACGTAGAATATAAATATGTCAGTGACATATAATTAGTACAGTGTGTGTGCAGCTTACTGTACATGTACTTTTTTACATAAATTATTTTTTGAAAAAAATGGCGTGGGGTCCCCCGAAATGTTCTTAACCAGCAGAAGTAAAGCAGACAGCTGAGGCCAGATGTTTATAGCCTGGGAAGGGGGTAATTCCCATGGAGCTTCCCAGGCTATTAATATCAGCTCTCAGATGTATACTTAGCCTTTACTGGCTATTAAAATGGGGACCCCCTCTATGTTTAAATGACAGAGAATTACTCTATGTAAAAATCGAATTGCAATTGCATGGCATGCATTAGGATGTCAATCAGATGCTAATGTGTAAAAAAATAAATAAATAAATAAATAAATTAAAAAAAAAAAAAATCGCATGACACTAGTCCTACTTTTGTGGACCGAAATCAGGACTTTTTTCCATGGTGATGGGTACAAGCCCTTACTGGAAAACATTTGCTACTCTCGCTATGGAGGACCCATCCTGCCATGTATTACCATGGACAAGTCACTGATTTGAACGGGACCTGTGCAATACTTACATTTCCCTGGGTTGCGTGGTGGCCTGTTTTTTTTTTGCGGAACTAACTCAGGGCTTATTGGTTGATTTTGGGGTACATATTTTATTGCTTTGTATTCAGTTTTTTGGAAGGCAGGACAAGCAAAGTCAGCAATTCTAAAATATTTTATTTTTATGTATGAGCTTACTCAGAGTCTGATAATACTAAGATGTCAGTGGTAGGGGGCCACAGTTAGACCAGTGATCACTTGCACGCAGTGGGTGACGAATGGAGCCCCACCCTCTTTCTAACCACCTAGATGCCCAGGGGTCACTATTGATTGCGGCATCGGTTGAGGTAGATCCCAATTGGTGCAGCTACGCCTCTGTGGGCAGTTATAGATACTGGACATGTATGCAATCATAAGGACATACCTGCATGTCGATTTCCGACATTTATATGCTGTGATGAAAGCAGTACTTGCAAGCCCTACTATACAGCTTGCAAGCTTTGCTTTCAAGATAGTTGGATCACTGGACCGGCCAATATCAATGAAAAGCAAAACAGCCTCTACTTGCAACACCGGAGAGCGCATAGTTTGGATCAGTGGTGCAGCCATGCTACTGGTCCAAATAGTCAATCATCAGTTGCTCACCATTCTCACAGAAGCAGGGAGGAGCAAGGCTCTTGATATCACATGAGACAACCTCTTTAACCCCTTCACGACATGCACCGTACTAATACTGCACATGTCGTGTCTCCCCCTTTGATGTGGGCTCCGGCGCTGAGCCCACATCAAAGTTGCACATGTCAGCTGTTTTGACAGCTGACATGTGCACGCAATAGCGGCGAGTGGAATCGCGATCCTCCTGCCACTATTAACTAGATAAATGCCTCTGTCAAATGCTGACAGCGGCATTTAACTACCGCTTCCGGCCAATGGGCCGGAAATGCGCGCATCGCCGACCCAGTCACATGATCGGGGGGGTCAGCGATGCGTTGGCATAACAACCAGAGGTCTCCTTGAAACCTCTATGGTTGTTGATGCCGGCTTGCTGTGAGCGCCACCCTGTGGTCTGCGCTCATAGCAAGCCTGTAATTCAACTACATAAGGGCGATCTGAGAATCGCTCCTATGTAGCAAAGCCGATCAGGCCATGCCAGCTTCTAGCCTCCCATGGAGGCTACTAAAGCATGGCAAAAGTAAAAAAAAAAAAAAAAAAGTTTTAAAAAATCTGAAAAAAAAAAAAAAAAGTTTAAATCACCCCCCTTTCGCCCCATTCAAAATAAAACCATAAAAAAAATTAAAAAATAAAAATAAAACCTACACATTTGGTATCGCCGCGTTCAGAATCACCCGATCTATCAATAAAAAAAAGTATTAGCCTGATCGCTAAACGGCGCAGCGAGAAAAAAAAATAAAAAACGCCAGAATTATGTTTTTTTTGGTCGCTGCGACATTGCATTAAAATGCAAGAACGGGCAATCAAAAGAACGTACCTGCACAAAAGTGGTATCATTAAAAACGTCAGCTCGGCACGCAAAAAATAAGCCCTCAACCGACCCCAGTTCACGAAAAATGGAAACGCTACAGGTATCGGAAAATTGCGCATTTTTTTTTTTTTTTTTAGCAAAGTTTGTAATTTTTTTCTCATCACTTACATAAAAAATAACCTAGACATGTTTTGTGTCTATGAACTCGTAATGACCTGGAGAATCATAATGACAGATCAGTTTTAGCATTTAGTGAACCTAGCAAAAATGCCAAACAAAAAACAAGTGTGGGATTGCACTTTTTTTGCAATTTCACCACACTTGGAATTTTTTTCCCGTTTTCTAGTACAAGACATGGTAAAACCAATGGTGTCGTTCAAAAGTGCAACTCGTCCCGCAAAAAAATAAGCCCTCACATGGCCATATTGACAGAAAAATAAAAAAGTTATGGCTCTGGGAAGGAGTTGAGAGGAAAACGAAAACGCAAAAACGAAAAGATCAGCAGGAATATGGTCCAGCAGCCACATCAGTAGTTCGTGGCAACAAAATCATACCTCCTAGTTGCTACCAGCGCCTCTTCTGATGAGCAGGCCTGAAGCAATGATGACATCATACTGGATCTACTAATCAGAAGAGGTGCCAGGAGCCAACAAGTAGGAGGCTGTCCGCAGAGGTCCTGTTCGGCAGCCACAAGCTAGCAAAGTGGCTGCTGTACCAGAGTCCTGTGAATTTCTTCACTCGACTCTAGTTGATTGACCACGAATGATCTTTCGGTGAAAGAACATTCCCTGAAAGACTGATCGCTCTTTGACTGATGAAACTTAGCTTGTATGTCCAGTTAGACTGGATGTTACAGCGAAGGATTGGTTTAAAGATTGCTCCACCATCAGCTTACTCGATATTCACTCACCCTTGCTATGTGTTCAATTTTGTAAGAGGGTTGCTCCACCATCAACCTGTGTGTATCCCAATGTGTATGGCCACCTTGTGTTTGCTGGAACCACTCATCAATAATCCGAAGCATATTTCCAGCTCTAGTATGATTGCTATATAATCTAATGATCCTATTAAAGGCTGAACAATCCCCAGCAGCCAGGTAGCCACTGTAGAAATAAAGATTTGAGTGGTTTAATGGGGATATTAAAAAGACAAATTAAATTGTCAACCTAAATTGCTCTCATGGAAGCATCACATTAGAAGATTCTGATCATTTCGGATACCACAACTCAGTAAGCACAGCAAGTAGTCACTTGGTAATTTTCCACGCTATACATATACACACACACTGTAACCTAAAAATGCTCTCAGGAATGGTCCCCATATTAATCTCCCCACTACATATTGGATTCCACGTTGCAGTAACTCATGACCTCATCGCAGAAGTCACACAAGCATCAAACATGAGATGCACATGCACGTAACCACACATGGATCCTCTTACAGGCCCCCATGCCCGAGTGGGGGAAGCACAAGGGAAGTTCAGCTATCCTATTCCAGTTTAAGAGAGACCAAGATTGCCTCTAGGGAAAAATAAAGTGTATGATCAATGGGACATTTCATATTAATTTGGAAAACCTCCCATAGGAGCAGGGTGCGGAGGCACGCAGAGACCCTGTAGTTCCACTCTGCGTGCCCCTATAACCTCCCGCACATGACTACTGTATATATAACCTCCCGCACATGACTACTGTATATGTGAGCCTGCAGGCTGAGCAGCACATGTGAAGTTCAGTATGGATTCCACCCACTTCATTGCTATGGCTGGAATGCAGGGCAAAGCTCCACCGCAGATCGGAACATTGACAGCTTGCGTAGATTGCCTAGATCCCACAGCAGGTTAGCTTTCCATGCCGAAAGTGAATATTGTAGGTCTATACAGAACCAGGTTTGATAAATGAGCCCTATTACGGGTTCCAAAGCCTAATCCTGCAGGGCCATGCGGGAATAACATCCACTGTGGTAACGTGCTGGTGGCCATTTCTCCATTTCCTATTACCACACTGTTCACAACAGAAGGGCTACCATAACCAGTAATGACCTTACAAGGCCTGCCGAGTCGCAGCCCAGTCGTTATTTCTCTGCAGACACAAAGTGGAGATAACATTACAAGATCCATCATGGCTTTCGTTTTTACATCTAGTGTGAACAGAGCCTAATCCACTTATTCTCCATAAAATGCTAGTGCACCAGCAGGAAATATTTATTAAAGGCATACAGAAGATTAAAAGCAACTAAATGCTTCTGCGCTAATGCCTCCTTTAATCTTGTATGAATTGTGTGTGACTTTAATAAGGATTATCTATATTTTGATACATCCACCTGGTGTGCGGACTTTTTGTAGCATACTTGTGTTTTTTCAGATGTTACATAAGCGACCTTTTGTTATAAACCCATTACAAACAGGTTAAGGTGCATTCCTATCCTTCATACATACCACTGCTTTGCAGCATGAATATTACCCCCATGGTCCCAAAACCTCGCAACGTTCAGTGCAGAGACTTATTAAAGGGCACCTGTCACCCCGTTTTTTCCGTATGAGATAAAAATACTGCTAAATAGGGCCTGAGCTGTGCATTGCAATAGTGTATTTTGTGGACCCCGATTCCCCACCTATGCTGCCGAAATACGTTACCAAAGTAGCCGTTTTCGCCTGTCAAATGGGCGTGGTGTCTTCCCCCAGATCTTGCTTAGTTTTCCGTTGGTGGCGTAGTGGTTTGCGCATGCCCAAGGTCCCAAATCCACGTCACAGGGGAGTGAAAAGATCGCGATGTGCTGTATTTCATTGGTGATCGGTGGGCGCGGCCATCTTCCTTTGGCCGCGCGTGCGCAGATGGAGCGCTCTGCTGGCCGCGGCTTCAGGAAAATGGCCGCGGGATGCCGCGTGTGCACAGATGGAGATCGCGGCGGCCATTTTCCTGAAGCCGAGATGCGAACTCTGCTTCTGGAAAATGGCCGCCGCGATCTCCATCTGCGCACGCGCGGCATCCCACGGCCATTTTCCTGAAGCCCCGGGCAGCAGAGCGCTCAATCTGCGCACGCGCGGCCACAGGAAGATGGCCGCCCCCAACGATCACCAGGGGAATAGCGCAGATCGCGCTCTTTTCCCTCCCCTGTGCAGTGGATTCGGGACCTTGGGCATGCGCAAACCACTACACCACCAATGGAAAACTAAGCAAGATCTGGGGGAAGACACCACGCCCATCTGACCAGACCAGCCTGATTGACAGGCGAAAACGGCTACTTTGGTAACGTATTTCGGCAGCATAGGTGGGGAATCGGGGTCCACAAAATACACTATTGTAATGCACAGCTCAGACCCTATTTAACAGTATTTTTATCTCATACGGAAAAAACGGGGTGATAGGTTCCCTTTAAAGTATCTTTATTCTTTCATGAGTTATTTACAAGTTGCTCTTTGCTTACAGCCATTGACATGTCGCAGAGGTTAACACATGAGGAGCGGATAGAAATTGTGTTGATGTCTGGTGAACGTAGTGCCCGGGTCATTGCAGCAGATTTCAATGCAGAACACCCTACGCAAGAAAACTGTCATTATTCCCATGTTATTTAGGTATATCCGTATAAATGGCCCACCCAAAAAAGTTTGCCTCATCACTGAACATAATGTTCTGTGTAAACTGAGGGTCCTGTTCCAATTTTTGTTTTGCCCATTCTGCCAATTCAGTGAGCGATCTGAGTCACCAACCATTCCCATTTCATTTAGATGTATCCATATAAATGGCCCACCCTGTACAATGGAAAGATACTCTGTAACTGGGAATTTGTAATGCAATGTCAACTTCCAATATAGTGATCAGTGGAATCTCCATCCAAGACTTGCGGAATTCCAGGTAGCCACTACAACTGGGCAGATAAGTACGCCTGCGCAGGAGCGCGATGCTGGAGAACCTGTGAAGCAAGCAGGAAAGAAGGGAGGCACCGGACCCGAACCTGCAACACCCATTGTACCGAACCGCCCCCCGGGTGAGTATAATAAAACTTATTTTTCTTATCTTTCAGGTCGGATTGGGGGCTTATCTACAGCATTATAGAATGCTGTAGATAAGCCCTGAAAGGGGGTGGCCGCATCTTATATTGGCCAAAACAGATGACAGGTTAACTTTAAAAAGTCTATCACCGGAGCATGCAGCACTGTAAAAAAAGGTAATCACAGCTGCAACTGCAAAAAAAAAAGAAAAGAAAAAGAACCCCACACTGGGAAAGAACTACTAATGCGGTCTACCATTTAGATAAAACAAAATCAGGAAGTAAAAGCACGTCAAAATATATCACAGTGGTGCAATAGATTTCCCGTACCTTGCACAGTGGCAATGAAAGTACCCAAAATAAGCACTGATTGACGACGTAGCAAGGCCGTCTGTTTAGTAACATGTTGCAGTTATTGAGAGGGTTCACATGAAACGCCTTACATTATTGTTGGCAGCACACCTCTGGTTTACACGACACAAAAGGGTGTGCTGCCAACAAATTTTTTATGGCTGTATAAAAAAAAAAAAAAAAAAAAAAAGCAGACAAGGACAAATGTGGTTTCTAATCATATTGTTTGATTGCAGGGCTGGTTTACACTTTTCATTGACAGGGTACGTATGATCATCAGGGCCTCTAAAAAAAAAAAATCCTTCCTCCGTATGCCAGCTCCAGTCTGGCTTACCTTACAACATTGAAATGCTACTTTGCTTTAGAATGAAGAAAATACATTATCATCAATAGATCTTGGAATAATAATAAGTTCCGCAGGTGGAACCTGTGCCGAGATAATCTTGTAAATGTGTCCCTGATACATATTGTGTAAGGAGTGCAGCACCAGCTTCCTGTCATGTCCTGTTTGTGACTACTCTCAAATTAAATGCCACAGGAAGGGCGGTCAAAAAAACACATTTAGGGATTAGCTTGATAGGGGCAAGTGTAGGGTATAATATCATACAGAAAATTACAAAAGTGACGACTGTATAAAGATGGATATTTAGAAAGAGCATTGTAGGTGCTGGACTGCAATTTTAAACCTTCAAATAATGTGTTTCGCAGATCATGTGTGCCACCCTTAAGGCTCAACTTGAGATTTTAAATTAGTTAATCAGTTCCACTCTGTGTAGAGAACCTTATATTCAGATATTAAAACACCACTAAAAGGTAATGTATGAATTCAATGAGTAAAAGGGAGTTTAATTAAAAATAAATAAAAATTGATTCAGTCTACGACCATGCTTTTATATAGTTTTAATAAAAATTACAGGAGTTACGATAATTTCTCTGATCTAGAAAATGAAAAAAAAAAAAAAAGACAATGAGGGCATCATGAGAGAGTTGAAGTATACTGGAGCTGGTGAGCAGATGATAGCTGCAGGTCTTCTGATGAGAAGATGTAGGGAACCAGTTTGCCGTTGACCTCAGAGGCTTTTCTGACTCTGTACTCCATATACCCCACAGTTCAGTTCCAGGGAGTTAACACATACAAACTCATCGACCTTTGTAGGAGTCCAATTTTCATACAACTCCAACAAAAACATTAAACCACAAGAGGTCATAAATCAAAAGGTGTTAATTGATACTTCTCCCTAATCTGTTAATGCTAAAACAGCATGACCCCAATCTGCAGATTTGCAGTTAATCTTTTTTTTTTTTTTTGTAATATTTTACCAAGCTTTTTCCCTGCCTCTCATCAGCACAGTGAGTGTGCATTTTCCTACTGTTTGTTGACAGCAGGGAACAGAAGAACTTTGGACTTCAAGCCACGATGAACTTTACTTGTTTTTTTGGGGCACTTTCCCCTTGTTAAATTAAAGTAATAATAGCTGAAAAGACAAGGAACAGGTCATTCTTTTAAATCTACAGCTGTCTCACAAGATAAAACATGATAAGCAAAGAATAAGTGGAAAAAAATATATAACGTATATATTGTCTGGCCCTGGCCAATCAGACATTGATGACCTATTTTAAGGATAGGTCATCAATGTAAATGTAGTGGACAACCTCTTTAACTCATATGCCTATACAATTTGGATGCATCTCAAACTTTCCTGGGGAACAAAGAAAAAAAAAAACATTTTTCTTTTATATTTCAATTTCAAAGCGTAGAAGACTTTTCAATACAGTGGAAGCAAAGCCATACCAGTGAGAGGTATGTGAACACAACACAAGTATGTCATACATGGCTTATGACAGCCTTTACATTGGGAGAATGTTTAACCCCTTAACGACTGGAGCTTTTTTCGGTTTTGTATTTTCCTTTTTCGCTCCCCTCCTTCCCAGAGCCATAACTTTTTTATTATTCCGTCAATATGGTCATGTGAGGGCTTATTTTTTGCGGGACGAGTTGTACTTTTGAACAACACCATTGGTTTTACCATCTCATGTACTAGAAAACGGAAAAATAATTCCAAGTGCGGTAAAATTGCAAAAAAGTGCAATCACACACTGGTTTTTTGTTTGGCTTTTTTGCTAGGTTCACTAAATGCTGAAACTTACCTGCCATTATGATTCTCCAGGTCATTACGAGTTCATAGGCACCAAACATGTCTAGGTTATTTTTTATATAAGTGGTAAAAAAATTCCAAACTTTGCTTAAAAAAATAATTTAAAAAATTGCGCAATTTTCCGATACTCGTAGCATCTCCATTTTTCGTGATCTGGGGACTGTTGAGGGCTTGTTTTTTTGCGTGACGAGCTGTTGTTTTAATGATACCATTTCGGTGCAGATACGTTCTTTTGATCACCCGTTATTGCATTTTAATGCAATGTCGCAGCGACCAAAAATTATAAATCTGGCATTTTTAATTTTTTTATCGCTACGCCGTTTAGCAATCAGGTTAATTTGTTTTCTTGCTAGATCGGGCGATTCTGAATGCGGCGATACCAAATTTGTGTATATTGGGTTTTTTTTTTTATTGTTTTATTTTGAATGGGGCCAAAGGGGGGGTGATTTGAACTGTTATACATTTCTTTCATATTGTTAAAAACTTTTTTTTTTTTTTTTTACTTTTGCCATGTTTCAATAGCCTCCATAGATGGCTAGAAGCTGGCATAGCCTGATCGGCTCTGCTACATAGGGGCGATGCTCAGATCGCCCCTATGTAGCTGAATTACAGCATTGCTATGAGCACCAACCACAGGGTGGTGCTCACAGCAATCTGGCATCAACAACCATAGAGGTCTACAGGAGACCTCTGGTTGTCATGTCGACGCACTGCTGACCCCCGATCACGTGATGGGAGTCAGCGGTGCGCACATTTACGGCTGGATGCGCTTGCTAAATGCCGCTGTCAGAGTTTGACAGGGGCATTTAACTTGTTAATAGGAGCGGGTGGATCGCGATTCCGCCCGTGGCTATTGCGGGCACATGTCAGCTGTTCAAAACAGCTGACATGTCCCGGCTTTGATGCGGGCTCACCGCCAGAGCCCGCATCAAAGCGGGGGTTCTGCCATTGGACGTACTATTCTGTCCGATGGCAGAAAGGGGTTACCGTAAGTATGTAGGCTTACCATAGACCAAAATGCCTTAAAGATATCTAGCTCAAAATATGGTCTTAGACAGAGACCATGTTTATCTTCTAGTTCAGTTTACAAATTCTCAAAAATAAGCAAATCAATAGTTCTGTGGAAATGTCCCAGAGAATAGGTGATAAATTCTAAATCAGTAGGGGCCCCACCCAAGACTGGAAGAGGGGTCTTCAGTACCTCGGTTGAATGGAACGGTAGTGCTAGTGCTCAATTCCTACCTGTAAAATTCTCCACTTCAAAATGGGTTTCCTGAAGATAGAGTGCCATTCAGACAAAGCAGCTGTTCTGATGCTCCGTCGCAGCAGTTGGGGAAGTGTGAATAGGTGGTAACTTATCACCTTTTTAGTAACAGATATAGTGTAAGGCTATGTATTTGCAGCACATTTTTCTACTGCAAAAACCAAGTGTTGGCAGGAGAACCGCTGCGTAAAATACTCAGTTTTGCGTGCATTTGTTCCCCCATTCATGAAAAATGCTGAAAGAATTGACATGCTGCCGATTTGAGACAACACTATGAAGGTTCAAGTCTGCCTGGAAAATATAAGCATGTGCATATTTCAGAAAGCGCATTCACTTTGCTGGTACTGTAAAACGCTGTGTTTATTAGCTCAGGAAAAATGTAGCAAAAGGGACACGTCATCCACATGAAGCAAGCAGTAGTAGTACGGCATTGTAAGAAGATGGGAGGTGCTGTACCAAGAAGAGCAACAGTCATCGGACCGGACCGCCCCGCAGGTGAGCATAATAAAAGTTATTTTTATTCTCTAAGGCTATGTGCACACATTGCGGATTGGTGTGCGGATTTTTCCGCACTGTTTTTGCAAAATCCGCAGGTAAACCGCACTGCAGATTACCCGCGGTTTTTGTGCGGATTCCACCTGCGGATTGCTATTGAGGAGCAGGTGTAAACCGCCGCAGACTCCGCACAAAGAATTGACATGCTGCGGAATATAAACCGCTGCTTTTCCGCAGCATGTGCACTGCGGATTTTGTTTTCCATACGTTTACATGGTACTGTACACCACATGGAAAATGGCTGCAGATCCGCAGCGTCAAATCCACTGAGGATCTGCAGTGTGTGCACATAGCCTTACAGGTCGGATCTGGGGCTTAGGGCTCATACTCACCTGTGAGAAACTCGGAGGAGTTTCGCATGTCAATGCCCGGCACTCAGGAGCGGAGCGTGCGGCCGCATAGCAATACATGCAGCCGCACGCTCCGCTCCTGAGTGCCAGGTGCAGTGCCAGGTATTGACATGCGAGACTCATCCGAGTTTCTCGCAGGTAAGTATGAGCCCTTATATACAGCATTATAGAATGATGTATATAAGCCCTGAAAGGGGGTGGCCATATTGGTGATAGGTTCCCTTTAAATGAGTGATATTTGTAAGCAGTGGCAGACCAAGGTGTGAAATTGAACAATACCTGATCAACTCAAGGGCTAACCAAGGTGTGAAAGTAAACTGTGTCCTACAAACCAAATGCTCTGCTAATGTCTTAAGTAAGCTATGCCTGAACAATTCACCTCCACCCGGAGTTAGGGTACCGTCACACATTGCAATTTTGATCGCTACGACGGCACGATCCGTGACGTCGCAGCGATCGTATGATTATCGCTCCAGCGTCGTAGACTGCGGTCACACGTTGCAATCACGGCGCTGGAGCGATGCCGAAGTCCCCGGGTAACCAGGGTAAACATCGGGGTTACTAAGCGCAGGGCCGCGCTTAGTAACCCGATGTTTACCGTGGTTACCAGCGTAAAAGTAAAAAAAAAAAAAACGTACATGCTCACCATCTGATGTCCGTCCGGTCCCTTGCCGTCCGCTTCCTGCTCTGACAGATCCGGCCGTACAGTGAGAGCAGAGTGCAGCGGTGACGTCACCGCTGTGATCTGCTCTCACTTTCCGGCCGGCAGACAGTCAGAGCGGAAAGCGGACGGCAAGGGACCAGACGGACATCAGATGGTGAGCATGTACGGTTTGTTTTTTTTTACTTTTACGCTGGTAACCACGGTAAACATCGGGTTACTAAGCGCGGCCCTGCGCTTAGTTACCCGATGTTTACCCTGGTTACCAGCGAACGCATCGCTGGATCGCTGTCACACACAACGATCCAGCGATGTCAGCGGGTGATCAAGCGACGAAAGAAAGTTCCAAACGATCTGCTACGACGTACGATTCTCAGCAGGATCCCTGATCGCTGCTGCGTGTCAGACACTGCGATATCGTAACGATATCGCTAGAACGTCACGAATCGTACCGTCGTAGCGATCAAAATTGCACTGTGTGACGGTACCCTTACACTTGTAATTGTATATTTTTTCAGGAACTTCTATGAACTTTATTTGTTCAGAATAGTCACTGTTTCTTCAGACATAAAAATCTCTTTCCACTATGATTTGATCAAATCACCCTTTTTCTAATAATGGTTTTATGGTTTCACACATGTCTCGCATTGCTGTGTTCATGCTTCTGTGTTGGAAGCAAAAGGTGAACTTCAGTATCCTGAAAAACCTGGTTTTTGTGAGCAGCTTCTTTACTGCCAAGAGTGCAGGTGTTGGCTACAGAAAAAAATACAGCAAAAATGTAACATGTGAATATAGCCTTAGGTGCGATAGTAATTTAAAGGACTGAGAGCATGAAGAAACTTTTTTCCTCCATCTCAGAGAAAATCGGATCCCACTAGGATCAAAGTGTGATTAGCATAATCGGACCAATTTTATCAGAGGGGGGGGGGGGGGGGGGGGGAGAAAAAGCAATAGTCTTTACCTGAGCTTAAGCCCCGTGCACACGTTCAGCATTTTACAGCAGCATTTGTAAAATAAAACCAGGAATGTAACAATCAGAGAAAAAGTACACTGCTCAAAAAAATAAAGGGAACACTTAAAACAACACAATGCAACTCCAAGTCAATCACACTTCTGTGGAATCAACCTGTCCAATTATGAAGCAACACAGATTAGGAATTAATTTCTCCTGCTGTTGGGCAAATAGAACAGACAACAGGTAGAAATGATAGGAAATTGGCAAGATAGCCCCTACAAAAGAAGTGGCCCTATAAAAAAAGTGGTCCTGCAGGCAGTGACCACAAACCGTTTCTCTGTTCTCATCCTTTTTAGCTGCTGTTTTGGTCAGTTTTGCATTTTGTCATTGCTCTCACCCCTAGAAGTACTGTACAATAACATGAGGCGGTGTCTACAACCCACAGAAGATTAGTGCAGCTCATCCAGGATAGCACATTAATGCGATCTGTATCAAGAAGGATAGCCGTGTCTGTCAGAGTAGTGTCCAGAGCATGGAACGGATACCAGGAGGGGGGCCGTAGGAGGACAACAACTCAGCAGCAAGCTAGGTCCACCTTTGTGCAAGGAGGAACAGGAGGAGGAATGCCAGATTACCTCTGACGAAGCCACCGTGAGTGGCGACACGCGTCGGGTCCCTACTGCCACATATACCAGGACAGCGACGGGAAGACAATGCATTCCCGGCTTATACTTGAGTCAATAAGCTTACCCAGTTTTCTATGGCAAAATTAGGTGTCTCGGCTTATACTCTAGTATATACGGTAATTTAACCTTTTCCCGACCTCCGCCGTACTATTACTGCGGAGGTCGGGTCTTCTGCTTTGATGTGGGCTCCGGCGGTGTTGAACAGCTTGACATGTGCCCGCAATAGCGGCGGGTGAAATCGCGATTCACTCGCCGCGATTAACTAGTTAAGTGCCGCTGTCAAATGCTTACAGCGGCATTTAACCGGCGCTTACGGCCGCGCGGCCGGAGATGCTCGCATCGCCGACCCCGTGACATGATCGGGGTCAGCGATGCGTCGGCATAGTAACCAGAGGTCTCCTTGAGGCCTCCTTACTGATGCCGGCCTGCTGTGAGCGCCACCCTGTGGTCGGTGCTCATAGCAAGCCTGCAATTCAGCTACAGTATGCTATGTAGCTGAGCCAATCCAGGTGTGCCAGCTTCTAGCCTCCCATGGAGGCTATTGAAGCATGGCAAAAGTATAAATAAAAAAAATAAAAAAGGTAAAAAAAAATTAAAATATAAAAAGTTTAAATCACCTCCCTTTCGCCCTATTCAAAAAAAAAAAAAAAATAGAATCAAACCAACACATTTGGTATCGCCACGTTCAAAATCGCCCGATCAATAAAAAAATGTCTTAACCTGATCGCTAAACAGCATAGTGAGGAAAAAAAATTCGAAATGCCAGAATTCCTTTTTTTTTTTGTCGCCACGACATTGCATTAAAATGCAATAACAGGCGATCAAAAGAACATATCTGCACCAAAATGGTATCTTTAAAAACGTCAGCTCAACACGCAAAAAATAAGCCCTCACTCAACCCCAGATCACGAAAAATGGAGACGCTACGGGTATCGGAAAATTGCGCAATTTTTTTTTTTTTCAACAAAGTTTGGAATTTTTTTTACCACTTAGATAAAACATAACCTAGACATGTTTGGTGTCTATGAACTCGTAATGACCTGGAGAATCATAATGGCAGGTCAGTTTTAGCATTTAGTGAACCTAGTAAAAAAGCCAAACAAAAAACAAGCGTAGGATTGCACTTTTTTTTGCAATTTCACGGCACTTGGAATTATTTTCCCGTTTTCTAGTACACGACATGCTAAAACCAATGATGTCGTTCAAAAGTGCAACTTGTCCCGCAAAAAACAAGCCCTCACATGGCCATATTGACGGAAAAACAAAAAAGTTATGGCTCTGGGAAGGAGGGGAGCGAAAAACGAGAACGCGGAAAAGGGCAAGGTCTTGAAGGGGTTAAAGATTATTATTATTATTTTTATTATTATTATACATTTATATAGCGCCATTTATTCCATGGCACTTTACATTTGAAAGGGGCAAATATAAACAAGCACAATAAACATGAGCAAAACAAGGCACACACAAGTACAGAAGGAGGGAGGACCCTGCCCGCGAGGGCTCACAGCCTACAGAGGATGGGTGAGGATACACTAGGAGAGGGTAGAGCTGGTTGTGCGGCGGTTCAGCAGACTAATGATCACTGCAGATTGTAGGCTTGTCGGAAGAGATGAGTCTTCAGGTTCTTTTTGAAGGTTTCTATGGTAGGCGAGAGTCTGATGTGTTGGGGTAGAGTATGGGGGAAGCACGTGAGAAGTCTTGGATGCAGTTGTGGGAAGAAGAGATGAGAGGGGAGTAGAGAAGGAGATCTTGAGAGGAAAGAAGGTTGCGTGTGGGTAAGTACCGGGAGACCATGTCACAGATGTATGGAGGAGACAGGTTGTGGATGGCTTTGTATGTCATAGTTAGGGTTTTGAACTGTAGCCACTGGACAATAGGAAGCCAGTGAAGGGCTTGATAAAGAGGCTGGGAATAATGTGGAGACAGGTAGATTAGTTGGGCAGCAGAGTGTAGATTGGAGTGTTGCTAGAGTGCTAGAGGGGAGGCCAGAGAGTAGGAGGTTGCAGTAATCGAGGCGGGAGATAAGGGCGTGCACTAGTGTTTTTGTGGTTTCATAGTAAAGGAATGCACAGATCCGGAAAATATTTTTGAGTTTGAGTGGGCAGGAGGAGGCAAGGGCTTGGGTATGAGGCTTGAAAGAGGGCAGAGTCTAGGATCACTCCGAGGGACCGAGCATGAGGGACTGGGGAAAGTGAGCAGCCATTGACATTGATGTATAGGTCTCGTGGAGGGGCAGAGTGAGATGGGGGGAAAGATGATGAATTCTGTTTTGTCCTTGTTCAGATTTAGAAAGCGAGCAGAAAAGCTGAAATAGCAGACAGACATTGTGGGATTTTGGTCAGTAAGGACGTGGGGTCGGGCCCCATATAGGTAGATCTGCGTGTCATCAGCGTAGAGATGATACTGCAAACCGTGGGGTTCTATGAGCTGTCCCAGGCCGAAGGTGTAAATGGAGAAGAGCAGGGGCCCTAGGACTGAGCCTTGGAGAACACCGACAGACAGGGGGCGAGATGAGGAGGTGGTGTGGGAGAGGGAGACACTGAATGTTCGGTCTGTTAGATACGACGAGATCCAGGATAGGGCCAAGTCTGTGATGCCAAGAGATGAGAGAATCTGTAGCAGGAGGGAATGGTCGACAGTGTTTTGACGCCAATTCTGTGTTTTGGAGACACTCATAGCTTTGATACACAAATACGAATGAAATTCTGATAAAAAAATACAGATTTGTGTGAATAAAGCCTAATGGAGGGGGGCACAAGGTTTCAGTGTACTTTCTGTGAGGAAGCTTTGGTTGTCATTAGATTGGGACTGGTGGGCTCTTGGTATCATTATAGTGCACGTGGGAGGGGGAATGTAGACCATTGCGATTTATCTGACCAGAATGTGTTTCTTAGGTAAGAAAGGTCGGGGACCACTGGTATAGAGAACAGCACATATGCTTATGATATAGCTAATTGTATAAGGCCCAGTGCACATGGTCAGTATTTGTAAGCCAAAATCAGGAGTGGGTAATAGATACAGAAGTGGTGTCGTATTTCTATTATACTTTTCCTCTGATTGTAAGCCAAAACCAGGAGTGGAACAAATACTGACGTAAAAAAACTGACCAAATACTCAACATGTGACCCAATACCATAGATTGTCCACATTCTCTGTAGTTTGTTTTCCTTTTTAGGCTCAGTTCACACTAGGCATTTTTGCTGATTTATGCTTTTTTGCTATATTTTCAGCTGTTTTTTTACAACAGCACCAGCTACACTAAATTAGAATATCATCAAAAATTTATTTATTTCAGTTCTTCAATACGAAAAGTGAAACTCATTATATAGAGTCGTTACAAACAGCGTGATCTATTTCAAGTGTTTGTTTCTGTTAATGTTGATGATTATGGCTTACACCCAATGAAAACCCAAAAGTCATTATCTCAGTAAATTAGAATACTTTATAACACCAGCTTGAAAAATGATTTTAAAATCCAAAATGTTGGCCTTCTGAAATGTATGTTCAGTAAATGCACTCAATACTTGGTCGGGGCTCCTTCTGATGATATTCTAAATATTGTGAGAAGCACCTGTTCATAAAGATTTCAGATATCTCATACACACTTTTTTGTCTTCATTATTTTGTGCTTTGCATATTTTTTGGGACAAAGAGCATCACACTTCTTTCAGCGTTTTTCACTCATTGACTTGAATGGATGGTGAAAAAACGCAAGTATCAGGTTTTGTGCCAAAACCTGATTCAATGAATTAGGAGGTTTTTTTTTCCCAACACTAAACTTTAGCAGCATGCACAAGAGAAATCTAGCATGCCAAAACCACAGGAAAAAAAATGCACAAAAACACAGCAAAAACTCCGCAAAAAAAATGCAAGAAAAACCATGCTTGCTCTCTGCAGCTTCTTTCCTGCCAAGAGATCGTGTTTTTTCTGCAGAAAAAAAAAAATGCGGAAAAAAACACCTATTGTGAACTTACTCTTATATGTTAATTCCGAGGTTTTCTGTGTGATGGCAACTGCCTGTGTTCCTATTCAAAATTTTGTCCAGTTGTTGTAGCAGACTGCCATATAGCCCAGTGATAGGTCAACACAGCAGTTGACAGTGACAATATGTCAAGTGACAGCAATGTTTCAAATGTCACATGTAGCAGCCCTACCCTTATATTAGGAACTGAGCCACTAGCATCTGAATGTGCTCCTGGTATGTCTGACTTCGAGAAACATTACGGCTGTTTTAACACATATCAATGTATTTCTATGAAGAAAAAAAAAAAAACAACAAAACAGTAAATACTTTGCACCAGTTTTTTTTTTTTGCCGAATAAGAATTTGCTTTTAAACCCCTTCACCCCTAAGCCTGTTTTCATATTTATAAAATAATAACTCTGGAACGCTTCAACGTATCCCACTGATTATGAGACTTTTCTCGAGACATATGGTACGTCATTATAGTGGTAAAACTTGGTAGATGTGACTTGTGTTCAAGTTGTGGGAAAAAAATAAATAAATAAAATTTGGAAATTGAATTTTTGGCAAAATTTTGTAAATTTTGCAATTTTGAAATGTAATTCTTATGCCCTTAAATCAGAGTTAGGTCCCACAAAATATTTAATAAATGAAATTTCCCACGTATCTACCTTAAATCAGCACAAGTTTTGAAAAAAACATAAGTTAGAATGGTTAAAAGTAGACCAACGACTTCTCATTTTTCCAATAAATTTTTTTTTTTTTTTTTTTTTTTTTTTAGGGTCTACATCACATTTGAAACGACTGAGGGGTCTATGTGACAGAACATACCCAAAAGTGACATCCTAAAAACTGCACCCCTCAAAACCACATTCAAGAAGTTTATTAACCCTTCGTGTGCTTCACAGGAACTGAAACAATGTGTAACGAAAAAATGAGAACATTTAACTTTAGGCCGAAATTTTTTCATTTTCACAGGCGTAACAGGAAAAAAAAAAAAAAGGGACCCCAAAATTTGTTGTGCAATTTCTCCAGAGCACACAGATACCCCATATGTGGGGGAAGTCTACTGTTTGGGTGCACAGCAGCAGGGCTCAAAAGGGAGAGAGCACAGTTTGACTATTTTAAAACTCAAAATTGGCTGGAATCGAGAGCAGACGTCAGGTCGTGTTTGGAGAGCCCCTGATGTACCTAAACAGTGGAAACCCCCAACAAGTTACCCCATTTTGGAAACTAGACCCCACAAGGAATGTATCTAGATGTGTGGTGAGCACCTTGGACCTCCAGGTGCTTCACAGAAATTTATAATGTTGAGCCGTGAAAATTTTTTAAAAAAAATCTACATTACATCTGTGTTTTTAGCCCCTATTTTTTTTTATTTTCACACGGGTAACAGGAGAAAGTGGACTCAAATTGTTGTGTAATTTCTCCTGAGAATGCAGCGGGAAGTGTAATTTCTCCTGAGAACGCAGGGGGAAATCTACTGTTTTGGAGCCCGGCAGTGCTTGGAAGGGAAGGAGTGACATTTTGAAATGCAGACTTTGATGGAATGGTTTGCCAGCGTCCTGTTGCATTTGAAGAGCCCCTGATGTGCCTAAACAATAGAAACCCCCCCACACGTGACGCTATGATGGAATTGATCTAGTGTTTCCTGGAATCTTTATTTTCTAATATAGTGGCATATGTGAGTAGTGTAGAGTGCATAAAGTTGGCATACGCGAGCTGTGTAGTGTACGTCAGGTTGGAATATGCGAGTTGTGCATGTCAGAAATGAATTTAGTAGTCCAAGGATGTGTGGTATCGTTTGGTGCATTCTTTTATATGCAAGCCAGGTTTGTCGGGGCAGGTGTCTCATTGATAAGTCATGTACTCATCCCCCATCTGTAACACACCGGGCACCTCTTTCACGAACTTCCTTTCTTTGACGTTTGAAGAACCTCACCGGGGAAATGTTGGTCCGGTACCATACAAGCACTTTCAGTTCCAGAAGTACTGGATTAGGGACTTGATTACCTCCTGGAACTAAAGGTATGCATTTCTGGCCCGCACATCATGAGAACATGAAAGCAGTGTACATAGCCATCTGTACGATGTGCACGGCCAGCTTCTTGTACGACACCTTGGCTTTTCTCATGGCACTCACTGTACGACTGGAGGACATGATCAGAAACATCAACTATCCCCATATTCTTTTTTTTTTTACCCCAGTACACAGTCTGGTTTGGCGCCCTGTTTAGAGGAACCTTGTACAGCGGTGGGGGTGCTGCCATTACCATGTATAGTGGTCAAGAAAAGGACATCCTACTTGTCCTTGTACTTGACCACCAGCAAGTTGCCACTACATTGTGCTCTGCTCTCATCCTTTCTGAGCAGATACCAAAATTAGCTTCTTAGGGAGGCCTCTGATTTTGCAGACAGCACCACATGCTGCGGCAGGTCAAGCAGGGAGAGACCTGAAGAGTGGAACACTGGTATAATACTTGTCTACATAGAGGTGAACCTTGATACAGCAGTGGGTGCACCAAATCCCACACAACATCCCAACTCACTGCCAGGACAGGGGGTTCAATCCGTGTGTCCTTACCTTCATAAACTCTGAAGTTATCCATGTACCCCGAGGTACTTTCACAGTTTGTAGAGCTCAATTCTGTACCTGGCCCTCTTACTGGGCAGGTTTTGCTGGAATTTGAGCCTCCATCTGAAATGTATTGGCGACTCAACCACGCAAATGTCCCTTTGGGGAACGTACACCTCTGCAAACTTCTTGCTTATGTGATTAATGACCGGTCGAACTTTGAAAAGTCAAAGTTTGGGTCATCTTGGGGAGGATATTGTGCATTATCACCGTAATGCTAAAATTTGTGGATTGCCTCAAATCATTTACGGGTCATGGCCATGCAGAACTGCAGTGCTATACAAAAAGTCAAAACTCCAATATTGCCAAAGCTCTGGCTTCTTCACTAACCCCATGTGAAGCACAGGGCCCCAAATCGTCATCGTTTTTACTGCATCTACAGGGGTCCAGTTAGAAAATAATGAAAGGTAGTTTTGTGCCAAAATTTGCTGGGCGTACAAATTTGTGTGGGCCACCATGAGGTTTACAAAATCCTCAGAGAAAAAGACCTTGAAACAGTCTATTTCTGTGAGGACGGTGGTGTCACATTGGATTCCAGATTGTGCCACAAAATCAGGAATCAGTGGCTCAATCTTGAGGAGGTGAGGACCATACGGGGTCCGTAACAGTCAGCGCTGGTTTATTTTCTGTCCTGGGGTATCTGCGTGGCAGTTCAGTGTCACTTGAGGAAGAAGAGGAGGATGAAAAATAAAAGAAGGTGGCATCCCCTCCATCCCTAACAGTGTCGGAGGCAAGGAAAATGTATGCCTCCTCTGCCAAATACCGTGATTGGCAAGAGCGGTACACTTTTCACACATGCGTTGCTTGTGTGTGCCAATTTTTTTCAGATGTGAGTTTTTGGTGTAAACATTTGTATGTAGAAGAGAAAAAAAAATAAGGAAAGAATCTAAAAAAATAAAATAAAGATATAAAAATTTGGCAAAAAAAAATAAAAAATTACCAGCAACTATCTGACATTAACCAATTATATTCAGTAAAACAAATACTGCAGTTGCCAATTACTACAGTATATTTTTACTGTCCCTAATCTAGTCATATCAACTATTCAATGATATGCGTCACCGAACAGCACTCCACGGCTATAAGACATATACACACACACACAGTACAAAATTGGAATAAAATAAACAAATAAATAAAAGCGAACAAACAAAAATAAACTGCCAAAAGTCGAGCAATCAAGTATTGATCACTGTTCGGCGGCAGAGGTGGTGGTGGGGAGAAAGCTACAGCAGCAGCACCAGCAGAAGTGATGGCACAGACTTCAAAAAGTCTGTGCCACCGTAAGTCCCAGTACAGAGAGACAGAACAGCAGTATGACCGCTCTGCACACATCCGAAGCTAGGATGAGGAAGTGCAGGGCGGTCATTCTGAGGTTAGATGGCCTCTGTGCGCTCTGACTGGTGCAATCGACGTCATTGTACGATCGAGCTGGCCCTGGTGACACAGTCGTTGCTCGGCTTCAGCCTATGATCGGTGCTGTTACAGTGGACATCAGTGTTTTAGGCAATTTCATTGGCTGTTCAGAATTTAACAGCCAATCACAGCAATTGTAGTTGTGGGGGGCAGCGCCACCTCCCCTGGGATGATGACTCCCCAGATGCCCTGCTGTAAGATTCAGCAGGCAACTTAGTGCAATCACCGCGATTGCGGAGCCGCATGAAAGATGATGTATGGATACATTCTAGGTCGGTAAGTACTTACCAACCTGGACGTATGGATACGTCCAAGGTCGTGAAGGGGTTAAAGATTTATTTTTTTATTTTTCTCCTTCCGTCTTGTAAACAACACTTACAGCCGTTCCAGCGGTGTCAACCCTGGCTCACCCAGGGATCACGTAAGATCATTAACACGTCTACCTTGAACTGTCCTCCCATCTCTCTTCTTGCTCCCTCTTTAACCGCTTACAATCTGACTTCCGGTCACACCATTCCACTGAAACTGCCCTAACTAAGGTCACCAATGACCTCTTAACCGCCAAGAGCAAGCGACACTACTCTGTCCTCCTCAACCTGTCTGCTGCCTTTGACACAGTGGACCATTCCCTATTACAGACCCTCTCATCCCTTGGCATCACAGACTTGGCCCTATCCTGGATCTCATCATACCTAACAGACCGGACATTCAGCGTCTCCCACTCACACACCACCTCCTCACCTCGCCCCCCATCTGTCGGAGTCCCACAAGACTCAGTTCAAGGGCCCCTGCTCTTCTCCATTTACACCTTTGGCCTGGGACAGCTCATAGAATCTCATGGCTTTCAGTATCAACTCTATGCTGATGACACACAGATCTACATCTCTGGACCAGATATCACCTCCCTACTAACCAGAATCCCTCAATGTCTGTCCACTATTTCATCCTGCTTCTCCGCTAGATTTCTGAAACTTAACATGGACAAAACAGAATTCATCATCTTTCCCCCATCTCACGCGACCCCCCCCCCCCCAAAGAACCTATCCATTGCAGTAAATGGCTGCCCACTCACCCCAGTCCCACAAGCTCGCTGCCTCGGGGTAATCCTTGACGCTGATCTCTCCTTCAAACCACATATCCAAGCCCTTTCCACTTCCTGCCGACTTCAACTAAAAAATATTTCACGAATCCGTACATTCCTCAACCAAGAATCTGCAAAAACCCTAGTCCATGCCCTCATCATCTCTCGCCTTGACCACTGCAACCTCCTGCTCTGTGGCCTCCCTTCTAACACTCTCGCACCCCTCCAATCTATTCTAAACTCTGCTGCCCGACTAATCCACCCGTCCCCTCGCTATTCCCCGGCCTCTCCCCTCTGTCAATCCCTTCACTGGCTCCCCATTGCCCAGAGACTCCAGTACAAAACCCTAACCATGACGTACAAAGCCATCCACAACCTGTCTCCTCCATACATCTGTGACCTCGTCTCCCGGTACTTACCTACACGCAACCTCCGATCCTCACAAGATCTCCTTCTCTACTCCCCTCTTATCTTCTCTTCCCACAATCGTATACAAGATTTCTCTCGCGTATCACCCCTACTCTGGAACCCTCTACCACAACACATAAGACTCTCGCCTACCATCGAAACCTTCAAAAAGAGCCTGAAGACCCACCTCTTCCAACAAGCCTACAACCTGCAGTAACCACCGATCGACCAAACCGCTGCATGACCAGCTCTATCCTCGCCCTTGACGCTGATCTCTCCTTCAAACCACATATCCAAGCCCTTTCCACTTCCTGCCGACTTCAACTAAAAAATATTTCACGAATCCGTACATTCCTCAACCAAGAATCTGCAAAAACCCTAGTCCATGCCCTCATCATCTCTCGCCTTGACCACTGCAACCTCCTGCTCTGTGGCCTCCCTTCTAACACTCTCGCACCCCTCCAATCTATTCTAAACTCTGCTGCCCGACTAATCCACCCGTCCCCTCGCTATTCCCCGGCCTCTCCCCTCTGTCAATCCCTTCACTGGCTCCCCATTGCCCAGAGACTCCAGTACAAAACCCTAACCATGACGTACAAAGCCATCCACAACCTGTCTCCTCCATACATCTGTGACCTCGTCTCCCGGTACTTACCTACACGCAACCTCCGATCCTCACAAGATCTCCTTCTCTACTCCCCTCTTATCTTCTCTTCCCACAATCGTATACAAGATTTCTCTCGCGTATCACCCCTACTCTGGAACCCTCTACCACAACACATAAGACTCTCGCCTACCATCGAAACCTTCAAAAAGAGCCTGAAGACCCACCTCTTCCAACAAGCCTACAACCTGCAGTAACCACCGATCGACCAAACCGCTGCATGACCAGCTCTATCCTCGCCTACTGTATTCTCACCCATCCCTTGTAGATTGTGAGCCTTCGCGGGCAGGGTCCTCTCTCCTCCTGTACCAGTTATGACTTGTATTGTTTAAGATTATTGTACTTGTTTTTATTATGTATACCCCTCCTTACATGTAAAGCACCATGGAATAAATGGCGCTATTAAAAAAATAATAATAATAATTATTATTATTATGTCACTCGGTTATGTCACTATGCCCTACTTTGGACTGAATTGACATACAGAGGAAGCGAGAGCTGTAACTTCCCTCTCATTTCCACTGAATGCCAGATTTGTCTAAGGGCTCATACTCACTTGCGCGAAACTCGGATGAGTCTCACATGTTAATACCCGGCGCTGCTGCCGGCACTCAGGAGCCGAGCGTGCGGCCGCATAGCAATACATGCCGCCGCACGCTCCGATCCTCTGTGCCAGGTGCAGTGCCGGGTATTGCCGTGTGAGACTCACCCGAGTTTCGCGCAAGTGAGTATAAGCCCTAAAAGGAGCAAGAGCGAAGCCAGTGATGACTGGCGGCTGGGAGAGCCAACGCCGACACCTCTGGAATAGCACCAATGAAAGGTGGACTAGGGACGACCACAGGAGTACAGCAGCAATCAACAGACACGCACAAAGATTACATAATATTATTATTATTATTTATTATTATTATAGCGCCATTTATTCCATGGCGCTTTACATGTGAGTACTAATATGAATATTTACTAACAAGTTTATTAAAGGATGGGAGGTAAACAGTGTATAAATAAATACAATGACACCATATACTATCACTAATACCAACTAAGTATACGCAGGTACACTTAAACAGAATAAACAGTGATATGTGAGCAAAATACAATGTGATTAACCCTTTCTAGGCATAAATCAATAAAACGATACTTTAATAATTGACTATTCGGAGCACTTTTCCTCGTAACGAGCTGAAATGCGAGGGAACCAGCACCAAACAACGTGTTGTATAGGTTTCAGTGAAAAAGCAGTTAATAAGCTTCGGGGGTCACAGGTGCTGCACCTCAAACGAACAACGTTGTACAAAATCCAACCAAAAGAGATGAAAAGGTGGCACTCTGATCAGGTAAAAAAATGTCTTTAACATAGAAAATTAACACGTGGATGCAGGGAGGCGGGTACATCAGTGGACGACTGCCGTTTTGCGTCAGTCGGACGGCCGTGAAAATCAGTAGAATCGAAACACCGTGCACGGACTGGCTGGTGGCTGCCCCGACCAGAGCGTGAGGGCTTTTAGGCGAGATGAATCGGTGCTGCACTCTGGAGTGTGGAGTCGGGAGTCAAGGAAACTGAGGAGTCAGAGTTTGGCTTACCGACTCCACGGCCATGCTTTAACCCTTTAATGACCAGAGGTATTTTTGCATTTTCATTTTTTTGCTCCCCTTCTTCCCAGAGCCATAACTTTTTTGGTCAAAATGGCCATGTGAGGGCTGGTTTTTGCGGGACGAGTTGTTCTTTTGAACAACACCATTGGTTTTAACATATCATGTACTAGAAAATTGGGAACTAAATTCCATGTGATGTGAAATTGCAAAAAAAGTGCAATCCCACACTTTTTATTTTTTTATTTTTACAATGTTCACTAAATGCTAAAACTGACCTGCCATTATGATTCTCCAGGACATTACGAGTTCTCAGACACCAAACATGTATAGGTTCTTTTTTATTTCAGTGGTGAAAAAAAATTCCAAATTTCGTTAAAAAAAAAAGCCTCCATTTTTTGTGATCTCGGGTTGATTGAGGGCTTATTTTTTGCGTGCCAAGCTGGTGTTTTTAATTATGCCATTTTGGAGCAGATATGTTCCTTTGATCGCCCATTATTGCATTTTATTGCAATGTTGCGTCGACCAAAAAAAAGTAATTCTGGCATTTTCACTTTATTTCTCGTTACGATGTTTAACGATCGGGTTAAATATTTATACTGATAGATCGGATGCTTCTGAAAGCAGCGATTCCAAATATGTCTATGTTTTAATTCTTTTGTGGTTTTATTTTGAATGGGGCAAAAGTGGGGCGATTTAAACTTTTTATATTTTGTCATATTTTTAAAAACTTTTTTTTTTTTTTTTAAACTTTTTGCATGCTTCAATATTCTCCATGTGAGACTAGAAGCTGCACTTGTCCGATCAGCTCTGCTACATACAGGCGATGATCAGATTACCTGTATGTAGCTGAATTGCTCACTTGCTATCAGCACTGACCACCCGGTGACGCTCATAGCAGTCTGGAAATAACAATCAGAGGTCTGCTGGAGACCTCTGGTAGTCATGCCAACCCATCGGTGACCCGCGATCACGTGACAGGGTCACCAATGAGTGGAATTTCCAGCTCGCTTGCCGGAAGCGTGAGTTAAATGCCACTGTCAGAGATTGACAGCGGCATTTAACTAGTTAACAGCCGCGGGTGGATCGCGATTCCAGCTGCGGCTGTTAGAGGCACATGTCAGCTGTTCAAAACAGCTGACATTTGCCAGAAAAGATGTGGGCTCATCACCGGAGCTCACAAAGGGATGGAGACAGGCATTGGCATACCATTACGCCCGATGTCAGAAAGGGGTTAAAGACAAATTATTTTTTTAGAAACAAGTAGTTTGATGCACTCTGGTGCAACCATGCACTGTTCCAGCACTGCTTCTGCCCCTGGTCTCTGTTGATATGATACAGTGATGACTTAATAACTACAGCACAAGAGACCACTACAGCCAATCTCTGGGCTCTGTGGTGATGCAGAGGCAGCGGTCACACGAGCAGTAGTTATGACATAACCGCTGCAGGCAGTGAAGGAACCAGCAGTGCAGCAGCATAGGGTGGGTATAATCCAAATTTGTTATCTTTCACCTTGACAAGCTTATGCATACAGAAATTATATATATATATATTTTTTTTTTTTTTTTTTTTTTTATTTACAGTACATAGTTACATGGGTTGAAAGAAAAAAAAAAAAAAAAAAAAAGACCTAGGTCCATCAAGTTCAACCTTTCTCCACCAACTGTACATTGTGTCACTAAATTATCTATAACCCGCAATGTTACGCATACCTCCCAACTTTTGAAGATGGGAAAGAGGGATAAAGCAGTAAATTTTAGGCCACGCCTCTGACCACACCCATTCATAATTAGTCACACCCATATCCACGACCCAACCACACCCATTTAGCACTGCCGATCACACTGTTTCATATACAATTATAAACAAAAAAATATGGCCACACAGTGCCCCATACTGTATAATGACCGCACATTACGCTCCATACTGTATAATGACCGCACATGACGCTCCATACTGTATAATGACCCCACATGACGCTCAATACTGTATACTGGCCGCACATGATGCTCCATACTGTATACTGGCCGCACATGATGCTCCATACTGTATAATGACCGCACATGATGCTCCATACTGTATAATGACCGCACATGATGCTTAATACTGTATACTGACCCCCCTCCTGTATGCATGGCTCATATTCCCCCCCCCACCCTATGCATGGCTCATATTCCCCCCCCTCCCACCCTATGCATGGCTCATATTCCCCCCCCTCCCACCCTATGCATGGCTCATATTCCCCCCCCCCTCCCACCCTATGCATGGCTCATATTCCCCCCCCCTCCCACCCTATGCATGGCTCATATTCCCCCCCCTCCCACCCTATGCATGGCTCATATTCCCCCCCTCCCACCCTATGCATGGCTCATATTCCCCCCCCTCCCACCCTATGCATGGCTCATATTCCCCCCCCTCCCACCCTATGCATGGCTCATATTCCCCCCCCTCCCACCCTATGCATGGCTCATATTCACCCCCTCCCACCCTATGCATGGCTCATATTCCCCCCCCTCCCACCCTATGCATGGCTCATATTTACCCCCCTCCCACCCTATGCATGGCTCATATTTCCCCCCCCCCACCCTATGCATGGCTCATATTTCCCCCCCCCTATGCATGGCTCATATTTCCCCCTCCTGTATGATGCATGGCTCATATTCCCCCCCCCCGCTCCCATCTTGAATGGCGACAGCGCGGCTTACCGTCCTCCTTCATCCCCCCTACCCTGTCCCCCGTCCCTCATACTTACCTGTTCCTCACCGCGCGGTCATCCCTCTCGCACTGTGTCCCGACTCCCGGCTCAGCACCTTCTTCCTGGGTGAGCGGTCATGTGATACTGCTTATTATAGGTCATGAATATGCGCATATTCATGACCTTAAATGAGCGGTACCACGTGACCGCTCATTCAGGAGCGCTGCAGAAGCCGAGACCAGCCATCGCTGGAGCAGGGTGAGTATTGTCTTCAAGGAGGTTGTCTTCAAGGAGGGTGGGTGGGATGCGGGCGGGCGGGGGGTGACCCAACTTTTATTAAAAAAAAAAAAACAGCCACAAACCTTGCTCAGGTGCCGCCCCCTGCATTGTCCCCGCCCTAGGCACGTAGTGTGGGACAACTAATGTCCCTCCCGGGATCACGGGGCTGTCAAAATCAGGACAGTCCCGCGGGATCCGGGACGGTTGGGAGGTATGATGTTACGTGTATTGGATCATCCAGCCCTTTCTTAAAAGCTGCCATTACTACCTCTTGTGGTCGGCATTCCACAGTCTGACTGCTCTAACTGTAATGAACCCTTTCCTATTTAGATGCCAGAATCGCCTTTCTTCCACCCGTAATGAATGCACCCTGATCCTCAGTATGGTCTTGAAAGGAATAAGTCATGTGCCAGTGTTTTGTACTGGCCACACATATATTTATACATGCAAATGAAATCTCCTCTGAGGAGTCTTTTACCTAAACTAAACAAGCTCAACTTTTCCAAACTCTCCTCATATGAGATGCCTTCCATCCCTTGTAATAATCCAGTTGTCCACCTTTGAACTGACTAATTTCTGAATGTACTTTTTAAAATGCGGAGCCCAAAACTGGATCCCATATTCTAGGTGTAGTCTCACATATCTTGAAAAAAAGCTTTACAAGGGAACTGGGTACATCCAAAAACACCTTGAGAAATATTGGTAGTTTAGTGGTAAATAGAATTTTAATCATATCAGGCTATATTGCACACGCTGAAGATTTGACTGTGGAATTTTCTGTGCAGATTCTGCATTTCGTGGCAGAAAACACAGGTCAGAATCAGCTCTTTTTTTGGTATGTGTACACATTGCAGATTTTTGTGCGGATTTCTTCCCTTTTTCTCCCCTGCAGATTTCTATTATGGAATGGGTGCAGAAACGCAGCAGATCTGCACAAAGAATTGACATGCTCCTTTTTTGAATCTGCTGTGTTTTCCGTGCACATTTTTCCACACCATTAGCACAGCATTTTTTTTTTTTGCCATTGATTTACATTGTACTGTAAAACACTTGCAGATCTACAGCGTTTCTGCGTGGAAAAAACGCTGCAGATCTGCAATGTGTGCACATACCCTAAGGTGGGCTTACTGTAACAACGTTTTTTTTCTCCATGCAACTGCTCACCTTCCAATATCAGGGCGATGGTACAGTCTCCACTCACTACACAGTCTAAAGGGGTCCTGGGCGTTATACATTAATCACAAAGCCAACAAGTAACCCCCCGTCCCCCCCAAAAAAAATTTTTAAATTAACATTCTTCATTGATGCAAGTTTACAACAAAACAATGCGTGAACACAAAATGAACAGTGCCGGTAAGCTGGCTACACAGGATTTAAACGCCATTTACATGCAGCTGAACCTCACATCCACAGGTAATTAATGTTTCTTGAGATGACAGGTTCCCTTTAAAGCAGAACTGTCACCAGATAATATAAACCGCATACATTATTAAATAGATCATGTGGACTTAATGACACTGGTGTACTTACTTTGTATGTAACTGTCAGAAAGGCTATGTATGATCATTTCTGAATGTTTACCTCTCGGATATTAAAAAGACCAATTAATGAGTCCAGAAAGAAATTTACTGGTTATCTTTGATTGCCAGCTACTATGAACAGATCACTTACTACAAAAGTGGTGGAAAAAAAGCAGGAAAAAAATACAAAATACTTCCTAAGTATCTACTTGTGGCTTTGGCTCAAAAAGCTGCAAGAAAAAGTGCATGTGTGATTCCAGCCTTACACAAGCTACAGCAAATTTAAGGCAATGAAGAAATGATTGCCTCAATAACATTGTTCTCATATGACAATGTGTTGAAATAATTTATCAACAAGTTGGGAAATCATCTCTGCAGATATCTGCTATATTTGTTGTTTGTACACGGCTCTTGGCAGGGTTTGGAGCCCATGAACACCAATCACTATGATGGAATTTTCTGAGACTGTCCATGCCCTGGACATAATTTTTTGTGTGTGCGTAAGTAAATGATGACTTTAGTACAGGGGAGGGCAATTAATTTTCCCGAGGGGCCACAAGAGAGCCACTGACTGTTGAGGAGGGCCGAACCCATAGGCTGAAGATATTTGTACCCAATATTAATTATAATAATTTTGTATTAATATTAATTGTATCGCTTAATATTGAGAAACTAAAGGGGTTGTCCACAACTAGGAAAACCCCTTCTTCATCTAAATGTTTGAGGCCGATAAGCTTTTTTTATGTTATACTCACCTCTCGTGCTGGCTCTCGTGTGGCTGTTGTGACATGTGACCCTGGCGCCCAATCAGCGCTGACGTCACTGTCCCCGCGTTCTGACAAATCAAATATGAAGAGGAAACCAGGGCGGCAGCTCTTCCTCTTCATGTTCAATTCAACAGGAGGAGGGGACAGTGACGTCAGTGCTGATTGGGCGCCGGGGTCACGTGTCACAACAGCACGGCTGCCCCAGGGATAGCAAGTGCCAACACCACGGGAACGGCACGAGGAGGGGAGGCGAGTACAACCTTTTTTATTTTACTGGGCCAAGTGCGGGGTAGGAGGAGAAGTTGTCCAAGAAGTGGACGAAGTATGTTGACATCCTCCTATATACACACCGTATAATCCACCAAAAACACCCTCTATATACCGTATGATCCCCCATATAGTCCTATGTATACAATATGAGCATCCGCATATCCTCTATAGACAATATGAGCCACCATATAGCCTCTCTATACAATATGAGCCCCACATCAGCTCCTTTTTTCAGCTACTACTGGTCATAGGACTAAGTGACTGAAATCACTTATGCATGACCACAGGCTGGTAGCGACAGCGCTCCATTACTGAGTGGGCAGCGACAAGCATGAGCAGAGGCTGGCAGTGACCGCTCTCCATTACTGACTGGGCAGCAACATGCACGACCACAGACTGCACTCCATCACCAATTGGGCATCGACACGCATGAGCACAGGCTGGCAGTGACAGCGCTCCATTACTGACTGGGAAGTGACACGCATGACCACAGGCTGGCAGTGACAGCGCTACTGCCCTCCATTACTGACTGGGCAGTGACACGCATGAGCACAGGCTGGCAGTGACAGCGCTCCATTACTGACTGGGCAGTGACACACATGACCACAGGCTGGCAGTGACAGCGCTACTGCCCTCCATTACTGACTGGGCAGCGACAAGCATGAGCACAGGCAGGCAGTGACAGCGCTGCATTACTGACTGGGCAGCAGCACACATGACCACAGGATGGTAGCGACAGCGCTCCATTACTGAGTGGGCAGCAACACGCATGACCACAGGCTGGCAGTGACAGCGCTACTGCCCTCCATTACTGACTGGGCAGCGACAAGCATGAGCACAGGCAGGCAGTGACAGCGCTCCATTACTGACTGGCTAGCAACACACATGAGCAGAGGCTGCACTCCATCACCAATTGGGCATCGACACGCATGACCACAGGCTGGCAGTGACAGCGCTACTGCCCTCCATTACTGACTGGGCATCGATACGCATGAGCACAGGCTGGCAGTGACAACGCTCCATTACTGACTGGGCAGCGACACACATGACCACAGGCTGGTAGCGACAGCGCTTCATTACTGAGTGGGCAGCGACAAGCATGAGCACAGACTGCACTCCATCACCACGCATGAGCACAGGCTGGCAGTGACAGCGCTCCATTACTGACTGGGCAGTGACACATGACCACAGGCTGGCAGCGTCAGCGCTCCATTACTGACTGGGCAGTGACACACATGAGCACAGGCTGACAGTGACAGCGCTCCATTACTGACTGGGCAGTGACACACATGACCACAGGCTGACAGTGACAGCGCTCCATTACTGACTGGGCAGTGACACACATGACCATAGGCTGGCAGCGACAGCGCTCCATTACTGGCTGGGCAGTGACAGCGCTCCATTACTGGCTGGGCAGTGACACACATGACCACAGGCTGACAGCACTCCATTACTGAGTGGGCAGTGACAGGAATGACCACAGGCTGGCAGCGGCAGCACTCCATTACTGACTGGGCAGTGACCAGCATCACCACAGGTTGGCAGTGACAGCGCTCCATTACTGGCTGGGCAGTGACAGCGCTCCATTACTGACTGGGCAGTGACATGCATAACCACAGGTTGGCAGTGACAGCGCTCCATTACTGGCTGGGCAGTGACAGCGCTCCATTACTGGCTGGGCAGTGACACGCATAACCACAGGCTGGCAGTGACAGCGCTCCATTACTGACTGGGCAGTGACAGCGCTCCATTACTGACTGGGCAGTGATAGCCCTCCATTACTGACTGGGCAGCGACACACATGACCACAGGCTGGCAGTGACAGCGCTCCATTACTGACTGGGCAGCGACATGCATGACCACAGGCTGGCAGCGACAGCGCTCCATTACTGACTGGGCAGCGACAAGCATGAGCACAGGCTGGCAGCGCTCCATTACTGACTGGGCAGCGACACATATGAGCAGAGGCTGGCAGTGACAGCGCTCCATTACTGACTGGTAGTGACACACATGACCACAGGCTGGCAGTGACAGCGCTCCATTACTGACTGGGCAGTGACACACATGACCACAGGCTGGCAGTGACAGCGCTCCATTACTGACTGGGCAGTGACACACATGACCACAGGCTGGCAGTGACAGCGCTCCATTACTGGCTGGGCAGTGACAGCGCTCCATTACTGACTGGGCAGCGACACACATGACCACAGGCTGGCAGTGACAGCGCTCCATTACTGGCTGGGCAGTGACAGCGCTCCATTACTGGCTGGGCAGCGACACACATGACCACAGGCTGGCAGTGACAGCGCTCCATTACTGGCTGGGCAGTGACAGCGCTCCATTACTGACTGGGCAGCGACACACATGACCACAGGCTGGCAGTGACAGCGCTCCATTACTGGCTGGGCAGCGACACACATGACCACAGGCTGGCAGTGACAGCGCTCCATTACTGGCTGGGCAGCGACACATATGACCACAGGCTGGCAGTGACAGCGCTCCATTACTGGCTGGGCAGTGACAGCGCTCCATTACTGGCTGGGCAGCGACACATATGACCACAGGCTGGCAGTGACAGCGCTCCATTACTGGCTGGGCAGCGACACACATGACCACAGGCTGGCAGTGACAGCGCTCCATTACTGACTGGGCAGTGACACACATGACCACAGGCTGGCAGTGACAGCGCTCCATTACTGGCTGGGCAGTGACAGCGCTCCATTACTGACTGGCAGTGACAGCGCTCCATCACTGACTGGGCAGTGACACACATGACCACAGGCTGGCAGTGACAGCGCTCCATTACTGGCTGGGCAGTGACAGCGCTCCATTATTGGCTGGGCAGTGACAGCGCTCCATTACTGGCTGGGCAGTGACAGCGCTCCATTATTGGCTGGGCAGTGACAGCGCTCCATTACTGGCTGGCAGTGACAGCGCTCCATTACTGGCGGGCAGTGACACACATGACCACAGGCTGACAGTGACAGCGCTCCATTACTGACTGGGCAGTGACACACATGACCATAGGCTGGCAGCGACAGCGCTCCATTACTGGCTGGGCAGTGACAGCGCTCCATTACTGACTGGGCAGTGACACACATGACCACAGGCTGACAGCACTCCATTACTGAGTGGGCAGTGACAGGAATGACCACAGGCTGGCAGCGGCAGCACTCCATTACTGACTGGGCAATGACCAGCATCACCACAGGTTGGCAGTGACAGCGCTCCATTACTGGCTGGGCAGTGACAGCGCTCCATTACTGACTGGGCAGTGACATGCATAACCACAGGTTGGCAGTGACAGCGCTCCATTACTGGCTGGGCAGTGACAGCGCTCCATTACTGGCTGGGCAGTGACACGCATAACCACAGGCTGGCAGTGACAGCGCTCCATTACTGACTGGGCAGTGACAGCGCTCCATTACTGACTGGGCAGTGATAGCCCTCCATTACTGACTGGGCAGCGACACACATGACCACAGGCTGGCAGTGACAGCGCTCCATTACTGACTGGGCAGCGACATGCATGACCACAGGCTGGCAGCGACAGCGCTCCATTACTGACTGGGCAGCGACAAGCATGAGCACAGGCTGGCAGCGCTCCATTACTGACTGGGCAGCGACACATATGAGCAGAGGCTGGCAGTGACAGCGCTCCATTACTGACTGGTAGTGACACACATGACCACAGGCTGGCAGTGACAGCGCTCCATTACTGACTGGGCAGTGACACACATGACCACAGGCTGGCAGTGACAGCGCTCCATTACTGACTGGGCAGTGACACACATGACCACAGGCTGGCAGTGACAGCGCTCCATTACTGGCTGGGCAGTGACAGCGCTCCATTACTGACTGGGCAGCGACACACATGACCACAGGCTGGCAGTGACAGCGCTCCATTACTGGCTGGGCAGCGACACACATGACCACAGGCTGGCAGTGACAGCGCTCCATTACTGGCTGGGCAGTGACAGCGCTCCATTACTGACTGGGCAGCGACACACATGACCACAGGCTGGCAGTGACAGCGCTCCATTACTGGCTGGGCAGCGACACACATGACCACAGGCTGGCAGTGACAGCGCTCCATTACTGGCTGGGCAGTGACAGCGCTCCATTACTGGCTGGGCAGCGACACATATGACCACAGGCTGGCAGTGACAGCGCTCCATTACTGGCTGGGCAGCGACACACATGACCACAGGCTGGCAGTGACAGCGCTCCATTACTGACTGGGCAGTGACACACATGACCACAGGCTGGCAGTGACAGCGCTCCATTACTGGCTGGGCAGTGACAGCGCTCCATTACTGACTGGCAGTGACAGCGCTCCATTACTGACTGGGCAGTGACACACATGACCACAGGCTGGCAGTGACAGCGCTCCATTACTGGCTGGGCAGTGACAGCGCTCCATTACTGACTGGGCAGCGACACACATGACCACAGGCTGGCAGTGACAGCGCTCCATTACTGGCTGGGCAGCGACACATATGACCACAGGCTGGCAGTGACAGCGCTCCATTACTGGCTGGGCAGTGACAGCGCTCCATTACTGGCTGGGCAGCGACACATATGACCACAGGCTGGCAGTGACAGCGCTCCATTACTGGCTGGGCAGCGACACACATGACCACAGGCTGGCAGTGACAGCGCTCCATTACTGACTGGGCAGTGACACACATGACCACAGGCTGGCAGTGACAGCGCTCCATTACTGGCTGGGCAGTGACAGCGCTCCATTACTGACTGGCAGTGACAGCGCTCCATTACTGACTGGGCAGTGACACACATGACCACAGGCTGGCAGTGACAGCGCTCCATTACTGGCTGGGCAGTGACAGCGCTCCATTATTGGCTGGGCAGTGACAGCGCTCCATTACTGGCTGGGCAGTGACAGCGCTCCATTATTGGCTGGGCAGTGACAGCGCTCCATTACTGGCTGGCAGTGACAGCGCTCCATTACTGGCGGGCAGTGACAGCGCTCCATTACTGGCGGGCAGTGACAGCGCTCCATTACTGGCTGGCAGTGACAGCGCTCCATTACTGGCTGGGCAGTGACAGCGCTCCATTACTGGCTGGCAGTGACAGCGCTCCATTACTGGCTGGCAGTGACAGCGCTCCATTACTGGCTGGGCAGTGACAGCGCTCCATTACTGGCTGGCAGTGACAGCGCTCCATTACTGGCTGGGCACACACATGACCACAGGCTGGCTCCATTACTGAGTGGGCAGCGTTCTCAGTCATGCACATAGCGCAATGTAATCATTAACGAGGCCAGGCGAGTAAACAAGCTGTGGCCGTCCGCAGTGACTGTCGGCAGCAGAGCAGCGTCCCTCCCCGGCAGCAGGGCCCCGACCCCTCCCCCGCTGTTTACCATCTCGACCGAAACTAGCATTGCGGCCTGGTGCCGAGCGCCTCACAGCAGCCTCCATGTTGGCCGCGCCGCCTGTGTGTATGCGCGGCTGCGGTGTGCAGTATAACCAGGCAGCAGCGAAATAAAAGCTCAGAGCAACAGTGACTGTGTATTGCATCAAGGCTCGGCCATTGCTCTCCACATGCGGGTACAGAAGCCCCGCCATACCATACGCGTCCAGCACAACCGCTCACCGCACAGGCACATGACAGCGCACATCGTACTCACTTTTTCCACTGCTTTGACCGCAAAGAATCAGAATGACGGTGAAGCCTGCCAAGAGAATGCAGTAGCTTGGTTTTCTCCGTGCGGGGTTATTATTGGGGTGCCCCACACCCCCCATGACATCCTGTCCCATGCCAAGCCTTCTCCCAGCGGGTGGTCCTGGCTCCCAGCGATCACTCTGCGCCCCCGATAGATGCTCCGAGAGGGGCTCTATAAGGTGATCCTTCGCATGATGTGGCAGCACGGTCAGCCCCAGGCCCCGCTTATATCGCCTTCCCCTCTGCAGCGATCAGTCACGTTGTTTTATTTCCTTCCTGAAAAATACAGGTTTCTAACAAGCCAAAATATACGGCAGAAAAATGACTTCCTGGAGCAGGAAAGAGAAATGCAGCTTTTTATTAGTATTCGCCTCCCAGGCTGAAATTAGCAGAGGGAAAAGACGGTCACATCAACAATGCGGGGGCTGCGTGTGAATTCTTAGCTGGGCCTGGTGCGGGGTCCTGCAGGCTCGGTCTCCAGAGGTGTCCCCAGCCAGATAGGACGTGCGGGGCCCCCACCCTGCGCTCCTGCGTGTCCTCTTCTCGCCCCAGAGCAGGCTAAACACCAGGAAAATGCGTCCGAGCCGAGGAAATTGGCTCCCAAGCTAGACATGTATTACTAGTTCTTGCAAAGTCTCTAGTCTCGCCCCCCTCCTTCCAACCAGTATCCAACCAGTAAACAAGAGCTGTTAGTCAGCTGGGAAAGGAGGGAGCTGGTGGAACATGTGGCGTGGAGCCGCCCCTGCTGGAATGGCTGCTGTCCTCTCACAGTACATAGGGCCAGGCTGGAATGGCTGCTGTCCTCTCACTGTACATAGGGCCAGGCTGGAATGGCTGCTGTCCTCTCACACTGTACATAGGGCAAGGCTGGAATGGCTGCTGTCCTCTCACTGTACACAGAGCCAGGCTGGAATGGCTGCTGTCCTCTCACTGTACATAGGGCCAGGCTGGAATGGCTGCTGTCCTCTCACAGTACATAGGGCCAGGCTGGAATGGCTGCTGTTCTCTCACAGTACATAGGGCCAGGCTGGAATGGCTGTTGCCCTCTCACTATACATGGGGCCAGGCTGGAATGGCTGCTGTCCTCTCACTGTACATAGGGCCAGGCTAGAATGGCTGCTGTCCTCTCACACTGTACACAGAGCCAGGCTGGAATGGCTGCTGTCCTCTCACTGTACACAGAGCCAGGCTGGAGTGGCTGCTGTCCTCTCACTATACATGGGGCCAGGCTGGAATGGCTGCTGTCCTCTCACTGTACATAGGGCCAGGCTGGAATGGCTGCTGTCCTCTCACACTGTACACAGAGCCAGGCTGGAATGGCTGCTGTTCTCTCACTGTACACAGAGCCAGGCTGGAATGGCTGCTGTCCTCTCACTGTACATAGGGCCAGGCTGGAATGGCTGCTGTCCTCTCACTGTACACAGAGCCAGGCTGGAATGGCTGCTGTCCTCTCACTGTACATATGGCCAGGCTGGAATGGCTGCTGTCCTCTCACTGTACACAGAGCCAGGCTGGAATGGCTGCTGTCCTCTCACACTGTACATGGGGCAAGGCTGGAATGGCTACTGTCCTCTCACTGTACATGGGGCCAGGCTGGAATGGCTGCTGTCCTCTCACACTGTACATAGGGCCAGGCTGGAATGGCTGCTGTTCTCTCACTGTACATGGGGCCAGGCTGGAATGGCTGCTGTTCTCTCACACTGTACATAGGGCCAGGCTGGAATGGCTACTGTCCTCTCACTGTACATAGGGCCAGGCTGGAATGGCTGCTGTCCTCTCACACTGTACATAGGGCAAGGCTGGAATGGCTGCTGTCCTCTCACTGTACACAGAGCCAGGCTGGAATGGCTGCTGTCCTCTCACAGTACATAGGGCCAGGCTGGAATGGCTGCTGTTCTCTCACAGTACATAGGGCCAGGCTGGAATGGCTGTTGCCCTCTCACTATACATGGGGCCAGGCTGGAATGGCTGCTGTCCTCTCACTGTACATAGGGCCAGGCTAGAATGGCTGCTGTCCTCTCACACTGTACACAGAGCCAGGCTGGAATGGCTGCTGTCCTCTCACTGTACACAGAGCCAGGCTGGAGTGGCTGCTGTCCTCTCACTATACATGGGGCCAGGCTGGAATGGCTGCTGTCCTCTCACTGTACATAGGGCCAGGCTGGAATGGCTGCTGTCCTCTCACACTGTACACAGAGCCAGGCTGGAATGGCTGCTGTTCTCTCACTGTACACAGAGCCAGGCTGGAATGGCTGCTGTCCTCTCACTGTACATAGGGCCAGGCTGGAATGGCTGCTGTCCTCTCACTGTACACAGAGCCAGGCTGGAATGGCTGCTGTCCTCTCACTGTACATATGGCCAGGCTGGAATGGCTGCTGTCCTCTCACTGTACACAGAGCCAGGCTGGAATGGCTGCTGTCCTCTCACACTGTACATGGGGCAAGGCTGGAATGGCTACTGTCCTCTCACTGTACATGGGGCCAGGCTGGAATGGCTGCTGTCCTCTCACACTGTACATAGGGCCAGGCTGGAATGGCTGCTGTTCTCTCACTGTACATGGGGCCAGGCTGGAATGGCTGCTGTTCTCTCACACTGTACATAGGGCCAGGCTGGAATGGCTACTGTCCTCTCACTGTACATGGGGCCAGGCTGGAATGGCTGCTGTCCTCTCACACTGTACATAGGGCCAGGCTGGAATGGCTGCTGTTCTCTCACTGTACATGGGGCCAGGCTGGAATGGCTGCTGTTCTCTCACACTGTACATAGGGCAAGGCTGGAATGGCTGCTGTCCTCTCACTGTACATAGGGCCAGGCTGGAATGGCTGCTGTCCTCTCACTGAACATAGGGCCATGGTGGAATGGCTGCTGTCCTCTCACTGTACATAGGGCCAGGCTGGAATGGCTGCTGTCCTCTCACTGAACATAGTACATAGGGCCAGGCTGGAATGGCTGCTGTCCTCTCACTGAACATAGGGCCATGGTGGAATGGCCGCTGTCCTCTCACTGTACATAGGGCCAGGCTGGAATGGCTGCTGTCCTCTCACTATACATGGGGCCAGGCTGGAATGGCTGCTGTTCTCTCACAGTACATAGGGCCAGGCTGGAATGGCTGCTGTCCTCTCACTGTACATAGGGCCAGGCTGGAATGGCTGCTGTCCTCTCACTGTACATAGGGCCAGGCTGGAATGGCTGCTGTCCTCTCACACTGTACATAGGGCAAGGCTGGAATGGCTGCTGTCCTCTCACTGTACACAGAGCCAGGATGGAATGGCTGCTGTCCTCTCACTATACATGGGGCCAGGCTGGAATGGCTGCTGTCCTCTCACACTGTACATAGGGCCAGGCTGGAATGGCTGCTGTCCTCTCACTGTACACAGAGCCAGGCTGGAATGGCTGCTGTCCTCTCACTATGCATGGGGCCAGGCTGGAATGGCTGCTGTCCTCTCACTGTACATAGGGCCATGCTGGAATGGCTGCTGTCCTCTCACTGTACACAGAGCCAGGCTGGAATGGCTGCTGTCCTCTCACTGTACATAGGGCCAGGCTGGAATGGCTGCTGTTCTCTCACAGTACATAGGGCCAGGCTGGAATGGCTGTTGCCCTCTCACTATACATGGGGCCAGGCTGGAATGGCTGCTGTCCTCTCACTGTACATAGGGCCAGGCTGGAATGGCTGCTGTTCTCTCACTATACATGGGGCCAGGCTGGAATGGCTGCTGTCCTCTCACACTGTACACAGAGCCAGGCTGGAATGGCTGCTGTCCTCTCACTGTACACAGAGCCAGGCTGGAATGGCTGCTGTCCTCTCACTATACATGGGGCCAGGCTGGAATGGCTGCTGTCCTCTCACACTGTACATAGGGCCAGGCTGGAATGGCTGCTGTCCTCTCACTGTACATAGGGCCAGGCTGGAATGGCTGTTGCCCTCTCACTATACATGGGGCCAGGCTGGAATGGCTGCTGTCCTCTCACACTGTACATGGGGCCAGGCTGGAATGGCTGCTGTCCTCTCACAGTACATGGGGCCAGGCTGGAATGGCTGCTGTTCTCTCACACTGTACATAGGGCAAGGCTGGAATGGCTGCTGTCCTCTCACTGTACACAGAGCCAGGCTGGAATGGCTGCTGTCCTCTCACTGTACATATGGCCAGGCTGGAATGGCTGCTGTCCTCTCACTGTACACAGAGCCAGGCTGGAATGGCTGCTGTCCTCTCACACTGTACATAGGGCCAGGCTGGAATGGCTGCTGTTCTCTCACTGTACATGGGGCCAGGCTGGAATGGCTGCTGTTCTCTCACACTGTACATAGGGCCAGGCTGGAATGGCTACTGTCCTCTCACTGTACATGGGGCCAGGCTGGAATGGCTGCTGTCCTCTCACACTGTACATAGGGCCAGGCTGGAATGGCTGCTGTTCTCTCACTGTACATGGGGCCAGGCTGGAATGGCTGCTGTTCTCTCACACTGTACATAGGGCCAGGCTGGAATGGCTGCTGTCCTCTCACTGTACATAGGGCCAGGCTGGAATGGCTGCTGTCCTCTCACTGAACATAGGGCCATGGTGGAATGGCTGCTGTCCTCTCACTGTACATAGGGCCAGGCTGGAATGGCTGCTGTCCTCTCACTGAACATAGTACATAGGGCCAGGCTGGAATGGCTGCTGTCCTCTCACTGAACATAGGGCCATGGTGGAATGGCCGCTGTCCTCTCACTGTACATAGGGCCAGGCTGGAATGGCTGCTGTCCTCTCACTATACATGGGGCCAGGCTGGAATGGCTGCTGTTCTCTCACAGTACATAGGGCCATGCTGAAATGGCTGCTGTCCTCTCCCTGTACATAGGGCCAGGCTGGAATGGCTGCTGTCCTCTCACTGTACATAGGGCCAGGCTGGAATGGCTGCTGTCCTCTCACAGTACATAGGGCCAGGCTGGAATGGCTGCTGTCCCCTCACTGTACATAGGGCCAGGCTGGAATGGCTGCTGCCCTCTCACTGTACATAGGGCCATGCTGGAATGGCTGCTGTGTCCTCTCACTGTACACAGAGCCAGGCTGGAATGGCTGCTGTCCCCTCACTGTACACAGAGCCAGGCTAGAATGGCTGCTGTCCCCTAACTGTACATAGGGCCAGGCTGGAATGGCTGCTGTCCTCTCACTGTACAAAGGGCCAGGCTAGAATGGCTGCTGTCCTCTAAATGTACATAGGGCAAGGCTGGAATGGCTGCTGTCCGCTCACTGTACATAGGCCCAGGCTGCAATGGCTGCTGTCCCCTCACTGTACATAGGGCCAGGCTGGAATGCCTGCTGTCCTCTCACTGTACAAAGGGCCAGGCTAGAATGGCTGCTGTCCCATAACGGTACATAGGGCCAGGCTGGAATGGCTGCTGTCCTCTCCCTGTACATAGGGCCGGGATGGAATGGCTGCTGTCCCCTCACTGTACATAGGGCCATGCTGGAATGGCTACTGTCCTCTCACTGTACATAGGGCCATGCTGAAATGGCTGCTGTCCCCTCACTGTACATAGGGCCATGCTGGAATGGCTACTGTCCTCTCACTGTACATAGGGCCATGCTGGAATGGCTACTGTCCTCTCACTGTACATAGGGCCATGCTGGGATGCCTGCTGTTCTCTCACTATACGTAGGGCCATGCTGGAATGGCTGCTGTCCCCTCACTATACATAGGGCCATGCTGGAGTGGCTACTGTCCTCTCACTGAACATAGGGCCATGCTGGAATGGCTGCTGTCCTCTCACTGAACATAGGGCCATGGTGGAATGGCTACTGTCCTCTCACTGTACATAGGGCCATGCTGGAATGCCTGCTGTCCTCTCACTATACATAGGTACATGCTGGAATGGCTACTGTCCCCTCACTATACGTAGGGCCATGCTGGAATGGCTGCTGTCCCCTCACTATATATAGGGCCATGCTGGAATGGCTGCTGTCCCCTCACTATACATAGGGCCATGCTGGAATGCCTGCTGCTCTCTCACTGTACATAGGGCCAGGCTGGAATGGCTCCTGTCCTCGCACAGTGCAAGTGTGTGGTATTATTCGGTTACTATGTGGTGGTAATTGTTGTGAACTCTGTTCTGGAACTCCCTCCTGTGGTCAGGAATGGTATTTCTGTGAGTTCTGTCCATGGGTTCCCTCTGGTGGCTGAAAGTGGAGCTGCTGGTCTGGAGGTGGCTTCCTCAGCTGCATCGTTTAAGACTGGGCTGGTTCCTCTATTTAACTCTGCTCAGATCGTTACCTGATGCCAGTTGTCAATGTATCTGTACTGGTTCAGATCTCACTTGGATCTCCTGATGACCTGTCTACTTCAGCAGAAGCTAAGTCCCTGTTAAGCTCATTTGTTGTTCATTTGTGTGCTGAATATATTTCTGAGTACCTGCTAAGTTTTGTCCAGCTGGCTATCATGATATTGTCTCGCTAGCTGGAAGCTCTGGGTTGCAGAGTGGCACCTACCACGCCGTGACTCGGCGCGGGGTGTTTCTTGCTCACTCTGCTTGGCTTTTTGTAGTTTTTTGTGCTGACCGCAAAGATCCCTTTATCTATCTTCTGTCTATTTAGTAAGTCGGGCCTCCTTTGCTGAAACCTGTCTCATTCCTATGTTTGTGCCTTCCTCTTAACTCACAGTCAATATATGTGGGGGGCTGCTCTTTTCCTTTGGGGAATTTCTCTGAGGCAAGGTGAGGCTATATTTCTCTTTAGGGGAAGTTACCTCTCAGGCTGTGAAGAGTCGTCTAGGCAGAGTCAGGTACGATCCACGGCTAATTCTAGTGTGTGTGATAATAGATTAGGGCTGCGGTCAGCAGAGCTCCCACTTCCCAGAGCTCGCTCTATTTTGCAGTTTTGACTATCAGGTCATTCCCGGTGCTCCTAACCACCAGGTCCAGCCATAACAGTACAACTGGCCAGAAAGTGTTAATGCATCTCAATAGAGGGATAAGAGAAGTTCTGAGACCATTTTTTTTTCTCTGCAGTGTGTTTAGTCTTTTGTTTCCCCTAAACCTCTGGGTGGTTCAGGACTCAGGTGTAGATATGGACATTCAAGGTCTATCCTCTTGTGTGGATAATCTCACTGCAAGGGTACAAGGCATTCAGGATTATATAGTTCAGAATCCTATGTTAGAGCCTAGAATCCCAATTCCTGATTTGTTTTCTGGGGATAGATCAAAGTTTCTGAATTTCAAGAATAATTGTAAACTGTTTCTTGCCCTGAAACCTCGCTCCTCTGGTGACCCTAGTCAGCAAGTAAAAATCATTATTTCCTTGTTGCGTGGTGACCCTCAAGACTGGGCATTCTCCCTTGCGCCAGGAGATCCTGCATTGCTTAATGTAGATGCGTTTTTTCTGGCGCTTGGATTGCTCTATGATGAACCAAATTCTGTGGATCAGGCAGAGAAAATCTTGCTGGCTCTATGTCAGGGTCAGGATGATGCTGAAATGTATTGTCAGAAGTTTAGAAAGTGGTCTGTGCTTACTCAATGGAATGAGTGTGCTCTGGCAGCGATTTTCAGAAAGGGTCTTTCTGAGGGCCTTAAGGATGTTATGGTGGGATTCCCCACGCCTGCTGGTCTGAATGAATCAATGTCCTTGGCTATTCAGATCGATCGGCGTTTGCGGGAGCGGAAAGTTGTGCACCATATGGCGGTGTCCTCTGAGCAGAGGCCTGAGCCTATGCAATGTGATAGGACTTTGACCAGAATTGAACGGCAAGAGCACAGACGTCAGAATGGGCTGTGTTTTTACTGTGGTGACTCCACTCATGCTATCTCTGATTGTCCTAAGCGCACTAAGCGGTCCGCTAGGTCTGTCACCATTGGTACAATACAGCCTAAATTTCTTTTGTCCGTTACTTTGATTTGCTCTTTGTCATCCTACTCTGCTATGGCGTTTGTGGATTCAGGCGCAGCCCTGAATTTGATGGACTTAGAGTATGCCAGGCGCTGTGGTTTTTTCTTGGAGCCTTTGCAGCATCCTATTCCATTAAGGGGAATTGATGCTACGCCTTTGGCCAAGAATAAGCCTCAGTACTGGACCCAATTGACCATGTTCATGGCTCCTGCACATCGGGAAGATATTCGCTTTTTGGTGTTGCATAATTTGCATGATGTGGTCGTGTTGGGTTTGCCATGGCTACAGGTCTATAATCCAGTATTGGACTGGAAATCTATGTCTGTGTCCAGTTGGGGTTGTCAAGGGGCCCATGGTGATGTTCCAGCGTTGTCAATTTCTTCTTCCACTCCTTCTGAAGTACCTGAGTTTTTGTCGGATTACCAGGATGTATTTGATGAGCCCAAGCCCAGTGCCCTGCCTCCTCATAGGGATTGTGATTGTGCTATTAATTTGATTCCTGGTAGTAAGTTTCCTAAAGGCCGACTTTTCAATTTATCTGTGCCAGAACACGCCGCTATGCGGAGCTATATAAAGGAGTCCTTGGAGAAAGGGCATATTCGCCCATCGTCGTCACCGTTGGGAGCAGGGTTCTTTTTTGTGGCCAAGAAGGATGGTTCTCTGAGACCTTGTATAGATTACCGCCTTCTTAATAAAATCACGGTCAAATTTCAGTACCCTCTGCCTCTATTGTCTGATTTGTTTGCTCGGATTAAGGGAGCTAGTTGGTTTACCAAGATAGATCTTCGAGGAGCGTATAATCTTGTGCATATTAAGCGGGGCTATGAATGGAAAACTGCATTTAATACGCCCGAGGGCCATTTTGAGTATTTGGTGATGCCATTCGGGCTTTCTAATGCGCCATCTGAATTCCAGTCCTTTATGCATGACATCTTCCGAAAGTATCTGGATAGATTCATGATAGTATATTTGGATGATATTTTGGTCTTTTCGGATGATTGGGAGTCTCATGTGAAGCAGGTCAGAATGGTGTTCCAAGTCCTTCGTGCTAATTCCTTGTTTGTGAAGGGGTCTAAGTGTCTCTTCGGAGTTCAGAAGGTTTCCTTTTTGGGCTTCATTTTTTCCCCTTCTACTATCGAGATGGATTCAGTTAAAGTCCAGGCCATTTATGATTGGACTCAGCCTACATCTGTAAAGAGCCTTCAGAAATTCCTGGGCTTTGCGAATTTTTGCCGTCGCTTTATCGCTAATTTTTCTAGTGTTGTCAAACCACTGGCTGATTTGACCAAGAAAGGTGCGGATGTGGTGAATTGGTCCTCTGCGGCCGTTGAGGCGTTTCAGGACCTGAAATGTCGTTTTTCTTCGGCTCCTGTGTTGTGTCAGCCAGATGTTTCGCTCCCTTTTCAGGTCGAGGTTGATGCATCTGAGATTGGAGCAGGGGCTGTTTTGTCTCAGAGAAGTTCTGATGGCTCTGTGATGAAGCCATGTGCTTTCTTTTCTAGAAAGTTTTCGCCTGCTGAGTGTAATTATGATGTTGGCAATCGGGAGTTGTTGGCCATGAAGTGGGCATTCGAGGAGTGGCGACATTGGCTTGAGGGCGCCAAGCATCGCGTGGTGGTCTTGACGGATCACAAGAATTTGACTTATCTCGAGTCTGCCAAGCGGTTGAACCCTAGACAGGCTCGATGGTTACTGTTTTTCTCCCGTTTCGATTTCGTGGTTTCATACCTTCCGGGTTCTAAGAATGTGAAGGCTGATACCCTTTCAAGGAGTTTTGTGCCTGATTCTCCGGGAGTGTCTGAGCCGGCTGGTATTCTCAAAGAGGGGGTGATTTTGTCTGCCATCTCCCCTGATTTGCGGCGGGTTCTGCAGGAGTTTCAGGCGGATAGACCTGACCGCTGTCCTGCAGAGAGACTGTTTGTCCCTGATAGATGGACTAGTAGGGTTATCTCGGAGGTTCATTGTTCGGTGTTGGCTGGTCATCCTGGAATTTTTGGTACCAGAGATTTGGTGGCTAGGTCCTTTTGGTGGCCTTCCTTGTCCCGGGATGTGCGTGCTTTTGTGCAGTTCTGTGGGACTTGTGCTCGGGCGAAGCCCTGCTGTTCTCGTGCCAGTGGGTTACTTTTGCCCTTGCCGGTCCCGAAGAGGCCCTGGACGCATGTTTCCATGGATTTTATTTCAGATCTCCCTGTCTCTCAAAGGATGTCGGTCATCTGGGTGGTTTGTGATCGCTTCTCTAAGATGGTCCATTTGGTACCCTTGCCTAAGTTGCCTTCATCCTCTGATTTGGTTCCGTTGTTTTTCCAGCATGTGGTTCGTTTGCATGGCATTCCGGAGAACATTGTGTCAGACAGAGGTTCCCAGTTTGTTTCGAGGTTTTGGCGGTCCTTTTGTGCTAAGATGGGCATTGATTTGTCTTTTTCTTCTGCTTTCCATCCTCAGACAAATGGCCAAACTGAGCGAACCAATCAGACTTTGGAGACCTATCTGAGATGCTTTGTTTCTGCTGATCAGGATGATTGGGTGACCTTCTTGCCATTGGCTGAGTTCGCCCTTAATAATCGGGCCAGTTCGGCTACTTTGGTTTCACCTTTTTATTGTAATTCTGGTTTTCATCCTCTTTTTTCTTCAGGGCAGGTTGAGCCTTCGGACTGTCCTGGTGTGGATTCTGTGGTGGACAGGTTGCAGCAAATTTGGACTCATGTAGTGGACAATTTGACATTGTCACAGGAGAAGGCTCAACGTTTCGCTTACCGCCGTCACCGTGTTGGTCCTCGACTTCGTGTTGGGGATCTGGTTTGGCTGTCATCTCGTTATGTTCCTATGAAGGTTTCTTCTCCTAAGTTTATGCCTCGTTGTATTGGGCCTTATAAGATTTCTGAAATCCTCAATCCTGTGTCATTTCGTTTGGACCTTCCAGCTTCTTTTGCCATCCATAATGTGTTCCATAGGTCGTTGTTGCAGAGATATGTGGCGCCTATGGTTCCTTCCGTTGACCCTCCTGCTCCGGTGTTGGTCGAGGGAGAATTGGAGTATGTGGTGGAGAAGATTTTAGATTCTCGTATCTCGAGACGGAAACTTCCGTATCTGGTCAAATGGAAGGGTTATGGTCAGGAAGATAATTCCTGGATTCTTGCCTCCGATGTCCATGCTTCCGATTTGGTTCGTGCCTTTCATTTGGCTCGTCCTAATCGGCCGGGGGGTTCTGGTGAGGGTTCGGTGACCCCTCCTCAAGGGGAGGGGTACTGTTGTGAACTCTGTTCTGGAACTCCCTCCTGTGGTCAGGAATGGTATTTCTGTGAGTTCTGTCCGTGGGTTCCCTCTGGTGGCTGAAAGTGGAGCTGCTGGTCTGGAGGTGGCTTCCTCAGCTGCATCGTTTAAGACTGGGCTTGTTCCTCTATTTAACTCTGCTCAGATCGTTACCTGATGCCAGTTGTCAATGTATCTGTACTGGTTCAGATCTCACTTGGATCTCCTGATGACCTGTCTACTTCAGCAGAAGCTAAGTCCCTGTTAAGCTCATTTGTTGTTCATTTGTGTGCTGAATATATTTCTGAGTACCTGCTAAGTTTTGTCCAGCTGGCTATCATGATATTGTCTCGCTAGCTGGAAGCTCTGGGTTGCAGAGTGGCACCTACCACGCCGTGACTCGGCGCGGGGGGTTTCTTGCTCACTCTGCTTGGCTTTTTGTAGTTTTTTGTGCTGACCGCAAAGATCCCTTTATCTATCTTCTGTCTATTTAGTAAGTCGGGCCTCCTTTGCTGAAACCTGTCTCATTCCTATGTTTGTGCCTTCCTCTTAACTCACAGTCAATATATGTGGGGGGGCTGCTCTTTTCCTTTGGGGAATTTCTCTGAGGCAAGGTGAGGCTATATTTCTCTTTAGGGGAAGTTACCTCTCAGGCTGTGAAGAGTCGTCTAGGCAGAGTCAGGTACGATCCACGGCTAATTCTAGTGTGTGTGATAATAGATTAGGGCTGCGGTCAGCAGAGCTCCCACTTCCCAGAGCTCGCTCTATTTTGCAGTTTTGACTATCAGGTTATTCCCGGTGCTCCTAACCACCAGGTCCAGCCATAACAGGTAATATGTGGTCTGGTCATGGTGTGAGAGTGTTTGTCCCTTGTATGTGGTATTATTTGGTCACTATGTGGTGGTAATATTTGGTCTTCCATTATAGCCAACGACAGACGGCGCAGGATCCGTCACTGTCTGACTTTTCGACGTACACAAAAAACGTTACTTTGTCTGTTGTCTCCGGCTGACGGACAAAGACTTTACAACGGATGAAACGAAAGGCCATCCGTCACAATCCGTCACTAATACAAGTCTATGAGAAAAAACCGGGTCTAGCAGCAACATTTGCTGGATCCGTTTTTTTCTATAAAAGACGGATTGTGACTGATGGCAAAAAACTGATGTGTGAAAGAGGCCTTGATGATTGGTGAGGACGTGGTGCAGAAGAGGAGTTTTCCCAAGAGTGGGTGGTGGGACTGTGGAAGGTTCAAGGGGTGTAGGCGGAGCTGGGGTGAAGCATGGGCGGAGTCTCAAGGGGGCCCAAAAATTTTGCCAGTATGGGGCCCTGAAATTCTTAGTGACAGCCCTGATTATACACGTCTATATTAGTAAACTATTTACCAATATAAAACATATGGAGAAATCTCTGCGCTATTTGCATGTCACAGACAACTGCTTAAAAGGCAATGCCCTGCATCCAGGACTACTCCTAGCAGGGCAAACAGTTGTTACTAACAATACACAAGTGCAAAAAAGATCAACTAATAAAACAGACAAACTTCATCAAACGCTGGTCACTCCTGGCCAAAATGGATTCAGGGCGTCAGAACTGATATCAAAGTGGGCAGATGACCAATTTTCACAGATTTGAATAAGCAACTGTTGTTCTTACAGGGTTAAATTACTTTGGCCACTGATCTCACATCACTGGTACACAGATACACATGCCTCCTATCAAACGCAGGTCACTCCAGCCTGGCCCAAGCGGGTTTTGGGCATCAGAACTGGCATCAAAGTGGGCAGATGACCAATTTTCACAAATTTGAAAAAGTGTCTGGTGTTTCTATAGTGGTTAAATGATTTTGGGGCACTGATATCACACCACTCTTACAGATATAGGGATGCCCCGCATTAAATTCAGGTCACTCCAGCTGACTGAAATGGGTTCTGGGTATCAGAGCTAGCATAAAAGGGTCCAAATGGGTCCAAATAACCTCTTAGATGCCGCAGTCAATTGTGACAGCGGCATCTAAATGTTTAAAAGAGGGTGAGGACTCTTTAATACTATCGGTTCCCTTCGTTTGTAAGGGTGGTTTCACATTTGCGTCTTTGTGCACAGCGTTTGATCCGCATAGATCCACATGTGTCATGCGTACCTATCTTTAACATGATGTACGCATGGACATGCTTTTGTATGTGTTCGCATGCTTTTGCGTACGCATGCCTTTTTTCGCACTGTGCGGCTGGGTGCGGCAAACACAACATGTTGCATTTTTGTAAGCATCAAAAATCCATCAAATATGCACAGGCATGCGCTTGCGGATGAGTGCATTAAAAAAACTATGGGAATGCATGCGTACGCATGTCCTTGCGTACACATGCGTTCGATGCGCTTGCGTACTTCGGACTGCTCATGTCCAGGAACTGATAGAGACATGCCCATTGAGACACGCCCTCCTGGAAATATCAAACGCATGCGCATAAAAAACGTAAACGCAGGCAAAAACGCATACTAACGCATGCACATGCAGCATTTTTTTTGTCGTCATGCGTAAGCTGATGTGAATAAAAAACTCTGCATAACCATGCATTTGCATGCGTTTTGGCATGCGTTTGCATATGCCGATGATACGCTGCGCACATATACGCAAATCTGATCTCACCCTAATCATGGGTGCTGATAGTTGCTATCACATCTCAAGGTCGTCTGATGATCTCAGGGTACGGTGGTCTGTTAGATCCTGCTAGAACAGGCTTAGGCTGGTTTCACATTTGCGTTTTTTGCTGCTGCATTTTAGCGCAAAAAAAGCATGCTTTTTTTTCCTATATTTAACATTAAAAACGCATGCGTTTTTTTGTATGAGTTTTGCCGCGTTTGACGACGCATGCGTCGTTTCTATGCTTGCGTTTTGTTGCAGAAATGCAACATGTAGTAATTTCTAGAGGCGTTTTTTTGCCGCAAAAAAACGTATTGCTGTCTATGTAAACGCATGCGTTTTTAAGCACATGCGTTTGGTTGCGTTTTAAACGCATGCGTTTCAATAGAAAAAACAAGAATACACACTGATAAGCCACCCCCTACCATCAAGGTGATAAAGGGATCCAAACCCTAAAGGCCCCGTCTCACTAAGCGATTTACCAACGATCACGAGCAGCGATACGACCTGGCCGTGATCGTTGGTAAGTCGCTGTGTGGTCGCTGGGGAGCTGTCACACAGACAGCTCTCTCCAGCGACCAACGATCAGGGGAACGACTTCGGCATCGTTGAAACTGTCTTCAACGATGCCGAGGTCCCCCTGCAGCACCCGGGTAACCAGGGTAAACATCGGGTTACTAAGCGCAGGGCCGCGCTTAGTAACCCGATGTTTACCCTGGTTACCAAAAAAAACAAACAGTACATACTCGCCTTTCGGTGTCCAGGTCCCTTGCCGTCTGCTTCCTGCTCTGACTGAGCCGCCGTACACTGAGAGCAGAGCGCAGCGGTGACGTCACTGCTGTGCTCTCACTTCTCACTGTACGGCCGGCAGTCAGTGAGAGCAGGAAGCAGACGGCAAGGGACCTGACGGACATCAGAAGGCGAGTATGTACTGTTTGTTTTTTTTTTACATTTACGCTGGTAACCAGGGTAAACATCGGGTTACTAAGCGCGGCCCTGCGCTTAGTAACCCGATGTTTACCCTGGTTACCAGTGAAGACATCGCTGGATCGGTGTCACACACACCGATTCAGCGATGTCAGCGGGGCCTCAACGACCAAAAAAAGGTCCAGGCCATTCCGACACGACCAGCGATCTCGCAGCAGGGGCCTGATCGCTGGTACGTGTCACACATAGCGAGATCGCTATGGAGGTCGCTGTTGCGTCACAAAACTTGTGACTCAGCAGCGATCTCGCTAGCGATCTCGCTATGTGAGACGGGGCCTTAACCCTACCCCTAACCCTAACCCTAGGGATCCTAACCCTAACCCTAGGGATCCTAACCATAACCCTAACCCTAGGGATCCTAACCCTAACCCTAACCCCAACCCTAGCTATTTCTATTTATAGTGGGTTTTCTAGATGATTTTGATGATTGGCAGCTGTCACACACTTCTCAGCATGCGTTTCAAAAACGCAAACGCATGAAAAAACGCATGTAAACGCGTCAAAACGCCACTTTTTTTACCGCATGAGAAAACGCATGCGTCTAAAAAACGCAGCGTTTGCACGCGTTTACATGCTTTTTTTTCACCACCTGCGTTTGCGTTTTAAACGCTGAGTTTTTAAACGCAAATGTGAAACTAGCCTTAGTTAGTGAAGAACTGACAGGTCTCTTGCACTGCAGTACACGAGTACTGCAGTGTATGAGACCAGAGATCAAAGTGAAAAATATACATGCCCTATAGTAGGACTTACAAAAAATTGTAAAAAAAAGTTAACTAAAATATGTAAAAAAAATTGTAAAGAAAAAACACAAAAAGAAACGAACAGAAATCATGAAATTCTCTTTCGCCACTAAAAACACAGCTTTTGTGTAAATAAAAAATAAACAAAAGACTTACACATAATTGGTATCATCACATTCAGAATGACCTGAATTATAAAAGTGTCACATTATTTATTCTGTAAATAAAAAAAGGGAAAAAAACATGCCAAAATAATGCTTATTCATCATATTCATATCACCATATCATCTTATTCACTCAAAAAATGGAAAAAAGGATCAAAAAGTAATATGTAAAAAAATTCTGCCAATGGACATGTGAAATCGTCCCCCAAGATCAAGCTGGCATATTTGGGGGAAAAAAAAATTTAAAAAGTTACAGCAATGCAAAAACAAAATAATTTTTGTAAAATATTGCTTTCAGTGTGTAAAAGCAGCAAAGCATAAAAAAAAATCTATACATGTAAGTTATTGCTATAATCGTATTGACACGCAGAAGAAATCAGTCTTACCACTTTTACCGCGCAAAAAAAAAAAAATATAGCAATACGTAAATTGCTGTTTTTTGTTCATTGCACATCTATGTTACTATGTTACTATGTTATCTGTATATTCTGAATAAAAAGCGATCAAAAAACGTTAAAAAAAAGTCTTCAACTCTTCACACAAAAAAATAAGCCCTGATACAGCTGTGTTGGCCAAAAATCAAAATAAAATAATATTAATAAAAAAAATAAAAAAGGTTACAGTAGAATATGGCAATGAAAAAAATATTTTCATTACAAAAAAGCATTTTTATTTTGTGATAGTTGCAAAACAGAAAAACAAAAACAATATAAATCTGGTATCGCTGAAATCGCACCAACCCAAAGAGTAATCGCTTATACTGTAAGGTGAACTGCGAAAATTTAATAACCCTTGTTGAACTGCCGTTAATTTGTTCATCCAGCTTCAGAATTAGGCTCGGTTCACATTTATCCTGTGATCTGCACGGAAAGCTTACGTTGGGGTGTCTGTATAAATTCTCTGAAAATGCGATTCAGACGAAACCCCGACTGAACCGTCTGTCACCGTATCTATAGGGGATCCCAAGTTTCTGGTAGATCAAAGGCTCTGGAAAAACGACACGGCTCCCGCCCCCCACATAAAATCCAGTGAAATCTGCGCTCCCACATCCAAATGCCCCCCTCATTCTGAGCCCCATTGTGCCTAAACTGCAGTAAGCGGTCACATGTTTAGCATTACTGTAGCGAGGAGAGCCCAATTAACAATTTATGGGGTACTTGATACCAGAAACACAAGCTAGGCACAATGTATGAGCACTAAACTGATATATTCGCATTTCTCCATAAAAAAGCATCGTCTGTATGTTACAGCTTGAAAAACACCCGTGGGGCTAAAATAGTCATTGGAAGGTGTTTCTAAATTGGGGTCACTTTAGGTTTTCCTGCTGTTCTGGCACCTTATTGTCTCTGCAAGTCACTTTTGCAAATTACAAAAACGCTCCTGTGTTCTTGGCTTTGGCATGTAACCTAATCATAGTTTTTTATGACATATGGGGCAGCAATGAATTTAGGAGAAATTGTGCAGTAAATTGTGGGGTGCAGTTTCACCTATTAACCTCAGTGTAAATGAAAAATTTGCAGGAAATAAAAAAAATAATAATAATCACTAAAATGTTGTTTTCACATCTCAACGTTATAAATTTCGGTTAGGCACTTGTGGGTTAAAAATGCTCACTAGACCCCTAGATGAAATACTTGAACATTAACCCCTTAGTGACAGAGCCAATTTGGTACTTAATGACCGAGCCAATTATTACAATTCTGACCACTGTCACTTTATGAGGTTATAACTCTGAAACGCTTCAACGGATCCTGCTGATTCTGAGATTGTTTTTTTTGTGACATATTGTACTTCATGTTAGTGGTAACATTTCTTCGATATTACTTGTGATTATTTAGGAAAAAAACAGAAATATGGCAAAAAAAATTAAAATTTAGCAATTTTCAGAATTTGTATTTTTATGCCCTTAAATCACAGAGATATGTCACGAAAAATAGTTAATAAATAACATTTCCCACATGTCTACTTTACATCAGCACAATTTTGGAAACACATTTTTTTTGTTAGGGAGTTATAAGGGTTAAAAGTTGACCAGCAATTTCTCAATTTTACAACACCATTTTTTTTTTAGGGACCACATCACATTTGAAGTCATTTTGAGGGGTCTATATGATAGAAAATAACCAAGTGTGACACCATTCTAAAAGCTGCACCCCTCAAGGTGCTCAAAACCACATTCAAGAAGTTAATTAACCCTTTACGTGCTTCACAGGAACTGAAACAATGTGGAAGGAAAAAATGAACATTTAACTTTTTTTTGCAAACACTTTACTTCAGAACCATTTTTTTTTATTTTCACAAGTGTAAAAACAGAAATTTAACCATAAATTTTGTTGTGCAATTTCTCCTGAATACGCCGATACCCCATATATGGGGGTAAACCACTGTTTGGGCGCACCACAGAGCTTGGAAGTGAAGGAGTGCCGTTTGACTTTTTTAATGCAGAATTGGCTGGAATTGAGATTGGATGCCATGTCACGTTTAGGGAGCCCCTGATGTGGAAACCCCCCACAAGTGACACCATTTTGGAAACTAGACCCCTTAAGGAACTTATCTAGATGTGTGGTGAGCACTTTGAACTCCCAAGTGCTTCACAGAAGTTTATAACGTAGAGCCGTGAAAATAAAAAATCGCATTTGTTTACACAAAAATGATCTTTTTGCCCACAAATTCTTATTTTCACAAGGGTAACAGGAGAAAATAGACCACAAAAGTTGTTGTCTAATTTGTCCTGAGTACGTCGATACCCCATATGTGGGGGTAAACCACTGTTTGGGCGCACCGCAGAGCTTGGAAGATAAGGAGTGCCGTTTTACTTTTTCAATGTAGAATTGGCTGGAATTGAGGTCGGATGTCATGTCGCGTTTGGAGAGCCCCTGATGTGCCTAAACAGTAGGAACCCCCCACAAGTGATCCCATTTTGGAAACTAGAACCCCCAAGGAACTTATCTAGATATGTGGTGAGAACTTTGAATGCCCAAGTGCTTCACAGAAGTTTATAATGCAGAGTCGTGAAAATAAAAAAATAAAAAATTTCCACAAAAAAGATTTTTTAGCCCCCGATTTTTTATTTTCACAAGGGTAACAAGAGAAATTGGACCCCAAAAGTTGTTGTACAATTTGTCCTGAGTATGCTGGTACCCCATATGTTGGGGTAAACCACTGTTTGGGCACACGGCAGAGCTTGGAAGGGAAGGAGCGCCGTTTTGGAATGCAGACTTTGATAGAATGGTCTGCGGGCATTATGTTGCGTTTGCAGAGCCCCTGATGTACCTAAACAGAAGAAACCCCCCACAAGTGACCCCATTTTGGAAACTAGACCCCCCAAGGAACTTATCTAGATATGTGGTGAGACCTTTGAATGCACAAGTGCTTCACAGAAGTTTATAATGCAGAGTCGTGAAAATAAAAAATATTTTTTTTTCCACAAAAAAGATTTTTTAGCCCCCAAGTTTTTATTTTCACAAGGGTAACAGGAGAAATTGGACCCCAAAAGTTGTTGTCCAATTTATCCCGAGTACGCTGATGCCCCATATGTGTTGGTAAACCACTGTTTTTAACCCTAATCCCAATAAACCCCTAACCCTAATCCCAACCCTAACCTTAACCCTAATCCCAAACCTAACCCTAATCCCAAACGTAACCCTAATGCCAACCCTAACCCTAATACCAACCCTAATCCCAACTCTAACCCTAACTTTAGCCTCAACCCTAGCCCTAACTTTAGCCCCAACCCTAGCCCTAGCCCTAACTTTAGCCCCAACCCTAACCCTAACTTTAGCCCCAACCCTAACCCTAACCCTAATTTTAGCTCCAACCCTAGCCCTAACCCTAACTTTAGCCCTAACCCTAACTTTAACCCTAACCCTAAATTTAGCCCCAACCCTAACCCTAAATTTAACCCTAACCCTAACTTTAGCCCCAACCCTAACCCTAGCCCTAAGGCTACTTTCACACTTGCGTCATGTGGCATCCGTCGCAATCTGTCGTTTTGGACAAAAAACGGATCCTGCAAATGTGCCCGCAGGATGCCTTTTTTGCCCATAGACTTGTATTGCCGACGGATGGCCACACGTCGCGTCCGTCGTGCACTGGATCCTTTGTGTTTTGGCGGACCGTCGTCACAAAAAAAACGTTCAATGTAACCTTTTTTTTGTACGTCGCGTCCGCCATTTCCGCTCATGCGTGGCCGTAACTCTGCCTCCTCCTCCTCAGGACATAGACTGGGCAGCGGATGCATTGAAAAACTGCATCCGCTGCCCACGTTGTGCACAATTTTTGCAACGTGCGTCGGTACGTCGGGCCGACGCATTGCAACGGCCCCGTACCGATGCAAGTGTGAAAGAACCCTAACCCTAACCCTAGCCCTAACCCTAAATTTAGCCCCAACCCTAACCCTAAATTAGCCCCAACCCTAACCCTAATTGTAGCCCCAACTCCTCTCTCCTGCCGGCCGGCAGATGGCAGCAGAGAGCGGGCGCACTCTTTTCTTTCCATAGGAAGAAGCCGGCGGGCAGGAGGGGACGCAGGAGGACCCAGGGACACCGGTAAGTATAGCAGCGTCCCCGAATCCCCCTATTTCTCTGTCCTCTGATGTGCGATCATCAGAATTACCGATCGCTTTTTCTTTTTTTTTTGCGACCGCCGGTAAACAGTTTATTACCAGCGATCGCAAAACAGGGGTCGGTAAGAACCGACCCCGATCATGTTCTTTGGGGTCTCGGCTACCCCCGGCAGCCGAGACCCCAAAGATCCTCCGGGTACCGGCCGGCGGGCGCACTGTGCATGCGCCCGCCATTTTTTTGCTGGAAGAAGATGGCGGCGCCCATCGGGAGCCAAGAGGAGCACCGGGGGAGACAGGTGAGTATCGGGGGCTATCGGGGACCCCATTTCTCTGTCCTCTGATGTGCAATCACATCGGAGGACAGAGAAATTAAAAGGGAGATCGCTTTTTTTTTTTTGCGATCGCCGGTAAACGGTTAATTACCGGCGATCGCAACTTGGGGGTCGGTAAAAAAAAACCCGAATCATGTTCTCTGGGGTCTCGGCTACCCCCGGCAACCGAGACCCCAGAGAAAATCCAACTCTGGGGGGCGCTATTACCTTTTTCACCTTAACGGCGCTGTGGTTTAAGTACCCTTAGCGGCCGCCGTTAAAAGGTGTATCGGCGGTCGGTAAGGTGTTAACCCATTCAAGACGCAGCCCTTTTTCGTTTTTGCATTTTCGTTTTTCGCTCCCCTCCTTCCCAGAGCCATAACTTTTTTATTATTCCGTCAATATGGCCATGTGTGGGCTTATTTTTTGCGGGACGTGCGGGACGAGTTGTACTTTTGAACGACACCATTGGTTTTAACATGTCTTGTACTAGAAAACGGGAAAAAAATTCCAAGTGTGGTGAAATTGCAAATAAAGTGCAATCCCACACTTGTTTTTTGTTTGGCTTTTTTGCTAGGTTCACTAAATGCTAAAACTGACCTGCCACTATGATTTTCCAGGTCATTACGAGTTCATAGACATCAAACATGTCTAGGTTATTTTTTATCTAAGTGGTGAAAAAAAATCCAAACTTTGCTAAAAAAAAAAAAACAATTGCGTAATTTTCCGATACCCGTAGCGTTAGCAATTTTCATGATCTGGGGTTGGGTGAAGGCTTGTTTTTTGCTTGCCGAGCTGACGTTTTTAGTGATATCACTTTTGTGCAGATACATTCTTTTGATCGCCCGTTATTGCATTTTAATGCAATGTCGCAGTGACCAAAAAAAACGTAATTCTGGCATTTTTAATTTTTTTCTCGCTACGCCGTTTAGCGATCAGGTTAATCCCTTTTTTCATTGATAGATCGGGCGATTCTAAACGCAACGATACCAAATATGTGTTGGGTTTTTTTTATGGTTTTATTTTGAATGGGGCAAAAGGGGGGTGATTTAACTTTTATATTTTTTTTATTTTTTTCAACTTTTATTTTACTTTTGCCATGCTTCAATAGCCTCCATGGAGGCTAGAAGCTGGCATAGCCTGATCGGCTCTGCTACATAGAAGCGATCCTCAGATCGCCTCTATGTAGAATTACAGGCTTGCTATGAGCGCCGACCACAGGGTGGCGCTCACAGCAAGCCGGCATCAACAACCATAGAGGTCTCAAGGAGACCTCTGGTTGTTATGCTGACGCATCGATGACCCCCGATCATGTGACTGGGTCGGCGATGCGCGCATTTCCGGCCCGATGGCCGGAAGCGGTCGTTAAATGCCGCTGTCATCAGCATTTGACAGCGGCATTTAACTAGTTAATAGCGGTGGGTGGATCGCGAGTCCACCTGCCGCTATTGCGCGCACATGTCAGCTGTTCAAAACAGCTGATATGTCGCGGCTTTGATGTAGGCTCAGCGCTGGAGCCCACATCAAAGGGGGAGAAACGACATGCGCCATACTAGTACGGCGCATGTCGTGAAGGGGTTAAAGTCTCCAATATGGGGTCACTTGTGGGAATTTCTGCTGATCTGGCACCTCAGGGGCTCGGTTAATGGCACCCACAATGTATTCTAGCATAAACTGTGTTCTAAAAGCCAAGAAGCGCTCCTTCTCATCCGATCTTCGCCGTGTGCTCAAACAGTAGTGTACAGCCACATATGGGGTACTGCCATTTTCTCCTGCGTGAATGAAACCTTTGAGGCTAAATAACATTTTAGCAAAAATATAATATTTTTTTTCATTTTCACAACCCAATTTCATAAAACTCTATGATGCGGTTTGTAGGTTAAAAATGCTCACCACACAAGTAGAATTCCCTAGGGGTTCAGTTTGCCAAATGAGGCCACATGTCAGTATTTCTGCTCTTTTGGCTTCTCAGGAGCTCTTAAATTCAACATGGTGTCCAAATGTGCTTTCCAAAAATTAAATAGCTGCCACGGGGTTGCCGAGACAGAGAGGAGCCAGAAGACCGCGTCCTCTGATTTCCCCTACTTCTGCACATACTAGAAGCTCTTCACCTTCATATTAAAGGGAACCTGTCACCCTCAAAATCGAAAGTGAGCTAAGCCCACCGGCATCAGGGGCTTATCTACAACATTCTGTAATGCTGTAGATAACCCCCGATGTATCCTGAAAGATGAGAAAAAGAGGTTAGATTATACTCACCCAGGGGCGGTCCGATACGATGAGCGTCGCGGTCCGGTCCGGGGCCTCCTATCTTCATAGGATGACGTCCTCTTCTTCACGCTCCGGCTTCACGCTCCAGCTCCGGAGTACTTTGTCTGCCCCGTTGAGGGCAGAGCAAAGAACTGCAGTGCGCAGGCGCCGGGCCTCTCTGACCTTTCCCGGTGCCTGCGCACTGCAGTACTTTGCTCTAAAAGAAGAAAATGTCCAGCTTCACCGAATCTGTGAAAAAAAGTTTTCTTTATTCACAAACTTAAACATGGAGGATACAAACTTCAGCACAAACCATATGGGTAAGAATCTCAATGCGTTTCTGGAGACTAAGCTCCCTTAATTATGCCTCAACAGGGCAGACAAAGTACGCCTACTCGCCGGAGCTGCAGCGTGAAGACAAGAGGACGTCATCGTAAGAAGATGGGAGGCCCTAAACCGGACCGCGACGCCCATCAGACTGGGACCGCCCCTGGGTGAGTATAATCTAACCTCTTTTTCTCATCTTTCAGGATACATTGGGGGCTTATCTACAGCATTACAGAATGCTGTAGATAAGCCCCTGATGCCGGTGGGCTTAGCTCACCTTCGATTTTGGAGGTGACAGGTTCCCTTTAAACTGTGTAGGTTTCCTCTAGCAGTGCAGGGGTTAATCTAATCATTTATAGATATAAAGCTGAGTGTATGTGTGTGTATGTATGTATTAAGTCACTCACACTCCACGTATCCCCACCCACTCCGCATAGACGCACTCACTCCACATTCAAAGCCCTGTCCACATGGCCCACATTGTTAGCACACACGGGCAGAGACACATTCACCTCGAAACCCACCCTGCAAAACTCACACGTTGTTGCCTGGTTTTTTAATCATTAAACTTTCTGTGTTTATCACAGTTTTTTTCAGGTCCACTATGGATTTTAGGGCACGCGACTCTACATGGCGCGCCCAAATTAATGATGCATTTAAGGATGGTTTTAATGGGGGCTTGGACGGGTTGAGTGGCGATTTGCATACACTTCAAAGATCTTCTCAAGAAGAGGACGAGGGTATGGTGGAACCATGCTTTCCTTGAGAAATATCTGGAAGGGGGTCTTATACCCAGTGGATTGAGAATCCAGGTCTTTCCGTCATTTCCTATAACGGATGAGGAATTCAAAAATAAGTGGGAGGAGCTGGCTACTGGTTGCTCCCTTGGCTTTATGACTTTGTTGAAGGGTCTGGACCTGCACAAGCTTGGTGAGATTGAGACGGAGATTGAGTCTGTCCAGTTAACCCTTAAAAAGAATATGCTTTAAAAAAAACTTAATGATGAAACAGATGTTGAGCTTCAGAAATGGGTCAATGAGATACAAGGCTTGAAAGCGAGGAAATTTAAACGTGATGTCCATGATAAACAGACTTCTAATGTGTATAGGTAGCGTAGTTCGGCTGACCGTTCACGCCCCCGTTTTCGAAATTATTCAAGCTCTAGGTCCAGATCCAGATCAACTAAATCTAATGCTCCGTCGGATGATAATTTTAGCTCACACACTGAAATTCCCGGAGATCAATTTGGACCCAAACCATCCACTAAAAAGATTGTAACACGACAGACATCTAAGGCCAAGGGTTCGGCGGCAAGGCAGCAGGGGGCAGCTGGCAGTGGTGGACTTCAGGTACTGAATTTATCAACGCGGTCATTTACAGATGTTCAGATTGATGTCTTGGGCAGAGGCCTGACCTTTTCCCCAACTAATTCCTTTGATTATTTTCTAGCTATGAAGGACCTGCACTTGTTTTCCCAAAAATTGATCTTGAAGAAGTTACACTCTAAAAACCATCCCTCCCAGGGGCCTGCAACTGGGATGGAAAGGGAGGCTTTGCAGGCCTTGGAGGATTTATTGGACGAGCAAACTACTACCCCCAAGGTAGGTTTCCACCTGCTGTCATGCCCAGATCAATGAGGTTCCCCCCTTGTCTCTCTGCCCAGCCATAGATATATTTACTAGGTTGGTAATGGAGGACTTTAAGCAACTGTCCTCAAGGCGTAGATTTGATAATCTTACATATAAGCAGAGACAGGCTATTAAAGAGCTACAATCCTTTAAAGACGTGGTATTTAAGCCTGCAGACAAGGGGGGGAACATCGTGATCTGGCCATGTGACAAGTATGAAAAAGAAGCATTCCGCCAATTGAGGGATGCTACCACATACATCAAATTAACTTACAACCCGATGCCTTCCTTCTCGTCTCAGTTGCAGGCGATCCTGGGTAGGGCTTTGGATGATGGGATCATAGATAAGAAGGTATTGGAGGGCCTAACGGTTAGGTCTCCCAAGAGACCAACCTTCTATCTTCTGCCAAAGGTTCACAAGGACGCCGTCAACCTGCCGGGACGTCCGATTATGTCGGGTATGGAGGGTCTTTGTGACCCAATATGTAAATTTATTGACTTCTACCTAAAACCTTTGGTCGAGGTCTTACCATCTTATGTTAAGGACACGACGGACGTCCTGGCTCGTGTTGACGGTGTCCTTGTTGACCCTGGTGTCCTCCTGGTTACTGCCGATGTTCAGACTCTTTATACTTGCATCTGAAGACGATCCCCCGTCACTTTAAACAATTTCACAATTGTGACGCTGGGACGTTTCAGGTTAGGGGCATGGAAAGTATACACTTAGGAGTGAGGGGCGGCAACTACAAAAAAATTCTGGCGCAACGTGAGGCCGCTTGGATTGTACGCCTAGACACCATGACACCTCTGGGACTGAATGAGTCCCTTAGCTTTTCCTCCTTCTTATGAGTTTTCTTTGATTACTATTTGTTTGTTATTTGTTGGTTAGCGATTTTTTAACCTAAACTGTGATTGGAATATTGGACCTATCTTCATGATGGTCCTGCATCCCGCCATCCTACCTAAACATCCCCCTTTATGTGGGTTCCCTGTTCGGATTCCCCTTTTTATGCTGTGTGTATTAATTAATTTATTTCTTTCCTTTATTATTTCAGTTTTATTTTATTGACCTTCAAGCTGCTTTGATCTGTAGCGGGTGCTCTATCTGGAAACAGAATGGACTATATCCACCGCTGAAGGCTGTGCTTCCGACCTATTTAAACTAATGTGGGTCTTATGTGTCGTGGCACACCTTGTAGATTTTCTATCTTTAGGTATCTCTCTATATGGGGTTAGAATAATCAGCATATATTGCCCTATTCAGCAGGACTTATATGTTGCCTGTGCTATGTTATTTATTGTGTTGTTATTTGAAACATATTTATGATGATACTAGACTGTGGCCCGATTCTAACGCATCGGGTATTCTAGAATATGCATGTCCCCGTAGTATATGGACAATGATGATTCCAGAATTCGCGGCAGACTGTGCCCATCGCTGATTGGTCGAAGCAACCTTTATGACATCATCGTCGCCATGGCAACCATTATGACATCTACGTCGATACTGTGCCTGTCGCTGATTGATCGAGGCAACCTTTATGACATCTTCGTCGCCATGGCAACCATTATGACATCTACGTCGATACTGTGCCCGTCGCTGATTGGTCGAGGCCTGGTGGCCTCGACCAATCAGAGACGCGGGATTTCCAGGACAGACAGAAAAACCCTTAGACAATTATATATATAGATTCTGTTATTTATATCTTTGCCTTGGCTTCTTATGGTTATTTGACCTTATTCCTGTTGGAGTTGGTATGGTAATGGCGCTATCACCTCTTCATAGCGGTGGTGCGCATGCGCCGCTGCAGCACCCCAGAGTCCTGGTTGCTGCAGTAATGTTGTTCCTCCTTCCGGGGGAGTGATATTACGTCTGGAGGCAATAAAGGAGATCTTCTGTCCAGGTATCACAGACACACCACACACTTCACACTCCAGTGCACCAGGGGGAGCAAAGGTTCTATCTATTAGGCCACTCCTCACAGTTAGGTAAAACTGGTGGGTTGGTTAGGGAGTTAGACAGAAGCTGACTGGGCTTCATACAGACAGTCAGATCCAGACGGAGTTTGGCAGAAGCTGGCTGGAGTGGGTTCCAGCCAGATCCAGACTGCGGTCTGCGGAAGATGAGGGTCCACGGAGCTGCGCCTGCCCCACGTGCGGCAGCATCCAAAGAAAGAGACATTGAAAGGAAGCGTGTTGTAGTGAGTGAGAAACGAAGGCATAGCAACAAGTGGATACCAGAGACGATAGTAGACGAGAGGAGCTACATCCTTCTGGTGCACGTTCCGGTAGCCAGAATACCGAGGGAGTAAAGTTGTAATAATTATAGGGGATAACTCAGGAGACTCTTTGCGTGGAACAAGACAACTACAGGACACAGTTTTATAAGTGGTAAAGTCTATATTAACACACGGTGATTCAAACAGGTGCAGAGAGAAACTCAAGTTCACAACACTTGGAGTCAATATAAAATGCAGCTCAGCAGTCTATAGGAAACTTCTGAGGAAAATGCAATCAAGCAGAAAGTCTATGAAGCACAGTTATTCTTGAGGATACTTGACACGAATAAATCTTTGTCTTAGTCCAAACACAGATAGATAAGCTTATAAGGCAGTTCAAATATCTTAGCTCAACCAGGGAGGCCTGGTTAATAGTCTCAGGTTTTTGCAGAGCAGCAAACGCTTACATGTCCAGCAAATGCAGATGGAAGTAAATACGAGCAGCAGATGAAGGAGGATTACTGGAACTGGTGTATGCAGCAGGAACTCAGAGCAGAGTAGCAGGATCACCACACAGGTTCACAGGAGCAGGTATATAGCCAGGGAGTAATCAGAGGTCAGGACCTGGATGCAAGGCAGAATACTCTAGCACAGACTGAAGGCTGGGGTGGAGTTTTATAGCAGGAAGACACAGTGCACATGAGACCAAAGACGCCATCTTGGAAAAGGGCAGTAATGCACAAAAAGGTAATAAAAAATGTTCAGAGTCCTGACATTACTCCCTCCTTAGAAGCGGCCTCAGGACGATCCTGGACCTGGTTTCTCAGGGAATCTCTGATGAAAACGAGAAATCTTCTGTTGGGCATTGATGTTTTCCACAGGTTCCCAAGAGTCTTCCTCAGAGGGATATCCCTGCCATCTTATCAGATATTGGAGCCGATTCCTGCGAGTCCTAGAATCAATAATTTCCTCCACCACAAATTGTTCTTGCCCATCAATCACCACAGGCTGCGGAGGTGGCACAACACATCCCTGGAAGGTATTAGGAGATACAGGCTTTAGTAAAGATACATGAAAAACTGGGTGTACCTTCATAGTCCTAGGCAGCTTCAGCCGGCAGGCCACAGAGCTCACAATACCGTTGATCTTGAAAGGGCCAATGAATTTCTGTCCAAGTTTTTGTGAAGGAACGTTTAACTTCAGATTCTTAGTTGCTAACCACACGGAATCTCCTACCTTGAACATGGGTGCAGGTTTACGGAATCTATCAGCCGATCTCTTATAATGTTCTTGAGCTGTGGTCAGGGATTCCTTCAGAACCTCCAGATTTTGTCTCATCGCAGTCAGCCTTTCCTCCACTGCCAGAACCGGAGAATTAATTGGAGACCTAGGTAAAATACACGGATGATAACCCAGATTGGCAAAGAAAGGTGTAAATTTAGTGGAGGCGCTCTGAGAATTATTATATGAAAATTCGGCTAATGGCAGCAACTCCAACCAATCATCCTGGAGATGGCTGACATAGCATCTTAGATATTGTTCCAGCGTCTGGTTGGTACGCTCAGTCTGACCATTTGTCTGGGGATGGTAAGTGGAAGAGAGACAGACATTAATATTGAGTGCAGAGCAAAACCCCTTCCAGAATCTTGAAGTGAACTGCACTCCACGGTCAGAGATGATCTCATCCGGAACCCCATGCAACCAAAAGACATTCTGTATAACCAAGTTCACTGTATCTTTAGCTGAGGGGAGGCCGGTGCATGGAACAAAATGAGCAGCTTTAGTCAGGCGATCAACTACCACCATGATTGTATTCATGCCCCCCTATGTAGGCAGCTCCACAATAAAGTCCATTGATATAGACCCCCAAGGGTGGGACGGAACAGGTAATGGTTGTAGAAGACCCGTAGGTGCCACATGAGGAGTCTTGTAACGGGCATATATCTCGCAAGAGAGAACATAGTCCTTGGTATCCTTCAGGCAAGTTGGCCACCAGAAAAATAGGCTCAGGAACTCTTGTGTCTTCTGTACCCCCCTGTGACCAGCCAACTTGGAGTCATGTACCAACTTGAGGATCTGCAGATGGACGACCTCAGGGACGTAGATACGTCGATCTCTGAACCACATGCCACCCTTAAAGACAAGATTAATATCCACAGGTGGGTTGGCCAGAAATACATCACCGTCATAGGCCTCCCTGCACTCCGTCCACAAGTCCTGATCGTGGATAACTCCGATGAAATTGGCATCAGATAGAATGGTCTTGGACGGGGCTCCAGGTACGGAATCCGCACCATGGATTCGGGATAAAGCATCAGCCTTCCCATTACGAGAACCTGGACGGTACGAGATATGTTATGACCCCAATGGCGAGGGTCTCAGAGGAACGTGGAAGTCTGCAGAATACAAAAATCCAGCTCATAGGGCAGTGGTAACTGGGTTGACCATATATCTACTCCTAACGCCAACACTAGAAGTAGCCGGGGATCATTCCTACGTTGATTCTAGATGACACGCGCCAGCCGGAGAATCTAGCTACCCCTAGTAGAGGAAAACAAAGACCTTTCTTGCCTCCAGAGAAGGGGACCCCAAAGCTGGATAGAAGCCCCCCACAAATAATGACGGTGAGGTAAGAGGAAATGACAAACACAGAAATGAACCAGGTTTAGCACAGAGAGGCCCGCTTACTGATAGCAGAATAAAGAAAGGTAACTTATATGGTCAACAAAAACCCTATCAAAATCCACACTGGAAATTCAAGAACCCCCGAACCGTCTAACGGTCCGGGGGGAGAACACCAGCCCCCCTAGAGCTTCCAGCAAAGGTCAGGATATAGTTTTGGAACAAGCTGGACAAAAATACAAAACCCAAACAAATAGCAAAAAGCAAAAGGCAGACTTAGCTGATATAACTGGAACCAGGATCAGTAGACAAGAGCACAGCAGACTAGCTTTGATAACTACGTTGCCAGGCATTGAACTGAAGGTCCAGGGAGCTTATATAGCAACACCCCTAACTAACGACCCAGGTGCGGATAAAAGGAATGACAGAAAAACCAGAGTCAAAAAACTAGTAACCACTAGAGGGAGCAAAAAGCAAATTCACAACAGTACCCCCCCCTTAGTGAGGGGTCACCGAACCCTCACCACGACCACCAGGGCGATCAGGATGAGCGGCATGAAAGGCACGAACTAAATCGGCCGCATGAACATCAGAGGCGACCACCCAGGAATTATCCTCCTGACCATAGCCCTTCCACTTGACCAGGTACTGAAGCCTCCGCCTGGAGAGGCGAGAATCCAAGATCTTCTCCACCACGTACTCCAACTCGCCCTCAACCAACACCGGAGCAGGAGGCTCAGCAGAAGGAACTACAGGCACAATGTACCGCAGTAACAAGGACCTATGAAATACATTGTGAATAGCAAACGACACAGGAAGATCCAGACGAAAAGATACAGGATTAAGGATTTCCAATATCTTGTAAGGCCCAATAAAACGAGGTTTAAATTTGGGAGAGGAGACCTTCATAGGAACAAAGCGGGAAGAAAGCCATACCAAATCCCCAACGCGTAGTCGGGGACCCACACCGCGGCGGCGGTTGGCAAAGCGCTGAGCCTTCTCCTGTGACAACTTCAAGTTGTCCACCACATGATTCCAGATCTGCTGCAACCTATCCACCACAGAATCCACCCCAGGACAGTCAGAAGGCTCCACATGACCCGAAGAAAAGCGAGGATGGAAACCAGAGTTGCAGAAAAAAGGTGAAACCAAGGTGGCGGAACTAGCCCGATTATTAAGGGCAAACTCAGCCAACGGCAAGAATGTCACCCAATCGTCCTGATCAGCAGAGACAAAACACCTCAAATAAGCCTCTGATTGGTTCGCTCCGTCTGTCCATTAGTCTGAGGATGGAAAGCAGACGAAAACGACAAATCAATGCCCATCCTACTACAAAAGGATCGCCAGAACCTGGAAACGAACTGGGATCCTCTGTCAGACACAATATTCTCAGGGATGCCGTGCAAACGAACCACGTTCTGGAAAAACACAGGAACCAGATCGGAAGAGGAAGGCAGCTTAGGCAAAGGAACCAAATGGACCATCTTGGAGAAGCGATCACATATCACCCAGATAACGGACATGCCCTGAGATAGCGGAAGATCAGAAATGAAATCCATGGAGATATGTGTCCAAGGTCTCTTCGGGACAGGCAAGGGCAAGAGCAAACCGCTGGCACGAGAACAGCAAGGCTTAGCTCGAGCACAAGTCCCACAGGACTGCACAAATGACCGCACATCCCTTGACAAGGAAGGCCACCAAAAGGACCTGGCCACCAGATCTCTGGTGCCAAAAATTCCCGGGTGACCTGCCAACACCGAGGAATGAACCTCGGAAATGACTCTGCTGGTCCACTTATCCGGGACAAACAGTCTGTCAGGTGGACAAGACTCAGGCCTATCAGCCTGAAATCTCTGCAACACACGTCGCAGATCCGGAGAAATAGCTGACAAGATAACTCCATCTTTAAGAATACCAACAGGATCAGCGACTCCAGGAGCATCAGGCACAAAGCTCCTAGAAAGAGCATCGGCCTTCACATTCTTTGAACCAGGTAAATACGAGACAACAAAATCAAAGCGGGAGAAAAACAATGACCAGCGGGCCTGTCTCGGATTAAGGCGTTTAGCAGACTCGAGATACATCAGATTTTTGTGATCAGTCAAGACCACCACACGATGCTTAGCACCCTCGAGCCAATGACGCCACTCCTCAAATGCCCATTTCATGGCCAACAACTCCCGATTGCCCACATCATAATTTCGCTCGGCAGGCGAAAACTTCCTAGAGAAAAAGGCACAAGGTTTCATAACAGAGCAACCAGGGCCTCTCTGCGACAAAACGGCCCCTGCCCCAATCTCCGAAGCATCCACCTCAACCTGAAAGGGAAGTGAGACGTCAGGCTGGCACAAAACAGGCGCTGAAGTAAACCGGCGTTTCAACTCCTGGAAAGCCTCCACGGCAGCAGGAGCCCAGTTAGCTACATCGGAGCCCTTCTTGGTCATATCCGTCAAAGGTTTCACAATGCTAGAAAAATTAGCGATAAAACGACGGTAGAAGTTAGCGAAGCCCAAGAACTTCTGAAGACTCTTAACTGACGAGGGCTGAGTCCAATCAAGAATAGCTCGGACCTTGACTGGGTCCATCTCCACAGCAGAAGGGGAAAAAATGAACCCCAAAAAGGGAACCTTCTGTACACCAAAGAGACACTTTGAGCCCTTGACAAACAAAGAATTTTCACGCAAAATTTTAAAGACCAACCTGACCTGCTCCACATGCGAATCCCAATTATCAGAAAAAACCAAAATATCATCCAGATAAACAATCAAAAATTTATCCAGATACTTCCGGAAAATGTCATGCATAAAGGACTGAAAAACTGAAGGCGCATTGGAGAGACCAAAAGGCATCACCAAGTACTCAAAATGACCTTCGGGCGTATTGAATGCGGTTTTCCATTCATCACCTTGCTTAATGCGCACAAGGTTGTACGCACCACGAAGGTCTATCTTGGTGAACCACTTGGCACCCTTAATCCGGGCAAACAAGTCAGACAACAGCGGTAAAGGATACTGAAATTTGACAGTGATCTTATTTAAAAGCCGATAATCAATACAAGGTCTCAAAGATCCGTCCTTTTTTGCCACAAAAAAGAATCCCGCACCAAGAGGGGAAGAAGACGGACGAATATGTCCTTTCTCCAGAGACTCCTTGATATATGAACGCATAGCGGTATGTTCAGGTACCGACAGATTAAACAGTCTTCCCTTAGGAAATTTACTGCCTGGGATCAAATCTATAGCACAGTCACAGTCCCTATGAGGAGGCAGTGCACTGGACTCAGACTCACTGAAGACATCCTGATAATCAGACAAATACTCCGGAACTTCCGAAGGCGTAGAAGAAGCAATAGACACAGGCAGGGAATCCTCATGAATACCACGACAGCCCCAACTTGAGACTGACATAGCCTTCCAGTCCAGGACTGGATTATGGGTCTGTAACCATGGCAGCCCTAAAACAACCAAATCATGCATTTTATGTAAAACCAGGAAACGTATCACCTCGCGGTGTTCAGGAGTCATGCACATGGTAACCTGTGTCCAATACTGCGGTTTATTTGCAGCCAATGGTGTAGCATCAATACCCCTAAGAGGAATAGGATTTTCTAATGGTTCAAGAGTAAAACCACAGCGCTTAGCAAATGAGAGATCCATGAGACTCAGGGCAGCACCTGAATCTACAAACGCCATGACAGGATAAGATGACAGTGAGCAAATCAAAGTTACAGACAGAATAAATTTAGGTTGCAAATTACCAACGGTGACAGGACTAACAACCTTAGCTATACGTTTAGAGCATGCTGAGATAACATGTGTAGAATCACCACAGTAGTAGCACAAGCCATTCCGGCGTCTATGAATTTTCCGCTCATTTCTAGTCAGGATTCTATCACATTGCATTAAATCAGGTGTCTGTTCAGACAACACCATGAGGGAATTTGCGGTTTTTCTATCACATTGCACCGAATTAGGTGTCTGTTCAGACAACACCATGAGGGAATTTGCGGTTTTGCGCTCCCGCAACCGCCGGTCAATTTGAATAGCCAGTGCCATAGTATCATTCAGACCTGTGGGAATGGGAAAACCCACCATAACATTCTTAATGGCTTCAGAAAGGCCATTTCTAAAATTAGCGGCCAGTGCACACTCGTTCCAATGTGTCAGCACGGACCATTTCCGAAATTTTTGGCAATACACTTCAGCCTCGTCCTGCCCCTGAGACATAGCCAGCAAGGCCTTTTCTGCCTGAATCTCAAGATTGGGTTCCTCATAAAGTAAACCGAGCGCCAGAAAAAACGCATCAAGATCAGCCAATGCCGGATCTCCTGGCGCCAGCGAAAAAGCCCAATCCTGAGGGTCGCCCCATAAGAACGAAATAACTATTTTTACTTGCTGAGCAGAGTCTCCAGATGAACAGGGTCTCAGGGACAAAAACAATTTACAATTATTCATGAAATTCCTAAACTTAAACCTGTCTCCGGAAAACAGTTCAGGAATCGGTATTTTAGGTTCTGACCTAGGATTACTGATAACATAGTCTTGTATGCCCTGCACACGAGTAGCCAGCTGGTCCACACTTGTAATCAAGGTCTGGACATTCATGTCTGCAGCAAGCATAGCCACTCTGAGGTAAAGGGGAAGAAGAAAAAAAAAAAAAAAAAAAACTCAGAATCTTCTTTCTTATAATCCCTCTTCTGCAATGCATTAAACATTTAATACTGGCCTGGCAAACTGTTATGACCCCAATGGCGAGGGTCTCAGAGGAACGTGGAAGTCTGCAGAATACAAAAATCCAGCTCATAGGGCAGTGGTAACTGGGTTGACCATATATCTACTCCTAACGCCAACACTAGAAGTAGCCGGGGATCATTCCTACGTTGATTCTAGATGACACGCGCCAGCCGGAGAATCTAGCTACCCCTAGTAGAGGAAAACAAAGACCTTTCTTGCCTCCAGAGAAGGGGACCCCAAAGCTGGATAGAAGCCCCCCACAAATAATGACGGTGAGGTAAGAGGAAATGACAAACACAGAAATGAACCAGGTTTAGCACAGAGAGGCCCGCTTACTGATAGCAGAATAAAGAAAGGTAACTTATATGGTCAACAAAAACCCTATCAAAATCCACACTGGAAATTCAAGAACCCCCGAACCGTCTAACGGTCCGGGGGGAGAACACCAGCCCCCCTAGAGCTTCCAGCAAAGGTCAGGATATAGTTTTGGAACAAGCTGGACAAAAATACAAAACCCAAACAAATAGCAAAAAGCAAAAGGCAGACTTAGCTGATATAACTGGAACCAGGATCAGTAGACAAGAGCACAGCAGACTAGCTCTGATAACTACGTTGCCAGGCATTGAACTGAAGGTCCAGGGAGCTTATATAGCAACACCCCTAACTAACGACCCAGGTGCGGATAAAAGGAATGACAGAAAAACCAGAGTCAAAAAACTAGTAACCACTAGAGGGAGCAAAAAGCAAATTCACAACAGAGATAACAAAGTTAAATTGATTTAAAAATAAGTTCCAACGAGCCTGACGAGGAGAAAGACATCTAGCGGATTTAAGGAACTCTAAATTGCGATGGTCAGTTAGCACTATGATCTGTTGTGCAGCTCCTTGCAGATGATGCCTCCATTCTTTGAAAGCCGCAATAATAACCAGCAATTCCTTGTCTCCCACATCGTAATTCTTCTCTGCTGAGGTTAGTCTACGGGAAAAGAAAGCACAAGGTTGTAGCAGACCCTTCTCTCCAGTTCTTTGGGAGAGAATAGCCCCCAAAGCATTATCAGAAGCATCCACCTCCACAATGAATGAAAGTGTTGGATCTGGGTGTATCAACAGCGGTGCTGAAGTGAAACAGATCTTAAGCCGATCAAAAGCTTCTTGAGCCTGTGATGACCACTTAAAGGGCTTTTCCTTCTTTGTCAAGGAAGTAATGGGACGGACAATATCAGAAAAATTTCGAATGAAGCGTCTGTAGAAATTTACAAAACCAATAAAACGTTGGACCTCCTTACTGTTCTTGGGTACCGGCTAGTCAAGGATAGCCTTAATCTTACCAGATTCCATGTTCAGCCCCTGGGGAGAGATGATATAACCTAAGAACTGTATCTCAGAATGATGGAACTCGCATTTCTCCGGCTTAATATACAGATGGTTCTCTTTCAGACGTCTTAAAACAGTTTTGACATGTTCTTCATGTTCCTGTAGAGAGTCAGAAAAGATTAGTATATCGTCCAAATAGATCACCACAAACTGGTCCAACAAATCTCTGAAAATGTCATTAGCAAGGTGTTGAAACGTTGCAGGGGCGTTACAAAGCCCAAAGGGCATCACAAGAGATTCAAAGTGTCCATACCGGCATCTGAATGCTGTCTTCCACTCATCCCCTGGACGAATACGCACCAAATTATAAGCCCCACGAAGATCCAGTTTAGAGAACACCTTAGCATGGCGGACTCTTTCCAGTAATTCGGGAATCAGAGGCAAAGGGTAACGGTTTCGTATGGTTACCTTATTGAGTTCCCGATAGTCAACACAGGGACTCAGGGTCCCATCCTTCTTTTTTACAAAAAATATAGGTGCCCCAGCTGGTGAGGAAGAAAGACATATGAAGTCTTTGGCCAGATTTTCATCAATATACTCCTTTAAGTCTCGAAGCTCAGGTGCCGCCAAAGGGTATACGTTACCAAAAGGAATAGCTGCCCCAGGAAGCAGCTCAATGGGACAGTCATAATGCCTGTGTGGAGGAAGCTGATCTGCATTCTTCTTGTCACAGATGTCAGAGAACTCTTTATATGCTGGAGGTAAAGAAAATACCTGTACATGTGGTTCCGTAGCCGTGGACTCCGGGACAGCTTCTGTTAACGCTGAGTTGCTCCTTGTTGGAAAGGTAATCTCCTTGGTCTCCCAGTTGATAATTGGGTTCTGAGAACGCAACCAAGGAATGCCTAAAATCACAGGAAAATGAGGAGAAGAAATTAGCAAGAAAGAAAGTTGGTCCTGATGATTAGGCTCCAACACAATTTCAAGAGGTACGGTCTCCTGATCCACAGGCCCAGAGATTAAAGGTGACCCATCCACTGTTTCCATGGTAATTGGAGAGGCTCTTTGCTGAATTTCAATACCATGTTCCTTGGCAAATGCGATATCCATCAAAATTGCCACCTGCACCAGAGTCAATCATAGCTGCACTGGAAATCCACTGTCCTGAACACAGGATCTTAATAGGGGGAGAACAGTGAGAGTTCTTTTCCTTCAGCTCCTTGGGGGGGTGAAGTCATAGAAAGTGAATGGAATACAGCGTTTAAAGGCAGGCTACATTCAGAGATGTCAGATTCATCATCACAGTTGTCATACTCCCCTACCGCTGCTAGCACCTTGTTAGGCCGTCTAGGACACTTAGGACAATTGATCAAGAAGTGGTCAGACTGGCCGCAGTAGAAACATAGACTTTCACGAAGGCGATGCTCCCGGCGCTCATTGATCTCGCGCCTCTGAACGGAATCAATTTGCATGGGCACCTCCTCCACCTCCCGAGAGGTTTTACCTGCAGGCTCTTTGGAAGGAAGGGAAAAGTTAGAAATATGGTTATAAGCAGCAAATTTCTCCTGCCTACGCTCAGTAAGGCGAATGTCTATGCCAGTGATGGGCAACCTTTTGAGCTTGGTGTGTCAAAATTCGCCAAAAAACCGAGCATAACTTGGGTGGTGTGTCACCTTGATAAAAAAACATAATTTTGCGACATGTATAGTTTAAATAACAAATATGTATAATTATAATTATTTAACTTACCTGCTTAGTGACTTCTTTGTTCATCTGTCAGTTGGTTTCTTTTGTTGGTCTTGCTATTATTTAACTTGTGTGGGGTGCCGTGAACTAAGATAAGTGAGGGGGAGGGGGAATTCTTGCGATGGCGAACCTGTGGCACTCCAGCTGTTGCGGTGGTAACTCAGATATTCTCTTAATAATTGCATCTTGATGTTAAATTTGTAGAGCTTTTTACAAATTTAAGGATGGAATTAGATTGGCTCTTATGAAGGTGTAGCTGCCTGGAAATGTATTCCTTCCTTTCATCCTCACTTTTTTTCAAGAGCTGGGAATGATTAGTTTCAAAATGTCTATTTACATTCCACGTTCTGCTTACTACCGTTTCACTACATAGAACGCAAAATGATCTGCCATTTTTTTCTATAATGCCATACATCTCAGTCCATGTCTCTTGAAAGGGTCGGCTACTGCTACTACTACCACTCCCTTTACTTAACTTTGTTTTTTTATTTTGTGGCTTCTCCATGAGAGAAGATTTATAGTTAGCCCTGCAGGCAATTAGCAGAAATAGGGGTTAATAAGGATGCACCACAAACAGTAATGGTGGTGAAATGGAGTCTGTACTATGCTGCAAGATGGCGTTCCTAATGGCGGGAAACGGCACCCATAGCACAGGCCTCTTCCAGCCTCCCCCTCACTTATCTTAGTAATGGCCAATGACACCCCACAGTTCACTGGATGATGGTTGCTGTAGTTGTCACAGGGCCTGCAGACAGCAATCACAGGGCCTGCAGACAGCAATCACAGGGCCTCCAGACAGCGATCTCCTCAGGCCTCAGAAGTGCAGCCTGGGACTTCTGGCCGGCGCAGCAGGGAGCAGCGCAATGCCACCCAAATAACAGAGCTAGGGCGCAGAGCGGACTCTAGGCATGGGACCGGTAGGTCCGATCTTTCCGGCCGGCGAAGCAGGGAGCAGGGAGCAGCGCAATGCTGCCCAAACAACACAGCTCCGACGCAGAGGCCTGGGACTTCCGGGAGCTGCGCCGGGCCTACCGGAAGTCCCAGGCCTAGACGCTCTGCACCGGAGCTCTGTTGTTTGGGCCCACAGACCTCCTGCATGGCATCCGACCCGCGCGGAGGCCTGGGACTTCCGGGAGCTGCGCCGGGCCTACCGGAAGTCCCAGGCCTAGACGCTCTGTGCCGGAGCTCTGTTGTTTGGACCCACAGACCTCCTGCATGGCATCCGATCCGATAAAAAATCGGATCGGATGCCATGCAATGTAAAGATGCAATTTCTATGGGGCCGCGGCCGGCGTGTCACTGAAAATGACAACGCGTATCAGCACTGACACGCGTGTCATAGGTTCGCCATCACTGGTCTATGCACACACAATGCTGTATAAATGTCTCTAGCTCTTGTGGACACTCAGAGCGAGCTAGTTCATCTTTTATAATACTAGACAGACCCCTTTTAAAAATAGGCAATTGTGCATAACTGTCCCAATTGGTATCTACCGCTAATCTCCTGAATTCAGTGGCATACTCAATAACAGAACGTTTAGCCTGGCATAAAGACAACAAAGCAGATTCAGCGGTTGCACGGCGATTAGGGTCATCAAACATTAATGCCATAGCGACCAAGAAATCATCCAAGTTATTTAACCGTGGGTCACGAGACTCAATCATCGGATTCGCCCAGGCGAGCGCTCGTGCGGTCAGCAGCATTATTACACACAATACTTTGGATCTATCATTAGGAAAACGGTCAGCATGCACATCAAAATATAGCATACATTGATTCACAAAGCCACGAAATTTGTTGCGATCACCATTAAATCTGAATGGGGGCAACTTAGGTGGGCTAGCTGGTGGCGGTTGCCCAGAGGGTAAAGTCACTTGCGCAGCTATTTGCGTGCTTATGTCCTGAAAAGCCTGTCCATACTGAGACTCTGTGCCAGCAAGTTTGTTTTCCTGGGCTGCCATGCGGTTGCTTAAGTCCTGCAAAGTCAGTCCAAACACTTGTTGATTGTGTTCAAAGCTTCCAAACTTCTTTTGCAGCCCTTCCACATCTTTCTGCAGTGATCTAATTATGGAAAACACCTGCTCTAGTCCGCTTTCTGCAGTCATTGTTCCAGCAGTCTCCTTTTTTTTTTTTTTAGGCTAGAGTATCCTGTAATAATTATAGGGAACAACTCAGGAGACTCTTTGCGTGGAACAAGACAAATACAGGACACAGTTTTATAAGTGGTAAAGTCTATATTATCACACGGTGATTCAAACAGGTGCAGAGAGAAACTCAAGTCCACAACACTTGGTGCAAATATCAAATGCAGCTCAGCAGTCTATAGGAAACTTCAGAGGAAAATGCAATCACGCAGAAAGTCTATGAAGCACAATTATTCTTGAGGATACTAGACACGAATAAGTCCTTGCTTAGTCCACAACACAGATAGATATGCTTATAAGGCAGTTCAAATAATATCTTAGCCCAACCAGGGAGGTCTGGGTAATAGTCTCAGGTTCTTGCAGAGCAGAAACAGCTTACATGTCCAGCAAATGCAGATGGAAGTAAACACGAGCAGCAGATGAAGGAGGATTACTGGAACTGGTGTATGCAGCAGGAACTCAGAGCAGAGTAGCAGGATAACCCCACAGGTTCACAGGAGCAGGTATATAGCCAGTGAGTCACCAGAGGTCAGGAGCTGGATGCAAGGCAGAATACTCTAGCACAGACTGAAGGCTGGGGTGGAGTTTTATAGCAGGAAGACACAGTGCACATGAGACCAAATACGCCATCTTGGAAAAGGGCAGTAATGCACAAAAAGGTAATAAAAAATGTTCAGAGGCCTGACAAAGCGTTTGGTGGATTTATCTAAGACTGTTGCTAGGTTTTGGTTGTGTGCTAATCCTCTCCTTTTCCTATTTTGTTTTTTTCCCATCCTTCACTCCCCAGTATCTCCCTCTGTTATTTGTGTGTGCATTTTTGTATGATTGGTATTTTCCTTTATGACATTTTGGTCTTCCAAAATGGATGAGTGGCCTGAGCTCGCTTCACACTCCTTGGAGGTTTTATTGTGCCTGGCAGCCAGTGTTCTCTCAGAATGTGTCTTCAGCACTGCTGGCGGTGTCCTGAAGGATAAGCGCAGCCGGCTGTCCCCTGAAAGTGTAGACCGCGTAACTTTCATCAAGATGAACAAGTCATGGATCTCCAAGGACATTTGCACCCCAATCACAGACTGTACAGACTAGGTGATAATACATTTTTTAGTGTGAAGCATTAATGTCACGTAACTGCACTCTGTGATATCTTTAATGAGGCTTCTTTGCCTGCTGTGGCTGCTGCTGCTGATGTTAACACAAATTTGTGGAAATGTGATTAGCCATGGTTGGTTTACATCTGCTGGGTTAGCTGTAGTGGAAGATGTGTCGGTCCCCATTATATTATTTCTATTCTCGTGACAGCTATTCCACTTCGGTGGTGTCAGGCCCTCATTTTTTAAAATGTGAAAGCTCCAGGTTGAGTGTCCATCTGCTGGATTGAGCGTAGTGGAAGACCTGTTGGTCAATATTATACTATCTATATTGTGGTGAAATTGATGCCACTTTGGTATTGTCTGTCAATAATTTTTGGAAATATGAACACTCCTGGTTGGGTGTCCATGTTATGGACTGACCTGGTTGTAGTAGTGATATTGCAACTGCTAGGGGCAGCACCGGCAGGTAGCGTAGCCTGGGATAGCTAAGGAGTCGGTACACAGGAGCAGCAATGCAGTTTGAAGAAATAAGCAGAAATCGTAGTCAAGAAAGTCAGTTGTCATTTACCAGGAGCAGCAGTGTCATTTGTGGGAATAGCAGGTGAAAGGGTGCTTGACTAGAGGCAGGTAGCTTAATAATTACACAAGGAAATGAGAGCAAAGCTAGGTTTAAATAGGGTGTGCAATCAGGATGAGCCAATCAGAAACTCAGGGTGGTAACCAACAGAAAACTCAGGGTGGAGACATCAGCAACAACATAGGTACAAGTATTTGGGTTTAGCACAAAACTGTCCAGTGAGCTGAATAGCTTAGAAGGAAGAGCTGCCGTCTGATGCACAAGAGCTGCTAGGTTCGAATCCTGACAGTTATTCTGCTGGATTGGGCATAGTGGAAGACCTGTCGGTCCCTATTGTACTATTTCTACTTTAGTGAAATTGATGCCACTTCTGTGGTGTAAGGCCCTCATTTGTTTAAATGTGAACACTCCTGGTTGGGTATCCATCTGCTGGATTGGGCGTAGTGGAAGACCTGTCGGTCCCTATTATACTATTTCTACTGTGGTGAAATTGATGCCACTTTGGTATTGTCTGCCAATAATTTTTGGAAATGTGAACACTCCTGGTTGGGTGTCCATCTGCTGGATTGGGCATAGTGGAAGACCTGTCTGTCCCTATTATATTATTTCTACTGTGGTGAAACTGATGCCACTTTGGTATTGTCTGCCAATAATTTTTTGAAATGTGAACACTCCTGATTGAGTGTCCATCTGCTGGATTGGGCGTAGTAGAAGACCTGTCGGTCCCTATTAAACTATTTCTACTGTGGTGAAATTGATGCCATTTTGGTGGTGTCTGACAATAATTTTTGGAAATGTGAACACTCCTGGTTGGGTCTCCTTCATGCGTGTTGCCTGTAGCAGTAGACCTCCGAAACCATAAGGCCTCCACTTCCTTGGACTCAACTACCCGTGTTACTATCCTTACATTTTTCTGACAATGGTAGTCTACAAAACTGATATTTGTGCCACCTGAGTGTGGCTCAGCATTAAAGCAGGTAGAGGTGTTGCATGTGGTATCAGTGCTCCCAGCAAAGAAGGCCTACACCTATTCCTCACCTACCTCGTCTTACACTGACGTTCAATTGAAAGCTGTAAATGCTGGCCCAGGCCCTGATACCTCATGTCTGGCTGATTGAGGCAGTGCCATGCTACAATTTGTACTGTGGGAGAATTGAGGCCACTTTCCTGGTGTCTATCCCTCATTTGATGTGTTTTGGCAGCATTTGGGGTCGTTATAATGTGTTGTGCATGCGTTTGTTTTTGCCTCCTATTGACATGAATGGCATTCGATTATGTTCTGCGAATATTCGACAAATTAATTGCCAAATATTGCAGTTTCGGCGATCGTAATCCGAACCGAACATTGAAGTATTCGTTCATCTCTAATTTTAATACATCACAGTCACAGTGGAATGTGTTACTAATGATGATGTTTGAGACTGTGGTCCCAGCTCTCATCAGGTCATTGACCAGGTTCTCCCATGTAGTTCTGGACCAATTCCTGACCTTTCTCAGAATCATCCTTACCCCACGAGGTGAGACCTTGCATGGAGCCCCAGACCGAGGAAGTTTGACAGTCATCTTGTGTTTCCTACATTTTCTAGTAATTGCGCCTTTATCTGATTATCTAATTGCGCCTAGTTGTTGCCTTCTCAAAAAGCTGCTTGCCCATTGTGCTGTAGTCCATCCCAGACTTGTGCAGGTCTCCAATTTTGGTCCTGGTGTCCTTAGACAGCTCTTTGGTCTAGGCCATGGTGGAGAGGTTGGAGTGTGATTGATTGAGTGTGTGGACAGGTGTCTTTTATGCAAATAACAAGTTCAAAGTGGTGCAATTAATACAGGTAATGAGCACACAGTAGGAGGGCTTCTTAAAGAAAAACTAACAGGTCTGTGAGCTGGAATTCTTGCTGGATGGTAGGTGATCAAATACTTATTTCATGCAACAAAATGCAATTTAATTATTTAAAAATCATACAATGTTATTTTTGTTTTTTTGGTTTTAGATTCTGTCTCTCACAAGTGAAGTATACCTGTGATGAAATTTACAGACCTCTCCATTCCATATAGATGGGAAAACTTGGAAATCGTCAGTGTATCAAATACTTATGTTTCCCAATGTAAATTCAATTAATACACAAAAACATCTTTGTGGATGGAACAGACATTAGGCTACCGATCCAACATCACTGTTACACAGACAGGAATGCCCTGCATCAAACATTGGTCACTCAAGTCTGGCCCAAATGGGTTCTGGGAATTAAAGCCAGCAAATGACCAAGTTTCACAGACTTGAATAAGTAGATAGTGTTTTAAAGGGTTTACTAACTTTGGGTCAGTAATCTTACATCAGAGACACACAGATAGGGATGCCCCGCATCTAACATAGGTGAATCTAGCTTGATCCATAAGGGTTCAGGGCAGCAAAGCTGGCATCAAAGTAGGCAAAAGTCAAATTTTCACAGATTTGAATAAGTAACTGGTGTTTTAAAACATTTAGATCAAGAAGGAGTTGTCCAAGTAGTGGACACCTCCTTCAATGACCAAGCCTCATTTTTCTAACCTGACCAGTGTCACTTTATGTGGTAATAATTCTGGAATGATTCTATATATCGCAGTGATTCTGATACTGTTATTTCATGAAACATTGCATTTATTACTGTAAAAAAAACTTAGGCACTCAAATGGATGATCGGTGAAATAAAGTTATTATTACAATCAAAAGTTGAATGTTTTCGTTCTTGTACTCAGATCTTCATCAGAACTGTGAGGCAAGGGGATATACAGAAAAAGGGGGGGTTATAAAAAGTAAGTAGAAACATGCGGAAAAAATGAACAAAAAGGGGAATCAAAGACCGTGTAACATATTAACCCCTTAAAAGATTAAACTTTAATAAATATATTAAAAATACCACTTCCCAGTGAATACAGACAAAAAAAAATTTTTTTTTGATGAAAAAAACATCTAGTAGGTGCACCTGTCCTGGTACACTGACCCTACACTGGCCTGCTGTCCCTTCCTATCAGTGGAGGTTGGCACCCTGATAGATTATTTGGCGCCCCCACTCCGCGGCGGCTATCGCCTGCTGGCCCTAGGTATGACTGACCAACTATAGGCGGGAAAACAATGAGCAAATTAAAGAGATGAAAAAAGCGAGGGTAGAAAAGTCTAAGGTGCACTCTAAAGGCCCCGTCTCACACAGCGACGCTGCAGCGATACAGACAACGATGCCAATCGCTGCAGCGTCGCTGTTTTGTCGCTGTGTGGTCGCTGGGGAGCTGTCACACAGACAGCTCTCTCCAGCGACCAACGATCAGGGGAACGACTTCGGCATCGTTGAAACTGTCATCAACGATGCCGAAGTCCCCCTGCAGCACCCGGTAACCAGGGTAAACATCGGGTTACTAAGCGCAGGGCCGCGCTTAGTAACCCGATGTTTACCCTGGTTACCAAAAAAACAAACAGTACATACTCGCCTTTCGGTGTCCAGGTCCCTTGCCGTCTGCTTCCTGCTCTGACAGTGCCGCTGTACACTGAGAGCAGAGCGCAGCGGTGACGTCACTGCTGTGATCTGCTCTCACTTTCCGGCCGGCAGTCAGAGCAGGAATCGGATGGCAAGGGACCTGGACACCGAAAGGCGAGTATGTAGTGTTTGTTTTTTTTTTACATTTACGCTGGTAACCAGGGTAAACATCGGGTTACTAAGCGCGGCCCTGCGCTTAGTAACCCGATGTTTACCCTGGTTACCAGTGAAGACATCGCTGGATCGGTGTCACACACACCGATTCAGCGATGTCAGCGGGACCTCAACGACCAAAAAAAGGTCCAGGCCATTCCGACACGACCAGCGATCTCACAGCAGGGGCCTGATCGCTGGTACGTGTCACACATAGCGAGATCGCTACTGAGGTCGCTGTTGCGTCACAAAACTTGTGACTCAGCAGCGATCTCGCTAGCGATCTCGCTATGTGAGACGGGGCCTTAAGTATATGCTACCAACCTCCTTTAATGAGGTCCCAGGTAGGACAACATGCTAGGAGCATATAAAATTAACACTCATAGAATTTGAATGTAGTCATCGTCATGCACAATTTACACAAAGATATACCTATGTGCATAGATGGTGAGACATAAATAGGAGGAAAGAAACATAAATATAAATGACCTAGTTCAGTCCGGATTGAGAACTATGCATAACCACACTATCTGGCAGTATTCAAAAAGCGTTATAGTAGATACATACAGAAGTATTTGAAAAAATTGTCACACCATAAACTGCACAGTAGGAGAAATTATATGCAGATGTCTATGAGCAGTAGTGACCAGTATTCACCAGTATTCAGTATCTATACTAATGCATAGTGTAGTGGACCAAGGAAATAGATGGAGTTAAAGACAGCCAGTGAGGGTGATATTGTCCCCAAAACAGAACACTTAGCTCTCATTCAGAACGCCCCGACGCGTTTCCCCGTCATACGGTTCCTCAGGGGGCAAAAGCGGATATGATGAACCGGAGGTCAATGATGCAGGTGCCCTGATACCGGGACAGACCGTATCTACTATAACGCTTTTTGAATACTGCCAGATAGTGTGGTTATGCATAGTTCTCAATCCGGACTGAACTAGGTCATTTATATTTATGTTTCTTTCCTCCTATTTATGTCTCACCATCTATGCACATAGGTATATCTTTGTGTAAATTGTGCATGACGATGACTACATTCAAATTCTATGAGTGTTAATTTTATATGCTCCTAGCATGTTGTCCTACCTGGGACCTCATTAAAGGAGGTTGGTAGCATATACTTAGAGTGCACCTTAGACTTTTCTACCCTCGCTTTTTTCATCTCTTTAATTTGCTCATTGTTTTCCCGCCTATAGTTGGTCAGTCATACCTAGGGCCAGCAGGCGATAGCCGCCGCGGAGTGGGGGCGCCAAATAATCTATCAGGGTGCCAACCTCCACTGATAGGAAGGGACAGCAGGCCAGTGTAGGGTCAGTGTACCAGGACAGGTGCACCTACTAGATGTTTTTTTCATTAAAAAAAAAAGATTTTTGTCTGTATTCACTGGGAAGTGGTATTTTTAATATATTTATTAAAGTTTAATCTTTTAAGGGGTTAATATGTTACACGGGGTTATAAAAAGTAAACTGACAAAACTATAGCAAAATAAACATGATTTATGCCACAAGCCTTAGAGACAAACTGTTATTACATTCGAATCCGTGTCCTGTATAAGCGTGATTCCTGAGGAGGTTAAAGGTACCTTCACACTACACGACTTTACAACGATAACAATAGCGATCCGTGACGTTGCAGCGTCCTGGATAGCGATATTGTTGTGTTTGACACGCAGCAGCGATCTGGATCCTGCTGTGATATCGCTGGTCGTTGCTGAAAGTTCAGAACTTTATTTGGTCGTCAGATCGGCGTGTATCGTCGTGTTTGACACCAAAAGCAACGATGCCAGCAATGTTTTACAATGGTAACCAGGGTAAATATCGGGTTACTAAGTGCAGGGCCGCACTTAGTAACCCGATATTTACCCTGGTTATCATTGTAAAAGTAAAAAAAACAAACAGTACATACTCACCTTCTGCTGTCTGTCACACGTCCCCCGCCGTCCGCTTCCCGCACTGACTGTGAGTGCCGGCCGTAAAGTAAAAGCAGAGCACAGCGGTGACGTCACCGCTGTGCTGTGCCTTACGGCCGGCAATCACAGTCAGTGCAGGAAGCAGACGCCGGGGGACGTTATGGACACCGGAATGTAAGTATGTAGTTGTTTGGGTTTTTTTACATTTATACTGGTAACCAGGGTAAACATCGGGTTACTAAGCGCGGCCCTGCGCTTAGTAACCCGATGTTTACCCTGGTTACCCGGGGACTTCGGCATAGTTGGTCGCTGGAGAGCTTTCTGTGTGACAGCTCTCCAGCGACCACACAGCGACGCTGCAGCGATCGGCATCGTTGTCGATATCGCTGCAGCGTCGCTTAGTGTGAAGGTACCTTAAGTCAGTTAGCAACATATTGAGGGAACTTGGTAAGAGACAAGATCAGAGAGGGATGTGATAGCATTGTGGAGTCAGACACACAAAGATTATATAAGTAATAGGTAATAAGTAAGCGCCTCTCCAAACACCAGCGCGACTGTATGTGAGTTCCACTACTATCCTCTGGCAATCAGGTAACATTACTTACACCATAGCTTGAATCAGAACTTCCATATTTATGCACCCAAATGTCTCCTGTATGGACTTGTCATTACCCAGAGGCATCAGCTGGAACCACTCCTCAGACCCCCACCTTGACGTTCCTGCATCCTTTTTAAGTTTCTTTTTCTCCTAATTACCGCATATATAGCCACGGCCTTTATTACAATGCAACAATTTGCATGGTGTGCACCCATTCTCTACCTGAATATGCTGCTGTTTTATGCCAAGTTTTTTATAGTGCTATATATGGGCTGGATACCCTACTTGTGCAGCTATTTCTCTGATCAGGAGTGCCATATATTTCCCTTCATCATTGTTATTCCTTTATACGAGCACCCACTCTCTACTATGTCCCACAAGGTTTTTTCGTACAATGCCTCAGACGCAGCAGAGATAATCTCCAAAGTTACGGCTTCTAGCGATTTTCTCCAAGTTCCAACACAGGAATTAAAGTCCAGGGATCTAGAGAGGGAGACCAGAAGATCACTGAACTTAGAACTTCCCTTCGTCACCATCGCCGAATATCTACGCGTCCAAAGGATACCAAGGGAGTTACATGTACCGCTCCACCCGACCTTCTTCAAAGAAGAAAAAAGACTTCTGCACCAGGTTCGAACAAATCCTTAATAAATCTTCCTTTGACCCATTGACTCTGACCCTCTCCTTCTTACAAAAAATCTAGAGGTAGTCAATACCCAGATAACATCCATAGCATCCCTACTTTCAAGTACTATGGCTTCAGAGGAATTTCAGGAAATTAAAAGCAAAAACCAAGACTCTCTACAATCATATCACCAGGAGTTGGAAAAGAAAAAGAGATCAAAGTTACTCAGAGATGCAGATGACTACCTCCACCACCAATTACATGAATATGCTGCTGTTTTAAGTACTTCACTAATCCACTTATAGAGGACATGGATTAGAATCTTATAACAATTTGTCTCTAATGCTTGTCACATTAATCATGTTTATTTTGCTATAGTTTTGTCAGTTTACTTTTATACTCTCCCTTTTTTTGCTGTATAACCTCCTACCCCACAGTTCTGATGAAGGTCTGAATACAAGACCGAAAACATTCAACTTTTGATTGTAATAATAAAAGGAACTTTATTTCACCAATCATCCACTTGAGTGCCAAGTTTCTTTTACAGTGCTATATATGGGCTGGATGCCCTACTTATGCACCTATTTCTCCAATCAGGAGTGCCGTATATTTCCCTTCAACATTGCATCTTATGATAGCAGTAAATTTAGGTTGATAGTCTATATTTTTTGTGTGAAAATATCTGAAATTTGATGAAACTTCAGAAAAATTATGGATTTTCAAACTTTCAATACTTATATTGTTAAACCAGATAGTCATACCATAGAAAATAGATAATAAATAATATTTCCTATAAGTCTACTTTATGTCAGCTTCATTTTTCAAAACATCCATTTATTTTGTTACCATATGTTAAAACAGTTAAAATTTAGCAGCAGTTTTTCATTTTTTTAAATTTTTTTTAGAGACCTATTCAGTTTTTAAGCGACTTTGAGGGACCTATTTAATGAAAAAACCCAGACGTTATACAATCTGTACTCCTAGTACAGTTATTTTAAACTTCTGTTTATTTGTTAACTCAAGTTATATACAGAAATAAAGGAAAAGTGAAATAAAAAAATACATTTTTTCCACAGATATATTGCTTAAAGCTGCATATGTCTCATTTTCACAAGGGGTAAGTGGAGAAAATGCACCCTAAAGTGTATTATGCAATTTCTCCCAAATGTGGCAATATCCCATATGTGGGACACGGCTGGTCTCGGAAGGGTAAAGGCGCTGTTAAGGTGGATTGAGAAAGTTGAGGGGTGCTCATTCTCTGAGATTAGTCAAAAACAGCAGGCATGTCCGCTCCCGTTACAGCTGACGCGGGCTCTCAGTCAGTGTTTGTGGAGGGGGTAAAGAACCCAAGGGTTCTGCAGTCGAAGACCTGTGTCTTAATAGTTGGCACGGGAACAGAGGAGGAGAAAGAAGCAGCAGATTGATGGGTTGGCTGATTGTTGTTGAGGTCCACTGGTCTGCGTTTTTGTCCAGTGGTATTCCCACAGTAACGCATGTTGATTGCGCATGTGAATGTTCCTGCATGTAGTAGTCAAATTATTGCACTTTTTACCAAAGTTGTTAGATTACATGAGTTGGCTCATTCTTTGCAGTGTCAAAAAAGGCCCAGGCTAGACAACCCTTATCACCCCTGTGAGCTGCAGACCCGTGGACACTGCTGGTCACAGCCACAGTTGTGGCTGAGGAAGCATTGCTAGTCATAGCTACATTACTACGTGTCTGCGATGTACAGCGCATCATAACCTCCTCGTCTTTCTCCTCAGATGACCTACTCAGCTGTGTGCCTCTAGGTTCACACCAACTGGGATCTAACACCTCCTCCTCCTCCTCATCCTCTGTATTATCACATTCCTTGCCCTTGGAGTCACCCTCCTCCTCTTCCTGCCCTGACAGCACAGTACAGTCCATGTGAGCCTTAGATTTCTGAGTCTCATCAGGATTACCTCCCCTCCATTGGTTAACATCTGATGATGAGGGTCAGGATGCTGTTCAGACCCTACTTCGCCCTGCCACAGATCCAAGCTAAAAAAATATTGGGCATCAGTGCAGATTTCCACCTTTTGACTCTGAAGCTTTTGAGTATACTGTTATGACCCCAATGGCAGAGGGTCTCAAAAGTACAAGCTGGACAAAAAATAAGAGCAAAGCAAATAACCAAAAAACAAGGAAGCAGGACTTAGCTTAATTTTGCAAGATCCAAGACCAGCAGACAGGAGCAAACAGAAAGGAACTGATTACAACGATGCCAGGCACAGGACTGAGAAACCAGGAAGTTTATATAGCAACACCCCTGGACTAACGACCCAGGTGGGTGCCAAACTGAGGAAAGACAATCCCAGAGTCATATCACTAGTGACCACAAGAGGGAGCCAAAAAAGTCTAATTCACAACAGTACCCCCCCTTTAAGGAGGGGTCACCGAACCCTCACCAAGACCACCAGGGCGATCAGGATGAGCAGCGTGAAAGGCACGAACTAAATCGGCCGCATGCACATCAGAGGCAACCACCCAGGAATTATCCTCCTGACCATAGCCCTTCCACTTGACCAGATACTGAAGCCTCCGCCTGGAGAGACGAGAATCCAAGATCTTCTCCACCACGTACTCCAACTCGCCCTCAACCAACACCGGAGCAGGAGGCTCAACAGAAGGAACCACAGGTACAACGTTCCGCCGCAACAAAGACCTATGGAACACGTTGTGAATGGCAAACGACACCGGAAGATCCAAGCGAAAGGACACAGGATTAAGGATTTCCAATATCTTGTAAGGACCGATGAAGCGAGGCTTAAATTTAGGAGAGGAGACCTTCATAGGAACAAATCGAGAAGACAGCCATACCAAATCCCCAACACGAAGTCGGGGACCCACACCGCGGCGGCGGTTGGCAAAACGCTGAGCCTTCTGTGACAACTTCAAGTTGTCCACCACATGATTCCAGATCCGCTGCAACCTATCCACCACGGAATCTACCCCAGGACAGTCAGAAGGCTCCACATGTCCCGAGGAAAAACGAGGATGGAAACCAGAGTTGCAAAAAAATGGCGAAACCAAAGTAGCGGAACTAGCCCGATTATTAAGGGCAAACTCAGCCAACGGCAAGAAGGTCACCCAATCATCCTGATCTGCAGAAACAAAACACCTCAAATAAGCCTCCAGAGTCTGATTAGTTCACTCCGTTTGTCCGTTAGTCTGAGGATGAAAGGCAGACGAAAACGACAAATCAATGCCCATCTTAGCACAAAAGGATCGCCAGAACCTGGAAACAAACTGGGATCCTCTGTCAGACACAATATTCTCAGGAATGCCGTGTAAACGAACCACATTCTGAAAGAACAAAGGAACCAGATCGGAAGAGGAAGGCAGCTTAGGCAAAGATACCAAATGGACCATCTTGGAAAAGCGATCACATACCACCCAGATGACAGACATGCCCTGAGACACCGGAAGATCTGAAATGAAATCCATGGAAATGTGTGTCCAAGGCCTCTTCGGGACAGGCAAGGGCAAGAGCAACCCGCTGGCACGAGAACAGCAAGGCTTAGCTCGAGCACAAGTCCCACAGGACTGCACAAATGACCGCACATCCCGTGACAAGGAAGGCCACCAAAAGGACCTAGCCACCAGATCTCTGGTGCCAAAAATTCCCGGATGCCCTGCCAAAACCGAGGAATGAACCTCGGAAATGACTCTGCTGGTCCACTTATCAGGAACAAACAGTCTGTCAGGTGGACAAGAGTCAGGTCTACCAGCCTGAAATCTCTGCAACACACGTCGCAAATCCGGAGAAATGGCTGACAGGATAACTCCCTCTTTGAGAATACCAACTGGTTCTGCGACTCCAGGAGAGTCAGGCACAAAGCTCCTTGAAAGAGCATCAGCCTTCACATTCTTTGAACCTGGTAAATACAAGACCACAAAGTCAAAACGGGAGAAAAACAATGACCAGCGGGCCTGTCTAGGATTCAGGCGTTTAGCAGACTCGAGATACATCAGATTTTTGTGATCAGTCAAGACCACCACACGATGCTTAGCACCCTCGAGCCAATGACGCCACTCCTCAAATGCCCACTTCATGGCCAACAACTCCCGATTGCCAACATCATAATTCCGCTCAGCAGGCGAAAACTTCCTAGAGAAAAAAAGCACATGGTCTCATTACAGAGCAACCAGGGCCTCTCTGCGACAAAACGGCCCCTGCCCCAATCTCAGAAGCATCCACTTCAACCTGAAAGGGAAGTGAGACATCAGGCTGGCACAAAACAGGCGCCGAAGTAAACCGGCGCTTCAACTCTTGAAAGGCTTCTATGGCTGCAGGAGCCCAGTTAGCAACATCAGAACCTTTCTTGGTCATATCCGTCAAAGGTTTAACAACGCTAGAAAAATTAGCGATAAAACGACGGTAGAAGTTAGCAAAACCCAAGAACTTCTGAAGACTCTTAACTGACGTGGATTGAGTCCAATCATGAATAGCTCGGACCTTGACTGGGTCCATCTCCACCGCAGAAGGGGAAAAAATAAAACCCAAAAAGGGAACCTTCTGTACTCCAAAGAGACACTTTGAGCCCTTAACAAACAAAGCATTCTCACGCAAAACCTGAAACACCATCCTGACCTGCTCTACATGCGAGTCCCAATCATCAGAAAAAAACAGAATATCATCCAGATAAACAATCATAAATTTATCCAGATACTTCCGGAAAATATCATGCATAAAGGACTGAAACACTGAAGGAGCATTAGAGAGCCCGAAAGGCATCACCAAGTACTCAAAATGACCTTCGGGCGTATTAAATGCAGTTTTCCATTCATCTCCTTGCTTAATGCGCACAAGGTTGTACGCACCACGAAGATCTATCTTGGTGAACCACTTGGCACCTTTAATCCGGGCAAACAAGTCCGACAACAGAGGCAAAGGATACTGAAATTTAACAGTGATTTTATTCAGAAGCCGATAGTCAATACAAGGTCTCAAAGATCCGTCCTTCTTGGCCACAAAAAAGAATCCCGCACCAAGAGGGGAAGAGGATGGACGGATATGCCCCTTCTCCAGAGATTCCTTGATATACGAACGCATTGCGGTATGCTCAGGTACAGACAGATTAAATAATCTTCCCTTAGGAAATTTACTACCTGGAATCAAATCTATAGCGCAGTCACAGTCCCTATGAGGAGGAAGAGCACTGGACCTGGACTCGCTGAATACATCCTGGTAATCAGACAAATACTCAGGAACTTCCGAAGGAGTAGAGGAAGCAATAGACACCGGCGGGGAATCACCATGAATTCCCTGACAGCCCCAACTTGACACAGACATTGCCTTCCAATCCAAGACTGGATTATGGGTCTGTAACCATGGCAGACCCAAAACGACCAAATCATGCATTTTATGCAGAACAAGAAAACGAATCACCTCCCGATGTTCAGGAGTCATGCACATGGTTGCCTGTGTCCAAAACTGCGGTTTATTTTCCGCCAATGGCGTAGCATCAATACCTCTAAGAGGGATAGGATTTACCAACGGCTCAAGAACAAAACCACAGCGCTTGGCAAACGACAGATCCATAAGACTCAGGGCAGCACCTGAATCCACAAACGCCATAACAGGGTAGGAGGACAATGAGCAAATTAAAGTCACAGACAAAATAAACTTAGGTTGCAAATTACCAATGGCGACAGGACTAACAACCCTAGTTAGGCGTTTAGAGCATGCTGATATAACATGTGTAGAATCACCACAGTAAAAACACAACCCATTCTGACGTCTATGATTTTTCCGTTCATTTCTAGTCTGAATTCTACCACATTGCATTAAATCAGGTGTTTGTTCAGACAACACCACCAGAGGATTCGCGGCTTTGCGCTCCCGCAAACGCCGGTCAATTTGAATAGCCAGCGCCATGGAATCATTCAGACCTGTAGGAATGGAGAAACCCACCATCACATTCTTAATGGCTTCAGAAAGGCCATTTCTGAAATTTGCGGCCAGAGCACACTCATTCCACTGAGTAAGCACGGACCATTTCCGAAATTTTTGGCAATACACTTCAGCTTCATCCTGACCCTGAGAAATAGCCAGCAAGGCTTTTTCTGCCTGAATTTCAAGATTGGGTTCCTCGTAAAGCAATCCAAGCGCCAGAAAAAACGCATCAATATTTGCCAATGCCGGATCTCCTGGCGCTAGCGAGAAGGCCCAATCCTGAGGGTCGCCCCGTAAGAAAGAGATAACAATTTTTACTTGCTGAGCTGAGTCTCCAGATGAACGGGGTCTCAGAGATAGAAACAATTTACAATTATTCCTGAAATTCCTAAACTTAAATCGGTCTCCAGAGAACAGTTCAGGAATAGGTATTTTAGGTTCAGACATTGGACTACTGGTAACAAAATCTTGTATGCCCTGCACACGAGCAGCAAGCTGATCCACACTTGTAATCAAAGTCTGGACATTCATGTCTGCAGCAAGCACAAGCCACTCAGAGGTAAAGGGGAGGAAAAAAAAAAAAACTCAGACTTTCCTTTCTTGTAATCCCACTTCTGCAATGCACTAAACATTCAACCTTGGCCTGGCATACTGTTATGACCCCAATGGCAGAGGGTCTCAAAAGTACAAGCTGGACAAAAAATAAGAGCAAAGCAAATAACCAAAAAACAAGGAAGCAGGACTTAGCTTAATTTTGCAAGATCCAAGACCAGCAGACAGGAGCAAACAGAAAGGAACTGATTACAATGATGCCAGGCACAGGACTGAGAAACCAGGAAGTTTATATAGCAACACCCCTGGACTAACGACCCAGGTGGGTGCCAAACTGAGGAAAGACAATCCCAGAGTCATATCACTAGTGACCACAAGAGGGAGCCAAAAAAGTCTAATTCACAACAGTATACATCTGATGACCATGGCATAGAATGTGCGAACAGCTCTTCAGACTCACCCATCTGTGGTTTTGTACAGTCAGTTGTACGGTTGGAGAGTTGGGATGCAGAGGAAGCAAGGGGAATTTGGGTGCCACCTCTGTGGACAGTACTGGGTGTGATGTTGAGGTGGAGGAAGAGGAGGAGAGGCCACTTGAAGCTGAGCTTGCCATCCACTCGAGCACATGCTCTTTCTGGGCCTCATCAACAAGGCGCACCTCTGTTCATCTGCCAAAGAAAGGTAGTGGAGTAGCCCATCCAGTAACAGACGTTGTCAGATGTCTTTGCATAGGATATGACGTTGTTGGTTCACTAGTGCTTTCACTAACCTTACCACTTACCCCACGTACACTTTGAACACCAAGCCTAATTCCCCTTCCACCACAGCCTTGCTTTTTCCCAGGCATGTTGCTCAGATACTGTGGTAGGAGCACAGTATTTGCAACAAAAAAATTAGATTTTAATCTGCACTACCACTGCAATCAGCTGAATTTCAGCGACAGTAAATTCCAATGTGAAATATGGTGTGATGTATTATGATTGTGTTAGTCACAGAAGAAAGAATTGTTTGAGTGTGGATGAGGCTTGTATGACAAAGAAGATATTCTACAAACAATTTGAAGGTCATATGTCCCCTCGTGTATGACGTTAGGAACACAAGAATTTTTGGTTGGCCTCTGGATCAGGCCTCTACAGCTTAATTTGAACCCAACAAAATGTCAAAGTGTGCCACACCTCTGAGCTCTGCAAACCCCCTCCCCTCATCAAACACATACAAAACGCTCATGATATACCACCATTATCGTTGCTAAAGTTCTGAAAATACTTTTGTGGCATTGCCAATATTTACTTACAATTTTTAACCGAATGTTACCAATTTTGTTTTTTTTCCGATTTTATTAAATTTTGTTCATGTTTCTGTTCACGAATCCAAATGTGCCATATTCGTGCCGAATTTATGTTTGGCAATCGTTATCCGAACAAATTTGCTCATCACTTGGTAAAATCCTGGAGGTCATGCAAGGTCCCCGTTCTCAGGCCTGAACATGTCCAGGCCCGTTTAAAGTTCACCAATGACTATCTGGATGATCCGTAGGATGCATGGGAGAAGGTCATGTTGTCAGATTACATCAAAATAGAACTTTTTGGTATCAACTTGACTCGCCATGTTTGGAGGAAGATGGATGAGTACAACACCAAGAACACAGTCCCAGCCGTGAAGCATGGTGAGGGAAGCATCATACTTTGTGGGTGCTTTCCTGCAAAGGGGATAGGACGACTGCACCTTATTGAAGGAAGTATGGATGGGGTCATGTATCGAAAGATTTTGGCCAAGAACCTCCTTCCCTCAGTAAGAGCATTGAAGATGGGTCGTGGGTGGGTCTTCTAGCATGACAATGACCTGAAACACACAGCCAGGGCAACTAAGGGGTGGCTCCGTAAGAAGCATTTCAAGGTCCAGGAGTGGTCTAGCCAGTCTCCAGACCTGAGCCCAATAGAAAATATTTAGAGAGAGCGGAAATTTAACTTTGCACAGCGACAGCCCAGACACCTGAAAGATCTGGAGAAGATCTACATGGAGGAGTGGGCCAAAATCCCTTCTGCAGTGTGTGCAAACTTGGTCAAGAACTACAGGTAATGTCTGACCTATGTAATTGCAAACAAAGGTTTCTATACAAAATATTAAGTTCTGTTTTTCTATTATATGGAATACTTATTTCATGCAAAAAAAATGCAAATTAATTATGTAAAAATCATACAATGTGATTTTCTGGACTTTTAATTTCTGTCTCTCACAGTTGAAGTGTTCTTACAATAAAAATTACAGACCTCTCCATTCTTTGTAGGAAGGAAAACTTGCTAAGTGGACAGTGTATAAAATACTTATTTTCCCCGCTGTACTTTAAATTAGTTGGTTAAAAATACAACTTGCCCACAAAAAAACAGCTTTGTTAACCATTAAATTGTGGCTCTTGGAAGATAGGGATTAAAAACCTCAAATGGGAAAAAATAGGAGACATGTCTTATGTTTGTCAACAGTAATTGTTACAATTTTTAATTAATTCCAGGCAATGGAAATATGCTTGGAATGTACAAGTAAAGTACCATACATGTGGGGCAATGCAAATCACGATAGTTGTACTAAGTATGACATGAAAAAAGGGTTTTGAAAATATAATATCTGCAAGCTCTCTAACGGACAACCGATATCTGAGCCTCTATAAACCAACTTACTTGAAATGGTTAACATGCAACATTTTTTTGTGCAGATATATGCAATTATACAGTTCAATATTATTTTCATAAAAAAATAATGTACTGCTTGCATTTATACACTGTTGTATTGAAAAGTGTGGTCCAAAGCACTTTTCAATAGCATTTTAGGGTACCTTCTCTCAAGATATGTTTTTGGCACATATTTTTGGCCACTGAAGTCTATAGGCATGTTGGCTTATATTTTGGAAAATGTTCCCATCATTCATGCTGACAGTACACCACAAGCATGGTCTCAATTTAACATTAGATATTTTTTCAACTTGTAAAGGAGTAAATACTATAAGGGTATGTGCACACGTAGAATGTCCACAGCTGATTTTTCCGCAGCGGATTTGATAAATCTGCAGGGTAAAAACGCTGCGTTTTTGCTGCAGATATATCGCGATTTACCGCGTTTTTTTGTGCGGTTTTACACCTGCGGCTTTCTATTGGAGCAGGTGTAAAACCGCTGCGGAATCCGCAGAAAGAAGTGACATGCTGCGGAATGTAAACCGCACGTTTTTTTCCTCAGCATGGGCACAGGGTTTTCGGTTTCCCATAGGTTTACATTGTAATGTAAACTCATGGGAAACTGCTGCGGACCCGCAGCTGCGGAAACGCTGCGGATCCGCAGCAAAATCCGCATCGTGTGCACATAGCCTCAAAAATAGTCCGAAAAGATCTGTCAGACTGAGTTTCCGGGCTCATTCAGATGTCAGTATTTTACAGGAAAAAACAACCAATTTATTTGATCAGAGAATTGTGATCAGAAAGCTTAATCAGTGTCATCAGTTTTGTCGTACGGGGAAGCAATGGGAAAAATTTCTCCACTTTCTCCTTCCTAGAAAATGATCTGCGTGCGGTCCTATTTTTTTCATTGACACATAGACTTGCACTGCTGATTTTGATCCAACCATCAATGAAAAATCATAGACATATCAGTGACCCCACAGACTATCACAAGTACAAGTGCTATCTATGAAAACCAAGGATAGCACTCATATGAGGACACCGGACATGTGAATGAGCCCTCAGGGAGGTTGTTGGCAAAAAAGGCTATGCTTAACCATGAAATATCTTATTACAGATCACACACCTTGAAGCAGCAAATATAGACAGTTGACCTGATAGAACTATTTCCCAGAAATGCGGCAGTTATTAACTGCTCCACAATACAAATGGATATTTTGATATAACACCCCAAATATATGTCATTCACATTATTAAGCAGTCACAAATAACTTTTTTTCACACTGCGATTTTTATCTCTTTAGAATGTTTTAAATTAAGCTGCTTTGTTTTGGTTTTTACCTTCTAATATTTGGCTTTGAAAAAATGTTATTGATACTGTCATGTGCAGATTACCTGTGTTTTTAGTGCATTTCCTGTTGTGAATTCTGCTCTTGGGTTCCCTCCGGTGGTTGTTGGTAGTAATGCAGTTGTCCCTGGGTTGCAATCCTGGGCAGGTGTCCCTGCTGATTGCAGCTCTGACTGGGATATTTAGGTGTGCAGGATTCATTAGCCCTTGCCAGTTGTCCATTGTTCTTGGAGGTTTTGCATCTCTGTCTGGTTCCTCCTGCCCTGCTGCCAAATCAGCAAAGATAAGTGTCTGGTTTTGTTTCTACAGCACACATGCTGTGTGCTTTACAATTCAGTACTATTCAATGTTTTTTCTTGTCCAGTTTAGACTGTGTTTGGATATTTCAGTCAAGTTGGATTCTCAGGAGATGCAGATATACATTCCATGTCTTTAGTTAGATGGTGGAATTTTTGTATTATCTGCTGTGGATATTTTTAGGGTTTTAATACTGACCGCTTAGTATTCTGTCCTATCCTTTCCTATTTAGCTAGTGTGGCCTCTTTTGCTAAATCCTGATTTCTGCCTGCGTGTGTCTTTCCTCTAATACTCACAGTCAATATTTGTGGGGGGCTGCCTATCCTTTGGGGTTCTGCTCTGAGGCAAGATAGAATTCCCATTTCCATCTATAGTGGTATTTAGTCCTCCGGCTGTGTCGAGGTGTCTAGGATGTGTTAGGTACACCCCACGGCTACTTCTAGTTGCGGTGACAGTTTAGGGTTTGCGGTCAGTACAGGTTCCACCTACTCCTGAGAAAGTCTCATGCGGCTCCAAGGTCACCGGATCATAACAATTTCCTCTGTGGAAACTCAGTAAAAATGCACATGCTTTTTTACCTGCAGATTTTCAGCATCTAATACAAGACTGTGGGGTAAATCTGCACATAAAAACTCAATGTACCCACATGAAAAACTTACATGTTGCGGATTTCAAAAACGCACCACAGATAATTTCACACAGCGTAAAAAGCACAGAGGGCATGACATTTCTATAGTTTCCATCCACTTCATTGTAACTGTAAGTCACTGTGCTTTTCACACAGCGAAAACACGCAGCATCAAAAGCTCATTTGAAAATTAATTGTGTGATTTTAACCTTATTGATGCAGGGCATACATATATATGAACTCACTCATTAAATTTGTTTTCACAAAATAAAAACTTATCACCTATCTATTAGGTAACATTATAAGTGCCTGATCGAGGATGAAGGAGATAATGAGAATAAGGGTCTCAAAGTCCATTATGTAAATGGAGCTGTAGTGAGCAAGCATGACCACTATTCTACAAGACTGACGAAGATAACCTAGCTCTGTAATAGGCTATCTTCGGCAGTCTCATGCATTTACCCTACCGTTCCACCTACATGCGCAGAAATAAAGTCTATTCTCTATTACATCTACTTGGACTTCTCTGGTAGCTTATCCTGACAGGCGAGCAGCGCAGTCTGATGCTCCATTCTCTTCACCTAGCAAAGGATCATCACATCGGGGCTTGCAGCAGCCGCGAATGCTAAGTACAGTGGTTGTGTCTCACACAACCATAATAAGTGAGTGAATTTATACTATCTCTCACGAATATTCCCTTTATCTCGGATAAGACCCTATGTGCGCTCTATATTCCTTCTAGCTACCTTGTCATAAGCATTGCTTTGAAATAAAGTGCCTATAGTGAGTTGGTATTTACAAATCAGATTAGAGACCAAATCCCCCAGCCTTCTGCCCGTACGTGCATTTCATCAGGAGGTGTGGCTTAAGCTAGCTATGGGGTTACTATAAATAAGAGCTGGCGTCCAATCGAAAACCCCGTGTGTGTAGTGACATGGGGTCACCACTAGCTCAGGCATGGATGCGAACCCACCAGCAGGCGTATGCATGGATGCAAGCTATGGGGTTAGTATAAATAAAAGCTGGCGTCCAATCGGAAACGCTGTGTGTGTAGTGACGTGGGGTCAACATCGGCGAATGCATGGATGCGAGCCCACCACAAATGCTGGGTGCTTCCTTCTGCATTCCCGGGACACTAGCGATCCGCTGTTGCTATGCAACAGGAGTCTGTTACGAACCTGATATGGTGAGTGCATTCCCCACTTCTCTAATAAATCTAAAAAGTTTCCAAATATCAATACTTGTCCGGCAGTGGAAGTATTTGTAAAATTGGTTAGTAAGGATATAGAGAAAATAAAATATAACTATTATCCTAATCCTACTATTCTAAAAGAAAAGAAAATTATTCAAGAGATACAGGGGTGGAAAGACGTGATCCTTAAGTTGGCCGACAAAGGGGGGAACTTGGTCTTCTGACCCCATGAACTTTATGAAAAGCAGGCATATAAACTGCTCTCAGATTCCAACTGTTACAAAAAGCTGACACACATTCCTCTCATTGAATACCAAAAAGATCTGGTAGAAATTGTATCTGATGCGTATGAAGTGGGTATTATTCCCAAAATGCTATTGGAGGTCATTGAGACCCTGAAACCTAAATTACCTACTTTCTATCTTATTCCTAAAGTCCACAAAAACCCAGTGGACCCCCGGGCCACCCATCGTGTCGAGAAAAGAGGGGTTGAATTAATTAATTTGTCAAATCATGGATCATTTTTTAAAACCGTTAGTCACCTCCTTACCCTCTCATATTCTCGACACAACAACAGCATTAAAAAGACTTGACCAACTTCCTCTTGAAGACAACGTGATTCTGGTTACGGTGGATGTAGAGGCTCTTTATACCTCCATCCACAATACCCAGGGTCTGAATGCGGTCTCCTGGTTTCTAAAGAACAGTAATTTGGAGTCCTCTCTTGTAACATTAATCATGACCTTTTTAGAATTCATCTTAACACATAAATGTTTCACGTTTAAAGATTAAGTGTTTCTTCAATTACAGGGCATGGCAAAGGGGGCAGTGTTGTGAACTCTATTTCTGGGCTCCCTCTTGTGGTCACAAGTGGTACTGTGTGAGTGCTGTCTTTCTGCAGGTTGTGACTGGCATCAGCTGTCTCGTTATCTGTGGGCTGGTTTTCTATTTAAGCTCACTTGGACTCTCAGTCCATGCCTGCTGTCAATGTATTCAGTGCTATTCTGATTCCTTCTGACTACCTTGCTACCAGTCTCTTCAAGAGAAGCTAAGTTTCCATTTTGTTCATTTTTTGATCATCTGTGTTCAATATGTTTCTTGTCCAGCTTTCTAATATGTGATTTCCCAGCTTGCTGGTAGCTCTAGGGGGCTGAGTTTCTCCCCCCACACCGTTAGTTGGTGTGGGGGTCTTGAATTCTCAGCGTGGATATTTTGGTAGGGTTTTTTGCTGACCGCACAGTTCTCTATCTGTTTTCTGCTATCTAGTATTAGCGGGCCTCATTTGCTGAATCTGTTTTCATTCCTACGTGTGTCTTTTCTCCTTACCTCACCGTTATTATTTGTTGGGGGCTTCCTATATCTTTGGGGTTATTTCTCTTGAGGCAAGTGAGGTCTTGCTTTCTCTTTAGGGGTAGTCAGTTTCTCAGGCTGCGTCGAGACGTCCAGGATTTTAGGTACGTTCACCGGCTACCTTTAGTGTGTTTGGATAGGATCAGATTTGCGGCCAGTCCAGTTACCACCTCCCTAGAGCTTGTTCTTTGCCTATTAACTTAGCTGGTATTTCCTGTGATCCCCAGCCACTGGGATCATAACAGTACAGCAGGACAAAAAAGTGTTTAATGCATCGCATGAAGTGGGATAAAAGAAGTCCTGAGTACAATTTTTTATTTTTTTTTCCTCCTTTGCTGCAGTCTGTCCAGCTTCTCTCATCCCCTTAATCTCTGGGTGGTTTTGAGCTCAGCTGCAGACATGGATATTCAGAGTCTGACTTCTAGTGTGGATCATCTTGCTGCAAGGGTGCAAAATATTCAGGATTTTGTTGTTCATAGCCCTATGTCTGAGCCAAAGATACCTATTCCTGAGTTGTTTTCTGGAGATAGATCTAGGTTTCTGAATTTTAGGAATAATTGTAAAATGTTTCTAGCTTTGAGACCTCGTTCCTCTGGTGATTCCGCTCAGCAAGTTAAAATTGTTATCTCCTTGTTACGCGGCGACCCTCAAGATTGGGCTTTCTCTCTGGCGCCAGGAGATCCTGCATTGCTGAATGTGGATGCGTTTTTTTCTGGCGCTTGGACTGCTTTATGATGAACCTAATCTTGAGAACCAGGCAGAAAAGGCTTTGCTGGCTATCTCTCAAGGTCAGGATGATGCTGAGGTGTACTGTCAAAAATTTCGGAAATGTTCAGTGCTTACTCAATGGAATGAGTGTGCCCTGGCTGCAAATTTCAGAGAGGGTCTTTCTGAAGCCATTAAGAATGTTATGGTGGGGTTCCCCACGCCTGCAAGTCTGAGTGATTCAATGGCTTTGGCCATTCAGATTGATCGGCGTTTGCGGGAGCGCAAATCTGCGCATCCTCTGGCGGTGTTCTCTGAACAGAGACCTGCGTCAATGCAATGTGACAGAATTCTGACTAGAATTGAGCGACAAAATCATAGACGTCAAAATGGGTTGTGCTTTTACTGTGGTGATTCTACTCATGTTATCTCAGCATGCTCTAAGCGCTTAAAAAAAAAATTGCTAAACCTGTCACCATTGGTACCATACAGCCTAAGTTCATTTTGTCTGTTACTTTAATCTGTTCTTTGTCATCCTACTCGGATATGGCTTTTGTGGATTCAGGTGCTGCCCTGAGTCTTATGGATTTGTCGTTTGCCAAGCGCTGTGGTTTTGTTCTGGAGCCTTTGGAATTTCCTATTCCACTGAGGGGAATAGATGCTACGCCATTGGCTGAGAATAAGCCTCAGTATTGGACTCAAGCGACCATGTGCATGACTCCTGTACATCAGGAGGTGATTCGCTTCTTGTGCTGCATAATTTGCATGATGTTGTCGTGTTGGGTCTGCCATGGCTGCAGGCCCATAATCCAGTTCTGGATTGGAAAGCTATGTCTGTGTCAAGTTGGGGTTGTCAGGGGATTCATGGCGATGTCCCTTTGGTGTCAATTGCTTCTTCCACTCCTTCTGAGGACCCTGAGTTTTTGTCGGACTACCAGGATGTATTTGATGAGCCCAGATCCGGTGCCCTGCCTCCTCATAGGGATTGTGATTGTGCTATAAATTTGATTCCTGGCAGTAAGTTCCCTAAGGGACGACTTTTTAATTTGTCTATACCAGAACATGCCGCAATGCGGAGTTATATAAAGGAGTCTTTGGCGAAGGGACATATTCGCCCATCCTCCTCCCCTCTTGGTGCAGGATTTTTTTTTGTGGCCAAGAAGGATGGTTCTCTGAGACCTTGTATAGATTATCGTCTTCTAAATAAAATCACGGTCAAATTTCAGTATCCTTTGCCATTATTGTCTGATCTGTTTGCTCGGATTAAGGGATCCAGTTGGTTCACCAAGATAGATCTTCGTGGTGCGTATAACCTTGTGCGTATCAAGCAGGGGACGAATGGAAAACAGCATTTAATACGCCCGAAGGCCATTTTGAGTACTTGGTGATGCCTTTTGGACTCTCTAATGCTCCTTCTGTGTTTCAGTCCTTTATGCATGACATTTTCCGAGAATATCTGGATAAATTTATGATTGTGTATCTGGATGACATTTTGGTCTTTTCTGATGATTGGGAGTCCCATGTGAAGCAGGTCAGGATGGTGTTTCAGGTCCTGCGTGCTAATGCTTTATTTGTGAAGGGCTCAAAATGTCTCTTCGGAGTACAGAAGGTTTCCTTTTTGGGTTTTATTTTTTCTCCTTCTACTATTGAGATGGACCCAGTCAAGGTCCAGGCTATTCATGACTGGACTCAGCCTACATCTGTTAAGAGTCTTCAGAAGTTCTTGGGTTTTGCTAATTTTTACCGTCGCTTCATCGCTAATTTTTCTGGCGTGGTTAAGCCCTTGACGGATTTGACCAAGAAAGGTTCTGATGTGACTAATTGGTCTCTTGCGGCAGTGGAAGCCTTTCGGGAGCTGAAGCACCGGTTTTCTTCAGCTCCAGTCTTATGTCAGCCTGATATCTCTCTTCCTTTCCAGGTCGAGGTGGATGCTTCTGAGATTGGAGCAGGGGCTGTTTTGTCGCAGAGAAGCTCTGATGGCTCTGTGATGAAGCCTTGTGCCTTCTTTTCAAGAAAGTTTTCGCCTGCCGAGCGGAATTATGATGTTGGTAATCGGGAGTTGTTGGCTATGAAGTGGGCATTTGAGGAGTGGCGACATTGGCTCGAGGGAGCTAGGCATCGTGTGGTGGTCTTGACTGATCACAAAAATCTGATTTATCTCGAGTCTGCCAAGCGTCTGAATCCTAGACAGGCTCGTTGGTCGTTGTTTTTCTCCCGCTTTGATTTCGTGGTCTCGTACCTGCCTGGTTCGAAGAACGTGAAGGCTGATGCCCTTTCTAGGAGTTTTGTGCCTGACTCTCCGGGAGTTTTAGAGCCGGCTGGTATCCTCAAAGAGGGAGTGATTTTGTCTGCCATTTCCCCAGATTTGCGACGAGTGCTGCAGAAATTTCAGGCTGATAGACCTGACCGTTGCCCACCAGAGAGACTGTTTGTCCCAGATAGATGGACCAGCAGAGTTATTTCCGAGGTTCATTCTTCGGTGTTGGCAGGTCATCCTGGGATTTTTGGTACCAGAGATTTGGTGGCTAGGTCCTTCTGGTGGCCTTCCTTGTCGCGGGATGTGCGTTCCTTTGTGCAGTCCTGTGGGATTTGTGCTCGGGCTAAGCCTTGCTGTTCTTGTACCAGCGGTTTGCTTTTGCCTTTGCCTGTCCCGAAGAGGCCTTGGACGCACATTTCCATGGATTTTATTTCAGATCTTCCAGCATCTCAGAGAATGTCTGTCATCTGGGTGGTGTGTGATCGTTTTTCCAAAATGGTCCATTTGGTGCCCTTGCCTAAGTTGCCTTCCTTCTCCGATTTGGTTCCTTTATTTTTTCAGAATGTGGTTCGCTTGCACGGCATCCCTGAAAATATTGTGTCTGACAGAGGATCCCAGTTTGTGTCCAGATTTTGGCGGATTTTTTGTGCTAAGATGGGCATTGATTTGTCTTTTTCGTCGGCCTTCCATCCTCAGACGAATGGCCAAACCGAGCGAACTAATCAGACGTTGGAAACTTATTTAAGATGTTTTGTTTCTGCTGATCAGGATGATTGGGTGACTTTTTTGCCATTGGCCGAGTTTGCCCTTAATAATCGGGCTAGTTCTGCTACTTTGGTTTCGCCATTTTCTGCAATTCTGGTTTTCATCCTCGTTTTTCCTCGGGTCAGGTTGAGCCTTCTGACTGTCCTGGGGTGGATTCTGTGGTGGATAGGTTGCAGCAGATTTGGAACCATGTGGTGGACAATTTGAAGTTGTCACAGGAGAAGGCTCAGCACTTTGCCAACCGCCGTCGCGGTGTTGGTCCCCGACTTCGTGTTGGGGATTTGGTATGGCTGTCTTCTCGGTATGTTCCTATGAAGGTTTCCTCTCCTAAATTCAAGCCTCGCTTCATCGGTCCTTATAAGATTTTGGAAATCCTTAACCCGGTGTCTTTTCGTTTGGACCTCCCAGCATCGTTTGCCATTCATAATGTGTTCCATAGGTCTTTGTTGCGGAGGTATGTGGTGCCTGTGGTTCCTTCTGTTGAGCCTCCTTCTCCGGTGCTGGTTGAGGGCGAATTGGAGTACGTGGTGGAGAAGATCTTGGATTCTCGTATTTCCAGACGGAGGCTTCAGTATTTGGTTAAGTGGAAGGGCTATGGTCAGGAGGATAATTCCTGGGTTGTCGCCTCTGATGTTCATGCGGCCAATTTGGTTCGTGCCTTCCATGCGGCTCATCCTGATCGCCCTGGGGGTCTTGATGAGGGTTCGGTGACCCCTCCTCAAGGGGGGGGGTACTGTTGTGAACTCTATTTCTGGGCTCCCTCTTGTGGTCACAAGTGGTACTGTGTGAGTGCTGTCTTTCTGCAGGTTGTGACTGGCATCAGCTGTCTCGTTATCTGTGGGCTGGTTTTCTATTTATGCAACAAGGAGAAACGGAGTCCATGTCCAAAATGAGTAACATTATACTTTATTTATTATTACAAAAAAATTACCAATAAATTACCAACAAACATATAACAAATATCACAAGATAAAAATCAGGGTAGTCAAAAGATAGGAGGTAGCACAGACATAAAACGGTGCAGCACACAGACTGGTGCAGTTTAAATAGGAATTTCCTGCATAGTACAAAATATCGCAAGGGTATGGAACCAGGGGATAAGAGGAACGGTATAAATCAATCTCCTGAGCCCTGTACACTGACTCGTATCATGGTAGTAGCATCTAAAACCCCCCCCTCCCCAGGATCAGGGGGCAGCGGTGCGGTCCAGGTCTGGTGCTAGTGTGCGGGTCAGGATCCTGGGGAGGGGGGGTTTTAGATGCTACTACCGTGATACGAGTCAGTGTACAGGGCTCAGGAGATTGATTTATACCGTTCCTCTTATCCCCTGGTTCCATACCCTTGCGATATTTTGCACTATGCAGGAAATTCCTATTTAAACTGCACCAGTCTGTGTGCTGCACCGTTTTATGTCTGTGCTACCTCCTATCTTTTGACTACCCTGATTTTTATCTTGTGATATTTGTTATATGTTTGTTGGTAATTTATTGGTAATTTTTTTGTAATAATAAATAAAGTATAATGTTACTCATTTTGGACATGGACTCCCTTTCTCCTTGTTGCATAATATTGGTTTTAGGAGTGTCCTTTTTGTAATTAATACATCTTCCTGATAGACTCCCCCACTGTGGCTGTGAGTATGTGGAGGAATGTTATTTTGTTCTCTTCCATTTTGGGCTTAATCTATTATGGTTTTCTATTTAAGCTCACTTGGACTCTCAGTCCATGCCTGCTGTCAATGTATTCAGTGCTATTCTGATTCCTTCTGACTACCTTGCTACCAGTCTCTTCAAGATAAGCTAAGTTTCCGTTTTGTTCACTTTTTGATCATCTGTGTTCAATATGTTTCTTGTCCAGCTTTCTAATATGTGATTTCCCAGCTTGCTGGTAGCTCTAGGGGGCTGAGTTTCTCCCCCCCACACCGTTAGTTGGTGTGGGGGTCTTGAATTCTCAGCGTGGATATTTTGGTAGGGTTTTTTGCTGACCGCACAGTTCTCTATCTGTTTTCTGCTATCTAGTATTAGCGGGCCTCATTTGCTGAATCTGTTTTCATTCCTACGTGTGTCTTTTCTCCTTACCTCACTGTTATTATTTGTTGGGGGCTTCCTATATCTTTGGGGTTATTTCTCTTGAGGCAAGTGAGGTCTTGCTTTCTCTTTAGGGGTAGTCAGTTTCTCAGGCTGCGTCGAGACGTCCAGGATTTTAGGTATGTTCACCGGCTACCTTTAGTGTGTTTGGATAGGATCAGATTTGCGGCCAGTCCAGTTACCACCTCCCTAGAGCTTGTTCTTTGCCTATTAACTTAGCTGGTATTTCCTGTGATCCCCAGCCACTGGGATCATAACAGGGCAGTATGTGCTCCACCCTACGCTAATTAATTTTTAGGCTTTTGGGAGAGAGAAATCTTTCATTGCCGGGATGGATAAGATCCATAACTGGATCAGATATATCGATGACATCATGTTTGTCTGGGATGGTTCCATTGATGAACTTAAAACCTTGATGTCTACATTAAGCAATAACAATGTAAACATCCATCTAACCTACACATATGGCCATAGAGTGAATTTATTGACATTGTGGCAAAAGAGGATGTCTCACTCCTCACAGATATTTTTCGGAAACTCACAGCGGCTAATTCAATATTACACGCTAAATCATCACATCCACAGTCCACAATATGCTCAATTCCAGTGGGAGAATATTTAAAGGCAAAAAGGATATGCTCTACTGAAGAAGCCTTTCAAAATTAGTCCACGGAGCTATATTCTAGATTCCATGAGATTGGTTATGGTCATAGGCAATTTAGGTATGCCTATAAGAGAGCACAAAATGTGACCAGAAATCAGCTACTATATAAAAAGAACGATATATGACTGCTGATTATAATAACGTCAGGCTAATTATACCCTTTAATGAGCAGTGGAAACAGCTCTCTAAAATCATTCATAATCATTGGAATTTCCTACTTTCTGATCCCATCCTCAGTAAAACTCTTTCTGACAGACCCCTCATTACAGCGAAAAGGTAAAAAAAAAACCTGATCTGCTTGTACGGAGCCATTTTTCTTCCAAAAAGAGTGTACATAGCGGTCTCCTGGGTGAGATTCAGGGATTTTTTCCATGTAGGCGATGTAAATCTTGCGCCAATATGGTCAAGGGGAAAGACTTCCAAAATGCAGATCGCACTTGAACATTTTCTATCAGGAAATGCTTATCGTGCTCTTCTAAGGGCGTGATTTACTATACAAGATGTCCCTGTAATAAGATATATATAGGGATGACAACAAGGGAACTGCAAATAAGAACACGGGAACATGTTCGGGACAGCGAGAAGTCTAAAGAGGCCAAGGAAGGGGAACAACTAAGGACCCTCCCTAGGCATTTTAAAATGTCCCATAACTCCGATGCGAGTGGTCTCCAAGTCATGGCAATAAACCAGGTATTGTTGAGTATCAGGGGAGGGGATCTCTTTAAGATTTTTTGCCAAGTATTAAGTAGATGGATTTACAGGCTAGTTAATACGATAGTTCCAGAAGGGCTAAATGAAAACCATGGCTTTGGGTCCTTCCTAAAAATTTATGGGGTTTTTATCTAGCATTGGTTTAAATTCATGTTTTTATGTGTTTTTAACGGTATGTTGATTTACCTTCACAGACCCATATGTCTCTTTACATTTCAATGACGACCTTGATTTCCCTTGGAAGCAGCGTGACTTTTTGGATCGGGACTTCCTCGGAACTGCGGTGCTTGGGACGCGATTTACCTGGACTAGGACTATTTAAAAAAATAAACAAAAGATAAAAAACTGGATTTATTCTATATGGACAGCTCATAATCATACCGATAGACTCTTTTAGGTACCTTTTAAGTATGCACCTGGAAACTCATTTTTTTCTGTTGTCCCTCATATATGTGAAGGAATTGGATTTTTTTTGTTGTTGATGGTATGTTGTTCACTGAGGACTCATCTTTCAATCTGGGCTCTAATAACCAATCCAATGGTGTAAAAAAGCTGCTATTTGACTTTATATTTACTTTAGCTTTGTAACAACTCTGCTGGCATCACGGCATGGCCTCTCATCTCTCACACTATCTTACCCACTGCTCCAGGCCATGATGTGGTTTCTGTTTCTTGCCAGCTCCATATTCTGTGTCTCTGCTCTCTGCATGCTTCCTGGCTGTGTGCATAGGGGGCGGCGCCTGAACTCTTTGGTTCTTATAGAAATCAGGTGCATCTGTCTAATCTTTTCCTGACCAATTGCCAGGAGGCCTCCAGTATTTAGTTCAGCTCCACCCAGTGGACTGGGCCTGTGCAATGTGTTAGCTCAGTTTGTGTTTTGCTTCTAAGTTTGCCAGGCCTTACTCTGAGTTACTCCCTCTCTGGAGGCCTTTCTCTGTGTAATTGCCTTGATCTTGTTGTCCGCCCTCCAGGAGGCAGAATATCCTGGTCCCGGTGTCTTTGTCCTTGTTTCTTGTCTTGTTCCATTTACTTGTCTGAACTTAGTCTTATCTCGGTCTCCTTGTCTGTGGCTTCCTTCCCTGCTGTGTCTTTCCTCGTGTTCTCAGTCTGGTTACACTCCACACTCTTGCGGCTCTGCCTGCTCTGTACCTTTGTGGCTTTACCTCTGCTCCGCACTCCTGCGGTTCCGCTCCGTTCTACTCTGCTTAGCTTCTGCTGCTGCAGTAATCTCTTGCCGCAGCTCCTCTCCGCATTCCTTGCGGTTCTGCTCTGCTTAGCTTCTGCTGGTGTAGTAATCTCTTGCTGCAGCTCCTCTCCGCATTCCTTGCGGTTCTGCTCTGCTTAGCTTCTGCTGCTGCAGTAATCTCTTGCTGCAGCTCCTCTCCGCATTCCTTGCGGTTCCGCTCTGCTTAGCTTCTGCAGCTGCAGTAATCTCTTGCTGCAGCTCCTCTCCACATACCTTGTGGCTCCGCTCTGCTTAGCTTCTGCAGCTGCAGTAATCTCTTGCTGCAGCTCCTCTCCATATTTCTTGTGGTTCTGCTCTGCTTAGCTTTTATTGCTGCGCAATCTCTTGCTGCTCTACCGCTCCTATCCGCAGCCTTGCGGTTCTCTTCCAGTCTGAACAGGTCCCAACCTGTTCCTTCTTTCTCCTTTCCTTCTGGCTTGTTTCCGTACCTGCATCTCCTGTGTGAACAGGTCCCTACCTGTTCCTCCATACTTCATATCCGTTCCTGCACCTCTTGTGTGAACAGGAACCTGTTCCTTCATACACCACATCAACCAGCTGTGTTCTGTGCCGTGCCTGCCAGCCCTGTGTTCTCTGCCATGCCTGCCAGCCCTGTATTCTCTGCTGTGCTCTTCTGCCAGTCCTGCGTTCCTGTCTCCAAAGTGGGATCAGCAGCCACAGCCAGGCACCGCCCCGGAGTGGCACCTGGCAGCTGCACAAGCCTGACCTCACCATCAGAGGCTCCAGTGAAAACCCAGGCAGCTGTCATAATCACGCCCCTTCCAGGGTAGTCTGGTTTGTGGCACAGTGGGGCCACAAACCCCCCGAGCTCACGCCCACCAGTCAGGGCGTGAGCGTGACAGTTTGCACAGGCCATGGCCTCCGCTGTATCCCATGTCCTACCGCTCGCAGAGCATGATGAACTTTCTCTCTATCCGTATGAGCAACCTGAAAAATTCATTCCACCAAGGGTGGTTCAGATTGAGGAGACTTCTGACCCAATCATAGTCTCAAATGCTCTCTTCAAGCAACTTCAGGCCTATGAGGAGGAGGAGCATGACCCGGCAGGCCCGCCTAGGTTCTATGGGAATCCAGAAGAATGCCAAAGCTTCCTGGAACAGTGCTTGCGCTACATCCTGCAGAATGCAGCTCGTTTCCCCTCTGACTGGGTTAAGGTGGGTTACATTATCTCCTACCTAGCAGGAGATGCTTTATTATGGATTTGTCCCCTCTGGGAAGCAGGGGATCCTATCGTCATAAACCTAGGGGCCTTCCTGGTGGCCTTCCGTAAAGTCTTTGACAAGCCTCGTCCTGCTGCTCATGTGAAGTCTTCCCCATCTAGATCCGAGAGGTGCTCCAGACAGGCAAAGCCCGTGAAGAAACCTCCACGTCAAGCCATGACCGTCTGTGACCCTCCAGTTCCTCTACCCGTTAAAGCAGCTACTCAAATAGAACCCAAAAAGACTGTCAAGAGTGGACTGGCAAAGCACCAGTCTAAGACCAGTCATAAGAAGGGCTTACTATGTCGCTGCTGTTGTGAGGAACACCTGGATGGCCTCTGTCCAGGGGATCTAAAGCTCCAAAACTCCAAAACCTCGGGTCAGTAGGAGACTGCCCTTGGTGAGAATAACTCCCTTCCACTAAAGTCTGTGTCTGTTCCGGTGCCTTGTGGGAGCTTCGGTCCTGCAGATGTGTTCAAGCTGCAAACCAGACGGAGTCTATGTGTGGTTCCTGTTCCACTGCTCCAGAATCCTGTGAAGGTGTTTGGTGATTGCCGAGTCCTACTTATGAACAGTCCAGTGTCGAAGAGACAACTACAGCTCCAAATTGGAGCATTATATGTAAAGAAATTTGTTTTTCACTTGCTGACCAGTTTGCCCATCGGTCGTTCTGAGCCGGTTACTCTACTGTCCAGTCCGGTCCGAAGACCCAGCATGGTGCTGCATTTTGAACTACCTAGTCTCCAGAGGTCTCTAGTTCCTATAATGCAAGGTCAGTCTACAGTGTTAACATCCTCTCCATCTGATCTGCTGGCTATTGAATCACGGTGTGCTGACCTCACTGAAGTAAAGGAAGCAGTGGCGTCCTCTCCGCACACCTCCAGTGTCAATACCAGTGACCAGTTCCCAGGAACATCCCTGTCACTTAAAAGTTTTTCTCTGAACTATGGGCAGAAGATGCTTCCTGCAAAAATGCCTTCAGACTCCATGTGGCAGGTAGATGAAGAAGTTGAAGCAGAAGCTCTTGTATCTCTGTTCTTCACCAATCCGGAGGAAGAGATGGTCCAGTTTTGTCAAAGTAACAGGCTGATGGGGCTTCCTGAATGTATGCCTTCTGCTTCCAAGTGGCTACTTGATACTAAGACAGAGACTTACTCATCCTATAATCCGGAAGAGGAGGTCCAGTTTTTTCAGGGTTCCAGGCTGAAGATGTTTCCTGTATGTATGCCTCCAGCTTCCATCTGGCTATTTGGTGAAGATCCCAAGACAGAAGTGTTCTCATCTCTGCTTTCCACCAGTCTAAAGGAGGAGGTTCAGTTTTCTTGTGATGATGGGCTTAAGTTGGATCCAGTGAAGGTGTCTTCAGTTTCCAAAGAATCTGATTACGTTGAGGTCAAATCAGTAGCTTCCAAGTCTCTGCTTTCAGTCAACCAGGTGAAAGACGTCCTGTCCCTTGTATCTTCTGTGTGGGAAGCTGATCTTACTGGACTCAAAGAGACTGGGCAACCTGAGATCTCTAATGTCTCATCTACCTCATTCTACCAGAGGAATGTTGTGATGGCTCTGACTATGTGTGCTCCTATCCTTCTTCTACAAGTTATTCTGGTGGGCTTGAAGAAGAGGGGCTGTAAAGGGGGGGTACTGTAACAACTCTGCTGGCATCACGGCATGCCCTGACGAAGAAGGATCGCATCCTTCGAAACGCGTTGGATTGGTTAATCCACATACGCACCCGCCCACTAGCTGTGACGTCACACTGCTTGCCACGCCCCTTCTCAACTCCGCCACCGCTACGGCGTTGCTTCCGGCCGGGGCACGCCAGAAGTTGGCGGTTCCCACTAGACTCCTGCGCCCCTCCAGCAAACCTGACTCGCGTGGAGCTAGATGCGACTTCTATCCCCGATCCCACGACCTTGCAGCACAGAACCGGATTCCCATTACCAGAAGGATCCGCGCTCACACCACCTTGCCGGCATCTAGTAAGTACTTAAGTACAACTATTTTAAGCCGTCTATCTGCCTATTGTCGCCCTTTGTTGTGAATTTGCTTTTTGCTCCCTCTAGTGGTTACTAGTTTTTTGACTCTGGTTTTTCTGTCATTCCTTTTATCCGCACCTGGGTCGTTAGTTAGGGGTGTTGCTATATAAGCTCCCTGGACCTTCAGTTCAATGCCTGGCAACGTAGTTATCAGAGCTAGTCTGCTGTGCTCTTGTCTACTGATCCTGGTTCCAGTTATATCAGCTAAGTCTGCCTTTTGCTTTTTGCTATTTGTTTTGGTTTTGTATTTTTGTCCAGCTTGTTCCATATCTACATCCTGACCTTTGCTGGAAGCTCTAGGGGGCTGGTGTTCTCCCCCCGGACCGTTAGACGGTTCGGGGGTTCTTGAATTTCCAGTGTGGATTTTGATAGGGTTTTTGTTGACCATATAAGTTACCTGTCTTTATTCTGCTATCAGTAAGCGGGCCTCTCTGTGCTAAACCTGGTTCATTTCTGTGTTTGTCATTTCCTCTTACCTCACCGTCATTATTTGTGGGGGGCTTCTATCCAGCTTTGGGGTCCCCTTCTCTGGAGGCAAGAAAGGTCTTTGTTTTCCTCTACTAGGGGTAGCTAGATTCTCCGGCTGGCGCGTGTCATCTAGAATCAACGTAGGAATGATCCCCGGCTACTTCTAGTGTTGGCGTTAGGAGTAGATATATGGTCAACCCAGTTACCACTGCCCTATGAGCTGGATTTTTGTATTCTGCAGACTTCCACGTTCCTCTGAGACCCTCGCCATTGGGGTCATAACAGTTTGCCAGGCCAGTATTAAATGTTTAATGCATTGCAGAAGAGGGATTATAAGAAAGAAGATTCTGAGTTTTTTTTTTTTTTCTTCTTCCCCTTTACCTCAGAGTGGCTATGCTTGCTGCAGACATGAATGTCCAGACCTTGATTACAAGTGTGGACCAGCTGGCTACTCGTGTGCAGGGCATACAAGACTATGTTATCAGAAATCCTATGTCAGAACCTAAAATACCGATTCCTGAACTGTTTTCCGGAGACAGGTTTAAGTTTAGGAATTTCGTGAATAATTGTAAATTGTTTTTGTCCCTGAGACCCTGTTCATCTGGAGATTCTGCTCAGCAAGTAAAAATTGTTATTTCGTTCTTACGGGGCGACCCTCAGGATTGGGCTTTTTCGCTGGCACTAGGAGATCCGGCATTGGCTGATATTAATGCGTTTTTTCTGGCGCTCGGTTTACTTTATGAGGAACCCAATCTTGAGATTCAGGCAGAAAAGGCCTTGCTGGCTATGTCTCAGGGGCAGGACGAGGCTGAAGTGTATTGCCAAAAATTTCGGAAATGGTCCGTGCTGACACATTGGAACGAGTGTGCACTGGCCGCTAATTTTAGAAATGGTCTTTCTGAAGCCATTAAGAATGTTATGGTGGGTTTTCCCATTCCCACAGGTCTGAATGATACTATGGCACTGGCTATTCAAATTGACCGGCGGTTGCGGGAGCGCAAAACCGCAAATTCCCTCATGGTGTTGTCTGAACAGACACCTAATTCGGTGCAATGTGATAGAAAAACCGCAAATTCCCTCATGGTGTTGTCTGAACAGACACCTGATTTAATGCAATGTGATAGAATCCTGACTAGAAATGAGCGGAAAATTCATAGACGCCGGAATGGCTTGTGCTACTACTGTGGTGATTCTACACATGTTATCTCAGCATGCTCTAAACGTATAGCTAAGGTTGTTAGTCCTGTCACCGTTGGTAATTTGCAACCTAAATTTATTCTGTCTGTAACTTTGATTTGCTCACTGTCATCTTATCCTGTCATGGCGTTTGTAGATTCAGGTGCTGCCCTGAGTCTCATGGATCTCTCATTTGCTAAGCGCTGTGGTTTTACTCTTGAACCATTAGAAAATCCTATTCCTCTTAGGGGTATTGATGCTACACCATTGGCAGCAAATAAACCGCAGTATTGGACACAGGTTACCATGTGCATGACTCCTGAACACCGCGAGGTGATACGTTTCCTGGTTTTACATAAAATGCATGATTTGGTTGTTTTAGGGCTGCCATGGTTACAGACCCATAATCCAGTCCTGGACTGGAAGGCTATGTCAGTCTCAAGTTGGGGCTGTCGTGGTATTCATGGGGATTCCCTGCCTGTGTCTATTGCTTCTTCTACGCCTTCGGAAGTTCCGGAGTATTTGTCTGATTATCAGGATGTCTTCAGTGAGTCTGAGTCCAGTGCACTGCCTCCTCATAGGGACTGTGACTGTGCTATAGATTTGATCCCAGGCAGTAAATTTCCTAAGGGAAGACTGTTTAATCTGTCGGTACCTGAACATACCGCTATGCGTTCATATATCAAGGAGTCTCTGGAGAAAGGACATATTCGTCCGTCTTCTTCCCCTCTTGGTGCGGGATTCTTTTTTGTGGCAAAAAAGGACGGATCTTTGAGACCTTGTATTGATTATCGGCTTTTAAATAAGATCACTGTCAAATTTCAGTATCCTTTACCGCTGTTGTCTGACTTGTTTGCCCGGATTAAGGGTGCCAAGTGGTTCACCAAGATAGACCTTCGTGGTGCGTACAACCTTGTGCGCATTAAGCAAGGTGATGAATGGAAAACCGCATTCAATACGCCCGAAGGTCATTTTGAGTACTTGGTGATGCCTTTTGGGCTCTCCAATGCGCCTTCAGTTTTTCAGTCCTTTATGCATGACATTTTCCGGAAGTATCTGGATAAATTTTTGATTGTTTATCTGGATGATATTTTGTTTTTTTCTGATAATTGGGATTCGCATGTGGAGCAGGTCAGGTTGGTCTTTAAAATTTTGCGTGAAAATTCTTTGTTTGTCAAGGGCTCAAAGTGTCTCTTTGGTGTACAGAAGGTTCCCTTTTTGGGGTTCATTTTTTCCCCTTCTGCTGTGGAGATGGACCCAGTCAAGGTCCGAGCTATTCTTGATTGGACTCAGCCCTCGTCAGTTAAGAGTCTTCAGAAGTTCTTGGGCTTCGCTAACTTCTACCGTCGTTTTATCGCTAATTTTTCTAGCATTGTGAAACCTTTGACGGATATGACCAAGAAGGGCTCCGATGTAGCTAACTGGGCTCCTGCTGCCGTGGAGGCTTTCCAGGAGTTGAAACGCCGGTTTACTTCGGCGCCTGTTTTGTGCCAGCCTGACGTCTCACTTCCCTTTCAGGTTGAGGTGGATGCTTCGGAGATTGGGGCAGGGGCCGTTTTGTCGCAGAGAGGCCCTGGTTGCTCTGTTATGAAACCTTGTGCCTTTTTCTCTAGGAAGTTTTCGCCTGCCGAGCGAAATTATGATGTGGGCAATCGGGAGTTGTTGGCCATGAAATGGGCATTTGAGGAGTGGCGTCATTGGCTCGAGGGTGCTAAGCATCGTGTGGTGGTCTTGACTGATCACAAAAATCTGATGTATCTCGAGTCTGCTAAACGCCTTAATCCGAGACAGGCCCGCTGGTCATTGTTTTTCTCCCGCTTTGATTTTGTTGTCTCGTATTTACCAGGTTCAAAGAATGTGAAGGCCGATGCTCTTTCTAGGAGCTTTGTGCCTGATGCTCCTGGAGTCGCTGATCCTGTTGGTATTCTTAAAGATGGAGTTATCTTGTCAGCTATTTCTCCGGATCTGCGACGTGTGTTGCAGAGATTTCAGGCTGATAGGCCTGAGTCTTGTCCACCTGACAGACTGTTTGTCCCGGATAAGTGGACCAGCAGAGTCATTTCCGAGGTTCATTCCTCGGTGTTGGCAGGTCACCCGGGAATTTTTGGCACCAGAGATCTGGTGGCCAGGTCCTTTTGGTGGCCTTCCTTGTCAAGGGATGTGCGGTCATTTGTGCAGTCCTGTGGGACTTGTGCTCGAGCTAAGCCTTGCTGTTCTCGTGCCAGCGGTTTGCTCTTGCCCTTGCCTGTCCCGAAGAGACCTTGGACTCATATCTCCATGGATTTCATTTCTGATCTTCCGCTATCTCAGGGCATGTCCGTTATCTGGGTGATATGTGATCGCTTCTCCAAGATGGTCCATTTGGTTCCTTTGCCTAAGCTGCCTTCCTCTTCCGATCTGGTTCCTGTGTTTTTCCAGAACGTGGTTCGTTTGCACGGCATCCCTGAGAATATTGTGTCAGACAGAGGATCCCAGTTCGTTTCCAGGTTCTGGCGATCCTTTTGTAGTAGGATGGGCATTGATTTGTCGTTTTCGTCTGCTTTCCATCCTCAGACTAATGGACAGACGGAGCGAACCAATCAGACTTTGGAGGCTTATTTGAGGTGTTTTGTCTCTGCTGATCAGGACGATTGGGTGACATTCTTGCCGTTGGCTGAGTTTGCCCTTAATAATCGGGCTAGTTCCGCCACCTTGGTTTCGCCTTTTTTCTGCAACTCTGGTTTCCATCCTCGCTTTTCTTCGGGTCATGTGGAGCCTTCTGACTGTCCTGGGGTGGATTCTGTGGTGGATAGGTTGCAGCAGATCTGGAATCATGTGGTGGACAACTTGAAGTTGTCACAGGAGAAGGCTCAGCGCTTTGCCAACCGCCGCCGCGGTGTGGGTCCCCGACTACGCGTTGGGGATTTGGTATGGCTTTCTTCCCGCTTTGTTCCTATGAAGGTCTCCTCTCCCAAATTTAAACCTCGTTTTATTGGGCCTTACAAGATATTGGAAATCCTTAATCCTGTATCTTTTCGTCTGGATCTTCCTGTGTCGTTTGCTATTCACAATGTATTTCATAGGTCCTTGTTGCGGCGGTACATTGTGCCTGTAGTTCCTTCTGCTGAGCCTCCTGCTCCGGTGTTGGTTGAGGGCGAGTTGGAGTACGTGGTGGAGAAGATCTTGGATTCTCGCCTCTCCAGGCGGAGGCTTCAGTACCTGGTCAAGTGGAAGGGCTATGGTCAGGAGGATAATTCCTGGGTGGTCGCCTCTGATGTTCATGCGGCCGATTTAGTTCGTGCCTTTCATGCCGCTCATCCTGATCGCCCTGGTGGTCGTGGTGAGGGTTCGGTGACCCCTCACTAAGGGGGGGGTACTGTTGTGAATTTGCTTTTTGCTCCCTCTAGTGGTTACTAGTTTTTTGACTCTGGTTTTTCTGTCATTCCTTTTATCCGCACCTGGGTCGTTAGTTAGGGGTGTTGCTATATAAGCTCCCTGGACCTTCAGTTCAATGCCTGGCAACGTAGTTATCAGAGCTAGTCTGCTGTGCTCTTGTCTACTGATCCTGGTTCCAGTTATATCAGCTAAGTCTGCCTTTTGCTTTTTGCTATTTGTTTTGGTTTTGTATTTTTGTCCAGCTTGTTCCATATCTACATCCTGACCTTTGCTGGAAGCTCTAGGGGGCTGGTGTTCTCCCCCCGGACCGTTAGACGGTTCGGGGGTTCTTGAATTTCCAGTGTGGATTTTGATAGGGTTTTTGTTGACCATATAAGTTACCTGTCTTTATTCTGCTATCAGTAAGCGGGCCTCTCTGTGCTAAACCTGGTTCATTTCTGTGTTTGTCATTTCCTCTTACCTCACCGTCATTATTTGTGGGGGGCTTCTATCCAGCTTTGGGGTCCCCTTCTCTGGAGGCAAGAAAGGTCTTTGTTTTCCTCTACTAGGGGTAGCTAGATTCTCCGGCTGGCGCGTGTCATCTAGAATCAACGTAGGAATGATCCCCGGCTACTTCTAGTGTTGGCGTTAGGAGTAGATATATGGTCAACCCAGTTACCACTGCCCTATGAGCTGGATTTTTGTATTCTGCAGACTTCCACGTTCCTCTGAGACCCTCGCCATTGGGGTCATAACAGCCCTTATGCACAACCCCTAGTGCAACTGCAGCATCACACACCAGCGCAGGTGATATACCTTTTTTTCTGCTGGTTTCTGTTTCTTGCCAGCTCCATATTCTGTGTCTCTGCTCTCTGCATGCTTCCTGGCTGTGTGCATAGGGGGGGGGGCCTGAACTCTCTGGTTTTTATAGAAATCAGGTGCATCTGTCTAATCTGTTCCTGACCAATTGCCAGGAGGCCTTCAATATTTAGTTCAGCTCCACCCAGTGGACTGGGCCTGTGCAATGTGTTAGCTCAGTTTGTGTTTTGCTTCTAAGTTTGCCAGGCCTTGCTCTGAGTTACTCCCTCTCTGGAGGCCTTTCTCTGTGTTATTGCCTTGATCTTGTTGTCCGCCCTCCAGGAGGTAGAATATCCTGGTCCCTGTGTCTTTGTCCTTGTTTCTTGTCTTGTTCCATTTCCTTGTCTGAACTTAGTCTTATCTTGGTCTCCTTGTCTGTGGCTTCCTTCCCTGCTGTGTCTTTCCTCGTGTTCTCAGTCTGCCTACACTCTGCACTCTTGCGGCTCTGCCTGCTCTGTACCTTTGTAGCTTTACCTCTGCTCTGCACTCCTGCGGTTCCGCTCCGTTCTACTCTGCTTAGCTTCTGCTGCTGCAGTAATCTCTTGCTGCAGATCCTCTCTGCATTCCTTGCGGTTCCGCTCTGCTTAGCTACTGCTGCTGCAGTTATCTCTTGCTACAGCTCCTCTCTGCATTCCTTGTGGTTCTGCTCTCCTTAGCTTCTGCTGCTGCAGTAATCTCTTGCTGCAGCTCCTCTCCGCAGTCCTTGCGGTTCTGCTCTGCTTAACTTCTGCAGTAATCTCTTGCTGCAGCTCCTCTCCGCATTCCTTGCGGTTCCGCTCTGCTTAACTTCTGCAGCTGCAGTAATCTCTTGCTGCAGCTCCTCTCCACATTCCTTGTGGCTCCGCTCTGCTTAGCTTCTGCAGCTGCAGTAATCTCTTGCTGCAGCTCCTCTCCACATTCCTTGTGGCTCCGCTCTGCTTAGATTCTGCAGCTGCAGTAATCTCTTGCTGCAGCTCCTCTCCATATTCCTTGTGGTTCTGCTCTGCTTAGCTTTTATTGCTGCGCAATCTCTTGCTGCTCTACCACTCCTATCCGCAGCCTTGCAGTTCTCTTCCAGTCTGAACAGGTCCCAACCTGTTCCTTCTATCTCCTTTCCTTCTGGCTTGTTTCAGTACCTGCATCTCCTGTGTGAACAGGTCCCTACCTGTTCCTCCATAGTTAATATCCGTTCCTGCACCTCTTGTGTGAACAGGTCCTGTTGTGAATTCTGTTCTCGAGCTCCCTCCTGTGGTTATGAATGGTACTTCGGTGAGTTCTGTTCATGGACTCCCTCTGGTGGCTGTGAGTGGAGCTGCTGGTTCTGAGATTCCTTCTCCAGCTGATCTCGCTCAGGCCTTGGCTGGCTGCTCTATTTAACTCCACTCAGATCTTTACTTGATGCCAGCTGTCAATGTCCTAGTACTGGTTCAGTTCTCTTGGATCTTTCAGATGACCTGTCTATTTCAGCAAAAGCTAAGTCCCTGCTAGCTTATTTGTTACCACTGTGTTTTTGTCCAGCTTGCTGTTATGATTTAATCTTGTTAGCTGGAAGCTCTGGGATGCAGAGTGGCACCACCGCGCCGTGAGTCGGTGCGGTGGTTTCTTTTGCACACTCTGCATGGTTTTTTGTTAGTTTTTTATGCTGACCGCAAATATACCTTTTCTATCCACTGTCTGTTTAGTTAGTCTGGCCTCCTATGCTGAAATCTATTTCATTCCTGTGTTTGTGACTTCCATCTTAAAGGGAACCTGTCACCACGTTTTTGGAAGATGGGATAAAAATAGCGTTAAATAGGGGCAGAGGTGGGCGTTACATTAGTGTGTGTGTTATGCGTTTATTACCCACCTAAGTTGCCGAAATAACTTTGCAAAGTCTCCGTTTTCGCCTGTCAATCAGGCTGGTCAGGTCGCATGGGCGTTGTCTTCCCCCAGATTTGGCGTAGTTTTCCGTTGGTGGCGTAGTGGTGTGCGCATGCCCAAAGTCCGGAATCCTCTTCCAGGGGATTTAAAATAGCGCGGTGTTCGTTATTGCATTGGTGATCGGTGGGCGCGGCCATCTTCCTTTGGCCGCGCGTGCGCAGAAGCGGCGCTCTGCTGGCCGCGGCTTCAGGAAAATGGCCGCCGCGATATCCATCTGCGCACGCGCGGCATCCCGCGGCCATTTTCCTGAAGCCGCGGCCAGCAGAGCGCCGCTTCTGCGCACGCGCGGCCAAAGGAAGATGGCCGCGCCCACCGATCACCAATGCAATAACGAACACCGCGCTATTTTAAATCCCCTGGAAGAGGATTCCGGACTTTGGGCATGCGCACACCACTACGCCACCAACGGAAAACTACGCCAAATCTGGGTGAAGACACCACGCCCATGTGACCTGACCAGCCTGATTGACAGGCGAAAACGGAGACTTTGCAAAGTTATTTTGGCAACTTAGGTGGGTAATAAACGCATAACACACACACTAATGTAACGCCCACCTCTGCCCCTATTTAACGCTATTTTTATCCCATCTTCCAAAAACGTGGTGACAGGTTCCCTTTAACTCACAGTAAATATATGTGGGGGCTGCCTATTTCTTTGGGGAATTTCTCTGAGGCAAGGTAGGCTGTATTTTCTATCTTTAGGGGTAGTTAGCTCTTAGGCTGTGAAGAGGCGTCTAGGCAGAGTCAGGAACGCTCCACAGCTATTTCTAGTTGCTGTGATAGGATTAGGGGTTGCGGTCAGCAGAGCTCCCACTTCCCAGAGCTCGTCCTGTATTGCTAGTTTGCTCATCTGGTCATTTCTAGTGCTCCTAACCACCAGCCAAACATAACAAGGTCCCTACCTGTTCCTCCATACTACATATCCGTACCTGCACCTCCAGTGTGAACAGGTCCCTACCTGTTCCTTCATACACCACATCAACCAGCTCTGTGTTCTGTGCCGTGCCTGCCAGCCCTGTGTTCTCTGCCATGCCTGCCAGCCCTGTATTCTCTGCCGTGTCTCTGCCAGCCCTGTGTCTCAGCCGTGCTCTTCTGCCAGTCCTGCCTGATGCCCGCACCTGTCCTAGTGTTCCTGTCTCCCAAGTGGGATCAGCAGCTACAGCCAGACACCACCCTGGAGTGGCACCCGGCAGCTGCAGAAGCCTGACCTCACCATCAGAGGCTCCAGTGAAAACCCAGGCAGCTGTCATAGTCACGCCCCTTCCAGGGTAGTCTGGTTTGTGGCACAGTGGGGCCACAAACCCCCCGAACTCACGCCCACCAGTCAGGGCGTGAGCATGACAAGCTTCTTTACCTTCACAATCACTTCTAATTATATTCCCACATTACGTTGCCTCCTCCCTCCATTATTTTTCTTATGCATAGTATACCTACATTAACATTTCACACTTTATTACCCTCACATCATTCACAACATTTTTGTCCACAACTATGTAATAAGCAAATTTACTTATAATACGATTTGTTCATTAATAGATTGTACTCCATCTCCAATATTGTTCCTGATGCAAACTATCTTTACACCTATGAGTGCGACCCGAATACTACCAGGTCAATCTGGCCAATAGAAGTTCTTACTCTGCTTCTTGGGCCTTGTGCACATGCCTGGATCCAATTCTGCGCGGGCCTTCCCGATGCGTTCCACTTGGTTCGTAAGCGACTCCTGTTACATAGCAACGGGGGATCACTTACGTCCCGGGATCGCAGAAGGAAGCGCCCAGCATTTGTGGTGGGCTTGCATCTATGCATGCGCCGACGGTGACCCCACGTCACTACACACATGGCGTTTTCAATTGGACGCCAGCTCTTATTTATACTAACCCCATAGCTCGCATGCGCCGGCTGGTGGGATCGCATCCACGCATGCATCAGCGGTGACCCCATGTCGCCACACACGGCGTTTCCAATTGGATGCCAGCTCTTATTTATACTAACCCCGTAATTAGCTTAAGCCACGCCTCCTGACGAAGATACAGCAAAACGGGCGAAGGGGCGGCAGGCCAGGGGATTTGGTCTCTAATCTGATTTGTAAGTACCAGCTCACTGTAAGCACTTCATTTCAAAGCAATACTTATGCACTTGATGCACTTCATGCACCGTATGTCATTTTTTTTGCCAATTACACTTTCGCTTTGATATCCACTCCCTCATAAGAGGTACATTTCCTCCAATCAGGACAATGGAGTGGCAGCTCAGAGTTGTCCTTGTGATTTAGTGGGTATCATTATTTATTTTCTCATATTGTACTTGTACTGTATTGTATTTATGGTTTTTACACCTTAAAACACAGCCCTTTGCTTATTCATATATGTGAGTTCTGATAGTACATTTTGTTACTTGGACCCCTTCTCTGTGCCTGCATAGTCATTGGTGCTCTGTCTGTATTTTATTTCATAATATGTATTAATTCATTAATAAAATGTATAGATATTGTCTATAATACTCCTTGGTCCCTCTTGTGTTTCAATCAGCTTGTTAGGGTTTATTGATATCTACATCGTTTTTATCTCTCTTAACTAGAGATGGGAGAACCTGAACTGTAAAGCTCGGGACCCATACCAAACACATAGTGTTCGGTCACAAGGTCCCAAATACGGGTTTTGGAAACCTGTGTTACAGTTCGGGTCCAGTTCGGGTCCAGGGCCTGTAAAAGAAAGAATAAAATTAATAATAAATGTTATAAAAATTATATTTATCTGTCCAGTGATGCGTCCTCCCGTACCGCTGTCTCCCGGCCACATCTGCTTCCGGGGCCGCTCATTACCTTCTGGCGGTATTCACTGCACTCTTCGGCTTTTTCCGGCAGTGTTCATGTGGTGACGTCACTGTGTTCATTGCTAACTTCAGTCGGGCCTGCACATGTGCCTTCTTGAGCAGGGGGACCTTGCGGGCACTGCAGGATTTTAAACCTTTACGTCCTAATGTGTTACCAATGGTTTTCTTGGTGACTGTGGACCCAGCTGCCTTGAGATCATTAACAAGTTCCCCCATGTAGTTTTAGGCTGATCTCTCACCTTCCTCATGATCAAGGACACCCCACGAGGTGAGATTTTATAACAAAAGAGAGATGGTATAAAACAGCATCATATCAATAATCATATAATAAATCCAGTCTTTCAAATGTCTTTTGCTGTCAGGACATCATATAGATCAATCGCCAAAACTTGACAAAAGGAGAGGGGGGATTGTGGCAACCACAAAATAGCGACAAAAAGATCAAATAAGTAAATGCAAAAAATCTTTATTGAATTGGACATAAAAGGGGGGCTGCTGGACAGAAAATGCAAACAGAAAGTGCAATCGTGCAGAAAAAATAACGTTTGGATCAGAACACACCACTTTCAATATTGCTATTCAACAAATATCCCATATTTGTTGTTCGATGTTCGGCATAATGTTATGAAAAATAATGTGGGATATCCTACCACAAAAAGAATATATATAATGAGTCAGTAAAACGTTAGATAGTAGGTTACAGCACATCATTAATAGAGTTATTAATACCCAAAGTTAAATCCAATCACAACACTGCTCATACCTATGGTGAGGCAACAATCTCCAATGACATGTAATTAAGGGTGCATCCCTCATAGTTAAGGCCTTCACTCATACCATCTTGTAAAAGGACTATCTCCTAAAAGATTACCTTATTGCCGAGAACGTGTGGGTGCAGATCCGTACGTCAGCCCCGATGTGCGTTTCGAAGCCTTGCTCCTTCGTCAGGGGTGGTGTGTGTATGTGGAGAGTGGCAAGTTAAAAAAGGCGCAAGACCGGAAATAGTGGCGACGTGTACTGGAAATGACGCACCCGCTACCATGACTACCCGAGACGCCAGGCAGCATCGGCGTCAAGCGGATGTGCCGTCATGGGTTACCGTGACAACCTCTCCGCAGGAGACGCCAAGAGCCGCACAGCGTGTCGGGGCCAGGTGCGAGCGCGTACATAGTCGCGTCACTATTAGCTCCGCCTACCAAATGTATACCGCTACCTAAAACTACAGGGAATAAGGGGGAGAAAGCTAACAAACCCTAACGGGGTAGGACGTAAATAATAATAGGCATACCCTATCTACACTGATCTATCAGTACCGATACCGTACTTGCAGAAATGCTTTTCGCCTATAAATAACAATAACCCTTGAACATACGATGGCTGCCATACTCATCTTATAACAGAAAAAGTAACAATTTTATAAATATATTACATGCACAATGCCTATTATTGTATATTGTTATATATTATCCATAGAAAACAACTTTATAATTTATCTGGACTAGAGTATAACGACAACACAAAGTGATACATATTGTTATAACATCATTGGCGGTTCCTAGCATATACAGTCATATGAAAAAGTTTGGGCACCCCTATTAATCTTAAGCTTAATGTTTTATAAAAATTGTTTTTTTTGCAACAGCTATTTCAGTTTCATATATCTAATAACTGTTGGACACAGTAATGTTTCTGCCTTGAAATGAGGTTTATTGTACTAACAGAAAATGTGCAATCTGCATTCAAACAAAATTTGACAGGTGCATAAGTATGGGCACCCTTATCATTTTCTTGTTTTAAATACTCCTACCTACTTTTTACTGACTTACTAAAGCACTTTTTTTGGTTTTGTAACCACATTGAGCTTTGAACTTCACAGCCAGGTGTATGCAATCATGAGAAAAGCTACTTAAAGTGGCCACTTGCAAGTTGTTCTCCTATTTGAATCTCCTCTGAAGAGTGGCATCATGGGCTCCTCCAAACAACTGTCAAATGATCTGAAAACAAAGATTATTCAACATAGTTGTTCAGGGGAAGGATACAAAAAGCTGTCTCAGAGATTTAACCTGTCAATTTCCACTGTGAGGAACATAGTAAGGAAATGGAAGAACACAGGTACAGTTCTTGTTAAGGCCAGAAGTGGCAGGCCAAGAAAAACATCAGAAAGGCAGAGAAGAAGAATGGGGAGATCAGTCAAGGACAATCCTCAGACCACCTCCAGAGAGCTGCAGCATCGACTGGCTGCATATGGTGTCACTGTGCATCGGTCAACTATACAATGCACTGTGTTTTTTTGCCGCCATGCATAACGCCTTTTTGTATGACCAAACAACTCAATCTTGGTTTCATCAATCCACAGGACCTTCTTCCAAAAAGAAATTGGCTTCTCCAAATGTGCGTTTGCATACCTCAGCCGACTCTGTTTGTGGCGTGCTTGCAGAAACGGCTTCTTTCCCATCACTCTCCCATACAGCTTCTCCTTGTGCAAAGTGCGTTGTATAGTTGACCGATGCACAGTGACACCATCTGCAGCAAGTTGATGCTGCAGCTCTCTGGAGGTGGTCTGAGGATTGTCCTTGACTGATCTCACCATTCTTCTTCTCGGCCTTTCTGATGTTTTTCTTGACCTGCCACTTCTGGCCTTAACAAGAACTGTACCTGTGTTCTTCCATTTCCTTACTATGTTCCTCACAGTGGAAATTGACAGGTTAAATCTCTTAGACAGCTTTTTGTATCCTTCCCCTGAACAAATATGTTGAATAATCTTTGTTTTCAGATCATTTGACAGTTGTTTTGAGGAGCACATGATGCCACTCTTCAGAGGAGATTCAAACAGGAGAACAACTTGCAAGTGGCCACTTTAAGTAGCTTTTCTCATGATTGCATACACCTAGCTATGAAGTTCAAAGCTCAATGAGGTTACAAAACCAAAAAAAGTGCTTTAGTAAGTCAGTAAAAAGTAGGTAGGAGTATTTAAAACAAGAAAATGATAAGGGTGCCCATACTTATGCACCTGTCAAATTTAGTTTGAATGCAGATTGCACATTTTCTGTTAGTACAATAAACCTCATTTCAAGGCAGAAACATTACTGTGTCCAACAGTTATTAGATATATGAAACTGAAATAGCTGTTGCAAAAAAAAAAAATTTTATAAAACATTTAGCTTAAGATTAATAGGGGTGCCCAAACTTTTTCATATGACTGTAGCTAGATAGCAGCTGTATTTCAAACTTCTTGTGTAGGAACAGATGCTTTGTATGCAGAATCAAGTACCAACATCGGTCCAAGCGTAAGTATAAATGATAAAAATAGTATTAAAATCAAATACGATATCCTAACTGCATGCATCCGCACCCTCCATATAGCGTAACGATGATCACAGGAACGGCACATAACTAATCGTCTCATTTAGACCGTGGGGATGTACTGTCTTTAGGGTCCATATCCAACGGGTTTCTAATTGTGCTAGACGTTGTGAAATTTTGCCACGTCTAATCCCCACGTCAATCATATCTATACCTTTTACTTGAAGAACACTACTGTCACAATTGTGGTATTGCTTAAAGTGTCTAGGTAGCGTCTTAAGGGAGGAAACATCATCTTCATTTACGGCTGCTTGTATGCCCAATACGTGTTCCCTAACTCTAACTTTTAACTGTCGGGTGGTCAATCCAACATAATTCAGTGGACAGGGGCAGGATGCATGGTAAATTACATTTTTAGATGTGCATGTGATAGTTTTTAGTATCTTAAATTTTTTAGTACTGGTAGAATCCACAAATGTGTCATCTTGAATTATATTTGCACATGCCACACAGTGGCCACAGGCTTTGCATCCACCACTCATGCTGTACCTAATATCATCCAAGAATGTCTTAGGGGGGTCTCCCACGTAATAGCTATGTACTAAGTGGTCTCGCAGATTTATGGCCATTCGATACGTGATTCTAGGTTTGTCTGGGATTAATTTAGCAATAATACGATCTGTCTTTAAGATGGGCCAGGACTTTTCCAATACTTTGCGTACATGTTCAGAGCGAGAAATAAAATTGGTTACAAATCTCACTTCATCAGTTGTCCGTGTCACATTGTCCATCTTATACAGAAAAGAATTTCTATTACTGTATTTAGCCCAAAGATAGGCTTTTTTGCATGGTGCCCCAGATCGATGTCGACTGACAGTCATTTTGTATTTCTTCCATTTTCTAACTATTGCACCAACAGTTGTCTCCTTATCCAGCATCTTACTTAAGGTTTTGTACCCCACTCCAGCTTTGTGCAGGTCTATGATCTTGTCCCTGATATCCTTAGAAAGATCTTTGGTCTTGCCCATTTTGTAGAGGTTAGAGTCTGACTGATTAATTGAGTCTGTGGACAGAAGTCTTTTATAAAGGTGACTATGTAAGACGGCTGTCTTTAATGCAGGTAACGAGTTGATTAGGAGCGTCTAACTGGTCTGTAGGAGACAGAACTCATAATGGTTGGTAGGGGATCAAATACTTATTTCTCATTGCAAAATGCAAATAAATATATATAATTTATACAATGTGATATTCTGGATTTTATTTTTTATATTCTAACTCTCAAACTTACAAAATTAGCAAGGGATCAAATAATTATTTCCCCCACTGTAGTATCGAATGGTGGTGATTCAGTGAGTTCGTATGCAGCGTACAGGAACGCTTGCTGGACTTTTTGCACACTAGTTCCAAGTGAATTTTATGATGTTTTCGCTGCACTTAAGAAGCAATTACTGCAAAGTGAAATAGTTTTCCTGATGTTTAGCAAACAAACGAACACAGAATCCGATTGTTTGTATATCCTGAGGCATTGCTGGTCACAGTGACTTTGCCCTACCTGGGTTTTTTTTGTTCTTTGTTTTTAATGAATTTTACAGGGCATGATGAAAGGGGCTTTAGGGAAGTATGTTATGACATCCAGCAAGGTTTACTCTATACGTTACCAGACTTAAAGGGCCACTGTCACCCCCCCTCCATCCGTTATAAACTAAAAGAGCCACCTTGTGCAGCAGTAATCCTGCAGTCTAACAAGGTGGCTCTTTTAGTTTTTGATTAATTTATTACCTCAATAAAGCGTTTTAAAAATTGGCCAAAAATACCAGATATTGTACCTGGAGGCAGTCCGAATCGTCCTCTATGAAGCTCCCAACTGCCGTCACTCTTCTCTTCAGGGGCGATGGTCGCCGCCCCCTGAGCGCTGTTGCTTCTTAAATCCGGCGCCTGCGCTGTGCGTGCCTGCCTGGGGCAGGCGCAGTCTTCATTGTCAGTCACAGCTCAGACGCAGGGTGCCTGACTGCGCCTGTGCGGGCAGTGCGGCCACCCTGTTCCTGAATCCCCGCCCCGCACTGTGTTATTCATTATGCACAGTGCGGGGCTGGGGTTCCTGGGCATGCGCACTGCGCTTGTCAGACGGTCCCCCGCCTTCCAGCGTTGTTCTTTGTGGCTGTTCAAAACGTCGGCAATGAAACCTGTATATTCCGGCAATGCTGGAAGGCGGGGGACCGGGGGATCGTCTGACAAGCGCAGTGCGCATGCCCAGGAACCCCAGCCCCGCACTGTGCATAATGAATAACACAGTGCGGACCCCAGGCAGGCACGCACAGCGCAGGCGCCGGATTTAAGAAGCAACAGCGCTCAGGGGGCGGCGACCATCGCCCCTGAAGAGAAGAGTGACGGCAGTTGGGAGATTCATAGAGGACGATTCGGACCGCCTCCAGATACAATATCTGGTATTTGTGGCCAATTTTTAAAACGCTTTATTGAGGTAATAAATGAATCAAAAACTAAAAGAGCCACCTTGTTAGACTGCAGCATTACTGCTGCACAAGGGGGCTCTTTTAGTTTATAACGGCTGGGGGGGGGTGACAGTGGCCCTTTAAAGAGGATCTTTCACCATTTTAAAAGTATTTAATTTTTACTCCTTTTTTTTATTTCTGCTGCTTCCCCAAGTATTAAGTTTTTTTTTTTAATCTAATGTGTTTTAGAGATACTGTCTTTTTTATTTAGTGCTAATCTTTATGATCTTTACCAAGGAGGCAGAGCTCAAAAGGTAATAATGCAGCGCAGCATAAAGACAATCCCCTAGACCTAGAGAATTCTTTGAGCAACGCCCCTTTCTAACCACAGGAAAAAATAGCACTAAATAAAAAGCCTGTATCTCTGAAACCATATTTTGGATTTCAAACAAAAAAAAAACCCTGCATACTTAGTGGAGCAGCAGGAATAAACTGGCCACTTTTGACCTGGTGACTGGTTTTCCTTAATGTGCTCCACTTCTGCTGCAAATGGTACAAAGACTACTCACTCATAACACATATTTCTAAGGTCCAATATAAGCAAATGTAGGCATGGGAAAAAGGTGTAATTTCAATCCACAAAGATTGTTTCAACACCAAAGGGTTAACATTATGCTTTTTATTGATCTAATTAAAACTTCTTAATCCAAGTGAAAAATTAGTAGAAAACTTAGCATAAAAGTAAATAAAGACAGGGTTGTTATATATTGTATATATGGGTTAACATTAGTGATGGGCGAGCACTAAAATGCTCGGGTGCTCGTTGCTCGGGTCGAGCAATTTGTACTACTCGGGTACTCGACCCGAGCAACGAGCCCAATGTAAGTCTATGGGAAACCCTAGTATTTTTACTGCGATCCCCCCCGATGGTCCTTTTAAGGTCTAAAAATGTTTGACAATGATGGAAACAGTGCTCCAATGACATGGGAACATCATGGGGATCGCCCCTGGAAGCATTTCTGACTCCCAGGTCACAGCTGTAAACAATGTTGTCTGAGTCTTACTGCATTTTTACAGGCGCACCCAAAAACATACAAAACGAAACCAAATTGGATTTTCCTGGGAAATATTATTATTATTATTATTTATTGTTATAGCGCCATTTATTCCATGGCGCTTTACAAGTGAGGAGGGGTAAATATGTTAATGAACATCCTTTCCCGGGTACTGAATTATATATAAGGTAAAATAATTAACCAAAAACAAAAATGTTCCTCCACCACTTTGGCTATATTCACATGTAGCGTTTTTTATGCGTTTTTCAATTATATCATTGCTTTCAACCAATACAAATGCATTCACTGGGAAATGTCATTGTAACATTGAACAACCTTAGCTGGCCATGTGGTGTGTGACACATCATCAGACACATCTTGTTTCATTTATGAAGGAGTGACTCAAAGTCACAAAGCCTATTTTTATAGTGGCATCAGGTGGCATTATTATTCTTAAAGGGCCATTATTATACAGTGGGTCTCCTATACTGTTATTGCCTATGCAGTGAGTGGCTGGGCTGCCAAAAATTGGGACACACCTGAATACCTCTTTCACGAGACGTACAGGAGGGCCTCCTAAAAAATGTTCCCATTATAAGAAAGTGGGTCTCCAATAGTGTTTGCCTATGCATTGAATGCAAGGCCTGACCTGCACCAAAGTAACACGCACCCCAATAAGACTTTGAGCCCATGTACTGTATGGCCACATGAAACCAAAGTTCACATTTTTTTCATTTGGTACTGCCATACTGTTAGCGTATGCATTGAATGCAAGGCCTGCCCTGCCCCAAAGTTAACAGGGATGCCAATAAGCCTTTAAGCCAACATACTGGATGGCCACATGAAATCAAAGTTCCCATTATTATGAATTTGTTACTGCCATACTGTTAGCATATGCATTGAATGTAAGGCCTGCCCTGCACCAAAGTAACACGCACCCAGGGTTGGACTGGCCCACCAGAGAACCAGAGAATCCTCCGGTGGGCCCTGGCTTCTCCTTCAGGAGAGTTCATAGTGCAAACCTTGCAATTGCTATGGGGCTCTTCAGTGGGGGAGAAAGGTAGGCCCTCAGAATCAAATCATCTGGTGGGCCCAATGTTCTTCAGTCTGACACTGCGACACACCCCAATAAGACTTTGAGCCCACATACTGGATGGCCACATGACACCAAAGTTCCCGTTTTTTTCATTTGGTACTGCCATACTATTAGCCTATGCATTGCATGCAAGGCCTGCCCTGCACCAAAGTAACACGCACCCCAATAAGCCTTTGAGCCCACGTATTGGATGGCCACATGAAACCAAAGTTCCCATTTTTTCATTCTATACTGTCATACTGTTATGTTGTGAATTCTGTTCTTGGGCTCCCTCCAGTGGTTGTTTGTGATAGTGCAGTTGTCTCTGGGTTGTAATCCGGGCAGGTGTTTCTGCTGATTGCAGCTCTATTCGGTATTTAGGTGTGCTGGATTCATTAGTCAGTGCCAGTTGTCCATTGTTCTTGGAGGGTTTACATCCCTGTCTGGTTCCTTCTGCTCTGCTGCCAATTCAGCCAAGATAAGTGTCTTGTTTATTTTCCTGCAGCACACATGTAGTGTGCTTTTCAGTTCAGAACAATTTATTGTTTTGTCTTGTCCAGCTTAGACTTGTTTGGATTTTTTCAGTCATGCTGGATTCTCTGGAGATGCAGATATACATTCTATGTCTTTAGTTAGATATGGAATTTTTGTATTTTCTGCTGTGGATATTTTCAGAGTTTTAATACTGACCGCTTATTACTCTGTCCTATCCTTTACTATTTAGCTAGAAGTGCCTCTTTTGCTAAATCCTGTTTTCAGCCTGTGTGTGTCTTTACTCTTATATTCACCTTCAATATTTGTGGGGGGCTGCCTATCCTTTGGGGTTTCTGCTCTGAGGCAAGATAGAATTCCCATTTCCATCTTTAGGGTTATTTAGTCCTCCGGCTGTGTCGAGGTGTCTAGGATGTGTTAGGTACACCCCACGGCTACTTCTAGTTGCGGTGTCAGTTTAGGGTTGCGGTCTGTACAGGTACCACCTTCTCCAGAGAAGGTCTCATGCGGCTCCAAGGCCACCGGATCATAACACTGTTAACCTTTGCAATGCATGTAAGGCCTGCCCTGCACCAAAGTAACACGCACCCCAATAAGCCTTGGATGAGAAGTAGAGGTGGGCCTCCTGAAAACAATGTTCCCATTATTAGAAAGTGTGTCTCCCATAGTGTTTGCCTATGCAGTTGTGACGCCCGGGAGACCGAGGTACCCAGCACCAGATCAAAGAGGTCCGTCTCTTGAGGGGGATGTCACTAGTGGCTTGACCCAGTGCTGTGGCCTCAGGCGATGCACAGTGCAAGGGATATCATGAAGGAACAGACACATACTTGATCAGCAGCAGGTCCTCTCAGCTGTGATGACCCCGATCCTGGATCGATGGCTATTGTCCAAATGAAAGACTGAGGCGTTGAAACGTTTAACCAGTTTACTTCAACAAAAAGGGATTTGCAACCAATACTGTCACCGGAGTCTGTATAAGAACTCTGAATTACTTTGACCCTGTCAGGATTTCCACCTCTTATTATGCGCAGTTTCTGTATGGCCCTGCTGCTGTATGTGAACTGGCTGCCGACCCAATGTGTCTCTTCTGTGCTCTGGTTCGACGGACAACCCGAGTCCTTTTTGTCGGCTTACCCCCTTTGGGAGTACCGCTGAACTCTGTGTCTGTTGCTGCGTCTTACACTGGTGAAACTGATATCACCTCACTTTCTTCCGGTTGCTGTATTATATATAACGAATATAGCCACGGATCCGGTATCCGTCTCTGCGCCTATTTTGGGTAGAAATTATTGCTACCCGGTTCTCACAATGTCCTTTTTCTCTATTCCTCTTTTCCTACTATGGGTATTACGGGCCTATAATCCATCATAGGGCTGTTAGGAGTTCAGTTATACGACCTCTCACTTTCAGCTCCTCAACCCAACTGCCAGTCCTTTTCTCAGGCCAGAATAGATCAAGGGGAGTCTCTGGAGCTCCCCCTTCTGGCCGGAGATGGTAGTGCAGTCTTGCTATTTTAATATTTGTATTTGGTGTCAATAACTATTTTTGTGGCAAATACCCCTAGGGGCGCCACATTCACCCTTAGTTAAGAACAGTACTCCGGGACTGTGGGACGATAACATTTTGAAATAACGATTGATATGTACAGAGTCTTAAAAATTAAAAGTTACAAAAACCACTCAAAGAAACAAAAAAAATGGAATTCTGTAAAAAGTCACTTCAAATAGCGTCCATTAATACAGTTTTATCCTTGAAGGTACTAGGAAGCAAAGTTCACAAAGCAGTCTTTCCGGAGCTTTGATTTAGTGTTTCCGGGCTGATAAAAGTTCAAGAATATGCAAGAAGTTCATACAGGTAAGTCTCTGTAGGTACTGGGCTTAAACGTTACAGAACGATAACAATGACTATAGTCTTATAGTTGGTAATCCGCATACCTGGCCGGTAATTGACCCTGGGTACTACGCTGGGATCTACGTAATAGCGGTGTCTCTTTATGTGGTGTACTACTGTCTACTGCGGATATAGTATCTGCCCTCTCTGCTAAAGATAATTCCACCACTATGGGGTTGGCAAGTCCACCGTGAATGGGATCACTCTGATCAGGAATCTGTTCTTCCTGACCTGGAACCTCTTGTAGTACGGGGTCAGCCTCTTACTGTCTTGGGACTTCTAATATTGGGTTCGGTCAGGGGCGTAACTACCGCGGTCGCAGGGGTCGCAATTGCGACGGGGCCCGCAGTGCTTAGGGGCCCCTAAGAACTCTGAGCTACAAAATGGGCCGCCGGCCCTTTATAAACCTTCTTTACAGGCCCTGGTGCACGTACACTCTCTCAGTGCATGCGCGATCACGGGTGGGACTGCACTTGTCACGGCAGCAGAGCCCCTCCACCGCAGAGAGCCGCACACCACAACTATGGCTGCAGCTGCTCTGTGCGCACAGGACCTAGGATGAGGTCACAGGAGGGGAGGAGTCGGAGTCACATGATCAAGGGCTTCCGTGTAGTGCAGGACAGTAGTGCAGTGCTGGTTGTCATCATGCTGGAGGAGGGTAAGCTTTTGTGTGAGGTCAGGAGGGGTTTGTGTGGATGTAGCAGAGCAGTGTGTGTATGAGGTGTACAGAGCGGAGCCGTGTGTGTATGAGGTGTACGGAGCGGAGCTGTGTGTGTATGAGGTGTACAAGGCGGAGCCGGGTGTGTATGAGGTGTACGGAGCGGAGCAGTGTGTGTATGAGGTGTACGGAGCGGAGCCGTGTGTGTATGAGGTGTACGGAGCGGAGCAGTGTGTGTATGAGGTGTACGGAGCGGAGCCGTGTGTGTATGAGGTGTACGGAGCGGAGCAGTGTGTGTATGAGGTGTACGGAGCGGAGCCGTGTGTGTATGAGGTGTACAGAGCGGAGCCGTGTGTGTATGAGGTGTACGGAGCGGAGCAGTGTGTGTATGAGGTGTACGGAGCGGAGCCGTGTGTGTATGAGGTGTACAGAGCGGAGCCGGGTGTGTATGAGGTGTACGGAGCGGAGCAGTGTGTGTATGAGGTGTACGGAGCGGAGCCGTGTGTGTATGAGGTGTACAGAGCGGAGCAGTGTGTGTATGAGGTGTACGGAGCGGAGCCGTGTGTGTATGAGGTGTACAGAGCGGAGCAGTGTGTGTATGAGGTGTACGGAGCGGAGCTGTGTGTGTATGAGGTGTACAAGGCGGAGCCGGGTGTGTATGAGGTGTACGGAGCGGAGCAGTGTGTGTATGAGGTGTACGGAGCGGAGCCGTGTGTGTATGAGGTGTACAGAGCGGAGCCGTGTGTGTATGAGGTGTACGGAGCGGAGCTGTGTGTGTATGAGGTGTACAAGGCGGAGCCGGGTGTGTATGAGGTGTACGGAGCGGAGCAGTGTGTGTATGAGGTGTACGGACCGGAGCAGTGTGTGTATGAGGTGTACAGAGCGGAGCAGTGTGTGTATGAGGTGTACGGAGCGGAGCCGTGGGTGTATGAGGTGTACAGAGCGGAGCAGTGTGTATGAGGTGTACAAGGCGGAGCCGTGTGTGTATGAGGTGTACAAGGTGGAGCCGGGTGTGTATGAGGTGTACGAAGCGGAGCCGGGTGTGTACGAGGTGTACGAAGCGGAGCCATGTGTGTACGAGGTATATGGAGCGGAGCCGTGTGTGCAAGGTGTACGGAGCGTAGCCGTGTGTGTACGAGGTGTACGGAGCGGAGCCATGTGTGTACGAGGTATACGGAGCGGAGCCGTGTGTGCAAGGTGTACGGAGCGGAGCCGTGTGTGTACGAGGTGTACGGAGCGGAGCCATGTGTGTACGAGGTATACGGAGCGGAGCCATGTGTGCAAGGTGTACGGAGCGGAGCCATGTGTGCAAGGTGTACGGAGCGGAGCCGTGTGTGTACGAGGTGTACGGAGCGGAGCCGTGTGTGTACGAGGTGTACGGAGCGGAGCCGTGTGTGTACGAGGTGTACGGAGCGGAGCCGTGTGTGTACGAGGTGTACGGAGCGGAGCCGTGTGTGTACGAGGTGTACGGAGCGGAGCAGTGTGTGTACGAGGTGTACGGAGCGGAGCCATGTGTGTACGAGGTATACGGAGCGGAGCCGTGTGTGCAAGGTGTACGGAGCGGAGCCGTGTGTGTACGAGGTGTACGGAGATCATAGACGCCGGTATAGTTGAATGCGACGGCGGGGGGGGTGAGTTGGTGGCGGGGGGAGGCGGATCGAGCAGCCCATGACTGGCACCGGCTCTTCTGGCATTTGCCAGAAGTGCCCGATGGCCAGTCCGGCCCTGCTCTGACCTGCCGGCCCCGGGCCCCTGACCTGCCGGGCCCGGTCGCAGTGGCGACCGCTGCAACCGCGGTAGTTACGCCCCTGTCCATACTGTACAATGGCCACACATAGTGCTCTATACTGTACAATGGCCACACATGATGCTCCATACTGTATAATTGGCCACACATGATATTGCCTACAGTATAATGGCCACACATAGTTACTCCTACACACGCGGCTGAGCTCCGTACACATTGCACATGCGGCTCCCCTCCGTACACCTCGTACACACCCGGCTCCGCTCCGTACACCTTGCACACACGGCTCCGCTCCGTATACCTCGTACACACATGGCTCCGATCCGTACACCTCGTACACACACGGCTCCGATCCGTACACCTCGTACACACACGGCTACGCTCCGTACACCTCGTACACACACGGCTACGCTCCGTACACCTCGTACACACACGGCTACGCTCCGTACACCTCGTACACACACGGCTACGCTCCGTACACCTCGTACACACACGGCTACGCTCCGTACACCTCGTACACACACGGCTACGCTCCGTACACCTCGTACACACACGGCTACGCTCCGTACACCTCGTACACACACGGCTACGCTCCGTACACCTCGTACACACACGGCTCCGCTCCGTACACCTTGCACACACGGCTCCGCTCCGTATACCTCATACACACGGCTCCGCTCCATACACGGAGTACGGTGCAAGGTGTACGGAGCGGAGCCATGTGTGTACGAGGTATACGGAGCGGAGCCGTGTGTGCAAGGTGTGCGGAGCGGAGCCATGTGTGTACGAGGTATACGGAGCGGAGCCGTGTGTGCAAGGTGTACGGAGCGGAGCCGTGTGTGCAAGGTGTACGGAGCGGAGCCGTGTGTGTACGAGGTGTACGGAGCGGAGCCATGTGTGTACGAGGTATACGGAGCGGAGCCGTGTGTGCAAGGTGTGCGGAGCGGAGCCGTGTGTGTACGAGGTGTACGGAGCGGAGCCATGTGTGTACGAGGTATACGGAGCGGAGCCGTGTGTGCAAGGTGTACGGAGCGGAGCCGTGTGTGTACGAGGTGTACGGAGCGGAGCCGTGAGTGTACGAGGTGTACGGAGCGGAGCCGTGTGTGTACGAGGTGTACGGAGCGGAGCCGTGTGTGTACGAGGTGTACGGAGCGTAGCCGTGTGTGTACGAGGTGTACGGATCGGAGCCATGTGTGTACGAGGTATACGGAGCGGAGCCGTGTGTGCAAGGTGTACGGAGCGGAGCCGGGTGTGTACGAGGTGTACGGAGGGGAGCCGCATGTGCAATGTGTACGGAGCTCAGCCGCGTGTGTAGGAGTAACTGTGTGGCCATTATACTGTAGGCAATATCATGTGTGGCCAATTGTACAGTATGGAGCATCATGTGTGGCCATTGTACAGTATAGAGCACTATGTGTGGCCATTGTACAGTATGGACAGGGGCGTAACTACCGCGGTTGCAGCGGTCGCCACTGCGACCGGGCCCGGCAGGTCAGGGGCCCGGGGCCGGCAGGTCAGAGCAGGGCCGGACTGGCCATCGGGCACTTCTGGCAAATGCCAGAAGAGCCGGTGCCAGTCATGGGCTGCTCGATCCGCCTCCCCCCGCCACCGACTCACCCCCCCCGCCGTCGCATTCAACTATACCGGCGTCTATGACGCCGGTACAGTTAAATGCAATGACGGAGGAGAGAGCGTCTACAGACGCTCCCTCTCCCATCATTCCCCGCTCTGCCTCTGACACTGCAGGTGCGCGATGACGTCATATCATCGCGCACCTGCTGTGTCCCGGGCAGACTGCAGCCGAGCCTGAGATCGGAGCAGGAAGCAACGCTGGCAAGAGGAAAGGTAAGGAGAGTGTTTTTTTGTTTTTTTACTGGACTGTGGGGGCATTCTCGGGGGGGGGGGGGGGCGAGAGATGCGGGCTGTGCTGTATAGACCACTGTGCGGGCTGTGCTGTATAGACCACTGTGCGGGCTGTGCTGGATAGACCACTGTGCGGGCTGTGCTGGATAGACCACTGTGCGGGCTGTGCTGGATAGACCACTGTGCGGGCTGTGCTGGATAGACCACTGTGCGGGCTGTGCTGGATAGACCACTGTGCGGGCTGTGCTGGATAGACCACTGTGCGGGCTGTGGTGGATAGACCACTGTGCGGGCTGTGCTGGATAGACCACTGTGCGGGCTGTGCTGGATAGACCACTGTGCGGGCTGTGCTGGATAGACCACTGTGCGGGCTGTGCTGGATAGACCACTGTGCGGGCTGTGCTGGATAGACCACTGTGCGGGCTGTGCTGGATAGACCACTGTGCGGGCTGTGCTGGATAGACCACTGTGCGGGCTGTGCTGGATAGACCACTGTGCGGGCTGTGCTGGATAGACCACTGTGCGGGCTGTGCTGGATAGACCACTGTGCGGGCTGTGCTGGATAGACCACTGTGCGGGCTGTGCTGGATAGACCACTGTGCGGGCTGTGCTGGATAGACCACTGTGCGGGCTGTGCTGGATAGACCACTGTGCGGGCTGTGCTGGATAGACCACTGTGCGGGCTGTGCTGGATAGACCACTGTGCGGGCTGTGCTGGATAGACCACTGTGCGGGCTGTGCTGGATAGACCACTGTGCGGGCTGTGCTGGATAGACCACTGTGCGGGCTGTGCTGGATAGACCACTGTGCGGGCTGTGCTGGCACCCAACACCATATTGCAGTGCAGGGGATTCCTCCTGCACAGCAACAGTCCGAGGCGTATCTAGGGGAAGGGGGCAGCCGGGGCACGTGAGAGACAGGAAGCAGCTCCAGTCATCATCGTATTTAAGAGAAAGCCAAAATAACCCCGGGACAGAAGGCGAGAGCAGGGGGGAGGTGCGGGACAGAGCCGCTTTAGTCAGGAGAAGCTGAGGAGCTGCAGCCGGTTTACATCAGCCACCCCTGTACCAGAGAGGAGATTGTGAGTTGTGTATATGAGCTGGTATCTCTGGTGTGTGTGTGTGTGTGTGTGTGTGTGTGTGTGTGATATCTGTAGTGTGTGTGTGATATCTGTAGTATGTCTGTGTGTGTGTGTGTGTATGATATCTGTAGTGTGTGTTTGATATCTGTAGTGTGTGTGATAACTGTAGTATGTGTGTGATATCTGTAATATGATGTGTGTGTGTGTGATATCTGTAGTGTGTGTATGTGTGATATCTGTAGTGTGTGTGTGATAACTGATGTGTGTGTGTGTGTGATATCTGTAGTATGATGTGTGTGTGTGTGTGTGTGTGTGTGTGATATCTGTAGTGTGTGTGTGATATCTGTAGTATGTGTGTGTGTGAGGCAGCGGCGTAACTACCACGGTCACAGCTGCAAGCGGCTCTGGCAGGTCAGGGGGCCGTGTGTCCCCTTGAGCCTGTCTCCCTTATGCTTGTGTCCCCATGTGCCAGTCTCCCTTGCCCATTAGTCCCTGTGTGTCCCCATGTGCCTGTCTCCTATGTCCCCTTGTGCTTGTGTCAGTTTCCTTTGTCCCCTTGTGCTTGTGTCAGTCTCCTTCGCCCACTAGTCCCTGTGTGTCAGTCTCCCTTTCCCACTTGTCCCTGTGTGTCCCCTTGTGCTTGTATCCCTTGTGTCAGTCTCTTGCCCACTAGTCCCTGTGTGTCCCCTTGTGCCTGTCTCCCTTGTCCCCTTGTGCTTGTCCCTTGTCCCCGTGTGTCCCCGTGTGCCAGTCTCCCTTGTCCACTAGTCCCCATGTGCCCTTTGTGTCAGTCTCCCTTGCCCACTTGTCCCCATGTGCCCCTTGTGTCAGTCTCCATTGTCCCCTTGTGTCAGTCTCCCTTGCCCACTAGTCCCCTTGTAACCTTCTCCCCTGCCTCCTAGCCCCCATGTGTCCCCTTGTGCCTGTCTTCCTTGCCCACTTGTGCCCTCTCCCCTGCCCCCTAGTCACCATTTGCTCGTGTCTTTCTCACTGCCCCTGTATGGAGGGGCTGCATTATACTATGAGGGGGGCTGCATTGTATTCTATGGGGGTTACATTGAATTTTATGGCGGGGGGGGGGCCCCATTTGGAAGTTCGCACCGGGGCCCATAACTTTGTAGTTACGCCACTGGGTTCGGTGTTGGATAAAAGGCCACCATGGGAACCACTACTGCACCATGGTATGTTAGTAGGGTTTTGGGAAAGTCTCCTATACAGGTGTGATACATTTCCTCCTCTTTTTCCTTTACTGGTTGAACCTGTATAGGTTGAATAACTTCTGATTCTGGCTGGACAACTTCTGGCTCTTTCAACGTTTCCGGACATAATTTAAGATTGTCTCTTGACACTAGTACAGATGTTAAACCTCCGTTTTTGCTAATGAGACACATTTTAGGATTATCCATTCTTGTTGGTAAAACTGTGTAGGGTACGGCTTCCCATTGATTATCCAGTTTATTGGTTCGACGATTCCTCTTGAGTACTTAGTCACCCGGTCTTAATGGAGTTGCTAGAGCATTCTGGTTGAAAGTTCGCTCTTGTCTTTCTCTGGTTTGCTGGAGGCTTCTTTCCACACTCTCTTGCACTTGGTGATACTGCTCTTGCCGTACGACATCCCAATTGGAGTCTTGAACTTCTGCGTCTGGTTTCAGAATTCCCATTTCTAGATCGACTGGCAATTGGCCGGGTCTTGCACGCATAAGATAAGCTGGGGTGCAGTTGGTAGAGCTCACCGGGACATGATTATACAGATCCACCAAGTCAGGCAATTTCTCTGGCCATTGATTCCTTTCCGTTTCAGGTAAAGTCTTTAGTAGGTCTATCACAATATGGTTCATCTTCTCACATAAGCCGTTTGTTTGCGGATTATAGGCCGTCGTCCGGATCTTTTTGCAACCATACATATTACAGAATTCTCTGAAGATCTCTGATTCAAAGGCTGTACCCTGGTCAGTGAGAACCTGTTCCGGATATCCATGGGGTCTACAAAAGTACGTTTGGAACGCTTTGGCTGCTGTTTTTGCAGTTAGATCTTTTACAGGTACTACTACCAAGAAGCGTGGATAATGGTCCACGATGGTCAAGGCATAGACGTAACCGGACCGGCTCGGTGTCAACTTCACGTGGTCCATGGCTACCAGTTCAAGTGGTTGTTTGGTGATTATGGGCTGCAGTGGTGCTCTTTGGCTCTTTTGATCGTTCCTTCTGAGGTTGCACAGGCCACAGTTTCTACACCACTGTTCGATTGATTTTCTCATCCCGACCCAATAAAATCTTTCTCTCAGAAGTACTTCTAGCTTTTTCCAACCAAAGTGACCAGCACCATTGTGGTAAGCCTCGAGGACCATCTTCACATCTTGTTTAGGCACGATAATCTGCCAAACCAATTCATGTGTTTTCGGATTGGTGTATCTTCTACAGAGTTTCCCTTGATACAGGAACATTTTGCCTCTCTCTTTCCAGAGTTGATGCGTCTCTTCTGGGGCATCCTCATCGGGATATGCACTTTGCTCAGTCAATAGTTCCTTCACTAGCTTCACAGCCGGATTGCTATCTTGGGTGTCAGCCCATCTATGGTGTGCTAACGGATTAAAATTCACTTCTTGTTGTTCCTGATAGGTATTTGACTGACGATGTTTTGCCTTGGGCTGATGAAAGGCTGGTAGTTCAATTTCTTCAAGCTCCCCTGTTTCTTCTTCTACATCTCTCAAGTGCGGCATCCTCTTTTCCTACTATGGGTATTACGGGCCTATAATCCGTCATAGGGCTGTTAGGAGTTCAGTTATACGACCTCTCACTTTCAGCTCCTCAACCCAACTGCCAGTCCTTTTCTCAGACCAGAATAGATCAAGGGGAGTCTCTGGAGCTCCCCCTTCTGGCCGGAGATGGTAGTGCAGTCTTGCTATTTTAATATTTGTATTTGGTGTCAATAACTATTTTTGTGGCAAATACCCCTAGGGGCGCCACACAGTGAATACAAGGCCTGCTAAAAATTAGGAGGCACTCCAATGCCCCATGAAAGAGATGTGGAGGAGGGCCTAATAAAAAAATGTTCCTATTATAAACGAGCGGGTCTCCTATACTTGTAAAGCCCATAAACTAAGTGTAAGGGCTGACAAATATATCCCCATGGGGTACCCTTTTTTTAATTGAATTAGTTACGGGCATCATAAACACCCTTACCAAAAATTAGAGTGACTGCTACATCATGGAATACGTTCACCCTCGTGTTCCAGTGGTGGTGTCTGAAGAGACGTGGAGGATGTCCTTCTAAGAATCTATTCCTTATTTAAAGGAGCGGGTCTCCTATACTTGTAATGCTCATACACTAAGTGTTGGGGCTGACAAACATTTACCCCTGGGGGGTACACTTTATTTTTTTAATTATTTACTGACATCATAAACACCCTTGCCAAAAATTAGAGGGACTGTTGCATCACGGAACACGTTGACCCTGGTGTTCTAGTGGTGGTGGATGATGAGGATGAGGAGGAGGAGGATAACACCAAATAGCCAAAATCAGGAAGCGTATACCCGTGTGTGTGAAGAGGTGCATGCCAATACACCTCCCAAAATCCCAAAAAAAGACATTGTATTGGAGGTCATGTTTTGCCGTTATCATTCGGTGGTGTAGAGAAGTCTGGCCCAATCCAGTCCTTGTTCATTTTTATAAGAGTCAGCCTGTCAGCATTTTCAGTTGACAGGTAGATGCGCTCATCAGTTATAATTCCACCAGCAGCACTAAAAAACCCCTCTGACAAAACGCTAGCATCAGGGCAGGCCAGGACCTCCAAGGCATAGAGAGCCAGTTCATGCCACGTGTCCAGCTTGGATACCCAATAATTAAAAGGCACATAGGAATCACGGAGGATGTTGGTACGGTCAGCAAGATAGTCCCTCAGCATCTTCCAAAACATTGCACTCCTTGTGACAGTACCCCGTCTCTCTGTGCCAGGGTGATGGGAGGGTCTGAGAAAACTCTTCCAGAACTTTGCCAGTGTTCCCCTGCCTCTGCTGAATTGGAGTTGTGTCTCTCTCACCTGTACTCCTTGGTTGTCCAACAAACTATGACATCTGCTGCCAGCGTTCTCAGATGGGAATTTTTTTAGTAATTCCGCAACAAGGGCCCTCTGGTACTGCACAATTTTAGTAGACCTGTCTGCCTCTGGATGAAGAGATTGAAAGTTCTCCTTGGAGCGTGGGTCTAGAAGTGTCACCAACCAGTAATGAGTGTCACCGAAAATTTTCATAATGTGAGGTGTTGTGAATTCCGTCTGGGCTCCCTCTGGTGGCCTTTAGCGATACTGCGGGTCTGGAGCTGGGCTCAGCTGCCTCATTTCCTGCTATGCTGGTTCCTATTTAACTCCACCTGGACCTTTACTTGTTGCCTGCTGTCGTTGTATTCAGTACTGGTTCTGACCTCTCCTGGATTTTCCTGGTGACCTGTCTATTTCTGAGAAGCTAAGTCTTGCTAGTTCTTTTTGCTCATTGTTTCCTTGAAAATGTTTCTCAGTATATGATGTGTTCAGTCCAGCTTGCTTATATGTGATTTTTCGCTTGCTGGTAGCTCTGGGGAGCAGAGTGCGCCCCTCACATCGTGAGTCGGTGTGGGGGTTCTTGTACTTTCTGCGTGGATAGTTTTTGATAGTTTTTGTACCGACCGCACAGATCCCTGCTATCTTCTGTCTATTTAGTGTTAGCGGGCCTCATTTGCTTAAACCTGTTTTTCATTCCTACGTTTGTATTTTCCCCTTAACTCACCGTTATTATTTGTGGGGGGCTGTCTAAACTTTGGGGTTATTTCTCTGAGGCAAGTGAGGCTTTGCTTTCTCTCTAGGGGTAGCTAGTTTCTCAGGCTGTGAAGAGGCGTCTAGGTTTTTAGGTAACGCTCCACGGCTGCCTTTAGTGTGTGTGGATAGGATCAGGATTGCGGTCGGTATAGTTCCCACATCCCCGGAGCTTGTCCTCCTATTCAGGTTTACCTATCAGGTCAGTTTGGTGATCCTACCACCGGATCATAACAGTGAGGGTCAAGGGAAAGGCAGCGCAGCATAAAGTCAGCCATGCGTGCCAGGCTGCTAACAGGCAAGACTTCCGTGTCCTCACCAACAGGAAGACTGACCATACTGTCCTCCTCCTCCTCCCTGTCCTCAGGCCATCCACACTGAACAGACGGTTCAATCTGTGGTCATAGTGATGGAGGCTCCTTAGAGATACCAATAACGGTGGAGCACTCCATCACTATGACCACAGATTGACTGCCCTGTTCCCTGATGATTCCCCCTGGGATGAAATGCGTAGGGAGGTGGTCCTGAATACGGGAGGTGGTCTTGAAATACAATTAATCTAATGAATTGGAAAGTGACAAATTGGATTCTTGTCTGGATGAGAGGGACACGTTTATTGTGCGGCATCGTCATAATTGGGTGAGACCGTTCTAATCCTTATGTGTTTCCTCCTGTTACAACATAGGGCGGGTGATCATTAGTGGTACTGATTTATATCATTTATATCATTGTGGAAGTATGCATTTGGTTCTCTTGCTTTACCTAAGTAGATGTCTTTTTGATTGAGACCGTGGTGGTTGTGCAGAGAACAGGCCTGTCTACAAATTATTTGCCTCTGGACTTATTATTAGAATACTGTCCGATTAACTGTTGGTTAATGTACATGTTTGTCCTTGTGTGTTGTGTCGTTATATTTTAACATGGTCTGAATTAAATGTTATGTTTTAGACTTTCTAAAATGGGCACACAGGCGGCGTATTTTCACAAGCAGTTTCAGCAGCTCCGGGTAGCTTTTGAGAAACCATTGAACGACGAGGTTAAGCACATGGGCCAGGCATGGTACGTGTGTGAGCTCACCTCGCCTCAGAGCCACCACCAGGTTCCGGCCATTGTTACACACGACCATGCCTGGATGTAGGTTCAGTGGTGTCAGCCACAAATCTGACTGTTCTTTCAGAGCTGTCCACAACTCTTCAGCATTGTGCGGTTTGTCACCTAAGCACAGGGCCGGACTGGCCATTGGGCAGTTCTGGCAAATGCCAGAAGGGTCGGTGGCAGTCGTGGGCCGACCGCCAGCGCCGCCGTATTCAACTGTACCGGTGTATAGACACACAGTACAGTTGAATGCAATGATGGAGGAAAGAGCATCTACTGACGCTCCCTCTCCCATCATTCCCCACTCTGCCTCGCGCTGACACTGCAGGTGCGCGATGACGTCATATCATCGCGCACCTGCTGTGTGTCGGGCGGGCAGGCTGCAGCTGCTGAGACCAGAGCCGGGAGCAGCGCGGGCAAGAGGAAAGGTGAGGAGTGTTTTTTTTTTTTAAATATGTCAGTGAGTGATAACTGGATTGTGGGGCTATTGGGGGCTGGCTGCATTACATTCTATGGGGGCTGTTCTGCATTACATTCTATGGGGGCTGTGCTGTATTACATTCTATGGGGGCTGTGCTGCATTACATTCTATGGGGGCTGTGCTGCATTACATTCTATGGGGGCTGTGCTGCATTACATTCTATGGGGGCTGTGCTGCATTAAATTCTATGGGGGCTGTGCTGCATTACATTGTATGGGGGCTGTTCTGCATTACATTCTATGGGGGCTGTGCTGTATTACATTTTATGGGGGCTGTGCTGTATTACATTCTATGGGGGCTGTGCTGTATTACATTCTACGGGGGGGCTGTGATGCATTACATTCTATGGGGGTTGTGCTGTATTACATTCTATGGGGGCTGTGCTGCATTACATTCTATGGGGGCTGTGCTGTATTACATTCTATTGGGCTGGCTGCATTACATTCTATGGGGGCTGTTCTGCGTTACATTCTATGGGGGCTGTTCTGCGTTACATTCTATGGGGGCCGTGCTGCGTTACTTTCTATGGGTGGGTGTGCTGCGTTACATTCTATGGGGGCTGTGCTGCGTTACATTCTATGGGGGCTGGCTGCGTTACATTCTGTGGGGGCTGGCTGCGTTACATTCTATGGGGCTGGCTGCGTTACATTCTATGGGTGGCTGTCTGCATTATGTTCTATGGGGGCTGTCTGCATTACATTCTATGGGGGAGTGCTGCATTGCATTCTATGGGGTGCTGTATTATATTCTATGAGGGGCTACATTATATTCTATGGGGGGCTGCATTATGCTCTATGAGGGGGCTACCATATATTATATATGCAGGGGCTGCATTATACTATATGAGGGGGCTGCATTATATTCTCTGGGGGTTACATTATACTCAGGGGGCTACAATATATTCTGTGGGGTAGCTGCATTATACTCTGGGGTGGCATCATTATACTATATGTGGGCTGCATTATACTGTATCGATGACTATGGGGAATACATTATACCTGTATGAAGAACTATGGGGTGCATTATACTATGGGAAGTGAATTGTACTACATGGATGACAATGGCGGGGCATTATACTATATGGAGCACTATGAGGAATGTATTATACTATTTGCAGGACTGGGGAATGTATTATACTATTTGGAGGACTGAGGCGTGTATTATGCTATATGGAGGAATTGCAGTGTATTTTAATATATGGAGGACTATGAGGAGTGTATTATACTATATGGAGGACTATGAGGAGTGTATTATACTATATGGAGGACTGAGGAGTGTAATATACTATATGGAGGACTATGGGGAGTGTATTATACTATATGGAGGACTGAGGAGTGTATTATACTATATGGAGGACTATGGGGAGTGTATTATACTATATGGAGGACTGAGGAGTGTATTATACTATATGGAGGACTGAGGAGTGTATTATAGTATATGGAGGACTGAGGAGTGTATTATACTATATGGAGGACTGAGGAGTGTATTATACTATATTGAGGAGTGTATTATACTATATGGAGGACTGAGGTGCACATTATAATATATGGAGGACTATGGGGTGTATTATACTAAACAAGCAAAATGCTGCCTATTTATCGAGTGATTGGATTGTTTATGTGGGAACAGAAATCCTTGTTCTCAGCAGCACATCGCCGGCGTAAACTGTAGATGTGCTGCTGATAACATGATACTGTATGGGGACAGATTGATCTAATTGTGATTGTTCTGTTCCCTTTATTCTTTCTCAGTTGGTGTAAAGAGGCCGGGAAACAAGCGAACGACTTCAGTATTGTCGATCACACTCGTTTAGTGGCCTGAGATCAGTGCATGTAAATACAGCAGAAATGCTTCGCAGGGAGACCAGGCAAGGATGATGACAGTTGTAGTTAGCACCCGACACCTGGGAATAGCGCTAACTCTACTGCTTTTCCAGCCGCCAGAGCATTTAATTCTGGTATGTGTAATGATTTTTAGGGTTGATGCCAGCTGCGTAATGTCAGCTGCTATTAATCCCTGGTGTAAGTAATGGAGAGGTGTCTATCAGACACCCCCACTACTAGCCGAGACCTGGCGAGACCTGGCGAGACCCAGCGACTCTGAAGAGCGGTGATGGTAGTAACAATACCGCTCTTCACAGTCGCCGAGCTCAGTGCAAGACCCGGAATATCTGAAGAACGGTGACGTTACTGATGTCACTGCTCTTCAGAGTCACCGGGTCTCGTGCTGCGCAGTGGAACCAAAAGTGGCTGTAGGCAAAGTTTATGGAGCATCAGAATGACGTTCGATAGCCTTTGGTTGTCTCAATCCCTTCATTATCTACGAGATCCTGTTATGTAGGTAAAGTAGCGGCTTTTCTTGGTACTGCAACTAAAAGCAATAAATAGGACTGAGCTGTAATGCTGGATACAGCTGTGATTATATGTTATATACCGTAGTTGTGTTACACTCCCCTCACTTCTTGTAAAGTGTACAAAGATATTATACAGTCACCATGTGACAAGTGGGCCTGTGTAACTTCAAATGCCAGGGATGAATTTTAGTCCCAGTCCGGCCCTGCCTAAGCATATTAGCTTCAGCACCGCTGGTTGCTGCTTGGCTGAGGCAGGGCTGCAGTGCTTCCAGTTTGTGATTGATGTGCTCATTTCAAAGATGGAGGCTGAAGAGGAGGAGGAGGTGCAGGAGTTGTAGACTGTGGAGGCAACCCTGATTGACATAAAGCCCACAATCCTCAGTGTCAGGAGGACGTGGTGTTCCATCCCAAGGTCTGACTGGGTCCCTGCTTCCACTATGTTAACCCAGTGTGCTGTCAGTGAGATGTACCGTCCCTGGCCACAAGCACTTGTCCACGTGTCCGTGGTTAAGTGGAGTTTCCCAGGAACAGCATTATTGAGGGTACGGGTAATGTTGTGGGACACGTGCTGGTGTAATGCCGGATGGCACACTGGGAGAAATAATGGCGGCTGGGGACTGAGTACCTTGGGATGGCCGCCACCATCAGGTTGCGGAAAACCTCCATCTCCACGAGCCTAAAAGGCAACATTTTGAGCGCAAGCAGATGAGAAATGTGTGAATTTAGTTCTGTGGCCTATGGGGCATTGGCTGCGGATTTCCGTTTGCGTTCCAATGACTGGGGTATGGACAACGGAAGGCTGCGCTGGGACAAGGACATGGACATGCTTGATGATGGTGCTAGTTGACTGTGGGCAAAGACAGGTGCAGGGCACGAGGCATCTTTGTATGCACCGTGGACAGGGGATTGGCTTGCACGTAAAACAGTGGAAGAAGCAGTGGTGTCACCTGCAAACACTGTTCCTGGAGCTTGGGGTTCGGGCAACAAAGTCGGGTGCTTTGCTGCCATGTGCCTGATCATGCTGGTGGTGGTCAGGCTGATAGTTTTGGTACCTCTGCTGATACGGGCATGGCAGGTGGTGCAAATGACCTGTTTGGGGTTATCGGCAGAGTCTTTATAAAACAACCAGACTCGGGAAGACCTAACAGTTGGACTGGCAACTTCTGTCATGTTGGTGTTACAGAGAATGGATGCATGCCTTCTGTCTGCGGCCACCACACTGCTTCTTTTTGCCTGCTGGGGTGCTATGCCTCCTTCCCCATGTGTGCTGCTGTCCTCGCTCTGCATGTCCTCCTGCCAGGTTGGGTCAGTTACTATATCATCCACAACCTCGTCTTACACATTTGCACCCTGGTCCTCCTCCTGACATTCTGGCAATTGTGTCTCATCATCGTCCACCTCTTGTAACACTTTCCCACCGTCGCCTTCGTGTGACCGAGGCTGCTCAAAAATTTGGGCATCACTACATGCGATCTCATCTTGCCCCGCTTCAAGTGCACCGTCCGAGAGTCCCGAATCTATAAATGGAAAAGTGAACAGCTCTTCAGAGTGTCCAAGTGTGGAATCAGTTGTCTCCGGGCACTCGGCATGGTGGGAGGAAGGAGGATCAGAGTGAGTAATATGCGGTCCAGACTAATGGCTACTCAGACTTGAACATGTGGAAGACGTGGTGGTGGTGGTGGCAAAGTGACTGGAAGCATTATCCACTATCCAACCAACAATCTTTTGACAGTGCTCTGGGTTCAATAGTGGTGTGCTGCGGTCCCCTAGTAATTGGGACAGGAAGGTCGAGCGAGAAGATGTGGGTGTTTGTTGTAGCCCACTTTCGGCTTGCCCACGGCCTCGGCCTCTGCATGCACCATCAGCATCACGTCCACTTCTCCGTCCCTTGCCACGCGCCTTGCTCGTTTTAGATGGACTACTAAAATATTTTCCAAGTTCACTACAAATGGCTGAATTTGGAGCAAAATTATATGTGATCAGTTTGCATAAAAACCACAGTTTTAACCCCTTACCTACCTCCGCCGCACTATTACTGCGGAGGCCGGATCCCCTGCTTTGATGTAGGCTCCGGCGGTGAGCCCGCACCAAAGCCGGGACATGTCAGCTGTTTTGAACAGCTGACATGTGCCCGCAATAGCGGCAGGTGAAATCGCGATTCACCCGCCGCTATTAACTAGTTAAATGCCGCTGTCAAATGCTGACAGCGGCATTTAACCGGCGCTTCTGACCGCGAGGCCGGAAATGCTCGCATCGCCGACCCCGTCACATGATTGGGGGTCAGCGATGTGTCGGCATAGTAACCAGAGGTTAAAAAAATATCAAAGTTTAAATCACCCCCGTTTCGCCCTATTCAAAATAAAACAATAAAAAAAATCAAACCTACGCATATTTGGTATCGCCGAGGTCAGAATCGCCCGATCTATCAATAAAAAAAAGCATTAACATGATCGCTAAACAGTGTATCGAGAAAAAAATTTGAAACGCCAGAATTACGTTTTTTGGTCGTTGCGACATTGCATTAAAATTAAAAAGTTAATATGGGATACTGCTTTGTGGCACCTGTATATGTTCTTACCTTCCCTAAGCCATTGGGCAATATGGATTAATGGTTGTCATTTTCACTCAGCTCCCACAGGATGCATTTAGCTTTCCCTTCTCACCCCAGCTTACCTTCATGTCTCCTCCATATTTCCTCTCTGTATGTGCAATATTAGTGTTTTGTTGATTGATATATTTACATGTGATTCTGTTAATAAAAGCTTTTTAGTTGATACCATGATCTGTGGGACTTTTCTACTCCGTTTTTTTTGTCTTTCATGTTTTTTGGAGTTGTCCTGTTAACCATACCTCCCAACTTTCGAGGAAGGGAAAGAGGGACAAAGTCAGAGGCACGCTTAGCGCGCCGTGGCAAATTTTAGGCCACACCTCTGACCACACCCATTTCACAACTAGCCACGCCCCAACCACACCCATTTAGCACTTCTGATCACAATGTTTCGTAAACAATAATTATAAACAAAAAAATATGGCCACACACGACGCTCCATACTGTACAATGGCCACACATGACGCTCCATACTGTAGAATGGCCACACATGACGCTCCATACTGTATAATGGCCACACATGACTCTCCGTACTGTACAATGGCCATTGGCCACATTATGCTCCATACTGTATAATGGCCCCACATGATGCTGCGTACAGTATACTTGCCCCACGTGATGGTTCATACAGTATTATGGCGCCACATGATGCTTTGTACAGTATAATGGCCCAACATGATGCTGGGTATAGTATAATGGCCACACATAATGCTGGGTACAGTATAATGGCCCCACACGATGCTCCATACAGTATAATGGCCCCACACAATGCTGGGTGCAGTATAATGGCCACACATGGTTACCCCACCCCCATCATTGCCTTCTCCATCACTACACACAGACTCCTTTCACCGCGCTCCCTCGCAGCAGCCGGCAGCTTCCACTCCCACGGCGCTGAATGGTGTCATCCAGCTGCGCCGCTGACTGCTCATGTCGCTGCAGCTGTGATACGCCACTGATAAAGACCTCCTTGTCTCCTGTGCCAGTCAGTGTCAGAGCGAGAAGCAATATCTGCTCCGATCCGACACAGCCAGCGTCCGCTCCGTACACCTCGTACACATGCGACTCCACTCCATACACCTCGTACACACACGACTCCGCTCCATACACCTTGCACATGCGGCTCCACTCCGTACACATACGGCTCCGCTCCGTACACCTCATACACACACGGCTCCTCCCCATACACCTTGTACACACACGGCTCCACTCCATACACTTCGTACACACACGGCTCCGCTCCATACACCTTATACACACACGGCTCCGCTCCGTACACCTCATACACACACGGCTCCTCTCCATACATCTCGTACACACACGGCTCCACTCCGTACACCTCGTACACACATGGCTCCGCTCCATACACCTCGTACACACACGACTGCGCTCCATATACCTTGCACATGCTGCTCCGCTCCGTACACCTCGTACACACACAGCTCCGCTCCATACACCTCATACACACACAACTGCGCTCCATACACCTTGCACATGCGGCTCCGCTCCGTACACCTCGTACACACACGACTGCGCTCCATACACCATGCACATGCGGCTCCGCTCCATACACCTCGTACACACACGACTGCGCTCCATACACCTAGCACATGCGGCTCCGCTCCGTACACCTCATACACACACGGCTCCGCTCCGCACCGTACACATTGCACACGCTGCTCCGCTCCGTATACCTTGCACACACACGGCTCTGCTCCGTACACCTCATACACATACGGCTCCTCTCCATACATCTCGTACACATGGCACCACTCCGTACACCTCATACACACATGGCTCCACTCCGTACACCTCATACACACACGGTTCCACTCCGTACACCTCGCACACACGGCTCCACTCCGTACACCTCGTACACACACGGCTCCGCTCCGTACACATTGCACACGCTTCTCCGCTCCGTATACCTTACACACACATGGCTCAGCTCCATACACCTTATACACACACGGCTCCGCTCCGTACACCTCATACACACACGGCTCCGCTCCATACACATTGCACACGCTGCTCCACTCCGTATACCTTGTACACACATGGCTCTGCTCCACACACCTCGTACACACGGCTCCGTACACGTCTTACACACACGACTCTGCTCCATACACCTTTCACACGCTGCTCCGATCCATACACCTTGTACACACACGGCTCTGCTACATCCACACTGTAAACATCTCCTGACCTCACACATATGCTTACCTTCCTGCAGCGCCATGACAACCAGCAAGGTCCTGTACACGGAGGTCCTCCCGATCATGTGACCCCGACTCCTCCCATCCTGTGACTTCATCACAGGTCCTGAGCCTGTGCGCACAGAGCAGCCAATATGCTGCAGTTCTCTGTGGGCGGGTGCAGGGGCTCAGGGACTGACCGGGTGATATACACATCTCCCAACCAGTGCGGGACAACTAATGTCCCACCCGGGATCGCGGGGCTGACTGTCAAAATCGGGACAGTCCCGCTGGATCCAGGATGGTTGGGAGGTATGCTGTTAACCCAGTGATTTTGGGTGTTGATGTTGGGAGAGTTATATCCTTTTACTCTCGGCCATTATTTAATACTATTCTTGATGATTATTGTTCTGTTCTGATATCACACTGTTAAATATGTGGTCTTTACTTTTTTTTTGCCCACCAAAATTGTGTCAATAACTAGACTATGAGTGACACTACAAAAAAAATTATTTGGAGGACTAAAATGGTAAAATATTTAGTGCAATGATATGCGATGCGTGTGGTGGACAAAACACAGTGTTAAATATATGAACTGTAGGTAAAAAAAATTTGGGCAGCTAAATATTTTTTTGCAAGCTAAATATTCTTTGGGCAGCTAAATCTTTTTTGTGCAGCTAAATCTTTTTTTGGGCAGCTAAATATTTTTTTGGCTGCTAAATATTTTTTTGCCAGCTAAATATTTTTGGGGCAGCTACGGAATTTTTGAGCAGCTAAATATTTTTGGGGCAGATAAATATTTTTTGGGTCAGCAAAATGGTGTCAACATTTTTTATAAGACACTCAAAAAAATACTACAGTACCACAAAAAATGCCACAATTTTCTGCAGACTCAGATGTGATGCCTGGGACGGGCAAAGCCGTTTAAAATTCCTGGATTATCACACTGTAGTATTAAAATGATCTGGCTGTAGTCTGCATTGTCAGCAAGCAAATGGAGAAAAAAGGGGGGTCTGGATTGGTTTGGAATAAAAAAATTAGGATTAAGGTGCAAAAAAAATTATTGCTAGCCACTGATACCTGTAGCTAGATATATATGTAATAGGCAGCAGCAGCAGCAGCAGACAGTAATGGATTCTCTTGATGTATGCAATATCTATATAGCCACAACAGTGCCTGCATGCCTTGCACTGATATGTATATACGCACATACACTCCCCTGCCTACCTAGCACTGCAATCTATAGACCCCGTAATTAGTCCTTAGAAGGACTGTTGGTTTAGCTGGATATGTGGATTGAACGATGGTATACCCACACTAATAAAAGCACAAATCTGTTCCTATCTCAGCAGCAGCTCTCCCTACACTGTCTGATTCCGGTGCTGAATGCGCCGAGCCGGGCGGCGCCAGGTCTCTTATAGACCTGATGATGCTGTGCGACCAGCCAATCACTGTAATACCACAACAAAGATGGCTGCGGCATTACAGTGTATGGCAGACAATCCCTGCATGTTGATTGGCTCTGTAGAGAGCGCCAATAATGCAGGGCGGAGACCCCAGCTCCCGCCGAGCAAACCCAGAAATGCTCGGTGCTCGCCGAGTACCGCAAGTACAGCAATGCTCGGGCGAGTAACGAGCATTACCGAGTATGCTCGCTCATCACTAGTTAACATCTATAAGGATGAAAAAAGGTGTGCATTTAAACCTATCAATACTCTGAGTACAGATATTTAAAGATTTTTCATCAGAAACTAAATTTTCCCACGGTGCTCGCATTGACGTCAGAAAGGTGAAGTGAGTTCATTGGCTGTGAACTCGCAGGACCTGTCAGATGGCACCGCGAGCAGGACAACTTTCTCAACCTCATGGTGCCATCAGATAGGTAATCGGAGTTCACAAAGAGACACTGAGTATGTAAGGGGGTGGCAGGTCCCCTGATTTGCACCCTCCTCTTCTTCTGTGTGACCCCCCGTGCACTATATATAAATATGTTATGTATTCTTAATGTATTGTGCTGTGTTTGCCTGGTCCTAATGTTTACTATAGTAATGTATGTAACTGTGTGTTAAAAGTAGGGAAAGAGATAAGTAATTAGGGGGCTGGGTCAGCAGCCTCCAGAGCAGACAGGAAGTCTTGGTCTGCAAGCAGAAAGAGCTCAGGTACATCATCCAGGACAGATGTGTGCCACAAAAGGGGCATTGCCAGACTCCCGGATGGGAGAGATCTGCTGTCCCGGACCAAGGAATTATACAGACTGAAGGCTTACAACACAGGCCCCCAGGACTTGGGAATGGCCTTCGCTGAAGGGGCCTCAGGCGCCCAGATGCCAGCGACTGGATGACTGGATGACTGTGAATCTCGGCTGTGGATATTGTGGGTACGGCCACAGCACGTGTCAGGGAAAGAGCAGCAAGCCAGTGTTGAAATTGTCTTTTTGTCCATCCTTCATCATTTGTGCAACAAAAATTCCTTTTCCCTGTTGGAGGACAGCATCCTTCCGGACCCTTATTGCCTGGACTGCTGTGAGGAAGAGAAGGTAACCTGTGGGGAAAAGCTGTATTGGTCCCATCTATCTATGTGCAAGGGACTGAGGGTGCTCACTGACCATTTGCTCAGTGGACTCTGTCCATGTACTGTGCCTTTAATAACCTTGGCCACTACTACCCCCTGTCACCTTGTTCTGTGTCTGCTGGATGACAGGCTGCATGGTTGTACCATGCAACCATGCATCCTGCCATCTAGATGTAGCCAAGCTGGACCCATCGTGGGACAAATTGATTTGCAGCATCTATGCGGAAAGGTAAGGAATATTGTTGTTTTTTTAACTCTTTTGCAGATGACGAGGGCATCGGGGGAATGGGCAAGGTCGTAAGTATGGTTTAATTAAGATTATTAAAGGAGTCTGTGTCTTTCAATTCAAGGACTTTTTTCTGTGTGTCTGTCTTTTCTTACAATGTGACTATGAGGTTAGTAGTGAGGCGTCTTATTGACATCTCTCCATTACTAACCTCGGGGCTTTATATCACCTGACAATACAAAAGTGACATCAACCCCCCCAACTATCACTCCACTTGCCACTGCTACAGGGCAAGTGGGAAGGGGAAGATCGAGGCTAAGTACCAGAATTGGCACATTTCTGGAGCGGCTGAGAGCTGATGTTTTTAGCCTGGGGGGCAGTATCCATGGCCCCTTCCTAGGCTATTAATATCAGCCCGAAGCTGTTTGCATAGCCTTTGCTGGTTATTAATTATAGGGGACCCTACGTCATCTTTTTTTTTTAAGTCCCCATTTTAACAGCCAGTAAAGGCTAAGAATATAGTTGTGAGCTGATATTAATAGCCTGGGAAGCTCTATGAGTATTACCCCCTTCAAAGGCTATAAACATCGGCCCCCAGCCATTGGCTTTACCTCTGCTGGTTAATAAAAATTGAGCAGGAGCCCATGCCTTTTTTCCAAAAAATATTCTTTTATTAATTAAATACATGTACAGTAAGTTGCACACACACCACACTAATTGTATTTGTCACTGACATTTATGTATCTGTCTATCCTATTTGTATTTACGGTATGTAATTCATCTCTTCTATCCTGTTGGATCCTGCAGTGATTTTACTGTATACGACAGATGAATTGCCGGCTTTTCTTCTATCTATCTATCCATCCATCTATCCATCCATCCATCCATCCATCTATGTAATATACTGTATATATACAGTATATATATATATATATATATATATATATATACACTCACTGGCCACTTTATTAGGTACACCTGTCCAACTTCTTGTTAACACTTAATTTCTAATCAGCCAATCACATGGCGGCAACTCAGTGCATTTAGGCATGTAGACATGGTCAAGACAATCTCCTGCAGTTCAAACCGAGCATCAGTATGGGGAAGAAAGGTGATTTGAGTGCCTTTGAACGTGGCATGGTTGTTGGTGCCAGAAGGGCTGGTCTGAGTATTTCAGAAACTGCTGATCTACTGGGATTTTCACGCACAACCATCTCTAGGGTTTACAGAGAATGGTCCGAAAAAGAAAAAAAATCCAGTGAGCGGCAGTTCTGTGGGCGGAAATGGCTTGTTGATGCCAGAGGTCAGAGGAGAATGGGCAGACTGGTTCGAGCTGATAGAAAGGCAACAGTGACTCAAATCGCCACCCGTTACAACCAAGGTAGGCCTAAGAGCATCTCTGAACGCACAATGCGTCGAACTTTGAGGCAGATGGGCTACAGCAGCAGAAGACCACACCGGGTACCACTCCTTTCAGCTAAGAACAGGAAACTGAGGCTACAATTTGTACAAGCTCATCGAAATTGGGAAGTAGAAGATTGGAAAGACGTTGCTTGGTCTGATGAGTCTCGATTTCTGCTGCGACATTCGGATGGTAGGGTCAGAATTTGGCGTAAACAACATGAAAGCATGGATCCATCCTGCCTTGTATGGAGCATCTTTGGGATGTGCAGCCGACAAATCTGCGGCAACTGTGTGATGCCATCATGTCAATATGGACCAAAATCTCTGAGGAATGCTTCCAGCACCTTGTTGAATCTATGCCACGAAGAATTGAGGCAGTTCTGAAGGCAAAAGGGGTCCAACCCGTTACTAGCATGGTGTACCTAATAAAGTGGCCAGTGAGTGTATATATCTACTATATAATTGTCTAAGAGTCACTTCCGTCTTTCTGTCCGTCTGTCCTTCTGTCTGTCACGGATATTCATTGGTCGCGGCCTCTGTCTGTCATGGAATCCAAGTCGCTGATTGGTCGTGGCAAAACGCCCACCACCATTGCCACGACCAAATAGCGACGCGCACAGTCCAGAAGAAAATGGCCGCTCCTTACTCCCTGCACTCACTGCCCGGCGCCCGCATACACCCCTCCAGTCACCGCTCACACAGGGTTAATGCTGGCGGTAACGGACCGCGTTATGCCGCGGGTAACGCACTCCGTTACCGCTGCTATTAACCCTGTGTGACCAAGTTGTTAAAAATAATTAAAAAAATAAAAAATGATTATATACTCACCTACGCTGCCTTTCCTGCTCCTCGCGATGCAAGCGGCACGTTCCGGTAGCAAGGATGGTCTGGCAGAAGGACCTGCCATGACGTCACGGTCATGTGACCGCTACACGGTCATGTGACCGCGACGTCATCACAGGTCCTGCGCGACAAGGACCTGCCGTGACTTCACGGTCATGTGACCGCGACGTCATCACACCCTGGGACCGGAAGCTGCCGCCTGTACCCCATACAGGCGACAGAGCTACAACGCGCCTGCGGAAGGTGAGTATATCTTTATTTTTCATTTTTTTAACCTGTGTCATACGTGGCTGGGCAATATACTACGTGGCTCTGTGCTGTATACTACGTGGCTCTGTGCTGTATACTACGTCACTGGGCAATATACTACGTGGCTGGGCAATATACTACGTGGCTCTGTGCTGTATACTACGTCACTGGGCAATATACTACATGGCTGGGCAATATACTACGTCACTGGGCAATATACTACGTAACTGGGCAATATACTACGTGGCTGGGCAATATACTACGTCACTGGGCAATATACTATGTGGCTCTTTGCTGTATACTACGTCACTGGGCAATATACAATGTAACTGGGCAATAACTACGTCACTGGTCAATATACAATGTAACTGGGCAATATACTACTTAACTGGGCAATATACTACGTGGCTGGGCAATATACTACGTCGCTGGGCAATATACTATGTAACTGGGCAATATACTATGTGGCTCTGTGCTGTATACTACGTCACTGGGCAATATACAATGTAACTGGGCAATATACTACGTCACTGGGCAATATACAATGTAACTGGGCAATATACTACGTAACTGGGCAATATACTACACGGCTGGGCAATATACTATGTGGACATACATATTCTAGAATACCCGATGCGTTAGAATCGGGCCACCATCTAGTATATATATATATATATATATATATATATATATATATATATATATATATATATATATAGATGCAAAAAAGGAAAACAGCACAAAAATATGGAAAAAAGGGCTTTAATGCCTGAACGGCGTGGCAACGTTTCGGATATCTTTATCCTTATTCGGCTTTTTGTGCTGTTTTCCTTTTTTGCATCTATTACCGGAGGCCATTTGAACATTGGTTGGGAAAGCGCTGCACTACAGTTTGGTAATACAAGATGCTGTTCCAATTTTGATCTATATATATATATATATATATACACCTATTCTATGTGTATATATCTATTCTATCCTAACCTGTCAGTGTGATTTTACTGTACCCGCATATGAATTGCCAGCTTTTCAAAGGACGGCACCGGTGCGTAAAAATCGTGCGATTTTTTTTCTCACACCCATTGACTTCTATTGCGGGATGCGATCTGATTTCTGATTACAAGCGAAGCATGCTGTGATTTTTTTTCTAGTCCGATTGTGATCCGATCCAAGCTGGAAAAAAAATGCAGATGAAGACACAATCATAGAATAACATTGGTCCGAATTCAATCTAATTTTTTATCGGATTGCATTCGTCCGATTTCATCACAAGTGCATGAGCCCAATGAGTGTAGCTGGGGCGGAACGAGGGTGTCATGATGAGTGGCAGTACTCCCTACACCACAAATCTTACTCCAGTAGGGACTAGAGTAAGATTTGTGGTGAGACACACAACACTTCGTGTCTTGCCTGATTCTTTAAGAGACGTGTACCTCTTGATGAACCAGGAGCCCCGCACTCAACCCTGCCCCCTCATCAAGACTGGCATAAAGATCACTGTCTTGATGTTTAGGGCACCTAACATGCTAATTTCCCCTTCAACCTAGAGAATGTTAACAGAGATTTTTCTCTAGTAGCAGTTACTTTTTCTCCTATATGATGTTGCCCATGAGAATTCATAAGAATTAATTAGGGTCATAAAGAAACTAAGTTCTTGGAGTAAGGAGATCTAAGTGTGATAAGCATTAGCTTAGCTACTGGGGGGGCAGAGGGGGCCATCGCCCCGGGCCCTGTCACATGAAGGGGCCCACCGGGAGCCAGGGCCACTTCTGTGACGAGGCAGAACACCGCATAGGAGCAGAGCAGTATAATGTCTGCTCCCGTCTGACGGAGACTCTGCAACGCTGCTAGCACAGTGGCGGCTGCAGTCTCCCTCCTGCAGTGAATGGTTTCGCCCGTCTGACCTGATCATGAAGCTTTTCCCCGGCTGCAGTTTTCTTCACTCTGTGCAAGCTGGGATTGGCTCAGGTGAAGTGTCCGAGGGCAAGGCCGCCCATGCATATCCATGATCTGGCCCAGCAAAACCTCCACACTCAGATTCCATCTTAACAAACGTATCTTTACTGTTATACATTTTTCTTAACACAGCAGAACACAATAATAGACAGTACAAAGTATGCTTATTCACAGAAATAACGTGTAATAACAAACTATCCCTCACTGTCCCTATCCACACGTTACCAGTTCCTTTGCTCCAAGAGGTAATCTTCCCACGTCGCAGGCCTGTCTGTCACTGCAGGGAGACGCTCCGGCCGAAGAGAAAAACAGGGATTAAACAAACTTTGTCTCTCAGGTCCAGACTGTAGTCCTTGGGGTTCAGCAGGTAAGGGTGGAATGTTCGGCCTCTCAACAGAGGACCCGCTTACAGTTCATAGGCTCCAGAATCTGTGAATCTGTCACCGCTGAGTGCTCTGCAGTGTGGGAGCTGGGAACAATCTGGATGTCAGCTTCCAAGAGAGGGAGGTCATCCAGGCAATCTTTTATATCGCATCTACAGGAGGACGCCAGCACACACAGACTTCTCTCTGCACCCAAAAGTTTCCCGGGCTCTCTCTTTTCCTCCCCTTCCTGTTCACATGATACAACAGGGGGAAGTTTAGCCAATACAGTTTGTTTCTCTGTAATCACATTCGGCATAGGTATAACTTCTGGCCACACGGGGGCAGTGTCTGTCACAGATTCTATGTCAATGATAACAGAACAGTCACAGCCGGCCAGCTCACTACACGCCCCCCCACTCAATGGTTGGCAGTCCCTGTCAACAACTGACTCCAGGGCGGCGATGGCTGTGGAGGTTGTAGGACCCGGCTGTGAAGAGGGCCACACATATTGGTCTCTGTAGGACTGTCCCGGGGGCACTCCTGCGGTGGTCCTCGCTGTCCGCCTAACGGGTGCTAGTCTCTCTCTCCGATCAGTCACCCCACTCTCCGCCCCAGTCGGTAAGTCAGTCGAGGAGGTAAGGGGTTCAGTCGCGTCAGTCAGGCGAGCAGGTGTAGGGATGTCTTCCACCTCTACATCCCCGGTATTGGTGTCTCCCACAGTATTAGCGATATCCGTCTCTCTAGGCATTATAGGAGGGGAGTCAGGCTGAGAACGACAGGGGCGCAACATGTTAAGGTGCAGGGTGCGGAGGCTGCCGCTGTCTTCGCCTTGTACTTGGTAGACGGGGCCACCAGGGTACGGGTGTCCAATTATTCGATAGACTTCGGTCTCCCACTTGGGCCGGAGTTTTCCTTGCGGTTTGTTTATACGAACTAGGACTAGTTGACCCACACTCAGTAGGTCTTCTTGTACTGGAAGTGGATCAGCGTGGACCTGGTCCTGGATCTGCTGTTCCACTAGCCGGTAGACAGTTTCCATCCTTTGACGGTGTGCTTGTAGCCAGGAAGGATAGGTACCACAGGTGTCTTCATCAGAGTTAGACAGGTGTAGCTCATGGATGCCTTTGCCTGGGCGGCCACAAAGGAGGGTGTAAGGCGTGTATCCGGTGACAGAATGGACTTGATTGTTATAGGCCCACAGCAGTTCTGGGAGGAATCGAGGCCAGTCGGGCTTTTTGTCTTCTGCTAAGGTTCGGATCAGTTGTAAGAGGGTCCGGTTGAAACGTTCACACGCGCCATTCCCTTGTGGATGATACGGGGTGGTCCTGGACTTCTTGATTCCATACATCTGCTGAAGTTCTTCAATGACTCGCCCTTCGAAACACGCCCCCTGATCAGAGTGCAGCCACTCCGGACACCCGTAGACCCGAACGAAGTGTTGACAGATGGCCTGTGCAGCTGATTCGGCAGTCTGATCTTTGGTAGCAACAGCGACGGCGAATTTCGTGAAGTGGTCCACCATCACCAGACAGTACTGGTAGCCACTATTCGCCGTTCCGATCAACAGATAGTCCACCATCAACAACTCGAGGGGCCTGGATGTGCTAATAGTCTGGACGGGTGCACGTTGCTCAGTAGACTTGTGGAGTTCACATGTACAACATCTTAGGCAGACGTTTTCAACCAGCTTACGGAGTCCTGGGCAAAAAATGAATTGCTGGGTCCACCGGAGGGTCTTGTCTATTCCGAAGTGGCCGTTCCTTCTGTAGGCTTCAGCCACCATCTCATGGGCTAGCTGCACCGGGACGACAATCTGCAAACATTCTTCCAGCATATGGGATAAAAGGGCCCTGCGATACAAGACTCCATCCTTCACGATCAGCCGATCCCATTGGGCAAGTAGGGCAGAGGCCCTGGTTGATAGTCGGGCCCTTACTTCGGAGGGTGGTTTCTCTTGTGTCTTCACGTACTGTTTCAGTAAGACGTGTTCAGGGTCTCGATCTTGAAGCTTGGCCCATTCTTGTTGGGACAGGGGGGACCCCAATACGGCTTTGATCCCGCCTACAGCATACTGGCGGCCATCTTCTATTTGTTTAGCTAGCTGGGCAAAGTCGGGCAGTTCATCTTCCTCCAACTCTTCATCCCGGTCCCCCACTGGCGGGGATGATGTCACTCTGGAAAGGCTGTCAGCATTCTGATTCTCCGTCCCCGCTCTGTATTTAATTTTGTATTGGAATCTAGAGAGCCTTGCCATCCAGCGCTGTTCCATTGCCCCTAGTTTGGCATTTTCTAGGTGGGCAAGAGGATTGTTGTCTGTCACGACCAGCACCTCCGCCCCTGTCAGGTAGCCAGCAAATTTCTCTGTCATAGCCCAGGTCAGGGCCAGGAGTTCCAGGCGGAAAGAGCTGTAGTTGACGGGGTTCTTTTCGGTGTCACGGAGGGATCTACTGGCATAGGCTATTACGCGTTCCTTGTTATCTTGGACTTGGGAGAGGACCGCCCCGAGACCTTGAAGGCTGGCGTCGGTGTATAACTGGAATGGCAAGGTGTAGTCTGCATATGCCAGAATAGGGGGTGATGTCAGAGCAGCTTGAAGCGCCCGGAAGGATTTTTCTTGGTCGGGCCCCCAGCTGATGCGTCGTCCTCTGGGACTGTTCGCAGTCCCTCGGAGGGTCTCATGCAGTGGTTCCGCAAGCCGGGCAAAGTCCTTGACAAATCGGCGGTAATAGCCCGCTAGCCCCAGGAAAGCCTGGACTTCTTTGATGGTAGTTGGTTGTGGCCACTCTTGGACAGCTGCTATCTTCTCTGGAGAGGGTTGGACACCTTCGGCCGAGATCCGGTGTCCCAGGTAATCGATCTCCTGCTGGAATAGACGGCACTTGCTGGGCTTCAACTTCAAGCCGTGTCTCTTCAAGCGCTGGAACACTTTGCCAAGCTTGTGAAGATGATCCTCAAAGGTGGCGGAGTATACCACGATGTCATCAAGGTATATCCGCGTGAATTCGAAGTTGAAATCTCCCAGGCAGCGTTCCATCAGTCTCTGAAAGGTCCCTGGTGCGTTACTCAAGCCGAATGGCATCCGGTCAAACTCGTACAGGCCCATGGGAAGGATGAAGGCGGTCTTTTCTCAGTCCTTCTCACTCATGGGGACCTGCCAATATCCACTGGCCAAGTCTAGAGACGAAAAATATTTGGCCTTTTTCAGGGCGGTCAGTGACTCTTCGATCCGGGAGAGTGGATAGGAGTTCCGGATCGTGCAAGCGTTCAGCCGACGGTAGTCTACGCAAAATCTCAGGGATCCATCTTTCTTTTTGACTATCACCACGGGTGCAGCCCATGGGCTCTGGCTCTCCCGTACCACTCCGGCGTGTAGCATAGATTCTAAGAGGCTTTTCACCTCCTGGTATTGTTGAGGTGGTATTTGTCGGTACCTCTCGCGAATAGGGGCAGTATCGCCCGTGGGAATCCCGTGTTGGATACTGGTGGTGTACCCGAAGTCGGTGTCATGCTTTGCAAAGGAGTCTTGGTGTTCTCGCAGTAGTTTCTCCATTTGAGACACTTCCTGTTTGGTGTACTGGGACGGGTCCAGTTGCACTTTTTCTAGTAGTTTTCGCCCAATGTCTTCATCATCTGCTTGAGCATTTATGGCTGAGACAGCTACCGTCCAGCCATCTTCTGTAGACGGGGTGAATTGTAAGGGTCCCATGGGGTTCACTTCTGTGGGTAGAGCATATACTCTGGCAAGTTGCGTGCCAGCTTCAAGGGCTACACCTACGTCTGCGGTGTTGTTCAGCCTGACAGGGACTCTTCCGTTCCTCACGATGGCTAGGGTGCGGGCGACTAGTGGGTTTAGCTTACTCCCACTTGGAGCCCTCAGCTCGATTAACACTTCAACTCCTTCAAGCTGTCGGTTGGTGTTAAGAGGTAGGGAAATGACTGTCTCTTTTTCAGCGGGCAAAGTAATCCGGGTACAGCGGGGCACTTTAATGGCTGCTAGAGGTAGTTGTTCCTTTGCCATCTGTTGAAGTCCAACGGTCCGGATTACGCGTTGGAACGCCAGACGAGTCGGTTTATGTTTGGTAACTTTCTACCAGTACTTGGGCCCTTTTCTTGTCGACAGCATAAGATCCAGGTCTTTCAAGATATTCATTCCGATTATTACTGGGGTCTCGGAGCCGAAGCCTTCCTTGACAATGACGATTCCTCGTTTCCCTAGGTCTTGTCCGCAGGCCTTCGTATCCATCCAGGCGACTCCGGTTACTGGAATGGGTAGGTTATTAGCCGCAATTATCTTAATGGTGGTATCTGGATCACAAGCGGTTCTTGGTTTGAGGTACTTTTCATAAAACTGTTCAGAGATCGTGGTCACTTGCGACCCAGTGTCCATCAATCCTTGCACTGCAACTCCCTCCAGAATAACTTCAAGTGTAGGACTACTTGAGGCAAGAGTATTCCGCTGCTGGCTCTGTTTTTCTACACCCCATTCTCTGTCCCCCCCTGCTGCTCGAACCTCAGCTGCAGGGGTGTCTAGTTTTAATGGCGGCCATTGTGGTGAGACCTGGCGTGGTGGCTCTGCTTGTGGATGTAGCTTATATTCTGTTCGTCGTGGTAACTGATGGTTTGTTCGTTGAGGACAACGATTCGCCCTGTGATGAGGGTCACCACATGACCAACACGGTCCCGCGGGATGGCTAGGTCGTATCCGCTGGTCTCTCTGTCGTTCTAGTGTTAACTGTGACACCTGTTGCTGTAAATCTGCTACCATCTGTTTCAGCTCCTCGGTGTCACTGTTGGGCTGTTTACTGTCTAATATGGATCTGCACACAGCACTTTGAGTCCCCACATCCATGACGGGTCCCCTAGAACGTTCTATGGCTTCCTGCTTGACTTCAGCGAAGGTGAGAGTCGGCGTCATCCGAATCAAGTCCTGTAGCGTACGGTTAAGATACTGGTCTCTCAGCCCTATAACGAATTGGTCTCTCAGTACCAGGTCACGAGGAGCTATAGTAGCCAGTTGTTCCCCTTTTGCACAGACTTGTTCAAGGAGTACCTGAAGGGCATTTGCATATTGGGGAATGTCCTCCCATTCAAGCTGTGTCCGTCTGAAGAACAGGTATCGCAGTGTTCCCTGGTACGTAGTAGGTCCATAGGTCTTTTCCAGCACCTGCACCAAATCCTCCAACGCACGCTGCCCCCTGACCGTCTCCAGTCTGACTGTCGTCTATGCCTCCCCCTCTAGCGTCAGTACCGCCATTTCTGCCAAGGTCTTAGGGTCAATATTATACATTTCTCCCAGTATCCACACTTGTTCTGCCCACTCTGGTACGGGGTAGTTTCGCCCGCCAAACTTCCTGACCTGGTTTACAATGGACACCGGCGGCGGTTTCTGACTGTACACTGGGCCTGGGTGGGAATCCTGCTGGGCACAGATCCTGCCGACTACGCCAGATGAAGTGTCCGAGGGCAAGGCCGCCCATGCATATCCATGATCTGGCCCAGCAAAACCTCCACACTCAGATTCCATCTTAACAAACGTATCTTTACTGTTATACATTTTTCTTAACACAGCAGAACACAATAATAGACAGTACAAAGTATGCTTATTCACAGAAATAACGTGTAATAACAAACTATCCCTCACTGTCCCTATCCACACGTTACCAGTTCCTTTGCTCCAAGAGGTAATCTTCCCACGTCGCAGGCCTGTCTGTCACTGCAGGGAGACGCTCCGGCCGAAGAGAAAAACAGGGATTAAACAAACTTTGTCTCTCAGGTCCAGACTGTAGTCCTTGGGGTTCAGCAGGTAAGGGTGGAATGTTCGGCCTCTCAACAGAGGACCCGCTTACAGTTCATAGGCTCCAGAATCTGTGAATCTGTCACTGCTGAGTGCTCCGCAGTGTGGGAGCTGGGAACAATCTGGATGTCAGCTTCCAAGAGAGAGAGGTCATCCAGGCAATCTTTTATATCGCATCTACAGGAGGACGCCAGCACACACAGACTTCTCTCTGCACCCAAAAGTTTCCCGGGCTCTCTCTTTTCCTCCCCTTCCTGTTCACATGACACAACAGGGGGAAGTTTAGCCAATACAGTTTGTTTCTCTGTAATCACATTCGGCATAGGTATAACTTCTGGCCACATGGGGGCAGTGTCTGTCACAGATTCTATGTCAATGATAACAGAACAGTCACAGCCGGCCAGCTCACTACACAGGCACGCTGGGTCCTAGTGCCCACACCTTGCATTTCACTTAGGCTATGTTCACACAATGCTGTTTTTGCTGCGGATCCGCAGCGGTTTTGCAGCTGCGGATCCGCATCCTTTTTCCATGCAGGGTACAGTACAATGTTACCCTATGGAAAAAAAAAACGCTGTTCCCACGTTCCTTTTTTCCGCTGGAAAATCCGCGCTGATTTTCTGCGGAAAAAAAGAAGTACCATGTCAATTCTTTCTGCGGATTCCGCAGCGGGTTTCCACCTGCACCAATAGGAAAATGCAGCTGGAAACCCGCAGTGGAATCCGCAGAAGAAAAAGGACCACCGCAGGCTTTGCACTGCGGTTTTCACAAATCAGGACCTGAAAAATCCGCAGCGAAAAAAGGATCGTGTGAACAAGGCCTTACACTTCCTGGTCCTGCCTGCAGTGCAAACGTTATCAGTAAGTGCTGGGGATGGAACTTATTAGGTTTATTAAATTCAGGTACGTCACTGTGAGACCGTTGGGGTATTGTGGGGGCTGAAAGTGGGTGAGGGGGGACAGAGCACTGAGGGGTGAATGTGAGATGATGGGGTATTGGGGCTGAAGTGGGGGAGGGGAGACAGGTCACTGGGGGCTGAATATTATAATGTTTAGTTATATTATATGTGATCCATCACGTAATATTTGCTGTCTGGGGAGGCTGGAGATGGGGGGTAGGGGGCCTTTGATACGTACCACCTGGGTCTTTTATGAGTATTGGTATACGAAGCCCCCATACAGTAACCAAGAGCTGCACCACATTTACAGCACCACTCCAGCATTATTTTTTATTTCACTGCTGGAGCGGTGCTGAAAAACCCCATCCCCTGCCCCCTGTCTGATACTCACCTTCCGGCATTTTCATCTGTTTTTGTCTCCGCTCGGCTCTGTCTCCTGCAGTTTGTGGCCTGTCCGAGGCTCCAGTGTTTCATGGAGCAGTGCAGAGGTCACTAATCAGTGTGAGTCTCGTTCTGGCCTCTTTCTCACTCTCAGGCTATGTGCACACGTTGAAAACACAAAAAAGCACAGTAAAACCAAAAACACTCTGTTGCAAAAAAATCACAGTAGACAGCAAGTGCTGGTAAAAAGATGGAAAAAACAGGGTATTTGGTTGATACGTTTTTTGCAAAAAATGTATATTAAGCCGCTCTACCAAACTCCAAGGTATACCCATATCAGAGCAGTCCTAGCTAATGTATGTAATCCCTATCTGATGTATTTAACCCCTTCGTGCCATGCGCCGTACTAGTACGGCGCTGCATTAGTGCCAGCCGCAGTACTAGTACGGCGCATCGATCACCGCGGTCTCGCGCTGAGCGCCGCGGTGATCGGGTGCTGGTGTCAGCTGTATATGACAGCTGACACCCCGCAGCAATGCCCACGATCGGCGCTATCACCGATCGCGGGCATTTAACCCCTCTCATGCCGCTGTCAATAGTGACAGCGGCATAGAGGGGGATCGCGCAGGGACGGGGGCTCCCTGCGCTCTCCCACCGGAGCAACGTGATGAGATCGCGCTGCTCCGGTGACCTGGAAGGAGTCCCCGGATCCAAGATGGCCGCGGGACTCCTTCCGGGTCATGAGATGACCTAGCTTGCCGGCGCCTGCAAGAGCTGCTGAGAGCAGGCGCCGGCAAGCCTCTGCTCTTGTGTGTGAGATCGGTGATCTGACTGTACTGTGCACACTGTCAGATCACCGATCTGTGATGTCCCCCCCCTGGGACAAAGTAAAAAAGTTTAAAAAAAAAATGTCCACATGTGTAAAAAAAAAAAGAAAAAAAAAATCCTAAATAAAAAAAAAAAATATTCCCATAAATACATTTCTTTATCTAAATAAAAAAAAATCACACAAAAAAGTACACATATTTAGTATTGCCGCATCCGTAATGACCCCACCTATAAAACTATATCACTAGTTAACCCCTTCAGTGAACACCGTAAAAAAAAAAAAAAAAACTGAGGCAAAAAACAACGCTTTATACTCATACCGCCAAACAAAAAGTGGAATAACACGCAATCAAAAAGACAGATATAAATATCCATGGTACCGCTGAAAACGTCATCTTGTCCCACAAAAAAAAAGCCACCATACAGCATCATCAGCAGAAAAATAAAAAAGTTATAGCTCTCAGAATAAAGCGATGCAAAAACAATTATTTTTTTATACAAAATAGTTTTTATTGTCTAAAAGCGCCAAAACATAAAAAAATTACATAAATGAGGTATCGCTGTAATCGTACTGACCTGAAGAATAAAACTGCTTTATCAATTTTACCACACGTGGAATGGTATAAACGCCCCCCCTAAAAGAATTTCAGGAATTGCTGGTTTTTGTTCATTCCGCCTCCCAAAAATCGGAATAAAAAGCGATCAAAAAATGTCATGTGCCCGAAAATGGTACCAATAAAAACGTCAACTCGTCCCGCAAAAAACAAGATCTCACATGACTCTGTGGGCCAAAATATGGATAAATTATAGCTCTCAAAATGTGGTGATGCAAAAACTATTTTTTGCAATAAAAAGCGTCTTTTAGTGTGTGATGGCTGCCAACCATAAAAATCCGTCCAAAAAACGCTATAAAAGTAAATCAAATCCCCCTTCATCACCCCCTTAGAGAAAAATAATAACATTTTAAAAAATATATTTATTTCCATTTTCCCGTTAGGCTACTTTCACACTAGCGTCGGTACGGGGCCGTCGCGCTGCGTCGGCCCGACGTACCGACGCATACTGTGCAAGCGCCGCACAACGGAGGCAGCGGATGCTGTTTTTCCACGCATCCGCTGCCCCATTGTGAGGTGCGGGGAGGTGGGGGCGGAGTTCCAGCCGCGCATGCGCGGTCGGAAATGGTGGACCGTCGGCACAAAAAAGTTACATGTAACGTTTTTTGCTGCCGGCGGTCCGCCACAACACGACGCAACCATCGCACGACGGTTGCGACGTGTGTCAATACGTCGCAATGCGTCACTAATGTTAGTCTATGGGGAAAAAACGCATCCTGCAGATGACTTTGCAGGATGCGTTTTTTCGCCAAAACGACGCATTGCGACGTATGCAAAAAAACGCTAGTGTGAAAGTAGCGCTAGGGTTAGGACTAGGGTTAGGGCTAGGGTTAGGGTTGGGGTTAGGGCTAGGGTTAGGGCTGGGGTTAGGGCTAGGGTTAGGGCTGGGGTTAGGGTTGGGGTTAGGGTTTCAGTTAGAATTGGGGAGTTTTTACTGTTTAGGCACATCAGGGGCTCTCCAAACGCGACATGGCATCCGATCTCAATTCCAGCCAATTCTGCTTTGAAAAACTAAAACAGTGCTCCTTCCCTTCCGAGTTCTCCTGTGCGCCCAAACAGTGGTTCCCCTGTTATGGTTCTCAATGGCAAGAGAACATAGCCCAGCAAACATAAGTACTAGCTCTTGGAAGGATGGAAACTAAACTGACCATGAACTAAACCTGCCGCACAACTAACAGTAGCCGGGTAGCGTTGCCTACGTTTTTTATCCCTAGACGCCCAGCGCCGGCCGGAGGACTAACTAATCCTGGCAGAGGAAAATATAGTCCTGGCTCACCTCTAGAGAAATTTCCCCGATAGGCAGACAGAGGCCCCCACATATATTGGCGGTGATTTTAGATGAAATGACAAACGTAGTATGAAAATAGGTTTAGCAAAATTGAGGTCCGCTTACTAGATAGCAGGAAGACAGAAAGGGCACTTTCATGGTCAGCTGAAAACCCTATCAAAATACCATCCTGAAATTACTTTAAGACTCTAGTATTAACTCATAACATCAGAGTGGCAATTTCAGATCACAAGAGCTTTCCAGACACAGAAACGAAACTACAGCTGTGAACTGGAACAAAATGCAAAAACAAACGAGGACTAAAGTCCAACTTAGCTGGGAGTTGTCTAGCAGCAGGAACATGCACAGAAAGGCTTCTGATTACAATGTTGACCGGCATGGAAGTGACAGAGGAGCAAGGTTAAATAGCGACTCCCACATCCTGATGGAAACAGGTGAACAGAGGGGATGATGCACACCAGTTCAATTCCACCAGTGGCCACCGGGGGAGCCCAAAATCCAATTTCACAACAGTACCCCCCCCTCAAGGAGGGGGCACCGAACCCTCACCAGAACCACCAGGGCGATCAGGATGAGCCCTATGAAAGGCACGGACCAGATCGGAGGCATGAACATCAGAGGCAGTCACCCAAGAATTATCCTCCTGACCGTATCCCTTCCATTTGACCAGATACTGGAGTTTCCGTCTGGAAACACGGGAGTCCAAGATTTTTTCCACAACGTACTCCAACTCGCCCTCAACCAACACCGGAGCAGGAGGCTCAACGGAAGGCACAACCGGTACCTCATACCTGCGCAACAATGACCGATGAAAAACATTATGAATAGAAAAAGATGCAGGGAGGTCCAAACGGAAGGACACAGGGTTAAGAATCTCCAATATCTTGTACGGGCCGATGAACCGAGGCTTAAACTTAGGAGAAGAAACCCTCATAGGGACAAAACGAGAAGACAACCACACCAAGTCCCCAACACAAAGCCGAGGACCAACCCGACGCCGGCGGTTGGCAAAAAGCTGAGTCTTCTCCTGGGACAACTTCAAATTGTCCACTACCTGCCCCCAAATCTGATGCAACCTCTCCACCACAGCATCCACTCCAGGACAATCCGAAGATTCCACCTGACCAGAAGAAAATCGAGGATGAAACCCCGAATTACAGAAAAAAGGAGACACCAAGGTGGCAGAGCTGGCCCGATTATTGAGGGCAAACTCCGCTAAAGGCAAAAAAGCAACCCAATCATCCTGATCTGCAGACACAAAACACCTCAAATATGTCTCCAAGGTCTGATTCGTCCGCTCGGTCTGGCCATTAGTCTGAGGATGGAAAGCAGACGAGAAAGACAAATCTATGCCCATCCTAGCACAGAATGCTCGCCAAAATCTAGACACGAATTGGGTTCCTCTGTCAGAAACGATATTCTCCGGAATACCATGCAAACGGACCACATTTTGAAAAAACAGAGGAACCAACTCGGAAGAAGAAGGCAACTTAGGCAGGGGAACCAAATGGACCATCTTAGAGAAACGGTCACACACCACCCAGATGACAGACATCTTCTGAGAAACAGGAAGATCCGAAATAAAATCCATAGAGATGTGCGTCCAGGGCCTCTTCGGGATAGGCAAGGGCAACAACAATCCACTAGCCCGAGAACAACAAGGCTTGGCCCGAGCACAAACGTCACAAGACTGCACAAAGCCTCGCACATCTCGAGACAGGGAAGGCCACCAGAAGGACCTTGCCACCAAATCCCTGGTACCAAAGATTCCAGGATGACCTGTCAACGCAGAAGAATGAACCTCAGAAATGACTTTACTGGTCCAATCATCAGGAACAAACAGTCTACCAGGTGGGCAACGATCAGGTCTATCCGCCTGAAACTCCTGCAAGGCCCGCCGCAGGTCTGGAGAAACGGCAGACAATATCACTCCATCCTTAAGGATACCTGTAGGTTCAGAGTTACCAGGGGAGTCAGGCTCAAAACTCCTAGAAAGGGCATCCGCCTTAACATTCTTAGAACCCGGCAGGTAGGACACCACAAAATTAAACCGAGAGAAAAACAACGACCAGCGCGCCTGTCTAGGATTCAGGCGTCTGGCGGACTCAAGATAAATTAGATTTTTGTGGTCAGTCAATACCACCACCTGATGTCTAGCCCCCTCAAGCCAATGACGCCACTCCTCAAAAGCCCACTTCATGGCCAAAAGCTCCCGATTCCCAACATCATAATTCCGCTCGGCGGGCGAAAATTTACGCGAGAAAAAGGCACAAGGTCTCATCACGGAACAATCGGAACTTCTCTGCGACAAAACTGCCCCAGCTCCGATTTCAGAAGCGTCGACCTCAACCTGAAAAGGAAGAGCAACATCAGGCTGACGCAACACAGGGGCGGAAGAAAAGCGGCGCTTAAGCTCCCGAAAGGCCTCCACAGCAGCAGGGGACCAATCAGCAACATCAGCACCCTTCTTAGTCAAATCAGTCAATGGTTTAACAACATCAGAAAAACCAGCAATAAATCGACGATAAAAGTTAGCAAAGCCCAAAAATTTCTGAAGACTCTTAAGAGAAGAGGGTTGCGTCCAATCACAAATAGCCTGAACCTTGACAGGATCCATCTCGATGGAAGAGGGGGAAAAAATATATCCCAAAAAGGAAATCTTTTGTACCCCAAAAACGCACTTAGAACCCTTCACACACAAGGAATTAGACCGCAAAACCTGAAAAACCCTCCTGACCTGCTGGACATGAGAGTCCCAGTCATCCGAAAAAATCAAAATATCATCCAGATACACAATCATAAATTTATCCAAATAATCACGGAAAATGTCATGCATAAAGGACTGAAAGACTGAAGGGGCATTTGAAAGACCAAAAGGCATCACCAAATACTCAAAGTGGCCCTCGGGCGTATTAAATGCGGTCTTCCACTCATCCCCCTGCTTAATTCGCACCAAATTATACGCCCCACGGAGATCTATCTTAGAGAACCACTTGGCCCCCTTTATGCGAGCAAACAAATCAGTCAGCAGTGGCAACGGATATTGATATTTAACCGTGATTTTATTCAAAAGCCGATAATCAATACACGGTCTTAAAGAGCCATCTTTCTTAGCCACAAAGAAAAAACCGGCTCCTAAGGGAGATGACGAAGGACGAATATGTCCCTTTTCCAAGGACTCCTTTATATATTCTCGTATAGCAGCATGTTCAGGCACAGACAGATTAAATAAACGACCCTTAGGGTATTTACTACCCGGAATCAAATCTATGGCACAATCGCACTCTCGGTGCGGAGGTAATGAACCAAGCTTAGGTTCTTCAAAAACGTCACGATATTCAATCAAGAATTCAGGAATCTCAGAGGGAATAGATGATGAAATGGAAACCACAGGTACGTCCCCATGCGTCCCCTTACATCCCCAGCTTAACACAGACATAGCTTTCCAGTCAAGGACTGGGTTATGAGATTGCAGCCATGGCAATCCAAGCACCAACACATCATGTAGGTTATACAGCACAAGAAAGCGAATAATCTCCTGATGATCCGGATTAATCCGCATAGTTACTTGTGTCCAGTATTGTGGTTTATTACTAGCCAATGGGGTGGAGTCAATCCCCTTCAGGGGTATAGGAGTTTCAAGAGGCTCCAAATCATACCCACAGCGTTTGGCAAAGGACCAATCCATAAGACTCAAAGCGGCGCCAGAGTCGACATAGGCATCCGCGGTAATAGATGATAAAGAACAGATCAGGGTCACAGATAGAATAAACTTAGACTGTAAAGTGCCAATTGAAACAGACTTATCAAGCTTCTTAGTACGCTTAGAGCATGCTGATATAACATGAGTTGAATCACCGCAATAGAAGCACAACCCATTTTTTCGTCTTAAATTCTGCCGTTCACTTCTGGACAGAATTCTATCACATTGCATATTCTCTGGCGTCTTCTCAGTAGACACCGCCAAATGGTGCACAGGTTTGCGCTCCCGCAGACGCCTATCGATCTGGATAGCCATTGTCATGGACTCATTCAGACCCGCAGGCACAGGGAACCCCACCATAACATCCTTAATGGCATCAGAGAGACCCTCTCTGAAATTCGCCGCCAGGGCGCACTCATTCCACTGAGTAAGCACAGCCCATTTACGGAATTTCTGGCAGTATATTTCAGCTTCGTCTTGCCCCTGAGATAGGGACATCAAGGCCTTTTCCGCCTGAAGCTCTAACTGAGGTTCCTCATAAAGCAACCCCAAGGCCAGAAAAAACGCATCAACATTGAGCAACGCAGGATCCCCTGGAGCCAATGCAAAAGCCCAATCCTGAGGGTCGCCCCGGAGCAAGGAAATCACAATCCTGACCTGCTGAGCAGGATCTCCAGCAGAGCGAGATTTCAGGGACAAAAACAACTTGCAATTATTTTTGAAATTTTGAAAGCAAGATCTATTCCCCGAGAAAAATTCAGGCAAAGGAATTCTAGGTTCAGATATAGGAACATGAACAACAAAATCTTGTAAATTTTGAACTTTCGTGGTGAGATTATTCAAACCTGCAGCTAAACTCTGAATATCCATTTTAAACAGGTGAACACAGAGCCATTCCAGGATTAGAAGGAGAGAGAGAGAGAGAAAGGCTGCAATATAGGCAGACTTGCAAGAGATTCAATTACAAGCACACTCAGAACTGAAGGGAAGGGAAAAAAAAAAAAATCTTCAGCAGACTTCTCTTTTCTCTCCTTTCTCTGTCAATTAATTTAACCCTTTCCGGCCGGTCAAACTGTTATGGTTCTCAATGGCAAGAGAACATAGCCCAGCAAACATAAGTACTAGCTCTTGGAAGGATGGAAACTAAACTGACCATGAACTAAACCTGCCGCACAACTAACAGTAGCCGGGTAGCGTTGCCTACGTTTTTTATCCCTAGACGCCCAGCGCCGGCCGGAGGACTAACTAATCCTGGCAGAGGAAAATATAGTCCTGGCTCACCTCTAGAGAAATTTCCCCGATAGGCAGACAGAGGCCCCCACATATATTGGCGGTGATTTTAGATGAAATGACAAACGTAGTATGAAAATAGGTTTAGCAAAATTGAGGTCCGCTTACTAGATAGCAGGAAGACAGAAAGGGCACTTTCATGGTCAGCTGAAAACCCTATCAAAATACCATCCTGAAATTACTTTAAGACTCTAGTATTAACTCATAACATCAGAGTGGCAATTTCAGATCACAAGAGCTTTCCAGACACAGAAACGAAACTACAGCTGTGAACTGGAACAAAATGCAAAAACAAACGAGGACTAAAGTCCAACTTAGCTGGGAGTTGTCTAGCAGCAGGAACATGCACAGAAAGGCTTCTGATTACAATGTTGACCGGCATGGAAGTGACAGAGGAGCAAGGTTAAATAGCGACTCCCACATCCTGATGGAAACAGGTGAACAGAGGGGATGATGCACACCAGTTCAATTCCACCAGTGGCCACCGGGGGAGCCCAAAATCCAATTTCACAACATTCCCCCCAACATACGGGGTATCAGCGTTCTCAGGACAAGTTGGACAACAACTTTTGGGGTCCAATTTGTCCTGTTACCCTTGGGAAAATAAAAACGTGGGGGCTAAAATATCAGTTTTGCGGAAAAAAAATATTTTTTATTTTCACGGCTCTGCGTGATAAACTGTAGTGAAACACTTGTTGGTTCAAAGTTCTCACAACACATCTAGATAAGTTCCCTGGGGGGTCTAGTTTCCAATATGGGGTCACTTGTGGGGGGTTTCTACTGTTTAGGTACATCAGGGGCTCTGCAAATGCAACATGACACCTGCAGACCAATCCATCTACGTCTGCATTTCAAACGGCGCTCCTTCCCTTCCGAGCTCTGCCGTGCGCCCAAACAGTGGTTCCCCCCAATGTATGGGGTATCAGCGTACTCAGGACAAATTGGACAATAACTTTTGTGGTTCAATTTCTCCTGTTACCCTTGGGGAAAAAAAAATTGCGGGCTAAAACATCATTTTGTGGAAAGAAAAAATGATTTTTTAATTTTCACAGCGCTACATTCTAAACTTTAGTGAAACAATTGGGGGTTAAACGTGCTCACCACACATCTAGATAAGTTCCTTAGGGGGTCTTCTTTCCAAAATGGTGTCACTTGTGGGGGTTTCCACTGTTTAGGCACGTCAGGGGCTCTCCAAACACGACATGGGTTCCGATCTCAATTCCAGCCAATTTTGCATTGAAAAGTCAAATGGCGCTCCTTCCCTTCCGCGCTCTGCCTTGCGCTCAAACAGTGGTTTATCCCCATATATGGAGTATCAGCGTACTCAGGACAAATTGCACAACAACTCTTGGGCTCCAATTTATCCTGTTACCCTTGGGAAAATAAAAAATTGGGGGCAAAAAGATCATTTTTTGTGAAAATTAATATGAATTTTTTTTTACAGCTCTACATTATAAACTTCTGTGAAGCACTTGGAGGTTCAAAGTGCTCACCACACATCTAGATTAGTTCCTTAGAGGGTCTACTTTCCAAAATGGTGTCACTTGTGGGGGTTTCCACTGTTTAGGCACATCAGGGGCTCTCCAATCGCGACATGGGTTCCGATCTCAATTCCAGCAAATCTTGCATTAAAAAGTCAAATGGCGCTCCTTCCCTTCCGAGCTCTGCCATGTGCCCAATCAATGGTTTACCCCAACATGTTGGGTATCGGCGTACTCAGGACAAATTGTACAACAACTTTTTTGGTCCAATTTCTCCTGTTACCCTTGGTAAAATAAAACAAATTGAATCTGAAGTAAAAATGTTGTGAAAAAAAAGTTAAATGTTCAATTTTTTTTAAACATTCCAAAAATTCCTGTGAAGCACCTGAAGGGTTAATAAACTTTTTGAATGTGGTTTTGAGTACCTTGAGGGGTGCAGTTTTTAGAATGGTGTCACTTTTGGGCATTTTCTGTTATATAGACCCCTCAAAGTCACTTCAAGTGTGAGGTGGTCCGTAAAAAAAATGGTTTTGCAAATTTTGTTGCAAAAATGAGAAATCATTGGTCAACTTTTAACCCTTATAACTCCCTAACAAAAAAAAATTATGTTTCCAAAATTGTGCTGATGTAAAGCAGACATGTGGGAAATGTTGTTTATTAACTATATTATGAGATATAACTCTCTAATTTAAGGGCATAAAAACTAAAAGTTTGAAAATTGCTAAATTTTCATAATTTTCAACAAATTTTTGTTTTTTTCACAAATAAATGAAAGTCATATCGAAGAAGTTTTACCACTATCATGAAGTACAATATGTCACGAGAAAACAGTGTCAGAATCGCCAGGATCCGTTGAAGCGTTTTAGAGTTATGACCTCATAAATTGACAGTGGTCAGAATTCTAAAAATTGGCCCTGTCACTTAGGTGAAAACAGGCTTCGGGGTGAAGGGGTTAAAACCTGGTCATATGTACAATACCTGTATGAGCAGGATTCAGAAAAGGAATGTCCATGTGGACACTCTGGACAGAACGGCTCCTGTGCGCACAGCTCAAAAAAAGAGTGGTTGGAGGCCTCCTGTTATGATCCTGGTGGTTAGAACACATGAACTGACCTGATAAGTAAACCCAAAAATAAGGACAAGCTCTGGGAATGTGGAAACTTTACTGACCGCAATCCTGATCCTATCAACACACACTATAGGCAGCCGTGGAGCGTTCCTAACTCGGCCTAGACGCCTCGTTCACAGCCTGAGAAACTAGCTACCCCTAGAGAGAAACAAAGCCTCACTTGCCTCAGAGAAATTTTCCCCAAAGTGTAGGCAGCCCCCCACAAATAATAACGGTGAGTTAAGGGGAAAACACAAACATAGAAATGAAAATAGGTTTTAGCAAATGAGGCCCGCTAATAACTAAATAGTCAGAAGATAGCAAGGAATCTGTGCGGTCAGTGTAAAATACTACAAAAGTTATCCACGCAGAGAATACAAAAAGACCCCCACACCGACTCACGATGTGAGGGGCGCAACTCCGCACCCCAGAGCTTCCAGCTAGCAATCAAATAGCATATAAGCAAGCTGGACTGAACTCATAACATACTGAGAAACATTTTCAAATAGCAATGAGCAAAAATGGACTAGCATGAACTTAGCTTCTCCACGAGGAGACAGGTCACAAGGAAAGTCCCAGAGAGATCTGAACCAGTACTGAATACAATGACAGCAGGCAACAAGTAAAGGTCCAGATGGAGTTAAATAGGCAGCAAGCCTAGCAGGAAACGAGGCAGCTGGAGTCCAGCTACAGACCAGCCGTAACACTAAAAGCCACCAGAGGGAGCCCATGAACAGAACTCACAAAGTACCACTCATGACCACAGGAGGGAGCCCGAGAACGGAATTCACAACAGTACCCCCCCTTGAGGAGGGGTCACCGAACCCTCACCAGAGCCCCCAGGCCGATCAGGACGAGCCAAATGAAAGGCACGAACCAAATTGGCAGCATGGACATCAGAGGCAACAACCCAGGAATTATCCTCCTGACCATAGCCCTTCCATTTAACCAAGTACTGAAGCTTCCGTCTCGAAATACGAGAATCCAAGATCTTCTCCACCACATACTTCAATTCTCCCTCGACCAACACCGGAGCAGGAGGATCAACAGAAGGAACCACAGGCACCACATACCTCCGCAACAATGACCTATGGAACACATTATGAATGGTAAAAGATGCTGGGAGGTCCAAACGAAATGACACAGGATTGAGGATTTCTGAAATCTTATAAGGACCGATGAAACGAGGTTTGAACTTAGGAGAGGAAACCTTCATAGGAACATAACGAGATGACAACCATACCAAATCCCCCACACGAAGTCGGGGACCCACACAGCGACGGCGATTAGCAAAGCGCTGAGCCTTCTCCTGTGACAACGTCAAATTGTCCACTACGTGGTTCCAAATCTGCTGCAACCTATTCACCACAGAATCCACCCCAGGACAGTCAGAAGGTTCAACCTGACCTGAGGAAAAACGAGGATGAAAACCAGAATTACAAAAAAAAGGTGAAACCAAAGTAGCGGAACTAGCCCGATTATTGAGGGCGAACTCAGCCAATGGCAAAAAAGTCACCCAATCATCCTGATCAGCAGAAACAAAACATCTCAGATAAGTTTCCAAGGTCTGATTAGTACGTTCGGTTTGGCCATTCGTCTGAGGATGGAAGGCCGAAGAAAAAGACAAATCAATGCCCATCTTAGCACAAAAGGACCGCCAAAATCTGGACACAAACTGGGACCCTCTGTCAGACACAATGTTCTCCGGAATACCATGCAAACGAACCACATTCGGAAAAAACAGCGGAACCAAATCAGAGGAGGAGGGTAACTTAGGCAAGGGCACCAAATGGACCATTTTAGAAAAACGATCACAAACCACCCAGATGACAGACATCCTCTGAGAGACTGGAAGATCCGAAATAAAATCCATGGAAATATGTGTCCAAGGCCTCTTCGGGACAGGCAAAGGCAAAAGCAATCCACTGGCACAAGCACAGCAAGGCTTGGCCCGAGCACAAATCCCACAGGACTGCACAAAGGAACGCACATCCCGCGACAAAGAAGGCCACCAAAAGGACCTAGCCACCAAATCCCTGGTACCAAAGATCCCAGGATGACCCGCTAACACCGAAGAATGAACCTCGGAAATAACTCTACTGGTCCATCTATCCGGGACAAACAGTCTCTCCGGTGGACAACGGTCAGGTCTATCGGCCTGAAATTCCTGCAGCACCCGCCGCAAATCAGGGGAGATGGCAGACAAGATCACCCCCTCTCTGAGGATACCAGCCGGTTCAGAAACTCCCGGAGAGTCAGGCACAAAACTCCTAGAAAGGGCATCAGCCTTCACATTCTTTGAGCCCGGAAGGTATGAAACCACGAAATCAAAATGGGAGAAAAACAGCGACCATCGAGCTTATCTAGGATTTAACCGCTTGGCAGACTCGAGATAAATCAAATTCTTGTGATCCGTCAAGACCACCACGCGATGCTTGGCTCCCTCAAGCCAATGTCGCCACTCCTCGATTGCCCACTTCATTGCCAACAACTCCCGATTACCAACATCATAATTCCGCTCGGCAGGCGAAAACTTTCTAGAAAAGAAAGCACATGGTCATCACCGAGCCATCAGAGCGTCTCTGTGACAAGACAGCCCCTGCTCCAATCTCAGAAGCATCAACCTCGACCTGAAAGGGAAGAGAGACATCAGGCTGACGCAAGACAGGAGCCGAAGAAAACCGACGTTTCAGTTCCTGAGAGGCCTCAACGGCCGCAGAAGACCAATTAGTCACATCAGCACCCTTTCTAGTCAAATCCGTCAAAGGCTTAACCACACTAGAAAAATTAGTGATGAAGCGACGGTAAAAATTAGCAAAGCCCAAGAACTTTTGAAGGCTCTTCACCGATGTAGGTTGAGTCCAGTCATAGATGGCCTGGACTTTAACTGGATCCATCTCGATAGTAGAAGGGGAAAAAATAAAGCCCAAAAAGGAAACCTTCTGGACTCCAAAGAGACATTTAGAGCCCTTCACAAACAAGGCATTGGCACGCAGGACCTGAAACACCATCCTGACCTGCTTCACATGAGACTCCCAATCATCAGAAAAGACCAAAATATCATCCAGGTACACAATCATGAATCTATCCAGATACTCTCGGAAGATGTCGTGCATGAAGGACTGAAACACGGAAGGGGCATTAGAAAGCCCAAAAGGCATCACCAAGTACTCAAAATGACCTTCGGGCGTATTAAATGCTGTCTTCCATTAATCGCCCTGCTTTATACGCACAAGATTATAAGCTCCTCGAAGATCTATCTTGGTGAACCAACTAGCCCCCCTAATCCGAGCAAACAGATCGGACAGCAGAGGCAAAGGGTACTGAAATTTGACCATGATTTTATTTAGAAGGCGATAATCTATACAGGGTCTCAGAGAACCATCCTTCTTGGCCACAAAAAAGAACCCTGCACCCAAAGGTGACGAGGACGAATGACTATGCCCTTTCTCCAAAGACTCCTTTATATAGCTCCGCATAGCGGTATGTTCTGGTACAGATAAATTAAAAAGTCGACCCTTAGGGAACTTACTACCAGGAATCAAATTTATGGCACAATCACAATCCCTATGAGGAGGTAGGGCACTGGATTTGGGCTCATCAAATACATCCTGGTAATCTGACAAAAATTCAGGGACTTCAGAAGGAGTAGAAGAAGCAATTGACACCAAAGGAACATCGCCATGTACCCCTTGACAACCCCAACTTGACACAGACATTGCTTTCCAATCCAGGACTGAATTATGAACCTGCAGCCATGGCAGACCCAACACGACAACATCATGCAAATTATGTAACACCAGAAAGCGAATAACCTCCTGATGTGCTGGAGTCATGCACATAGTCACTTGAGTCCAGTACTGAGGCTTATTCTTGGCCAATGGCGTAGCATCAATTCCCTTTAGTGGAATAGGGAATTGCAATGGCTCCAAGATAAAACCACAGCGCCTGGCAAATAACAAATCCATCAAATTCAGGGCAGCGCCTGAATCCACAAAAGCCATAACAGAGTAGGATGACAGAGAGCAAATCAAAGTAACAGACAAAATGAATTTAGGCTGTACAGTACCAATGGTGACAGACTTAGCGAACCTCTTTGTGTGCTTAGAACAATCAGAGATAACATGAGTGCAGTCACCACAGTAAAAGCACAACCCATTCTGACGTCTGTGATTTTGCCGTTAAATTCTGGTCAGAATCCTGTCACATTGCATAGACTCAGGCTTCTGTTCAGAAAACACCGCCAGATGGTGCACAGGTTTGCGCTCCCGCAAACGCCGATCAATCTGAATGGCCAAAGACATTGACTCATTCAGACCCGCAGGCGTGGGGAACCCCACCATAACATCCTTAAGGGCTTCAGAAAGAAAGCGCATCCACATTTAGCAATGCAGGATCTCCTGGCGCCAGGGAGAATACCCAATCTTGAGGGTCACCACGTAACAAAGAAATAATAATTTTAACTTACTGAGCAGGGTCACCAGAGGAATGAGGTCTCAGAGAAAGAAACAATTTGCAATTATTTTTGAAATTCAAAAACCTAGATCTATCTCCAGAGAACAGCTCAGGAATTGGTATTTTAGGTTCTGACATAGGACTGCGAACTACATAATCCTGAATGCTTTGTATCCTTGTAGCGAGCTGATCCACACAAGAGGACAGACCTTGAATGTCCATATCTGCAGCTGAGTCCTGAACCACCCAGAGATTAAGGGGAGGAGAGAGGCTAAACACACTGCAGAGGAAAAAAAAAAACCTCAGAGCTTTTCTTATCCCTCTTTTGCGATGCATTAACACTTTACGGGCCTGCTGTACTGTTATGATCCTGGTGGTTAGAACACATGAACTGACCTGATAAGTAAACCCAAAAATAAGGACAAGCTCTGGGAATGTGGAAACTTTACTGACCGCAATCCTGATCCTATCAACACACACTATAGGCAGCCGTGGAGCGTTCCTAACTCGGCCTAGACGCCTCATTCACAGCCTGAGAAACTAGCTACCCCTAGAGAGAAACAAAGCCTCACTTGCCTCAGAGAAATTTTCCCCAAAGTGTAGGCAGCCCCCCACAAATAATAACGGTGAGTTAAGGGGAAAACACAAACATAGAAATGAAAATAGGTTTTAGCAAATGAGGCCCGCTAATAACTAAATAGTCAGAAGATAGCAAGGAATCTGTGCGGTCAGTATAAAATACTACAAAAGTTATCCACGCAGAGAATACAAAAAGACCCCCACACCGACTCACGATGTGAGGGGCGCAACTTCGCACCCCAGAGCTTCCAGCTAGCAATCAAATAGCATATAAGCAAGCTGGACTGAACTCATAACATACTGAGAAACATTTTCAAATAGCAATGAGCAAAAATGGACTAGCATGAACTTAGCTTCTTCACGAGGAGACAGGTCACAAGGGAAGTCCCAGAGAGATCTGAACCAGTACTGAATACGACAGCAGGCAACAAGTAAAGGTCCAGATGGAGTTAAATAGGCAGCAAGCCTAGCAGGAAACGAGGCAGCTGGAGTCCAGCTACAGACCAGCCGTAACACTAAAAGCCACCAGAGGGAGCCCATGAACAGAACTCACAAAGTACCACTCATGACCACAGGAGGGAGCCCGAGAACGGAATTCACAACAGCCTCCCCAGTCTTGTGGACACAAGAAAACAATTATGTGAAAACCAGAACACATGAGCTGCACGCACGGTGAACAAGCCCGTAGAGACATGTTCACACCACCAAGAGACTTGAAAACACAAAAAAGCACAGTAAAACCAAAAACATTCTGTTGCAAAAAAATCACAGTAGACAGCAAGTGCTGGTAAAAAGATGGAAAAAACAGGGTATTTGGTTGATACGTTTTTTGCAAAATATGTATATTAAGCCGCTCTACCAAACGCCAAGGTTTTTTTTGTGTTTTCAAGTCTCTTGGTGGTGTGAACATGTCTCTACGGGCTTGTTCACCGTGCGCGCAGCTCATATGTTCTGGTTTTCACATATGTGCACACGTTGCAGATTAGGCCTCTTTCACACTAGCGTCGTGCACTGCACGTCGCTATGCGTCATTCTGGAGAAAAAACTCATCCTGCAAAAGTGCTTGCAGGATGCGTTTTTTCTCCATAGACGTGTATTAGCGACGCAGTGCGACGCATTGACACACGTCGCAACCGTCGTGCGACGGTTGCGTCGTGTTGCGTAGGACCGTCGGCACAAAAAAGTTACATGTAACTTTTTTTGTGCGTCGTTCCCGTCTTTTCCGACCGCGCATGCACGGCCGGAACTCCGCCCCCGCCTCCCCGCACATCACAATGGGGCAGCGGATGCGATGTAAAACTGCATCCGCTGCCCCCGTTGTGCGGCGCTTTCAACGCTAGCGTCGATGCGCTGCAACATCGCATAGCGACGTGCAGTGGACGACGCTAGTGTGAAAGTAGCCTTAGCCGCTGCGGATTCGCAGCAGTTTTCCATCTGGTTTACAGTGCCATGTAAACCTATGGAAAACCAAATCCGCTGTGCACATGGTGCAGAAAATACCACACGGAAACGCTGCGTTGTATTTTCCGCAGCATGTCAATTCCTTTTGTGGATTCTGCAGCATTTTACACCTGCTCCTGTATAGGAATCCACAGGTGGTAAAACGCAGGTGAAATCCGCACAAAAAAACACAGGAAATCCGCGGTAAATCCGCACACGAATCCACAACAAGTGCACATAGCCTCATAGTCTTACATTGAGTGCTTGTGACATAGCTTCTAACTTCTGGCCTGTCAGAAGCTGCGCTCACAAGTTTGAGCCGCGGCACTGCAGCAGTGCCACAAAATAGTGAACACGCCGGAGGATGAGTAAATGACCGGGACATCCAAATCATGACAGGGAGCTGTGAGTCCATCATACTGTGTATACGGGAGCTGCGGGTCAATCATACTATGTATACGTAAGCTACGGGCCAATCATACTATGTATACGGGAGCTACGGGCCAATCATACTGTGTATACGGGAGCTGCGGGCCCATCATACTGTGTATACAGGAGTTGTGGGCCCATCATACTGTGTTTAAGGGAGCTGCGGGCCAATCATACTATGTATACGGGAGCTACGGGCCAACCATACTGTGTATAAGGGAGCTGCGGGCCCATCATACTGTGTATACAGGAGTTGTGGGCCCATCATACTGTGTTTAAGGGAGCTGCGGGCCAATCATACTATGTATACGGGAGCTACGGGCCAACCATACTGTGTATAAGGGAGCTGCGGGCCCATCATACTGTGTATACAGGAGATGCGGGCCAATCATACTGTGTGTAAGGGAGCTGTGGGCCCATCATACTGTCTATAAGGGAGCTGTGGGCCCATCATACTGTGTATAAGGGAGCTGCGGGCCAATCATACTGTGTATACGGGAGCTGTGGGCCCATCATACTGTGTAAAAGGGAGCTGCAGGCCAATCATACTGTGTATAAGGGAGCTGCGGGCCCATCATACTGTGTATAAGGGAGCTGCGGGCCCATCATACTGTGTATACGGGAGCTGCGGGCCCATCATACTGTGTATAAGGGAGCTGCGGGACCATCATACTGTGTATACGGGAGCTGTGGGCCCATCATACTGTGTATAAAGGAGCTGCGGGCCCATCATACTGTGTATACGGGAGCTGTGGGCCCATCACACTGTGTATAAGGGAGCTGCGGGCCTATCATACTGTGTATATGGGAGCTGCGGGTCCATCATACTGTGTATACCGGAGCTGCAGGCCAATCATACTGTGTATAGGGAACTGTGAAGGCAGATTGTGCGTATGGGAGCTGTTGGCCCATTACACTGTATATAGGGGAGCTCTGGGGGGCATTATACTTTCTATAGTGGAGTTCTGTCAGCATTATACTGTGTATAGGGGAGCATTGGGCTCATACTATCTATAGGGGAGCATTGGGCTCATACTATCTATAGGGGAGCAGTGGGAACATCATACGGTGTATAGGGGAGTTATAGAATCATCATACTGTGTATAGGGGAGCTGTGGGGGCCTTATACTGTGTAAAGGGGAGCAGTGAGAACATCATACAGTGTATAGGGGAGCTGTGGGGGCCTTAGACTGTGTATAGGGAAGCTTTAAGCTCACCATACTGTGTATAATGGAGCAGTACATGCGGGAACTTAGGGGACATTATTAAATGTTAAGTGGGCACTCAAGCATTATTGTTATAGGGGCACTCAGAGTATTGTGACCATCAAAGTTGCATATGGTCACAATATGGCGGTAAAGTCAATGTTTGTTTTTGTATATAGATTTATTTTCAATAACAGTGCGGTCATATTCTGAGGTTCCCCTATATTCACATTTAGAGTGCGCAACCGTAGCTGTAATCAGGGTTAGCTGGTTAGGGGCCCACTCAGATGTTTTGCCCCCCCTAAGTTGAAACCCTAGCTACGCCTCTGGTGATAAGGTTACACACACTATTGTCTCCAGATCAGACTGAAAAAGTCTGCTCTGACCTTCTCTGTGGGAGTTTGCTTTTTCCCCCTGTATGATGCTGCCTTCTTATGATTGTGCAATGTAATAAGGGGGGAAAGTAAATGGCCCCAGAGAAGAATCTTTGCTAACATCCCTTTAGTTGTAAAGGAAATTAGCCTGTAAAGGTGCCCTAAACTCTAGAAGCCAATATCTACACAATGGTGACGAGAAATAAATAAAAAAAAGAAAACTATGCTTAATTTAGCTCTTCAGCCCTTTTATCACAAGGTACCCATTTTATGATGAAAAGAGTGGTGAAAGGTGCTATTTAGAGAAAATGTGTCTCGATTTTTATTTTGTATTATTATTGATTACATAATAAATAATTATTTTTTATGCAAAATTAAATGTGTTTTAAAGTTGTTTTTATTTATTAAAATATGGCATCCCTCGATATAGGAGACCGCATCTCTTAAATTGTGGCTGACTCAGCTGTCAACTGGGCTGCGGGAGGATTTGGGCGCCATTATATTGTAGTTATATATTGAGCTGTGCTCCGAACTACAATTTCCCCCTGTCACTGCTCACAGTATCCTGTGGTGAGCGGGGAGCGGTGAAGGGATAGATTCAGCTTGTACAGGAAGGATTGTGGCAGTAAGTATAGGTCGGCCAGGTGGTATGGTACTACTAATACCAAACTGTTCTCACTGCTGCAAAAATGTACCACCGCAGCCCTGCTCTGAATGATGAGAGCAATGCTGCTGACCTATTCTCACTGCTGCTGTAATTGTAATGTTCAGAGCACAGCAATGTAATCATCTCACTGCTGTGCTCTGAACACTGAACACAGAACTCAGCTCTGCACTGTCAGTGTAATGCCACATTCAGACATCTGTGTGTGCAGTGACGTCTGGCCCCCCCAGACCTGGCCCCCCTCTGCTCACCTGACCCCAGGAGCAGGATCCTGCCATGTCAGTAAATGAACGTGCGTCCTCGGGCCCACATGGCAATAAAAGTCACCAGCCAATCACCGACCAGCAGCTGACATCAGTGGCACGTTGTCGGCGTATGACGTCACTGTCATGCGCCCGTGAGTCAGCGCTTCACATGAACGGAGGAAACTACGCCTCTGGACCGCTGCCAGGTATGGAAAAAAGGGTTTTTTTTCATTTTTTACTGAAAGTGGCAAGCCGCAATGTGGGGCAGATTAGACAGCTGATCCCGGTGGCGACGGTGTTCCGCTGGTGGTACCGCGCAATAGATTGGTACCAGCAGCAGTTTCCATATTGAGACACCCATCACTGGAGTGTCCCAATATGGCGGTCGGTGAACTTCCTCCGCTTGGAATTCTGGGATACGGTGACGTCTGGACAGAACAGGAAATGAAACATTGCAAGGCAATTACGGTATATAAATAGATTAGTATTTTTTTAAATTAATTATCAGTGTTGTAGTATTTGGTCACTAAGTGATGGTAATATGTTGTCTGGTCATGGTGTGGTGGTATTTGTTCCTTGTAGGTGGTATTATTCAGTCACTATGTGGTGGTAATATGTGGTCTGATCATGGTGTGATGGTATTTGTTCCTTGTATGTGATATTATTGGTCATTTTAAAAATATACCTAAAAAGAGTATTGGATATTATAACAAATAAGTGGAGTTTTTGTAAGAATAGGCGGTGGGACTGTGAAAGGTTTGAGGGGTGGAGGCAGAGATGGGGTGGAGCCTAGGCGGAGTCTCAAGGGGGCCCAAAAAATGTTGCCAGTATGGTGCCCTGAAATTCCTGATGGCAGCCCTGGTGACACTGTCCGCTGGGTTGTGCATCTCCTATCATGTGTGACCCGGTCTTTTGGGCTATGCATCTCCTCCCATCAAGTGTTACACGGTCCGTTGGGCTATGCATCTCCTCAAATCATGAGTGACACAGTCCACTGGGTTGTGCATTTCACCCCATAATGTGTGACATGGGATGAGATGCACAGACTAGCCGGACTATGTCACACATTATGGAATGAGATGCATGGCCCAGCGGACTGTGTTACACATTATGGATTGAGATGCACAGCCTAGCGGACCATCAGGTGTGGTATACTGTGTATCTAATCCTATCCTATGTGGTACACTGTGTATCTAACCCCATCATGTGTGGTCTGCTGCGAGTATCTGACCCCATTCTGCGTGGTACCCTCCATGCATCTAACCCCATTCTGTGTGATATGCTCCGTGTATCTAACCCTATCCTGTGTGGTACGCTTTGTGTATCTAACCCCATACTGTTTGGTACGCTCTGTGTATCTAACTTCTTGCTATGTGGTACACTCCATGTACATAATTTCAGCGTTCTATAGTCTGCTTATCTAATCCCATCCTGTGCGATACACTCCACTGAGCTCTCTGCATCTGAATCCCATCATGGGATACACTCCACATATCTAATCCTAGTGAGTGATGGGTTCGCGTATCAAATCTCAGAGTGTGATACAGCGAGCAGCACCAACTAACAGAATCGGTGCTGACAGCTATCCTCGGTAAGACTTTTTGCATCTCAGCATAACTTTGCAGTCACTAACAAATTGCTCTGCACTGTGATCCTACACTTCATCTTCCCTTATCCTTTTGCAAACGCCTTGGAGAGGAGAGATGTCAGACACGTTAGCAGATCCCCCCACTTTTACTGCAGCCGTAATGTGAGCTAGCAGTACACTAAGTTGTCATGTTAAATTTCAGCAGCTGCTCCCCCTAGTGTTTAAAAGTGAAAATACCAAACCTTTTTAAATAATATTTCATATTTCATAACGTAAAAAGTTAATATTTTTAAAAAGTTTACATTTTTTTTTCATTTATTGAACACTATTGGGGCCCTTTCAGTCTAATGGCTTATTATAAAGCACAATTACAGCTGCTTAGGAGGCAGAACTGGACCCCTTACCCTCTGGGTCCCTGTGCAGCTGCGCAAATTGCACCAATGATATGTTCGCCTCCTTCGCATTACCTGTGTCCTGCCTTATACTGTACATGTGACTAACCTTTTATAAGTACTGACCTCAAGGTGCGCCTATTCAAATTAATGGATTATGCATAACATTTATTAACCCCTTCAGGACCTTTATTAACCTCTTCCGTTTTTGCGTCTCTGTTTTTTGCTCCCCTTCTTCCCAGATCCATAGCTTTTTTATTTTTCTGTCAATATGGCCATGTGAGGGCTTGTTTCTTGCGGGACAAGTTGTACTTTAGAATGACACAATTGTTTTTACCAAATAGTGTACAAGAAAACGGGAAAAAAATTCAAAGTGCGATGAAATTGCAAAAAAAAGTGCAATTCAAAATTTGTATTTATTTATTTTTTTTAAATGTTCACTAAAAGCTAAAACTAGTACCTGCCACCATGATTCTCCATGTCATTATGAGTTTGCGGATACCAAACATGTATAGGTTCTTTTATATTTAAGTGGTGAAAAAAATACAAAGTTTGTAAAAAAAAAAAAAACCGTTGCCACTTTCCGAGACCTGTAGCGCCTCCATTTTTCGTGATCTCGGGTTGAGTGAGAGCTTATTTTTTGTGCTATGAGCTGACATTTTTATTGATACCATTTTGTTGTATAATCTTTTGATCGCTTTTGATTTTAATGCAATGTTTCGGTGACCAAAAAAATTTAGTTCTGGCATTTCGTTTTTTTTTCGCACTACGCCGTTTACCCATAGGATTAATTATTTTTATATATTGATAGATCAGGGGATTCTGAATGCAGCAATACCAAATATGTGTATTTTTTTATTTTATTGTTTATTTTGAATGGAGTGAGTGGTGGGTGATTTAAACTTTTGTATATATATATATATTTTTTTTTTTTTAAACATTTTTTTTTACTTGCTTCAATAGTCTCCATGGGAGACTAGAAGCTGCGATCATCCGATTTTCTGTGTTACACAGAGCTGGGTGTGTGCTTAATTATAGCAATCCCGCTACGACAACCACAGGGGTCTGCTGCAGACCCTGGGTTGTCATGCCCACCCATCGACATCCCTCGTTCATGTGACATGGGCGCCAATTGGCGATGTTTGCGATGTGCTTCAGGCACGTGCATGTTAAATGCCGCTGTCAGAGATGCAGCTGACAGTGTCTCATCCTTCCGCTGGCTTGCGAGGAATTAGAACATCTGTAACTTTGGTTTTTGAGGGCCAACTACCCCAACCAATGGCACCCTGCTTTTGGTAGGCACAGACAAAGAGGAGGTAGCAGCAAGCTTAGGATGCTGACAGAGTACATTGATGTATGTGGCCAGGTCACTTGATTGTCTCAACCTGGGTTCTCCAAATGTCTTTGAGGGTTCAGTGATGATCAATGGAGCAGATCTGTATTCCTCCAGTTGGTGCCATGGTTCCTGGGCTTTTGTTCTGTAGAGTCTCTCTGGAAACAGAGGCAGATCCCCCTTTTTTTATAGTTCAGAGCTCTTATTCAGGCATTTTTCAACAGAATAGGTGGAAGGAGGTCATCTCGCATTTTTTGAGTGTTCAATTAACCTGCATATTTTGTCCTGTAATGTTTGCAGAACAACAAGCTGCATGGACTGATACAATGAGTAATCAAAATATTAACAAACTTCAATTGCTCAATTATTGCGTCTTTTTCCCTCAAGGATAGCAAGGAAGCTGTAGGGGCTGACACATTAGGTAATTAGTAACCATTCAAGCAACAAATGTAAATTCAACCTGCAAGAAGAGTAAATGTTCCAGTTCATATGAACAATAGCTCGTGTCCCTAGACGTACTGAATAATACGTCTATGTAACACCACTGCCTGTGTTCCTGCATGGCTTCCCATCCTCCACCATGCAGAGACACTGACGTACTCACCACCCCAGGCCGTGCAGTGAGCTCATTGTCCTCTGCTTACTGTGTGCATCGAGCTCCTGATCCTCTGCTTGCGTTGCATATTTCCTGGCGGCATGCTTAAGGTGCCCACACATGCACTTCCTGATTCTTAAAGAAACAGTGCACGCATTCCTAAAGTGTCCCTAGCCTATTGCTGGGAGGCACTTGGTACTTAAGGCACCTTCACCTGTTGGGAGGTGCCTGAGCAATATTCTCTTTCAGTGTGTGTGCAACAACTGAGTTGCCAGGTCCTGTCCTGTTTCTGATCTTGCCTGAACCTGTTTGTCTGGGTCTGTATGCCCAGGCCTGTACCCTGAAACCTTTCTCAGTATCTGATCTTGCCTGTTCCTGTGTCCCTGGGTCTGTGTGCTCAGGCCTGTACCCCAAACCTGCACCTGTGTCCGTTTTTGTCTGCATTAGCACCTATCTCTGAACCTGTTTGTATCTAGTCTGGTTCTCTCCCTAAACCTCTGTGTCTGTCTTTGTACCTTTCCATTAACCTGCTGTTAGAACCTGTACCTTTCTTAAGCTAGCTGAGTCTGAATCAGTCTGTCTGTCCTGTGTGTATTTATCTTTGTAATTGTTCTGAGCTAACCTAACCCTGTCTGTTCCATGTGAACCGAGTCCTGTCTCTCCTGTGGGAACTTGCGGCTCCATACCTGCCCACATCTGCAGTTCCCTGCTTGTCCGCACCTGCTGTTCCCTTCCTGTTTTCACCTGCGGTTGCCTTCCTGTCCTCACTTGCGGTTCCCTTCCTGGTCGCATCTGCGGTTCCTTGCTTGAACTGGGTCCTACCTGTTCCTGTATTCCAGTCGTACCTGCCAGTGATCCAGTTCTTCCTGAAGCTGTTCCTTGTCTGAACTGGTTCCTACTCATTCCTGTATTCCAGTCGTACATGCAAGTGACCCAGTTCTTCTTGAAGCAGTTCCTGTTCGTCCAGTCTGAACTGGCTCCTACCAGTTCCTATATTCCAGCCGTACCTGCTAGTGACCCAGATGTTCCTGAAGCTGTTCCTGAAGCTGTTCCTATTCGTCCAGTCTGAACTGGATCCTTGTTGTGCCTGTGTGTCAGCCATGCCTGCCGGCATCTGTCTGCCTGTGTGTCAGCTGTGCTCACCAGCATCTGCCTGCCTGTGTGTCACCCATGAAGACACAAAAGAGCACAGTAAAACCAAAAACACTCCGTTGCAAAAAAATCACCGTAATCAGCAAGTGCTAGTAAAAAGATGTGAAAAACAGGGTATTTGGTTGAAACGTTTTTTGCAAAAAATGTATACTAACTGATGTATGCAATCCCTATCTGATGTATTTAAAAACCTGATCATCTGTATATTACCTGTATGAGCAGGGTTCAGAGAGGTAATGTCCATGTGGACATGCTGAATGGAACAGCTTTTGTGCAGATAGCCCACATGGAGTAGTCGATAACTCCCTAATCTTGTAGACACAAGAGAACAATTATGGAAACAGAAATACATGGGCTACTTGCACAGTGAACAAGTCTGTAGGAACATGTTCACACACCACCAAGAGACTTGAAGACACAAAAGAGCACAGTAAAACCAAAACACTCCGTTGCAAAAAAAAAATCGCAGTAATCGGCAAGTGCTAGTAAAAAGATGTAAAAAACAGGGTATTTGGTTAAGTTTTTTGCAAGAAATGTATATTAACCCCTTTACCCCCAAGGGTGGTTTGCACGTTAATGACCGGGCCAATTTTTACAATTCTGACCACTGTCCCTTTATGAGGTTATAACTCTGGAACGCTTCAACGGATCCCGGTGATTCTGACACTGTTTTCTTGTGACATATTGTACTTCATGATAGTGGTAAAATTTCTTTGATATTACCTGCGTTTATTTGTGAAAAAAAGGAAATTTGGCGAAAATTTAGAAAATTTTGCAATTTTCCAACTTTGAATTTTTATACAATTAAATCACAGAGATATGTCACACAAAATACTTAATAAGTAACATTTTGCGCATGTCTACTTTACATCAGCACAATTGTGGAACCAAAATTTTTTTTGTTAGGGAGTTATAAGGGTTAAAAGTTGACCAGCAATTTCTCATTTTTACAACACCATTTTTTTTAGGGACCACATCTCATTTGAAGTCATTTTGAGGGGTCTATATGATAGAAAATACCCAAGTGTGACACCATTCTAAAAACTGCACCCCTTAAGGTGCTCAAAACCACATTCAAGAAGTTTATTAACCCTTCAGGTGTTTCACAGGAATTTTTGGAATGTTTAAATAAAAATGAACATTTAAACAAATATTGTCACCGGCGCTCTACACTAATGACTATAATTCAAAATGCATATAATTCATATAAAATCATAACCATGATTTTGAATTATATGCATTTTAATGGGATAGGTGGAACATTATATGTATCATATAGCTATAAAATGCCTTTTGAGGTTTCAAATATAACGATGGATGGTATCCCCTCTCAGGGAGGGTAATATAGTACATACTGCTAAATGCTATACACAATCTCTGTGCAGTTAAACGCACGTATAATGGAGATAGGGGTGTGCAAGATTGTAACCACGCATACAGGCTTATATATGTTCTATACTCATAAATCGTGTAGTATTTTTAGTATTATGAGGACAGGGCGTGATATTTACATTTTTTAAGCTTTTTTTTAAATTTTTGTAGTTGTGCTAGGGTATTGTAGCATATTTTAATAGGTTTTAATAATAAAGTTATATTTTTTAAACATTTTTTATTTATGGTTGTGCGTATGTGTATATGTACACATTTTTACATATGTGTGTATTTATATAAAAAGTTTTTTCTTTTGCACATAGTATATTCTCTTGGGGCATACGTAATTGCATGCAAGAAAACATCTCCAATAAGGATTAATATCTGACAGCCCAGAACTATAAATATATGGGTGGTAGGATACACTAATGTGGTGTCATTTTGTGCTACCGATCATTATTTTAACTGAAGTGGTCAGTTCATTGCAGGGGGCGGACTTATAGGGCTGGTAAAGGTATATATAGCATAGGAGCTCTCAACAGGAACTGTAACCCTGATGAAGAAGGGCGTTAACCCTTCGAAACGCGTAGGTTTGTCTTTTTGATCCTAGTGAGGCTCCATAGGCCTGTGACGTCACACGCTGCTTGTCAGCGTCGGCCATCTTTACTTCCTAGTGCAACCAGGAGCGCCTCCGGCCGGGACGTTACCTGGCTCTGCACTCAGTAGCGGCATCCAATCCTAGCCCCGTTTGCCCGTACGCCTGTGGACCCCACTTCTTGGCCACCGCTCCCAAGAATACTTCCTGGTCGTACCCACCGCAGCACTTGCGGAACATCACACATCCCCAGGGATACTTACCAGGAACAGCGGAGAGCGCAAACAGTTACAGCACATGGTAAGGGATTTCGGTCCACTTGTGTTTTTTGGTCGTCGCATGTACCTGTGTTGAATCCACCCGCACACACGGGGTTGGCAGGTGTAGGGTGTGTGATACAGTACTTCTAGGTCGCATTGGTGGCCTCTAGTAGCACCTATAGTGCACTGTTGTTTATAGGGGGAGGTACACTCACCAACATATTCAGGTTTATTGTACTCCGATGATCAGGCATAGGCCACCTGTATAACCTAAGCGCGGTACCAGTTATTAGTATAAAAATGAACATTTAACTTTTTTACACAAAAAGTTTACTTCAGCTCCAATTTGTTTTATTTTACCAAGGGTAACAGGAGAAAATGGACCCCAAAATTTGTTGTATAATTTGTCCTGAGTACGCCGATACCCCATATGTGGGGGTAAACCACTGTTTGGGCGCATGGCAGAGCTCGGAAGCGAAGGAGCGCCATTTGACTTTTCAATGCAAAATTGACTGGAATTCAGATGGGACGCCATGTTGTTTGGAGAGCCCCTGATGTGCCTAAACATTGAAACCCCCCACAAGTGACACCATTTTGGAAAGTAGACCCCCTAAGGAACTTATCTAGATGTGTGGTAAGCACTTTGACCCATTAAGTAATTCACAGAAGTTTATAATGCAGAGCCGTAAAATTAAAAAATCATATTTTTTCACAAAAATGATCTCTTCGCCCCCAATTTTTTATTTTTCCAAGGGTAAGAGAAGAAATTGGACTCCAAAACTTGTTGTACAATTTGTCCTGAGTACGCTGATACCCCATATGTGGGGGTAAACCACTGTTTGGGCGCAAGGGAGAGCTCGGAAGGGAAGGAGCACCGTTTGACTTTTCAATTCAAAATTGACTGGAATTGAGATGGGACGCCATGTTGTTTGGAGAGCCCCTGATGTGCCTAAACATTGAAACCCCCACAAGTGACACCATTTTGGAAAGTAGACCCCCTAAGGAACTTATCTAGATGTGTGGTGAGCACTTTGACCCACCAAGTGCTTCACAGAAGTTTATAATGCAGAGCCGTAAAAATAAAAAATCATATTCTTTCACAAAAATGATTTTTTTCACCCCCAATTTTTTATTTTACCAAGGGTAAGAGAAGAAATTGGACCCAAAAGTTGTCGTCCAATTTGTCCTAAGTACGCTGATACCTCATATGTGGGGGTAAACCACTGTTTGGGCGCATGGCAGAGCTCGGAAGGGAAGGAGCGCCATTTGACTTTTCAATGCAAGATTTACTGGAATTGAGATGGGACGCCATGTTGCGTTTGGAGAGCCACTGATGTGCCTAAACATTGAAACTCCCCACAAGTGACACCATTTTGGAAAGTAGACCCACTAAGGAACTCATCTAGATGTGTTGTGAGAGCTTTGAACCCCCAAGTGTTTCACTACAGTTTATAACGCAGAGCCGTGAAAATAAAAAAAAATTTCCCCATAAAAATTATTTTTTAGCCCCCAGTTTTGTATTTTCCCAAGGGTAACAGGAGAAATTGGACCCCATAAATTGTTGTCCAATTTATCCTGAGTACGCTGATACCCCATATATGGGGGGGAATCACCGTTTGGGCGCATGGGAGAGCTCGGAATGGAAGGAGCGCCATTTGGAATGCAGACTTAGATGAAATGGTCTGCAGGTAGCACGTTGCATTTGCAGAGCCCCTAATGTACCTAAACCGTAGAAACCCCCCACAAGTGACCCCATATTGGAAACTAGACCCCCCAAGGAACTTATCTAGATGTGTTGTGAGAACTTTGAACCCCCAAGTGTTTCACTACAGTTTATAATGCAGAGCCGTGAAAATAAAAAATCCTTTTTTTTTCACAAAAATTATTTTTTAGCCCCCAGTTTTGTATTTTTCCAAGGGAAACCGTGTAAATTGAACCCCAAAAGTTGTTGTCCAATTTGTCCTGAGTACACTGATACCCAATATGTGGGGGTAACCACCGTTTGGGCGCATGGCAGAGCTCGGAAGGGAAGGAGCGCCATTTGGAATGCAGACTTAAGGTACCTTCACACGAAACGACATCGCTAGCGATCCGTGACGTTGCAGCGTCCTCGCTAGCGATATCGTTTCGTTTGACACGCAGCAGCGATCAGAATCCTGCTGTGATGTCGCTGGTCGCTGAATAAAGTCCAGAACTTTATTTGGTCGTCCGATTGCCATGTATCGTTGTGTTTGAAAGCAAAAGCAACGATACCAGCGATGTTTTACACTGGTAACCAGGGTAAACATCGGGTAACTAAGCGCAGGGCCGCGCTTAGTAACCCGATGTTTACCCTGGTTACCAGCGTAAAAGTAAAAAAAACAAACAGTACATACTCACATGCGTCCTCCAGCGTCTGCTTCATCACACTGACTGAGCTCCGGTCCCTAAAGTGAAAGTGAAAGCACAGCGGTGACGTCACCGCTGTGCTGTTAGGGCCGGAGCTCAGTCAGTGCAGGAAGCAGAGGCTGGGAGACGCGCAGGTGAGTATGTACTGTTTGTTTTTTTTACTTTTACGCTGGTATCCAGGGTAAACATCGGGTCACTAAGCGCGGCCCTGCGCTTAGCAACCCGATGTTTACCCTGGTTACCCGGGGACCTCGGCATCGTTGGTCGCTGGAGAGCGGTCTGTGTGACAGCTCTCCAGCGATCAAACAGCGACGCTGCAGCGATCGGCATCGTTGTCGCTATCGCTGCAGCGTCGCTTCGTGTGAAGGTACCTTTAGATGGATTGGTCTGCAGGTGTCACGTTGCATTTGCAGAGCCCCTGATGTAACTAAACAGTAGAAACCCCCCATAAGTGACACCATATTGGAAACTAGACCCCCAAAGGAACTTATCTAGATGTGTTGTGAGAACTTTGAACCCCCAAGTGTTTCACTACAGTTTATAACACAGAGCCGTGAAAATAAAAAATATTTTTTTTTTACACAAAAATTATTTTTTAGCCTCCAGTTTTGTATTTTCCCAAGGGTAACAGGAGAAATTGGACCCCAAAAGTTGTTGTCCAATGTGTCCTGAGTACGATGATACCCCATATGTTGGGGTAAACCCCTGTTTGTGCACACGGGAGAGCTCGGAAGGGAAGGAGCACTGTTTTACTTTTTCTACTGAGAATTGGCTGGAATTGAGATCGGACGCAATGTCGCGTTTGGAGAGCTCCTGATGTGCTTAAACAGTGGAAATCCCCAATTATAACTGAAACCCTAATCCAAACACACCCCTAACCCTAATCTCAACTGTAACCCTAACCACACCCCTAACCCTGACACACCCCTAACCCTAAACCTAACCCTATTCCGAACCGTAAATGTAATCCAAACCCTAACTTTAGCCCCAACCCTAACTTTAGCCCCAACCCTAACTTTAGCCCCAACCCTAACTTTAGCCCCAACCCTAACCCTAATTGTAGCCCTAACCCTAGCCCTAACCCTAGCCCTAACCCTAGCCCTAACCCTAATGCGAAAATGGAAATAAATACATTTTTTTAATTTTTCGTAACTAAGGGGGTGATGAAGGGGGGTTTGATTTACTATTTATAGCACGTTTTCTAGAAGATTTTTGATTGTCAGCCGTCACACACTAAAAGACGCTTTTTATTGCAAAAAATGTTTTTTGCGTTACCACATTTTGAGTGCTATAATTTTTCCATATTTTGGTCATAGTCATGTGAGGTCTTGTTTCTTGCGGGACGAGTTGACGTTTTTATTGGTAACATTTTCGGGCACGTGACATTTTTTGATCGCTTTTTATTCCGATTTTTGTGAGGCAGAATGACCAAAAACCAGCTATTCATGAATTTCTTTTTGGGGGGGCGTTTATACCGTTCCACGTTTGGTAAAATGGATAAAGCAGTTTTATTCTTCGGGTCAGTACTTTTACAGCGATACCTCATTTATATCTTTTTTTATGTTTTGGCGCTTTTATACGATAAAAACTCTTTTATAGAAAAAATAATTATTTTTGCATCGCTTTATTCTGAGAACTATAACTTTCTGTCTTTTTGATCGCGTTTTATTCCACTTTTTGTTCGGCGGCATGATAATAAAGCGTTGTGTTTTGCCTCGTTTTTTTTTTTTTTTTTACGGTGTTCACTGAAGGGGTTAATTAGTGGGATGGTTTTATAGATTGGGTCGTTACGGACGCGGCGATACTAAATATGTGTACTTTTATTGTTTTTTTTATTTAGCTAAAGGAATGTATTTATTGGAACAATATTTTTTTATTATTATTTATTTAGGATTTTTTTTTTATTTTTTTTTACACATGTAATTTTTTTTTTTTTTTTTTACATTTTGTACTTTTCCCCAGGGGATGGGGGGGGGGAACCCAGGTAAAGTGACAGATCACTGGACGTACTATTCTGTCCTTGGGAAGTAGGGCCCACCCCACATGGATGGAATAGCACGTCCAATGACAGAATGGGGTTAAGCTGCTCCACCAAACGTCAAGGTATACCCGTATCAGAGCAGTCCTAACTGAGGTATGCAATCCCTATCTGATGTATTTAAAAACTTGATCATCTGTATATTAGGGAGTTATCCACCACTCCTTGTTAGGACTGCTCTATATGAGTATACCTTGATGTTTGGTGGAGCAGCTTAGTATAAATTTTTTGCAAAAAACGTATCAACCAAATACCCTGTTTTTTACATCTTTTACTAGCACTTGCTGATTACCGTACTGTGATTTTTTTGCAACAGAGTGTTTTTGGTTTTACTGTGCTCTTTTGTGTCTTCAAGTCTCTTGGTGGTATGTGAACATGTTCCTACAGACTTTTTCGCTGTGCAAGTAGCCCATGTGTTTCTGTTTCCACATGTGTGTCACCCATGCCTGACGGCACCTGCCTGTCTGCCAGTACCTGCCTGCCAGTGAATCAGCCGTGCTAGTCAGTATACCTGTTGCACCCGCCTGCACCTGCTGTGCCCCCCAGTATCCCTTCCATTCTTGCCAGCATCTGTCGTTTACCTTTGGGGGTCAGCTGCTACTGCCGTATGCCGCCCTGGAGTGGTACCTTGCAGTTACCTGCCACCAGTGGTGTAACTTGAAACTCATGAGCCCCGAAGCGAAAGCTCCAACGGGGCCCCAAAATATTTAAAATCTTTAACAGCAATAGTCTTTTTCTATAAGCCTAAGCGACTTTTAGGGCCCCTTAGGCTCCAGAGCCCGGGTGCGAATGCAACCCCTGCACCTGTTTTAGTCATGCCCCTGCCTGCCACACGAGCCTGACGTCACCATTAGAGGCTCCAGCAAACACCAAGGTAGCTGCTTAGTTATGCCCCTCCGGGGTAAGTTTGGTCTGTGGCACAGTGGGTCCGCGATCCCCGCTGGTGCTAACAGTCCGAGCGCCATGTAAAAGTCTGGCATGATTAAGAATAAACGTGGTGTCTTCATAGAGACCCCTTTAAAATTTTTAATGCCTATTGGTTGATGTTTAAGAGAGTATTATCTCGCAAAAACGTTTTAAAAATTGTTTAGATACGGATATGCTTTTTATTAATATGTTTCTGCGGTAGCACTACTACTACTACTTGCATAAACATTGTACCTCATTCATATCTTCATTCATATGGATTGAAGGGTTCCTGGCAGAAAGATTTTCCCACAGTCTTCATTATGAGTATTGGGTTATAAAAGAAGTGGGTCACCAACTTAAAAGCTTTGTTTTTCTTTGTACTCTTAATAATAATAATAATAATAATAATAATAATAAATTCACATTTTTTTTATATAGCGCCAAATAGCGCCAACAAATTCTGCAGCACTTTACTATTAAGCAGGGACATGTGCAAATAATAAAGACATCACAAAGTAACAGAATTCAACAGTTACAGGAGGAGTGATGGTGCTACTTGCAAGCACTTACAATCTATAAGGAAACAGGGGAGATACAATATGTAAAAGTGCTTGTCCTGTATGGGCCAGCTATCATTATAATAAACAGGGCATTTGAAATAAGCTGCTTGATCCAATCACCAGTCATTATATGTCTAGGTACAGTTGCCAGGAAGAAGTGGACAGAGATGAATAGCAAGGACCAGGTTCTGAGTAAAATTTAGAAAGAGGGAACAGGGGAGAATAGGCCTGTCTAAAGAAATGCGTTTTAAAGCTTTTTTAAAAACATGAGGGCTAGGTATTAGGCATGCATTCCAGAAAACTGTCGCAACACAAGAGAAGTCTTGGAGACGGTAGTAGGAGGTTCAGATTATGAATAATGATAGTCTTAGATCAGTTGTGGAGCAGAGAACACCGGTAGAGTGATATACAGAGATGAGGGGATGATGCAGAGTTTTGTTTTGTTTTGATGCAGAGTGAGTTTTGGAGAGATTCAGTGTCAGAGGACATGAGGTTATAGACAGCACACAAACAATCCCTGGTATTTTGTATTAAGGTAGGGTTAATGTCAGGAGTAAAGTTGTATAATTGGGTGTCATCAGCATAGTAATGATACTGGAAACCAAATCTGCTGAAGGTTTGTCCAATAGGGACAGCATATAGGGAGAAGAGGAGGTGACCTGTGACTGAGTCTTGGGGAACCCCCGACAGTAAGGGGAAGATTAGAGGAGTAAGAGCAAGCAAAAGATACAGTGAAGGAGTGGTCAAATAGGTAGGAGGAGAACCAAGAGAGAACGGTGTCCTTGAGGCCAATAGAGCAGAGTCTAGTGAGGAGGAGCTGGTGATCCACAGTGTCAAGTGCTGCAGAGACATTCAGACTTTAGTGAGGGCAGCATTCCAGTTTAGAAAAGAAGGGGAGATTAGAGACAAGTCTGTAGTTAGCAGTGCAGTTCTGGTAGAGGGAGGGATTTTTAAAGTTAAAGGGAACCTGTCACCCCAAAAATCGAAGATGAGCTGCGACCACCGGCATCAGGGGCTTATCTACAGCATTCTGTAATGCTGTAGATAAGCCCCCGATGTATCCTGAAAGAGGAGAAAAAGAGGTTATATTATACTCACCCAGGGGCGGTCCCGCTGCGGTTCGGGTCCGATGGGCGTCACGGTCCGGGGACTCCTATCTTCTTACGATGACGTCCTCTTCTTGTCTTCACGCCGCAGCTCCGGCTGCCCTTTGTCTGCCCTGCTGAGGGCAGAGCAAAGTACTGCAGTGCGCAGGCGCCGGGAAAGGTCAGAGAGGCCCAGCGCCTGCGCACTGCAGTACTTTGCTCTGCCCTCAACAGGGCAGACAAAGTACGCCTGCGCCGGAGCTGCGGCATGAAGACAAGAAGAGAACGTCATCGTAAGATTAAGTTCATGGGGGGAGATTTGGAGTGGCGATGGGGGATCTAATGTGTGGGGGGAGATTTGAGGGCACAAAATGAGGAGCAAAGGGGGAGATGCGAGCATGTATGAGGAAATAGTACAGTGGAATGGGGGCATGTACGAGAAAACAGTACGGGGGAATGGGGGCATGTAGGAGGAAACAGTACGGTGGAATGGGGAGCATGTAGGAGGAAACAGTACGGGAATGGGGGGCATGTAGGAGGAAACAGTACGGTGGAATGGGGAGCATGTAGGAGGAAACAGTATGGGAATGGGGAGCATGTAGGAGGAAACAGTACGGGGGAATGGGGGGCATGTAGGAGGAAACAGTACGGGAATAGGGGACATGTAGAAAGAGAGTATGGGGGAATGGGGGCATGTACGAGAAAACAGTACAGGGGAATTAGGGGCATGTAGGAGGAAACAGTATGGTGGAATGGGGAGCATGTAGGAGGAAACAGTACAGGAATGGGGGGCATGTAGGAGGAAATAGTACGGGGGAATGGGGGGCATGTAGGAGGAAACAGTATCGAGGAATAGGGGGCATTTAGGAGGAAACAAATATGGGGGAATAGGGGGCATGTACGAGGAAACAGTATGGGGGAATGGGAGGCATGTAGGAGGAAACAGTACGGGGGAATGGGGAAATGTATGAGAAAACAGTACGGGGGAATAAGGGGCATGTACGAGGAAACAGTATGGGGGAATGAGGGGCATGTACGAGGAAACAGTACGGGGGAATGGGGGGCATGTAGAAGGAAACAGTACGGGGGAATGGGGGCATGTACGAGAAAACAGTACGGGGGAATGGGGGGCATGTATGAGGAAACAGTATGGGGGAATAGGGGGCATGTATGAGGAAACAGTATGGGGAATGGGGGCATGTAGGAGGAAACAGTACGGGGGAATGGGGAGCAGGTAGGAGGAAACAGTATGGGAATGGGGGGAATTTAGGAGGAAACAGTATGGGGGAATAGTGGGCATGTATGAGGAAACAATGTGGGGGAATAGGGGGCATGTATGAGGAAAGTACGGGGGAATGGGGTCATGTATGAGGAAACAGTACTTTTGAAGAGAGAAATAAGTATTTGATCCTTCTGGCAAACAAGACTTAATACTTAGTGACAAAACCCTTGTCGGCAAGCACAGCAGTCAGACTTTTTTGTAGTTGATGATGAGTTTTGCACACATGTCAGGAGGAATTTTGGTAGACTCCTCTTTGCAGATCATCTCTAAATCATAAAGATTTTGAGGCTGTCGCTTGGAAACTCAGAGCTTCAACTCCCTCCATAAGTTTTCTATGGGATTAAGGCCTGGAGACTGGCTAGGCCACTCTATGACCTTAATGAGCTTCTTTTTGAGCCACTCCTTTGTTGCCTTGGCTGTATGTTTTGGGTCACTGTCGTGCTGGAAGACCCAGTGTGATCAGCAGTGCTAAATGTGTGTGGTTGGGGCATGGATATGGGTGTGACTAGTTGTCAAATGGGTGTGGTTAGGGGCGTGGTCTTAAATTTACCACAGAGCGCTGCGCGCGCCACTACCTTTATCCCTCTTTCCCTTCTTCAAAAGTTGGGAGGTATGTGATTTTTTTACGTCAAGTTTTAGCTTACAAATACTGAGGTAAAATTACTGACCAAATAACATGTGAACGAGGTCTAAAGGAGAAAAGTGTGGTGCTGCAGAAGAAGTAGGCTGTATATACGATACGCTTTATTGCAATTAAATTTAAATTTTTCTCGGGATCAAGTGTTTCCTATTGTATATGGAAGAGGAGTGTATAGTGCTCCCAAAGGAGAAAAAGCTGTTCTGCAGAAAAATGCTGTGTATAAAGGAGGAGTGTGAGGTGCAAGAGGACCCTGTGTATAAAGGAGGAGCGTGCAGGAGGAATAAGCCCCCTTAACTGCCGCCATTAAAAGTCGTATTGGTTGTCGATAAGGGGTTAATATTGTGTTTTAAAAAAATATTTTGTTAAAAAAAAAATAACGCCGGTTGTGTTCCATGTACCAGTGCGGGAGCGTTTTTATGTTCAACAGCTACAATTTCTTTTTCTTTATTATAATTTTTTATAACTAACCATAGTTAGTTACTATGCCCTGGCAACACCAGGCTCTTTAGCTATTAAACAATAAACAAAAAAAGTTGCACTCTGTAGTGCTAAAACATGTCAATATGAAATATATGAAATATGAAATAGCAATACTGATTCTGGATATTAGGAAGAAATGAGACACTTAGCACATAATTTGGCCAATTCATGCATGCCCAGCAGTGAACGACAAGGTGGTCTCAAGTCTGGTAACCTCCGGACCATGTGAAAATGAACTGGCATTTTCCCACACTCCAGAGTTCAGCGCAGGTCAGGCTGTGAGGGAGCGCAGCTTCAGTGACGGCACCGCTAGTCACTGAAGCTGTGCTGGCAGCATCTCCTCATTCACCAGTGGTTTTCAGCCAGGACGTTCGCATCTTGGCACTGTCCTGGTTGAAAACTGTATATACCCCAGATATGGATTACGGCGTGGGACACAACTACGAACAGGTATGGGTATATTGTTGGTTTATTATTTTACTTTTATTACAGGAGATCGAGGGCATCGCATGGAGAAGGCGTAACAATTAATTGGTAAAACTGTGTTGTGTTTTATTAAATTAAAAGACTTTATTTCACATGTAACAACTATAGGATTAGTAAATGGATAGGTGTCTTATTGACACCTCTTCATTCAGCGTCATACTGGAGCACCTTGGGCCCACCATAGAAAATCATTCTTGGGGCCCACTATGTAGCTACATAGAAATAGATACAAGACCATCAATTGTGTGGTAAAACAGGCTAATATCAGGGTATAATATAAGGTAGTACACGTCTTAATTATGTAGCAAGGGTTGGGGTAGCCCCCTCACAGAATATAATGTAGCCCCCTCATACAATATAATGCAGTCCCCTCTCATAGAATATAATGTAGCACCCCACAAAATATAATGCAACCCCCTCAGGTATAACGCAGTCCCCACCATAGAATATAATGTAGCACCCTCATAGGGTATAATGCAGCCCCCTCATATAGTATAATGCAGCCGACCACAGAATATAATGTAGTCCCCTGAGAGAATGCAGCCCGATCACAGAATATAATGCAGCCCCCCATAGAGTATACTGTAGCCCCCTCATATAGTATGATGTAGCCCCCCATAATATAATGTAGTGTAGTCCCCTGAGAATAATGCAGTCCCCCCACAGAATATAATGCAGCCCCCTCATAAAGTATAATGCAGCCCCTCTCCACCCCCATCATTGTCCTCATCACCACCTCCATCATTGCCTTCTCCCCCTCTACCCCCATCACTGCCCATTCCACCACCTGCATCATTGCCTCCTCCCCCACCATCATAGTCCATTTTATCACCTCCATCATCACCTCCATCATTGCCTCCCCCCACACCATCATTGCCCATCACCTCCATCATTGCCTCCCCACACCACCATAATTGCCCATTTCATCACCTCCATCATTGTCTCCCACCACCACCATTGCCCATCACCTCCATCATTTCCTCCCCACCACCATCATTGCCCATCACCTCCATCATTGCCTATCACCTCCATTGCCTATCACCTCCATCATTGCCCATCACCTCCATCATTGCCTCCCCCACCACCATCATTGCACACCACCTCCATCATTGCCTCCCCACCATCATTGCCTTTCACCTCCATTGCCTATCACCTCCATCATTGCCCATCACCTCCATCATTGCCTCCCCACCACCATCATTGCCTCCCCACCATCATTGCCTATCACTTCCATCATTGCCCATCACCTCCATTATTGCCCATCACCTCCATTATTGCCCATCACCTCCATCATTGCCTCCCCACCATCATTGCCTATCACCTCCATTGCCTATAACCTCCATCATTGCCCATCACCTCCATCATTGCCTCCCCACCATCATTGCCTATCACCTCCATCATTGCCTATCACCTCCATCATCGCCTCCCCCACCACCATCATTTCCCATCACCTCCACCATTGCCTCCACACCATCATTGCCTATCACCTCCATCATTGTCTCCCCCCACCACCATCATTGCCCATCACCTACATCATTGTCTCCCCCACCACCATTATTGCCCATCACCTCCATCATTGTCTCCCCCACCACCATTATTGCCCATCACCTCCATCGTCTCCCCCCACCAATATCATTGTCCTTCACCACCACACACACCTCACCGCAGCTCATCTCACGCACACACGCAGGCGCACACACACACACACTCTCACACACACGCAGGCACAGACACACACACGTAGGCACAAAGGCACACACACACGCAGGCACACACACACGCAGGCACACAGACACACTCTCACAAACGCACACACATACACGCAGGCACAGACACACACACACACACACATGCAGGCACACAGCACAGCTCACCCCACAGCAGCAGCTCATCCCAGCAGCCTCTTCCTGGCTGGAAGCTTTCTGACTGAGACAGCAGCACGCTGGATGATGACGTCATCCAACTGGGATGTCTCAGACAGGAAGCAGGATGCCAGGAGGTGAGCTGCTCTGTGTGAGTCTGTGTGCCTGCATGTGTGTGTCTGTGTGCGGTGCTGTGTGTGTATGTGGCACGGTGCTTTGTGCGTGTGTGTGGTGCGGCTTTACATGCGGGCAGTGTTAGCTGCAGCCTGCAGCTAACGCTGCCCGCTATGAAAGAGAAATGGTATTCACGCCTCTCCACGCCCATAGGGGCATGGGGAAGCGTGAATATTCATTTTGCTTTAGCAGCGGGGACAGGATCCTGTCTCCCGCTGCTACTACTGGCACAGGGCAGGCCCCCTTGACTCAGGGGCCCCATAGCCACTGGCTGGGGGCCCCTGGAGCAGTGGGACCCTAGGCAGCTGCTGGCCAGTATGCCAGCAGGTGTCAGTGCCTGGGCCCACTGGAGAATCCTCCGGTTCTCCAGTGGGCCAGTCCGAGCCTGTCTCTATTACTAAGCCGGGCTTGATGTCACCTTACAATACAAAGGTGACATTAACCCCACAACTATTACCCCACTTGCCACCGCTACAGGGCAAGTGGGAAGAACGAGGCTAAGTGCTGGAATTGGCGCATCTTAGAGATGCGCCTTTTCTGGGGCGGCTGAGTGCTGATGTTTTTAGTCAGGGGGCCAATATCCATAGCCTCTTCCTAGGCTATTAATATCAGCCTGCAGCTGTCTGCACAGCCTTTGCTGGTTATTAATTATGGGGAACCCCACGTCATTTTTGGGGGGGTCTCCCATTTTAATAGCCGGTAAACGCCAAGTATACAGCTGTGAGTCGATATTAATAGCCTGGGAAGCTCCAAGGGTATTACCCTCTTCCCAGGCTATAAAGATTTGCCCCCAGTCGCTGTCTTTCCCTCTGCTGGTTTTGAAAATTGCGCGGAAGCCCACACCATTTTCTTCCAATAAATAATCGTTTATTAATTAAATGTCCAGTAATTTGCACACACACTGTACTAATTGTATTTTTCACTGACATCTATATATCTATACATTTTTTCCAGTCCGATCATGATCTGATCCGAGCTGAAAAAGAAAACGCAGATGAGCACATTGATTAACATTGGTCCGAATTCAATCTGATTTTTTTATCGGATTGAATTCGTCCGATTTCATCGCAAGTGGGCATGAGCCCTAAGACTGAAGTCTGAATTCCTGGGTAATGTGAATACCTCTCTTCAAAGCCTGATTTTATGGGTAAGTAGGACGCTGTTGCAATTAAAATCCACCACATGCTGGAGGGCGAAGTGCTCGGTCAGAGAGCTAATATACAAATGACAAAAGACTGACTGGCACTTCCAAGCAAGCATGAATTGGCCAAATTACGTGCTAAGCGTCTCATTTTTTCCTAGTATCCAGAAGCAGTAATGCTATTCATATTTCATATATTTCATATTGACATGCTTTAGCACTACATACTGTAGTGCAACGTTTTTGTTTATGGTATATGGAGATGGCTGCTCCTAGTATGCACCTGTTCACATTTGCTTGGAAGTGCCAGTCAGTCTTTTGTCAACAGGAGGCCATCTCGACACGTTACCCTGGTGGCCTCTACCTCCCTACCCCCGCGTCAGTGATCTCTGTAATTGGCTGATCAATTCTGACCAGCCGATCACAGCGATGTCACAAAAAAGTAGTAAAAAAAATAAAATCAATGTGCCATGCCGTGATTGGTGCTGTCTGAGACTGCACCATTCACATGAGTCGTAATAGATAGGGTGATCGTGACGCCACCTCTGCTGATTAAGCCTATTGGCGCTGATTGGTCAGAAACTGTTGTTTAACCAATCAGCGCCAAAATGGTTAATCTAAATTAGTGATCACCACTCTGCATGCCATCTTTACCTCAGAGTTGACGTGTAGAGCGGTTGTATACTTGCTCTGTGTTACCTGAAAGAAAATCATTGGTGGTCAGTGGGATCCTCCTGCGATCTTTCTCCTGTGATCTCCTGTACTGCGTGCAGTCTGTGTGCTGTGTGACAAATCTGTGATGACAGCAGCAGCAGTTCCCAAATTTCTGTTCCTGCTCCATACCATTACCCCACCCCAACCAATCCCACTCCCAGTAGTATTTTTGGCGCAATTTTTTTGTACTTTTTCCGCATGCGCGGCATCCTGCGGTGAACATTCATGCACTTCCCATGGCCGCTTCAGGGACTTTGTACATTTTTTAGATATAGGTAGAATTGGGAATGTCTGATTTTCTTTTAAAAGAAAAAATATAATAGTAGTTAGTACAGAGTAGCTTTATATGTAGGAAGGTATTGTTTTTATTTTCCAAAAAAAGGATTTTTATTGCCAGGTAATTTCTTAGCTTGTGCATTATGGGAGGGTACATCACAGTGCTAGTGAAGTCCATATTTCTTTTGCCCCAAAAAAATAGCGCCGAGAAAATATATAACTAGCGCATTATGGAAGTGTACATTGCAGTAATAGGGCACTAGTGTACTGAACATCACTGTAATTTTTTTTTACTTCTACTGATATCTCTTTTTTTCTTCTTAGTGCTTCTTCAAAATTTTTTTGTTCTCTACTTCTTTTCTTCTACTTTTTTCACTACTTTTTTCTCCTACTTTTTATAATAAATAGTACCCTTTACACAAGCTCCACACAATACACGTGTAAAAGCACAACTTACACACACATCTACAGTGCTTTGGAGAATAAAATAAAAATGGTCCATTCGTCAAGAAGATGCTACGCACATAAACTTTCCTTGCTTCCAACACGGATTCAGGAAGTGAGGAAAATCACACTTTCCTCTATTTCTTTTCCTCCTCCTTATCTAGTGAGGAGGGACCCCCAGCAAGTCACCTTAGGACAAAGGCAACCCCTACAGCAATCGATCCCAAATGGACTTCCCTCCCCGAAAATGATCAGCCTGTTATTCCGCATTTCATTGGCAGCTCAGGAATCCTATTTGACACTACTGGCCTAAACTGAAATTGACTTTTTCAAATCCTTTTTAAGCGAGGAATTAATAAATCTTATGGGGCCCCAGACAAATTTGTATGCCCATCAATTTTTCACCCCAAATTTCACATCATCATACGTCAGATGGACCCCTGTAAATGCAGCAGAAATTATGACATTTTTGGGCATCGTGCTGCATATAGGCATAGGCAAACAAACAGAGATTCCGCAATTCTGGAGTTCTGATATACTGTACAGCACACAGGAATTCCGTATGGCCTTGACAAGGACACAATTTGAAGCAATGCAAGTTTTTTTTGCATTATAGTGACAATTTGTAGTGTCCTCCCTGAGATGATCCTAAGTTTGATCCTCTATATAAAATTTGGCTGGTAGTTGACCATTTCAGCAGGAAATTTGCTGAGGTGTACAACAACCAAAGGGTCAACCTCCCAAAATTTCCCTTTGAAATGAATAACTGGTTCATTTCAGAGGGAGGCTAAAATTCTAACAATACTTGCCCAGTAAGAGGGCCAGATACGGAATTAAACTGTACAAGCTGAGCGAGAGTACCTCAGAATACACCCATAGATTTAGGGTCTACGAAGAGAAGGACACCCAGATTGACCCCTTTGAATGCCCCCCCAGTCCTGTGGGTGAGTGGGAAATTTTTTGGGGAATTGCTGCACCAACTGCTGGATAAAGGTTATCACCTCTACATAGATAATTTTTGCACCAGCATCCCACTCTTCAAGACCCTCTCTGCCTGAGATACAGTTGCATATGGCACACTGAGAAAAAATCAGAGAGGCCTCCCTAAGTCGCAACCGTTAAAGGGCGACAGCATAGCTCAATGCAACGACAACATGCTGGTGGTCAAATATAAGGACAAGTGGGATGACCACCATACTCTGTGATAACAGCTCCCATGTCACTGTCCGAGGTACCACAACAGAAGTCCCAAAGCCAGATTGTATCCTGGATTATAATAAGTTCATGGGGGGTGTAGATCTCTTAGATCAGGTCCTCAAACCATACAGTGCCATGCAAAAAGCTAACAAATTGGTACAAAAAATTGTCCGTGTCCACTGTACAGATGACACTGTACAATGCTTTTGTGCTTTTTCGATCTGCAGGCAATATGAGGACCTTCCTTCAATTTCAGGAAGTAGTCATCAAGGCCCTAATGTTTGGCACCCAGGCAGTACTTCAGGTACATCAGGGACTCTCCAAATGTGACATGGTGTCTGCTAATGATTCCACCCAATTTTGTGTTCAAAAAGGCAAACAGTGCTCCTTCCATTCTGAACTCTGCCGTGCGCCCAATTGCACAACAAATTTTGGGGTCCATATTCATCTGTTACCATTGCACAAATAAAAAAAATGGGGTTAAAGTCAATTTTTTGTGGGGAAAAAAAATGTTCATTTTTTCCTTTCACATTGCATTAATTCCTGTGAAGCACCTGAACGGTTAAACTTCTTGAATGAGGTTTTGAGAACTTTGAAGGGTGCAGTTTTTATAATGGTGTCACTTTGGGGTATTTTCTGTCATATTGGTCCCTCAAAGTCACTTCAAATGAGATATGGTCCCTAAAAAAATGGTTTTGTAAATTTTGTTGGAAAAATTAGAAATCGCTGGTCAAATTTTAACCCTTTTAACTTCCTAATAAAAAAAACTATGTTTCCAAAACTGTGTTGATATCAAGTTGACATGCGGGAAATGTTATTTATTAACTATTTTGTGACATAACTCTCTGGTTTAAGGACCTAAAAATTAAAAGTTTGCAAATTTCTGGCATTTCCTCAAGTAAATGCAAGTTATATTGAACAAATTTTACCAATATCATGAAGTACAATATGTAACGAGAAAATATTTTCGGAATCAGTGATATCCGTTGAAGCGTTTCAGAGTTATGACCTCATAAAGTGACACTGGTCAGAATTGTAAAAATTGGCCTGGTCAGGGAGGTGAAAACAGGCTTTGGGGTGAAGGGGTTAAGTCTATTTACCTATATCCATAAAGGTTTCAGCTCTATCACAATGCTTTAAAAAAAACCAAAAAATTATAAATGAAGTCCAAATTTCCACAGTGTTTTTCTTCGTATTACCAATCTTACAATAGAATAGACATTATTTTCTTATCACTTGGGCTTAGCTAAAAAGATGTTTATGAAGGTTCTTTGAAGAGCACCATTCTCATAGACCTCATTTTTGCTATGTCCTGGGAAACCAAATTTTAAAGTGTCCATGAGACTGGGACATGGAGAATATAAACAGCTTGAAAATATGCTCAGATCTGTGATAACAACAAGGACACGTCAGTTAGTTCACATGAACAACACTTCAGGTTTCAAAAGAAATCATTGTTCATACAGCAACAAATACGTTTGCATCCTTAAGAGGCATGGTTGCTGTGCTCAGAAATGTAAAGAATAAATATTTAAGAAAGTGAATATACTTATGTCCTTACTTGCGTGTGCTGGGTTATATTGCTTGTGTCCAGCGAGATATGCCTGATTTAGGTCCATAATGTTTCCATAACGTCCTTCCTGCGCAGGCGTGTACTCCGGAAGACAGAGAATGAACTTCAATCCAATATTGCGGCCAGCATGCAGCCAGCGGGTAAGGAAAGGGTGAATCAAACATCCGAAAACCCCGCCCTTATGACCCAGAACTGGTCCCGCCAAATTCAGGTGACAGGTTCCCTTTAAATATATTGATTAATATATTAAGATACTTGCTAATTTCTATGTGGTCTGGAACAAGGAGGGGGGTGGTGTTTGGAAGGGTGTGGTCTTTTGTTGTATGTTGAAAAATTCAATAAAAAAATCTGATCTTTAAAAAAAGAAAGTCAATGTACTTTACTATATGTAGGAAAAAGGGAATAGTTATTGACGACTTTTTGGCTTCATTTTGGCAAAATGGAAAAAACTGATATCAACTGCCATTGATATACAGTACAGACCAAAGGTTTGGACACACCTTTTCATTTAAAGATTTTTCTGTATTTTCATGACTATGAAAATTGTAAATTCACACTTAAGGCTTAAAAACTATGAATTAACACATGTGGAATTATATACTTAACAAAAAAGTGTGAAACAACAGAAAATATGTCTTATATTCTAGGTTCTTCAAAGTAGCCACCTTTTGCTTTGATGACTGCTTTGCACACTCTTGGCATTCTCTTGATGAGCTTCAAGAGGTAGTCACCAGGAATGGTTTTCACTTCACAGGTGTGCCCTGTCAGGTTTAATAAGTGGGATTTCTTGCCTTATAAATGGGGTTGGGACCATCAGTTGTGTTGAGCAGAAGTCTGGTGGATACACAGCTGATAGTCCTACTGAATAGACTGTTAGAATTTGTATTATGGCAAGAAAAAAGCAGCTAACTAAAGAAAAACGAGTGGCCATCATTACTTTAAGAAATGAAGGTCAGTCCGAAAAATTGGGAAAACTTTGAAAGTGTCCCCAAGTGAAGTTGCAAAAACCATCAAGCACAAAGAAACTGGCTCACATGAGGACCGCCCCAGGAAAGGAAGACCAAGGGTCACCTCTGCTTCTGAGGATAAGTTTATCCGAGTCACCAGCCTCAGAAATCGCAGGTTAACAGCAGCTCAGATTAGAGACCAGGTCAATGACACAGAGTTCTAGCAGCAGACACATCTCTACAACAACTGTAAAGAGGAGACTTTGTGCACCATGCCTTCATGGTAAAATAGCTGCTAGGAAACCACTGCTAAGGACAGGCAAAAAGCAGAAGAGACTTGTTTGGGCTAAAGAACACAAGGAATGGACATTAGATCAGTGGAAATCTGTGCTTTGGTCTGATGAGTCCAAATTTGAGATCTTTGGTTCCAATCACCGTGTCTTTGTGCAGCGCAGAAAAGGTGAACGGATGGACTCTACATGCCTGGGTCCCACCGTGAAGCATGGAGGAGGTGTTATGGTGTGGGGGGGCTTTGCTAGTGACACTGTTGGGGATTTATTCAAAATTGAAGGCATACTGAACCAGCATGGCTACCACAGCATCTTACAGCTGCATGCTATTCCATCCGGTTTTCGTTTAGTTGGGCCATCATTTATTTTTCAACAGGACAATGACCCCAAACACACCTCCAGGCTGTGTAAGGGCTATTTGACCAAGAAGGAGAGTGATGGTGTGCTACGCCAGATGACCTGGCCTCCAGAGTCACCAGACCTGAACCCAATCGAGATGGTTTGGGGTGAGCTGGACCGCAGAGTGAAGGCAAAAGGGCCAACAAGTGCTAAGCATCTCTGGGAACTCCTTCAAGATTGTTGGAAGACCATTTCCGGTGACTACCTCTTGAAGCTCATCAAGAGAATGCCAAGAGTGTGCAAAGCAGTCATCAAAGCAAAAGGTGGCTACTTTGAAGAACATAGAATATAAGACATAATTTCAGTTGTTTCACACTTTTTTGTTAAGTACAGTATATAATTCCACATGTGTTAATTCATAGTTTTGATGCCTTCAGTGTGAATTTACAATTTTCATAGTCATGAAAATACAGAAAAATCTTTAAATTAGAAGGTGTGTCCAAACTTTTGGTCTGTACTGTACATACAGTATATATTCCGCAATGCCAGGTTTTGTAGGATGGAATTCAGAACATCAGATGACTATCTAGCCTTTAAGGGGGAAAGCTGATCTGGGCTCTTTGGGTTTTGTTTGGGAATATTTTTTCATAGGCAGTCCCTTCTCTACCTCTCCTTTTTTTTTTCTTTGGGCTACTTTTTCTGCCCTTATCCTTTTCTGTTTTTCTCTTTATTCTTTATATTTCTTTGTTTACTTTTAAGTCAGGTTTGCTATAATTGGCTTAAGTAATTTGGATATGAATGTTCATATTCTGCTATTTACCGTAATACTTAAGTGGTGTTGTTATTCTACTTAATCCTCAGGATTTGAGCAACCAGTTAATTGTTTTGATTATTATCACCATTGCTCAGTAATTGTTTCTTTGTAGATTATCTGGCACGGTTAGTGCCTTATGACTGTATTTTGTTCTTTTTTCTCTTTTTTACTCAATGAATAAAGATAAGATTTAAAAAAAACTATACACTCATACCTATCTTCTATGACGCTTGTCGATAAAAAAATTGTTAGTAATTTAAAGGGATTAACTAATTTTTAACAAAACTTAAATTAGGAAGTTATAACACTTGCTAATTTTACATCTTTATTTGACATTTTGCCAGTGTTATTCTACTGAAGAAGTGCTTCTACCAATGTAAATGAATATTGCTCATGAAAATAGACCGAATAAAAAGCAATGCTGAATCTCTAGGCAAATAATTTTAGAAAAATGAATAAAAGATCAATATTTAATATCAATCTCACATTATGAAATTAGAAATGTAAATTTATCACATATTCACCCAATGTATGCAATGTACCCTTCGTATACTGTAGACACACTTGAAAATTCTATAGATACACAAACCACAAAATGTGACTAAAAAAAAAGTTTCCTCGTAAATGGGAATATTGATAAAAGATATATTAAAAGAATGCATAAAAAATAGATAACAAAGTGTCGAATGTAGTTTATAGATTAAAGCTGATGGACCCAGGCAGCAGGTTTTTAACAGTAGTTATTTTAATTACTGATATAAAATTATAATTGGTATTGGATTTACTAACCATTAGAGAAAAAAATGTTTAAGTATATCTTTATCATCCAAACTAATAATGCTGCTGACCATGCTTGTAGTTCATATGGAGGATATACAGGTGCTTCTCACAAAATTAAAATATCATCAAAATGTTACCGTATATACTCAAGGATAAGCCGAGATTTTCAGCCAATTTTTTTTTAGGATAAAAGTGCCCCTCTCAGCTTATACTTGAGTCATTGTCCCAGGGGTCGGCGGGGGAGGAGGCGTGGCAGGAGTGGCGGCTGTCACATCATACTCGCCTGTTTGCGGTGCGGTCTCTGCTTCTCCGATGGTCTCCGGTGCCCGCAGCTCTTCCTGTGTTCAGCGGTCACGTGGTACCTCTCATTAAAGTAATGAAAATGGACACGAATATACTCCCATAGGCGTGGAGCGCATATTCATTACTTTAATAAGCAGTACCATGTGACCGTAGAACACAGGAACAAGCAGAGACCATCGGAGAAGCAGGGACCGCATCAGGAGGGGGTGAGCCATGCGATATTCATCTGTCCCCATTCCACCGCCAGGCTGTGTCTTCCTCATCCTCTGGCTGTGACATTCAGGTCAGAGGGCGCGATGACGTGTTTAGTGCGCGCCTTCTGCCTGAACAGCCACTGCAGAGACCCGGAAGACACAGCGGTGCACAGCAGTGGAACGGGGACTGGTGAATATCGCAAGTGCCGGTGTCCTGAGCCTGCGTCAACTCCCGCACCTGGCTCCCATAGCACGCCGATGTCCCTGCCTGCTCAGGACATCGGCACCTCTCCCCCAGCGACAAGAGGTCGCAGCAGCAGCATATGGGGCATAATATTCCATGGAGCATCTTATGGGGCCATCAACCTTTGTGCAGCATTATATGGGGCATAATATTCTATGGAGCATCTTATGGGACCATCAACCTTTGTGCAGCATTTTATGGGGCATAATATTCTATGGAGCATCTTATGGGGCCATCAACCTTTGTGCAGTATTATATGGGGCATAATATTCTATGGAGCATCTTATGAGGCCATCTACCTTTGTGCAGCATTATATGGGGCATAATATTCTATAGAGCATCTTATGGCGCATAATTAACCTTTTATGCAGCATTATATGGGGCATATTTTAATATGCAGCATCTCATGTGGCCCATCATGAACTTTATGGGGCATTATATGGGGTGCATTTTGTATGGAGCATCTTATGGGGCCCATCATGAACTGTATAGATCATTATATGGGGCTCCTGATTCAATATGGATATTCAAAAACACTTAACCTACTGATGTCTCAATCAATTTTACGTTTATTGGTACCTATTTTTATTTTTTACATTTACCAGTAGCTGCTGCATTTCCCACCCTAGGCTTATACTCGAGTCAATAAGTTTTCCCAGTTTTTTGAGGCAAAATTAGGGGTCTCGGCTTATACTCGGGTCAGCTTATACTCGAGTATATACAATAATTTATTTCAGTTCTTCAATAAAAAAGTGAAACTCATATATTACATAGAGTCATTACAAACAGAGTGATCTATTTCAATTTTTTATTTCTGTTAATGTTGATAATTATGGCTAACAGCCAATGAAAACCCAAAAGTCATTATCTCAGTAAATTAGAATACTTTATAACACCAGATTGAAAAATGATTTTAAAATCCGAAATGTTGGCCTACTGAAATGTAGGTTCAGTAAATGCACTCAATACTTGGTCAGGGCTCCTTTTGCATCATTTACTGCATCAATGCAGCGTGGCATAGAGGCGATTAGTCTGTGGCACTGCTGAGGTTTTATGGAAGCCCAAGTTGCTTTGATAGCAGCCTTTAGCTCGTCTGTATTGTTGGGTCTGATGTCTCTCATCTTCCGAGTAACAATACCCCATAAATTCTCTATGGGGTTAAAGTCAGCCGAGTTTGCTGGCCAATCAAACACAGTAATACTGTTGTTTTTAAACCAGGTATTGGTACTTTTGGCAGTGTAGACAGCTGCCAAGTCCTGCTGGAGAATGAAATTTCCATCTCCCAAAACCTTGTCACCAGAAGGAAGCTTGATGTGCTCTAAAATTTCCTGGTAGACAGCTGAGCTGACTTTGGTCTTGATAATGCACAGTCGACTTATAGCAGCAGATGACATGGCTCCCAAAACCATCACTGATTGTGGAAACTTCACACTAGACCTCAAGCAGCTTGGATTGTGCGCCTCTCCACTCTTCCTACAGACTCTGGGACCCTGATTTCCAAATTAAATGCAAAATTTACTTTCATCTAAAATCAACACCTTGGACCACTGAGCAACAGTCCAGTTCTTTTTCTCCCTGGCCATTTCACTTGGGTCCGCTGCACCCTGTTAGTGCATTTGTATTGAGGCCCAGTTAGACAGGTAAGCATCTCTGCCTGTTTTTGTTTTTTCTTGAATTTTTTCATCATTTTGTGGTTTTTATGTTAGAGTAGGACTGGCAGGTGTAAGGACCCTTGATGCGGGTTTCCAGCTTACGTATTATGGCCAGAATATCAACCAATACCTTTCATATATTGATATGTTTTTGTGCACTTTATATATTTTTTCGGGGTGTAGTTGGGCCCAAATGGTTCTGTAAACTGTGGCCTCTGTTCACACGGGATGTATTGTAGTTAACACTGGGCAGCCCGCCATAGGGCTTCATTAATAGGCTGAGAACCAGATGCTCTGCATTCCCTGTGTGAACATTGCCACATACAGATTATTTTTTTTTGCACTGGTGTGCCACACGGCCAATCCCTGATTGAAGGCTGGCTGTCTCATTTGGTATTATTGCACCTGTGCAGTTGCCATTTTACTTGGGTCCGCTGCATTAGTGCATTTGTATTGAGGCCCAGTTAGACAGGTAAGCATCTCTGCCTGTTTTTGGTTTTTCATGTCCTAGATATGTCTGTGTGTGGTGGCTCTTGAAGCAATGACTCCAGCAGCAGTCCACTCCTTGTGAATCTCCCCCAAATTTTTTAATGGCCTTTTCTTTCAAGACTGCGGTAATCCCGGTTGCTTGTGCACCTTTTTCTACTACACTTTTTCCTTACACTCAACTTTCCATAAATATGCTTGGATACAGCACTCTGAGAACAAACACTTCTTTAGCAATGACCTTTGGCGGCTTACCCTCCTTGTGGAGTGTGTCAATCTGTCAAGTCAGCAGTCTTCCCCATGATTGTGGGGCCTACTGAAACAGACTAAGGGACCTTTTTAAACACTTAGGAAGCCTTTGCAAGTGTTTTTTGTTAATTATTCTAATATACTGAGATAATGACTTCGGGGTTTTCATTGCCTGTAAGCCATAATCATCTACATTAACATACATAAACACTTGAAATAGATCACTCTGTTTGTAATGACTCTGTATAGTATATGAGTTTTACTTTTTGTTTTGAAGAACTGAAATAAATTATCTTTTTGATGATATTTTAATTTTGTGAGAAGCACTTGTATATATAGGACAACATATATCTGTTTGAGAGCCTTATCTGATGTAATAAATTTAATATATGCCTACATCCAATGTCATAGTTATAATTGTTAAAGTCATATAGATGTCTTACCATTCTTGCTATCTCGGAGTTCCATGCACAGGTAATTTTTCTCATTCTGCCTATGCACTTGAGCATTTTGGGTATGTTCACACGACATGTTTTTCAGACTAATTTGGAGTGAATGTGCTCTGAAAACCACCTAAAGAATTGCTCAGAAAATATTCAAAAGAATGATCATATCCATTTCTATGTATAAAAGACTTGCTGTTTATATGTTCAAGCTTTTGAGCGTTTTTTAACTGCTTCAGGTTTAAAAAAAAATGCAGTTAAAAAAAAGGGAAATTACCATTGTTTAGGCATTTTCCATTTGGAAGACACACAATACTTTACAATAGACGTCATTGGCAAGGCTAAAACAATGCCTAGGTATCGTTCTGAACGTTTTCTCAGCATTTTTGCTTAAAAAAATGCTAACGCGTTAGTCATCATTCTTTAATGAAATTTCAAAAAAGTATGGAAAAAGACCATAAAAAGTTAACCACAAAAGGCTGACAAAATGTAAAAAAAAGTTACAAATGTCAAACTGAGGACTAAGAACACCGCACGTGTTCGAAACGCGTTCAGTTGTTTCAGGCACTCTTCCTCCGGTATTACTAGCATAATTGTCCAGCAGCTTTGTTCTCATTTTATAACCATACAAATAAAGACTTTTTGATTTTACCTCTGGAGCTGGATACCTTTTCGTACTTTTGTGCAAGAACTTCTCGTCAAGAAGCAGAGACATTATTCCGTGCTCAGACTTTCTCACGGGCTGTGGGAACCATCACAAGAGTGAGCTGAATTATAATTTTTATTTGTCCACTCATCAATACAGATTTTCTATTGGGTTCAGGTCATGAGACTGACTAGGTCACTCCAAGACCTTGAAATGCTTCTTACGGAGCCACTCCTTAGTTGTCCTGGCTGTGTGTTTCGGGTCATTGTAATGCTGGAAGATTCAGCCATGACTCATCTTCAAAGCTCTTACTGAAGCAAGGAGGTTGCTGTTCAAAATCTTGTGATACATGACCCCATCCATCCTCCATTCAATGCTGTGCAGTCGTCCTGTCCCTTTGCAGAAAAGAACCTCCAAAGCATGATGTTTCCCCAACCATGCTTGATGGTTGGGAAGGTGTGCTTGGGGTTGTACTCATCCTTCTTCTTCCTCCAAACACAGCGAGTGGAGTTGATGCCAAAAAGTTATATTTTGGTCTCATCTGACCATATGACCTTCTCCAAATGGTCATTGGCAAACTTCAAATCTGACCTGGACATGTGCTGGCATGAGCATGAGGACCTAGTGTGCCCTGCAGGATTTGAATCTACTGTATGGTGTCGTAGTGTGTTACTAATGGTAATGTTTGAGACTGTGACCTCAGCTCTCTTCAGGTAATTGACCAGTTTATCCCATGAAGTTCTGGCCAGATTCCTGACCTTTCTCAGAATCATCCTTACCCCACAAACCGAGATCTGGAGAGTGATTGATTGTGTGGACAGGTGTCTTTTATACAGGTAATGAGTTCAAACAGGTGCAATTAATACAGGTAATGATTGCAGAGCAGGAGGACTTCTTAATGAAAAGCTAACAGGTCTGTGAAAGCCAAAATTCTTGCTGATTGGTAGGTGATCAAATACTTATTTCATGCAATAAAATGCAAATTAATTATTTAAAAATCATACAATGTGATTTTCTATTTTACTTTTAGGTTATGTCTCTCACAGTTGAAGTGTACCTATGCAAAATCGACAGTGTAGCAAATACTTATTTTCCCCACTGCATAGAGACTAAAGACTTAATTCATCAGTTGTGTTTTGTTTTAAGTTACTTTTCTTTTTTGTCTTGTATTCAATGACTTTTTTTGCACCAAATTATTCAAAATAGTGCACGTGGTTCATTAATTTTGTTCAACATAAATAATTCTCTTAATTTTTTTGTTTTGTTTTTTTTTTTTTGTGCCTTTTTTTTGCCTCCAAATAATCAGAATATAAAGCAATGCAAAAAATGTTATGGGCCTGAAAATGGTAGAAATAAAAACATCAACTTGTTCTGCAAAAAACTAACCCTCTCATGACTCTGCTGGCAGAAATATAGAAAAATTATAGCTCTCAAAATATGCTGATGCAAACCTTTTTTTGTAAAATAATTTTTTTTTTCAGTGTGTGATAGCAGCGAAACATAAAGAAGGTTATAAATCTGGTATTGCAGTGATTGCACTGACCCGAAGAATAAATCCGTCTTATCACTTATACCACACAGATAATGACGTAAAAAATAAATAAGAGCAATTTTAGAACTGCCTTTGATTTTTGTTTATTCTGCCTCCCAAAAATTGCAGTAAGGCTCAGCTCACATTTATCTTGCGCTCTACACTCTCATCTAAATCTCTGAAATATGTAATATGTATGTTCATATAGAACAACTGGCGCAAGATTCAGTATGATAAGGCAGATGGAGACACTTTGGACTCTTTCTGGCCAATAATCCGGGAGTGTCCATCTTTTTTAGTGTGCATAACAGCAAGGGCACCCACAGTTTTGTGTACATCTGTAAAGAGGCCAGGCGGAGTCTAAAGTATATCTCCCTGCCTCATTATAGTGAATGGATCCCTCGGGGGTTTCATCAGAATCATGTCATTCGGAGATTTAGGCAGGAGTCAAATGATGGTATAAAAAATCTCTCCAATGCTGATCACAAAACCCACCAGCCCACATATTATAACAGGGTCGGACTGGCTTGGCGTGGTGCTGGGGAAATCCCCGGTGGGCCCTTACAGGAGAGGGGAGAAAGAAAAAAGATAAAATAGAGGTCACGGGCCCTTTAAAAGCGCAAGGGTGTACGCACACAGCTTGAAAGCTGTGACGCACACTACCGTGGCGGGCTGGGCCAGGGAGCAGGAAAACAGCCGGGGTCACAAGCACGGCTAGCAGACATGGCTCCGTAGGCGTCTGGTAAAAGTGACATCAATCAGTGCGACCTGCACTGCTGCTTCTGGCTGTAGCAGTGCTTCAATAAAGCATATGCCGGACTAGAGACAAGCTAAGGTAGGGTACTAACACTCCGACCCTAATGTTTGTGTATGTTTATATGAATTTTTATGTATGATGATATATGTATATTCACCAAAAAAGAGCATGAACAGCACCTACAAAAATAACTTTGATCTAAAGCCTCTAGGCAAAAATATATAAAGTTGAACATGAGGTTCTTAGTTTAACATTCTGATCAGTCTGTATGAAGCCTACTGCCACTTCACGGCAAACCTCATAGTGGGTCCCTACCACCCTAACGGAGCGGAGCCGCGTGCCGACCACCGTCACAGTGGCAAAGCACGGGCAGGGCAGATGGCCCGGTGTCTTCAGACCGTTCCGCCCCACCAGCACAAAACCACAGCATCAATGGCTGCCACACAGCACCAACACCAAATATAAGGAGCAATGAAATTCACCTCCATCAAGCTCTTCAGTGAGAGAAGAAATGGGCTAGACCCCTTACTTTGCAGTCTCTTGCTAATTAAAATAACCTCTGCCAAATGGGAGGAGTGGACATCCAAAGAAAAAAAGGACAGATCATGCAATATGCTGAAAAAGAGAATGGACAGCACCCCCAAAAATCATACAATGATCTAATGCTGCAGGAGACTGCAAAGTTAAGGGTCTAACCCATTTCTGCTCTCACTGAAGAGCTTGATGGAGGTGGTGTGTGGTGGCCATTGTTGCGGTGGTTTTGTGCTGGTGGGGCTGCGCAGTCTGGATTCATGGTGACTCTGTCTTGCAGTTCACAAAGTGAATAGCAACTTCTGGCGCAGTGTCTTTTTCAACGCGGTCCTGTGGGAAACAAAATCCTGTCTTCTGGCGGCAGTGGTCGGTCTTCGGTACCTTCCACTGGGCCGAGTCCATATACTGCAGTGGCTAACCAGGGTACGGGCCACAGTCCTGTATGAGCCCAACATAGCTCTGCAAATATACACTGGTGCAGTCAGGTCACAAGTGTCTGTCCCGTATGTGGTTCCTCTTATGTGGCACGTGCGCTGTACTCACGGACACTGAGAGTACGGCGCCTTTCTCTCTGGTAGTCACCGGCACACTACACCTTCTCTCTGTAGTAACCGGGCACACTCTGCACGTTTCTCTCCCTCTCCGGTCTCCGCTGCTGGTGGCGGGCGACGGCGGACGCTGGCCTGCACGAAGCTGGTGCTCCCAGGACAGAGCACTTCTCTCCCTGGCTGCTGCTGCACACACATGGCTCTGCACTCTCCGCAGTGGTCCCTCTTCCTTGACTGCTGTGGCACTCCCGGCTCTCCTCAATACAAAGGTCCCTCTGCAGACATCGGGGAACCCTGTCAGTGCGGCCTGTCGCAGCGCCTGTGGTGAGGGAAGGGGAAGCAGAGCATGACTTGTTTCGTGCGCTTTTCTCCTCTCACTCCCCGCCCTCCTGGGACAACAGGAAGCTCTCCCTCACTCCAGCTTCTCCCAGGCAACAGAGGAAGGTCCACCTCACTAAAGCTTCCCCTCGGGAACAGAGGATGCAGCCTTTTCAGTTCCGGACACGGCACACAGGTACCTGCGGTCTGGTCGTCCACCTTACAGCGTGGTCTGAAGATACCAGGCCATCTGCCCTGCCGGTACATTGCCGCTGTGGTGGTGGTTGGCGTGTGGATCTGCTCCTTTAGGGCGGTAGGGACCCACTACGAGGTTTGCCATGACCTGGCAGTAGGCTTCATACAGTCTGATCAGAATGTTAAACTAAGAACCTCATGTTCAGTTATATATATTTTTGCCTAGCGGCATTAGATCATTGTATGATTTTTGGAGGTGCTGTCCATTTTCTTTTTCAGCATATGGTATATGTATATGCCTGTATGTATGATGGTATATGCCTGTATATATGATGGTATATGTCTGTATGTATGATGGTGTAAGCATATACCTGTATGTATGATGGTGTATGTATATGCCTCTATGTGTATGTATATGCCTGTGTATCATATATAAAAAAATGCGTATACGGAACAAATAAAATTGTAATTTTTATTGAAAAACACCAAACATGAGGAAAAACAAATACCTCAAAACCACAAAACATATAAAGAAAAAACACTTAGTTGCCACATGTGTGTTCAATTGGTGAGCCAACAAAAATAACATATGTGGCACCACTCTGAACATCTATCTGGAACAAAAAAAAATGTGTACCAACTACCCTGCAATGCTGTATATAATAGTATAACCCATAATTAGCCAAATAATCAGATTCATACTGTTGTAACCATAATAACAAGGTAATTATTGCCAGTATGACTAAGTCCATATGTGATCAACACAAAACCAGTTAGCAGCACTGCAGTGAGTAAATAGACAATGTAATAAAAAAGTGAAAGATTACATTACCAGAGATGTTCAGAGGATGGTGCCACTGCCCCAACGCGCAGTGCAGTTTTAAATACCTGTCATACATTTCTTCTCCAGTGTGGATCTGGTCGGTTCGCGTGCGTGCCGCCGCTCTGGGGGTGTGTTTTGATGGCGGTGCGATGTGCCGGCTGTGGGCGTTTCGCTGGGCGGGGCTTCTTTCCGCGTACGGCCGCGTGGTTGGTTGCTCTGGTCCGGCGCGCCGCCCATCGCCGGGGACGTATGTACCTCCTATCTTCTCCCCCTCTGCTGCGTCGGTGTCGCGCACGACGTGACTAGGACTACATGTGGTCAGCTTTGACTACATATCCCGGCATCCCTTGGTACTATTACCACGTGATCATTCACCGTGCGGAAAAAGTGTGCTATTGGTCTTTCCCAGTATATAAGGTGCCACTTTGTAACATGATGCCACTTCCCCTGACGAAGGCACGCCGCCGAAACGCGCGTTGGGGCAGTGGCACCATCCTCTGAACATCTCTGGTAATGTAATCTTTCACTTTTTTATTACATTGTCTATTTACTCACTGCAGTGCTGCTAACTGGTTTTGTGTTGATCATATATGGACTTAGTCATACTGGCAATAATTACCTTGTTATTATGGTTACAACAGTATGAATCTGATTATTTGGCTAATTATGGGTTATACTATTATATACAGCATTGCAGGGTAGTTGGTACACATTTTTTTTTGTTCCAGATAGATGTTCAGAGTGGTGCCACATATGTTATTTTTGTTGGCTCACCAATTGAACACACATGTGGCAACTAAGTGTTTTTTCTTTATATGTTTTGTGGTTTTGAGGTATTTGTTTTTCCTCATGTTTGGTGTTTTTCAATAAAAATTACAATTTTATTTGTTCCGTATACGCATTTTTTTTATATATGATTATGAGTTCATAGCGTGGAACACACGTACTCTCCATGATTAAGGACATAATACACAACTACTGGCTATAGTCATACAATTTAATATGTCCGACCTGCTTTAGGTAATATTTTGACTTTTTACATACTTTTGCTGTGTATTTTCACAGAATTCGTTACCCTTTGCTCCCATGGATTTCAAGGCCAGAGATAGTGTCTGGCTGACAAAAGTAGCCCAGGTGTTTGGTGAGTCAAGTTGCACGGGGGCAGGTGAAAATAATGATTTAAGTACGGTACAAATTAAAATTCAAAGACTAATGCACAAAAGAACAAAAATCTGGTGGAATAAAGCTTTCCTTGAAAATTACATAAAAAAGAAATATATTCCTCGTGGTCTTAGGATTCAAATTTTCCCCTCATTTCCGGTGGAAGATGAGAATTTTATTCTAAAATGGGAAGACATCTGTGATAAGGGATCATTTCAGATGATGGAACTGTTGATTGAATTGAATAAGAATTCTATTTCTACCATTGAAAGTGAAATTGATGTATTATACACTACGCTACAAAGAGATGGCACTCCAGAAACGGTGGCTACATTTAATACACTGATGACCAAAAAATCTGAGGAATGGGAAGAGCAGATTAGAGCTATACAAGGTAAAAAGCTAACACGAGATACCTCTGACTATCAGTTGAAACAAGTGTATAGATGGCGCAGACGAGGGACAAGGATACGGGATAAAAGATCAGCCTCTATGTCATCCGCATCATCTGTGGGTGAGACATCGGATGGTTCACAATTCTCCTATAAATCCATGACAACCCGCTTTGGTAAGAATAAACGCAAAGGGGAACATAAACTCCCAAATAATAAGAGAGGGGCGCATGAATCGGCAAACATACCCAAGGTAATCAATTTGTCTGAGCATACACTATCCAATGTTGAAATTGCACTATTATCTAAAGGTTTATCTTTTTCGCCCAGTAGTAGGTTTGATCTATTCACGGCTGTGAAAGATCTGCATGTTTTCGCCCGGCTATTGGTTTTTAAAAAATGGTTTCACAATGAAGAAACAAGGTGTATGTTCCCACTGCCCGAAGAACAAGAGGCGTTACAAGTGTTGGAAGGAATGAGTAGAGAACACGATCTGCCATCTTTAGGTATAGTACCGTTGACAATTAAACCAAAATCGAAAAAATTCCCCCCATTAACAATTTGTTCTAATATCGAAATCTTTGTGCAAATGGTGGAAAAAGATTTTGCCAATATACCATCGAGAATATATAATGACAACATGACTATAGAGGAACGTAGGTGTTTAAAGCGCCTCAAGAGACTTGAAAATGTCACTTTCAAACCCGCCGATAAAGGGGGTAACATTGTGGTGTGGCCAAACAAACTATATGAAGCTGAGGCCTATCGTCAACTGAGGGACCCAGCTTGTTATAAAAAACTTACGTTCAATCCTATGTTGTCATATAGGGAAGTATTGGGAAAGATTCTTCAACCGGCTGTGGATTTGGGTATTATCACGAAGGAAGTATGTAACATCTTGTGGACCAAGGATCCGACAACTCCAACACTATATCTACTACCGAAAGTGCACAAAGACATTAAGAACCCTCCAGGTAGGCCTATCATAGCTGGCATTGGGGGTTTAACGGAAAATGTGGGCAAATATATTGATTCCTTCCTAAAACCACTAGTTGAAACCATTCCGTCTTTTTTACAAGATACTTCAGATTTTTTACGTAGAGTGGACTCCATACACATTGAGGAGGACATGCTTCTCGTCACATGTGATGTGGAGTCCCTCTACACAAGTATCAGACACTATGATGGATTACGGGCAGTGAAACACTATTTGTCTACCACGTCTATGTCTCGGGATGAAATTGGATTTTTGCTTCAGCTGTTAGAATTTCTTTTGACACATAACTTTTTCGTGTTTAATGGGTCCCTCTACCTACAGCTCCAAGGAACAGCGATGGGGGCATCCTGCGCACCATCTTATGCCAACTTGTTCCTGGGGCTGTGGGAGAGGGACCTATTCTCCGCAGATCAGTGTTCGTTGATGGACCGGGTCGTTTTATGGACCCGGTACATCGACGACATTTTCCTGATCTGGCGGGGCACAGCTGGTGCATTGGAGGAGTTTTTTCGACATCTGAACACTAATGATTGTAACATCAAATTGACTTTTAAATACCACACTACCCAGATTGAATTTCTGGATGTTATGGTCAAAAAAGATGCCTCTGGTTTTTTACAGACAGACGTGTTTCGAAAAGAGACATCTGTGAATGCTGTCTTACATGCAACTTCTTCCCATCCTTCACACGTGGTTAGATCAGTTCCTACTAGTCAGTTTTTGAGAATACGAAGAATCTGCTCTACTGAGAAAGATTTTGAAGAACAAGCCGCTGAGATGAAGAAGAGGTTTTATGAGAGAGGATACAGCAAACGATCTGTGAAGCATGCATACAATCGAGCTAGGAACGCTGACCGTCATGAATTGATGTACTCTAAGCAGTCACGGCAGGGATTACAGTCTCCGAGGATGGTGACTCAATACCATTCTCAATGGCAAAAAATGTATGAAATAATGAAAAGACATTGGCCTATTTTATTGGCAGATAAGACCCTGAGGCAATATTTACCTGCAACACCTACGTTGACTGCAAGACGTTGTGACAGTTTGAGAGATCATTTGGTGAGAAGCTATTATCAACCTACAAATCAACCATCCATATTTTCAGGTATGAAGACTAAAAAACCTGTGAATGTGTGGGGATGTAAACCCTGTGGTAGATGTATAGCCTGCCCAAATATAGAGGAGGCTAGGGATTTTATGTCATCTGATGGCAGGAGGTTTACAATTACTTACAGTATTAACTGTCAGACACAAGCTGTTGTGTATTATGCATGTTGCCCTTGCAAGTTAGTGTACGTGGGACTCACGACACGGGCATTCAAAGTGAGAGTTAGGGAACATGTCCGTGACATTATTGCAGCAGCAAAAGAGGACGACCTGGAACAACTCAAGACCATCCCGAGACACTTTAAAAAATTTCATGGTTGTGAATGATCCATCTGGCCTGAAGGTGAGAGGCATAGATCATATCAGACCAAACCTTCGGGGTGGTAATGTAAGCCGTAGCCTGGCGCAAAAAGAGGCCAGATGGATCTGGACACTACGTACACTCCAACCAGATGGTCTTAATGAGACTTTGAGTTTTGTACAATTTATATAAGATCCCACTCCGTGCAACATGTAATTAATTTTTAAGTTGTGGCTTTGTGTTTTATCATGTCTTTGTATAAATATTTATATGGTTTTAATTGTTTTTATTTTTGTGTTAATATCTACCATTCTTTATGACTTATAGAATACTGTGGGAGTTTGATGTTACCTTTTGCCCTTTCTGTGGCTTCTGCTCGGTGGTCCCTGTGATCTCTGTTGTGCTTGGTGGTCCTTGTGGTCCGTGTCCTTCCGCTGTTGGCTTCGGGAGTGGGGGAAGTGCCGGAAGAGTCTTTGAAGAAAATTAAAACAAGAACAAGTTATGAAGATATGACTTTTGGACAGCAACCAAATGCACTTTGTTCTTTTATGTTCTTTGGCTGGAGAGTATTATAGCACCATATGTATGGACATTATTTATATGAGGTTTTCTATTTCCTCATGTTGTACCTATTTGGTTTCACTAAATTATGGGAGGTTCTGTATAAATATGCACAGATTGTTATTAAGCTATCTTTAGTGTTAGATAGATAATTGGGGATATGCATATCAATTATTATTATGGTTCTAGCATTGTATTCTCTGTAATAGTTCTACTTAGTTTTATTTTTATTTTGGTACACTGGCACTTTATTTATTTTTGATTTATTTTTCATTTATTATTTTTTTATTTATTTTTATTTTTATTGTCTATTTTTAATTTTTTGTTTTTTTAGGCACTAGCACATATAGATTTTTATCTATGTCACAGTCTGTGTTTTGATACAAATATATTAAAGATATATTTTTATATATATTTTTTTATTACACTAATTTTGTCTTCACTATTTAATTTAAGGTTATGATAGTTATTAGCCATATTGGCGTGTATCTCCACTGGATTTGTAGATCACTTTGCCATTTTATTTTGGTCATTTGTGATCAGTATATAATCTTTATCACTTGGCATCTTTTATATTAGTGGGCTATGATAGCCATGACCACCTCATGCACTTTCTCACTTTATCTTTTCACTATGTCACTTTAATTCCGGTCATCTGTGACCAGCACATGATTTTAATCACTTGGTATTTCTTTTCTTATTATTATGGGCAGGTAATTTGGATTATGTATAATTGTGCTTGTTCCCTCAGCACTATGTCACTTTATTCCGGTCATTGACTTACAGGCACTTTATGGTTGTATTTTAGTAGTATTAATGCGTATTAATGATCTTTACTGATACTTTTTTGGTGGCTATCCTTGTGATAGGGTTTTGTTTATTGTTTTGTTTATTGTTTTAGCAAGGCACACTATGTTTTAAATACCTGTCATACATTTCTTCTCCAGTGTGGATCTGGTCGGTTCGCGTGCGTGCCGCCGCTCTGGGGGTGTGTTTTGATGGCAGTGCGATGTGCCGGCTGTGGGCGTTTCGCTGGGCGGGGCTTCTTTCCGCGTACGGCCGCGTGGTTGGTTGCTCTGGTCCGGCGCGCCGCCCATCGCCGGGGACGTATGTACCTCCTATCTTCTCCCCCTCTGCTGCGTCGGTGTCGCGCGCGACGTGACTAGGACTACATGTGGTCAGCTTTGACTACATATCCCGGCATCCCTTGGTACTATTACCACGTGATCATTCACCGTGCGGAAAAAGTGTGCTATTGGTCTTTCCCAGTATATAAGGTGCCACTTTGTAACATGATGCCACTTCCCCTGACGAAGGCACGCCGCCGAAACGCGCGTTGGGGCAGTGGCACCATCCTCTGAACATCTCTGGTAATGTAATCTTTCACTTTTTTATTACATTGTCTATTTACTCACTGCAGTGCTGCTAACTGGTTTTGTGTTGATCACATATGGACTTAGTCATACTGGCAATAATTACCTTGTTATTATGGTTACAACAGTATGAATCTGATTATTTGGCTAATTATGGGTTATACTATTATATACAGCATTGCAGGGTAGTTGGTACACATTTTTTTTTTTTTTTTTTTTGTTCCAGATAGATGTTCAGAGTGGTGCCACATATGTTATTTTTGTTGGCTCACCAATTGAACACACATGTGGCAACTAAGTGTTTTTTCTTTATATGTTTTGTGGTTTTGAGGTATTTGTTTTTCCTCATGTTTGGTGTTTTTCAATAAAAATTACAATTTTATTTGTTCCGTATACGCATTTTTTTATATATGATTATGAGTTCATAGCGTGGAACACACGTACTCTCCATGATTAAGGACATAATACACAACTACTGGCTATAGTCATACAATTTAATATGTCCGACCTGCTTTAGGTAATATTTTGACTTTTTATATGCCTGTGTATGCGCGTGCGTATGTCTACGTGTGTCTGTCTGCATATGCATTTCTGAGTGTGTGTCTGCGTGCACGCATCTGTGTTCACATATGTGTGTATGTCTTTGAGAGTTTCCACGTCTGTGTATGTACTTCTGTGTACATCTCTGTGCGTGCGTATGCATTTCTGTGTTTCTTTGAGTGTCTGCATGTGATTGTGTGTGTGTTCGTGTCTCCCTAAGTGTGCTTGTATGTGTCTACGTGTGCATTTCTGTGTATATGTGTCTTCACCCATGTGTGCAGGGCTGCCATCAGGAATTTCAGGGCCCCATACTGACAAAATTTTCGGGCCCCTTGAGACTACACCCAGGCTCCACTTCCACCTCCAAACCTTCCACGGTCCCACCACTCAATCATAGAAAAACTCCACTTCTGCACAACATCCTCACCAATCACACATTAACAGTTCCCATACATAAACATCAGATTTTTTTTTTAGCCAAACTATTTTTTTAAGCCTGCCACCACAACAAGGAAGACTCTTTTGTCCGGGCCCTACTGTAACCTATTAAAAATGTCTTAAAATATCCAAAATTCTTTTTAGGTACATTTTATTTATTTTCTATTAGGGAATGTGTCACATAAATTTTTTTAAATGACCAATAATACCACATTCAAGAGACAAATACAGTACCTTTATACCAGGGAGGGACCACATATTACCACGAGTACTACAATAGTGATTAATAAAAAAAAGCAATATTAATATTACCACTATACACAGGAGCTCTGCACATAGCATACAGTGTCAGGGCAAAGGTAATACAGTCACATACGCAGGTAATCCAGGATAGTCCTTGAAGAACCCCTCCACATCTCCGGAAGCCTCATCAAATGGCTTAAAGTCTGTCCGGGTGATCCGTACAGGCTCCTGGATCATTGGGTTTACATTCCACATTGCGTTACTCCCTCTTTCAAGCTCCATTGCTTCTTGTCTCCGCTGTGCCCGGCGGGCAGCCTCCTCCTTGTACTCCTGAGAGATGCCTGGGCCTAGAACCGCCATCTCTTCTTCGTACCACACCACCCACTGGCTTTTTGGGGTGGGGGTCCTCGTCTCCAGTGCTCGTCCTTCAGACATGGGAGGAGGTGGCCGGGCTGGCACCCACCAGTAGGTCAATTAAGGCCTCTTTAGTCAGTCCCTGATAGTTCAGGCCCAAGTCTCTGGCTCTCTCCTATAAACTGGATACAGTCCAATTTCTGTACTCACTCTGTGGGTGGTTCTCCATTAGGTTACGCTCTGTTGATCCCACTTCTTGCCACCAGTTGTCACGGGGTCCTTCTCCGGTATCACACAATCAACAGAGCTAGAGTATACACTGTGTTCCAAATTATTATGCAAATTGGATTTCAGTGTCATAAAGATTTAATTGTTTTGTTTTTCAAATAAACTCATGGATGGTATTGTGTCTCAGGGCTCAATGGATCACTGAACTCAATCTTAAACACATGTGATAATTGGTTTTCCAGTTGATTCTAATTAAAGGAAAACTACTTAAAAATGATGTTCCACATTATTAAGCAGGTCACAGTTTTCAAGTAACATGGGAAAGAAAAAGGATCTCTCTGCTGCTGAAAAGCATCAAATAGTGCAATGCCTTGGTGAAGGGATGAAAACATTAGAAATTTCCCGAAAACTTAAGCGTGATCATCGTACTGTTAAGAGATTTGTGGCTGTATCTGAGCACAGATGTGTTTGTGCTGATAAAGGCATAATGAGGAAGATTTCTGCCAGGCAAGTTCATCGGATTAAGAGAGCAGCTGCTAAAAAGCCATTACAAAGCAGCAAACAGATATTTGAAGCTGCTGGTGCCTCTGGAGTCCCCCGAACCTCAAGGTGTAGGCTCCTTCAAAGGCTTGCTGTGGTGCATAAACCTACTATTTGGCCACCCCCTAAACAGTGTTCACAAGCAGAAATGGTTGCATTGGGCCCACACATACATGAAGACTAATTTCCAAACAGTCTTGTTTACTGATAAGTGTTGAGCAACCCTGGATGGTCCAGATGGATGGAGTAGTGGATGGTTGGTGGATGGCCACCATGTCCCAACAAGGCTGCAACGTCAGCAGGGAGGTGGAGTCATGTTTTGGGCCGGAATCATGGAGAAGCAGCTGGTAGGGCCCTTTAAGGTTCCTGAAGGTGTGAAAATGACCTCTGCAAAGTATATAGAGTTTCTGACTGACAACTTTCCTCCATGGCATAAAAAGCAGAAATGTGCCTTCAGGAGCAAAATCATCTTCATGTATGACAATGCCCCATCTCATGCTGCAAAGAATACCTCTGAGTCATTGGCTGCTATGGGCATAAAAGGAGATAAACTCATGGTGTGACCACCATCTTCCCCTGACATCAACCCTATAGAGAACCTTTTAAGGATCATCAAGCCAAAGATCTATGAGGGTGGGAGGCCGTTCACATCAAAACAGCAGCTCTGGGAGGCTATTCCAACTTCATGCAAAGAAATACAAGCAGAAACGCTCCAAAAACTTACAAGTTCAATGGATGCAAGAATTGTGAAGGTGATATCAAAGAAGGATTCCTATGTTAACATGTAACTTGACCTGTTAGGATGTTTTGGAGTTAAATAGCTTTGTGTTCAGTGAATGTGACCTCCTAATGCTGCAAATTCCACAAATGAGCATTTTCAGTTCTTTAAAACATATCAAATGTTTATAAATTCTACTGCGCATAATAATTTGGAACAGTGCATTTTGAGTTTTTATTCATTTTGGAGATTATACTGTTATCATTGGGAGGTTTATTCAATAAAATTCGATGTATACTGTAACGGGTGATTACTTTTATTAGACTGACTGTCATTTGCACCGACCAGTTAGGAAAATCCGATAAAAATGTAATTTGCATAATAATTTGGAACATAGTGTAGTAAACAATTCCAAGACCTTTATTTAGGCAAAAATACAAAAGGTCCATATACGATCCACCACACAAAAGGTAAAATAGTCCAGAATTTGAATGCAGTTCAGTAAGAAGATAAAAGCCCTGTGAGATGAGTCCAACAATCCAGCAGAGGATAACAGTCCATATACGCTTCTTTCTCTCTGAAGTGCTGTCTTCACATCATCATTCCACACTGGACTCATCTGTGTCTCACCTCCCTGATATTTTAAAAGTCTCCCTCCTCATTCACAGGTCAGGAGTGGGAAGGTCTCAGGGACTAATTGTTTCAACAAGCTATATCAACATGTCATTAGCATATTAGCAAACAATACAGTACTGTGGGGGCTGATATCAGATGGCAGCAACAGCCATTCATCAATTAGCAAATAACTTCTACAAGAGAACACCATGAAAATAAGTAAAATAGAAATATACACAAAAATGATACCCAGATAGCATATCACACCATCACATTGATGATTATGACTTATAGCCAATGAAAACTCAAGTCATTATCACAATAAATTAGAATACTTTATAACACCAGCTTGAAGAAATGATTTTAACATCCAAAATGTTGGCTTACTGAAATGTATGTCCAGTAAATGCACTCAATACTTGGTCGGGGCTCCTTTTGCATCAATTACTGCATCGATACGGCATGTCATGGAGGCGATCACTGTCTGGCATGGCTGAGGTGTTATGGAAGCCCAGGTTGCTTTGATAGCAGCCTTCAGCTCATGTGAACAGGTGCCAGGTCCTGCTGGAGAATTGAATTTCCATCTCCAAAAAGCTTGTCTGTAGAGAGAATCATGAAGTGCCCTAAAATTTCCTGGTAGACGGCCGCGTTGACTTTGGTCTTGATAAAACACAGTGGACCTACACCAGCAGATGACATAGCTCCCGAAACCATCATTGATTGTGGATACTTCACACTAGACCTTGGAAATCAAGGTCCCAGAGTCTGGAGGAAGAGGGGAGAAATAGACAATCCAAGCTGCTTGAGGTCGTCTGCTGGTATAGGTACACTGTGTTATATCAAGACCAAAGTCAGCACAGCTGTCTACCAGGAGATTTTCGAGCACTTCATGATTCCCACTGCCGACAAGCTTTTTGGAGATGGAAATTTCATTCTCCAGCAGGACTTGGCACCTGTCCACACTGCCAAAAGTACCAATACCTGGTTTAAAAACAACAGTATCACTGTGCTTGATTGGCCAGCAAACTCGCCTGAACTTAACCCCATAGAGGATCTATGGGATCTATGGGGATTGTCAAGAGGAAGATGAGAGACACCAGACCCAACAATGCAGACGAGCTGAAGGCTGCTTCGGATTTTAAAATCATTTTTTCAAGCTGGTGTTATAAAGTATTGTAATTTACTGAGATAATGACTTTTGGGTTTTCATTGGTTGTAAGCCATAATCATCAACATTAACAGAAATAAACACTTGAAATAGATCACTCTGTTTGTAATGAGTACATAATATATGAGTTTCACTTTTTGTATTTAAGAACTGAAATAAATTACGGTAACTTTTTGATGATATTCTAATTTTGTGAGATGCACCTGTATATATAAAAATTATACAGTATAATGTGTGTTTATGTGCCATGACATCTCTGGAAGGTGAATCTATTTCTCCGAAAAGGGAAAAAAAGTGGGAAAAAAATCCAAGTGTGGTGAAATTGCAAAAAAAGTGCAATCCCACAGTTTTTTTTTTTTTTTTTTTACCATGTTCACTAAATGCTAAAACTGACCTGCTATTATGATTCTCAAGGTCATTACAAGGTCATAGACACCACACATGCCTAGGTTCTTTTTTATCTAAGTGGTGAAAAAAAAATCCAAAATTTGTTACAAAAAAAAGCGCCATTTTATGATACCTTTAGTGTCTCTATTTTTCGTGATCTCGGAATCTCGGGTTAGGTGAGGGCTTATTTTTTGTGCACCAAGCTGACATTTTTAATGATGCCATTTTGGTGCAGATACGATCTTTTGATCGCCCATTATTGTATTTTAATGCACCTTTGCGGTGACCAAAAAAACATAATTCTGGCGTTTTGACATTTTTTCTTGTTATGCCATTTAGCGATCGGGTTAATTCTTTTTCTATATTGATAGATCAGGCGATATGTGTATGTTTGATTTTTTTTTTGTTTGTTTTATTTTGAATGAGGTGAAAAGGGGGCGATTTGAACTTTTTTTTACTTTTTAAAATATTTTTAAAAACATCAATGGGAGACTAGATGCTGCCATAAACCAATCGGCTCTGCTACATACAAGTGATAATCAGATCAGATCACCTGTTTGTAGCAGAGTTGCTCACTTGCTATGAGTGCCGACCACCGGGAGGAAAAAACGCATCATGTGCACAAAAATTGCGGAATGCATTGTAAATGATGGGATGCATAATGTATGCATTTTTTTGCGTTTTTATAGCGAAAAAAAGGCAAAAAAAGTGTGAAAATTTGCAACATGTGCACACAGCCTTACTGTGCAGAATTATTAGGCGACTTAATAAAAACCAAATATATTCCCATCTCACTTGTTTATTTTCACCAGGCAAACCAATATAACTGCACAAAATTTAGAAATAAACATTTCTGACATGCAAAAACAAAACCCCAAAAAATTAGTGACCAATATAGCCACCTTTCTTTATGATGACATTCAACAGCCTTCCATCCATAGATTCTGTCAGTTGCTTGATCTGTTTACGATCAACATTGCCTGCAGCAGCCACCACAGCCTCCCAGACACTGTTCCGAGAGGTGTACTGTTTTCCCTCCCTGTAGATCTCACATTCTATGGGGTTCAGATCAGGTGAACAAGGAGGCCATGTCATTATTTTTTCTTCTTTGAGACCTTTACTGGCCAGCCACGCTGTGGAGTAGTTGGAGGCATGTGATGGAGCATTGTCCTGCATGAAAATCATGTTATTCTTGAACGATACCGACTTCTTCCTGTACCTCTGCTTGAAGAAGTTGTCTTCCAGAAACTGGCAGTAGGTCTGGGAGTTGAGCTTCTCTCCATCCTCAACCCGAAATGGTCCCACAAGTTCATCTTTGATGATACCAGCCCATACCAGTACCCCACCTCCACTTTGCTGGCGTCTGAGTCGGAGTGGAGCTCTCTGCCCTTTACTGATCCAGCCTCTGGCCCATCCATCTGGCCCATCAATTGGTGGCAAATGGCTTCTTGGCAGCTTCACGCTTGATTTTCCTCAATTCATGGGCAGTTATTTTGCACCTTTTTTGCCCAACACGCTTCTTGCGACCCTGTTGGCTATTTGCCATGAAACGCTTGATTGTTCGGTGATCACGCTTCAAAAGTTTGGCAATTTCAAGACTGCTGCATCCCTCTGCAAGACATCTCACAATTTTGGACTTTTCAGAGCCCGTCAAATCTCGCTTCTGACCCATTTTGCCAGAGGAAAGGAAGTAGCCTAATAATTAAGCACACCTTATATAGGGTTTTGATGTCATTAGACAACAGCCCTCCTCATTACAGAAATGCACATCACCTGATTTACTTAATTGGTAGTTGGCTCTCAAGCCTGAACAACTTGGAGTAGGACAACATGTATAAAAAGTATCATGTGATCAAAATACAACTTGCCTAATAATTCTGCACACAGTGTACAACCATGGAAGATCTGTGGATAGTTCTCGAAGATGTGTGGAACATGCCCCTTCAAAAACTGTGTGTAAGTGTATCTAGAAGAATTGATGCTCTTTTGAAGGCAGATGGTGATTACTCCAATTATTGATTTTATTTAGACTTCACTTTTTTTCATTCACGTTGCATTTTAATAACTATCAACATTTCTATTTTTAAAGCATTCTTACTTGCATAATTTGTGCCACACAGTTGGAGCGCCCCCCACACCGCCGCAGGGCCGAGGGGTACCCGGAGCCGGGCCTCTAGGTCTCAGTCCTGGGGTTGTCACGGTGGCTAGACCCGGTCCGTGGCCCTGTCCGTCAGTGGGGGGACGTCCGGTGAAGTAGGTGCTGTTAACGGTGGTGTAGCGGTGCAGTTGTGGGGTGCAGGTCGCGGTAAATAACGAGGACACCAGGTTGCAGTCTCTTTACCTCTTTACTGGAGATCTCTTGGTCCTCAGTCCGGAATCTGGCCCACCAGGCTGCGCAAGTCCGGCCGGTCCAATGGCACCTCCAGAGTTCTCCTCACAGGTGGAAATCAGTGCCTTCCTTCTTAGCGCTGTGTGTTGTAGTCCTTCCCTGCTGTGCTCACGGAAAGTACCCCACAACTGTTGTGTCTGTTTCTTAAGTTCCCTCACAACTCGATTAGATGTTCCTCTCTTATTCCGTCCCTCCCTGGTATTCAGGTTGGAACGGCACCCGTTTGTCAGGTAGGCCTGGAGTTCTTCCGGGACCCTAGAGACGCCCCTCTCCCGCAATTGCCCCCCAAGACTTCATAGGTGATATGTGGTAGACAGCCCGCCTGAGACTGACTGTCCTGCCGCTGTTTGGAGTATGGCTTAAAGCTGTATATTATTCCACTCCCTCGGCGTTCCGGCCACCGGTAATGCGCCTCAGCAAGGTGCTGCCTCTTTCAACAAAACCCCTGCTGGTATTCTCCGTCTGCTTGATCTCGTTTCTCACTCAGCACAATCTATCTCGCTTCTAGTCCTTTCTTGGGCACCGCCGCTATGCTGAGCAGGCACGGTCCCGTTACGTTATTTCCAATGCCAAGCCTCTGCCAGGGTCCCACCCCTGGCAGAGACCCTACTGTCTCTTCCTCCACAACACCCTCTCTCACTAGGTGTTGCTTCGTTCAATCCAGTCAGCGTTCTCTCTAACTTCCTGCCTGACCCCCAGTTTACCCACTATGGTGGGGAGTGGCCTAATGAATAGCACCCTTAGCTCCCCCCGGAGGCCCAGCTGTGAAACATATTGGTGTCTGTGATACCTGATTGGAGGAACTCCTTCAGTGCCATCGAACGCACCATGGCTCCCCTTAGTGGCGGAGCCACAGTACTGCAACGACCAGGACTCTGGGGCGCTGCACTCCCCCCTGGTTAAACACAGTACTCCGGGACTGGGAAGAAAACAACAATACAGGTTAGCAAAAAGACATACAAATTTGTTGAGTGCAAAACAATAAGCATACTTGAACAGGCTTCCCTTTATGGGAGGTGAGGACACTTTAACGTTACAAAACATAATCAAATATCATAGCAACAGGCTACAATTTACTCTCATTACCCAACCGGGTATTCTACTAAGTGCAAATGCTGGAACAATAAATTAACATTGCCTTTAAGAAACATACACTCTTAGTTTATCAAAGGCCTTCCTATAATCACATTACAGGGCAAGGTAACTCTTCATTCTCCTACTTTTGAACCTGCAGGACCGCCTGTCCCTATGGCACCAGACCTACTGCCTCTCCTTTCTTTTACAGGACCGCCCCGTTCAGCCAGGGCCTACTGCCTTTCTCTACTATACATAGTATAGACATAACATTCCTTTCAGTTTGAGAACATGGAGCCCACTCTGCCTGGCTCCTATAAGGACTCACTCACTAACCCCTACGGGTCTACTTTCTGTCCTTAGTAACGAACTAACTTTCTATGGGGACGCAGGGTTTACCTTCTATTCTCACCTTCATTATTACTTTCTTACGTTTCTATCCATGCAGAACTCTAGTCCACCTCAACAGGCTTTCTGCATCTTTCCTTTTGAAGAACATTATTCGAACTTCACATTTCAAACATATTAAACACATATAACTTTTCATGTAAAACGGTTACATTTCTTGCAAAGCATCATCATGACATTACTGTTCGGAAACAGTATCACTTTCCAAGTTCAATTCTAACCTCCCCTTTAAGAGGAGATCAAGTCTTTCTGAGGTAGCTCTTCTTCTCAGCCTACCAGTCCATGCAAAGGCTCCGGAATGGTATCTTCGCAAAATGTCTTTAAACAAAACCAGTAGGAAGCGCCTTTAATAAGGTGCAAACTATATACAGGAAGTTTGTATCATGCATTGTTCATGATTCAGCAGTTTTTATAACATTGTGGAACACAAAGCAAAAATGAAAGTGAAAGCAAAAATAAAAAGCAATAGGGATCCCGGGTAAACAAAGGGATCCCTTTAAGAGTTAACCCAGGACGGGTTTTAGCAGCAAAACAGCAAGGAAATAAACAGTTAACTATTTACAGTTTCAGGTTTCCGAGGCTTAGTTGGACGGCTTCCAGGGCAGCACCTGGCACTTAACCCTTCCTGGCCTGGGAAAAGTGAGGTCCAGGGCTACACCCAGTGCTGGACACACGCCGTTAATCCGTCTTTCATGTATGGTTAAATCATGCGCAGCGATGGAGGTCTGCGCAGCTTGAGTATGGGCATTTGTGGCAGCAAAGGTAGCGGCTGCTGCAAGATCAGTCACTGGAACCGAGTCAGCAGCTGTGGCACTAGCAGTCACTGGAGTGGTGTCGGTCGTCAGGGCAGGGTGGCTCTTCCTACCTGCTTCAGATGCGGTCCCTCCGGTGCCGGTCTGCTCCGTCTCCGCTGGGGTCTGGAACGCTGGCTGCGGGGCCTTGTGCTGCGACGCTGTCATCTCTGCTTGCAGCACCTCGCTTTCCGGCAGGGCCTTGCTTTCCAGCTTCGGAGCGCTGGGACTTCTTTCCTGCTCCGGACCAGATGAGGCTGCCGACAGATGTCTGGTGAGGCTCCTGATGATGGCCTTCTTCCACCCGGCCTCAGTGCTCAGCTGCGTCCGCCGGGGTCGGTCGCTGAGCTCGTCCACTCCGGCCTGCAGGAATTCAGCATCAGCGGTGGACGCCTGGTTGCGGTGCCCCTCCGGGTGGCTGGGGGAGTCCTCTGCTCCGACCCCACGCTCCGGCTCCGGGCGGCTCGCCATGGCGTCCTCCATGTCGCTCGCTCCTTCTTCCGGGTCCTTTTCCCGCTCTCTCCTTCGTGGGCGGTTTCGTTTTCTCTGTCTCTGCCCACCATTGAGGATCAGGAGGCGGATCTCGGCTGCTGACGGACACGTCCTCAAGGGGCCGAGATATTTAGACTGGGCGGCCATTGTCTTTCGCGCTCTTCAGCTTGTTCACGCCCACTTCCACGCCCTTCTTCTTCTCCTGCGCTCTCCTTAGCGCTGTAATGGCGGCGGTTTTGGCGGGAACTTCTGGCGGCAAGTGGCAACACACAGTCCTTGTAATAAAGCACAGTCCAAGCACGATAAGTCACAGTTCCAAGGCACACATGACCTGATTCTTCAGGCTTAAGTAGATCCTGTTCGTGACGCCAAGTTGGAGCGCCCCCCACACCGCCGCAGGGCCGAGGGGTACCCGGAGCCGGGCCTCTAGGTCTCAGTCCTGGGGTTGTCACGGTGGCTAGACCCGGTCCGTGGCCCTGTCCGTCAGTGGGGGGACGTCCGGTGAAGTAGGTGCTGTTAACGGTGGTGTAGCGGTGCAGTTGTGGGGTGCAGGTCGCGGTAAATAACGAGGACACCAGGTTGCAGTCTCTTTACCTCTTTACTGGAGATCTCTTGGTCCTCAGTCCGGAATCTGGCCCACCAGGCTGCGCAAGTCCGGCCGGTCCAATGGCACCTCCAGAGTTCTCCTCACAGGTGGAAATCAGTGCCTTCCTTCTTAGCGCTGTGTGTTGTAGTCCTTCCCTGCTGTGCTCACGGAAAGTACCCCACAACTGTTGTGTCTGTTTCTTAAGTTCCCTCACAACTCGATTAGATGTTCCTCTCTTATTCCGTCCCTCCCTGGTATTCAGGTTGGAACGGCACCCGTTTGTCAGGTAGGCCTGGAGTTCTTCCGGGACCCTAGAGACGCCCCTCTCCCGCAATTGCCCCCCAAGACTTCATAGGTGATATGTGGTAGACAGCCCGCCTGAGACTGACTGTCCTGCCGCTGTTTGGAGTATGGCTTAAAGCTGTATATTATTCCACTCCCTCGGCGTTCCGGCCACCGGTAATGTGCCTCAGCAAGGTGCTGCCTCTTTCAACAAAACCCCTGCTGGTATTCTCCGTCTGCTTGATCTCGTTTCTCACTCAGCACAATCTATCTCGCTTCTAGTCCTTTCTTGGGCACCGCCGCTATGCTGAGCAGGCACGGTCCCGTTACGTTCTTTCCAATGCCAAGCCTCTGCCAGGGTCCCACCCCTGGCAGAGACCCTACTGTCTCTTCCTCCACAACACCCTCTCTCACTAGGTGTTGCTTCGTTCAATCCAGTCAGCGTTCTCTCTAACTTCCTGCCTGACCCCCAGTTTACCCACTATGGTGGGGAGTGGCCTAATGAATAGCACCCTTAGCTCCCCCCGGAGGCCCAGCTGTGAAACATATTGGTGTCTGTGATACCTGATTGGAGGAACTCCTTCAGTGCCATCGAACGCACCATGGCTCCCCTTAGTGGCGGAGCCACAGTACTGCAACGACCAGGACTCTGGGGCGCTGCACATACCTAAAACATTATACATATACATACATATAAAGCAAAGGTATGCCCATAAAAAAATCTTAAAATTTTGGGTAAGATTGATAGATGTAAAAATCAATAGTAAGTCAGGCAGGGGGGTATTATTATAAAGGTAAAAACAGTTCAACTTATCAGTCTCTGGGCCTCGGTAGGAGGTGGCTGAAAGATCCCTCGGTGGCGCCGCAGGCAGCGCGAGAAGTCTCCAATCCAGTCCAGCAGACTGTCTCCTCGTGGTGGTGAATCCTCTGGGTCCTTCATCACGTGGTCTCCTGGTACGGGCACGAGATGTTGTAGGGGTGTAGGCCCGCGGCACAGCGGACGTAGCAAACAGTTCAGCAGACAGGGCCGCAGAAGAAGTATACAGTCCAGCGATCAGAGGGCACCGCAGGGATAGGACTGAGCGGTGCCTCTGCGGTGGTGAGTGGATCAATGCTCTGAAGTCCGTACTGGTCACTGTACGATGCGGGTGTCTGTCTGGGCTGTGTGTCATCAGTTGAGATGGAATTGCTAACCGAGTATGGAGGCACGGATAGCTGGCTTGGGTAAGTCGACCGTCTCTGTGTTCTCATGCTGGTTCCCCGCCAAAAGCCCCGTCTTCCCGGGCACCCCTCTATTTATGTCAGACCCGCCCCCATCAGTCAGGTGCCCTGAACTGCTCTGGTCAGAAATCTCTTCCACCCCCCGGAATAATGGTGACAGCCCCAACAGTTCCAGCTCAGACACACAAGAGGGACTGTTAGCCTGGTTCTCCTCCCTACACTCTCCCACTCTTTTTCCTCGCCATTTCACGGGCGAGACTCTTTGAGGAGTGTATGACTGTCTCTTCTTCTTCTGTGTGGATTGTTGCCAGACAAAATTTTCTTGTTCATAACGATTGGGGAGCTTTTCAGCTGTTGTTCATTTGGCGCGTCTCGGATCAGGAAAATCAGTGGAGTTCTCTTGTGGGGCAGAATCCAGCTGTTAGGGCAGAGCCATGGGTGAGGCTGAATTCTCTGGTTCTAACCTCTCGAAGCCCTCGGAGTTCAACTCTTCACCCCCTTTTTCATCCTCTTCTACTACTGGCATATAGATCACTTCAGGGGTCTCAGACTCTTCTACCCAAACAGGGTTTTTAGATAAGCAAGGTAGGAGCATATTCCGGTGGAGAGATCAAGTGGGGGCATCCTCTTTTCTCTCAGGCTGAACTTCGTACACGGGTCCCTCAAAACTGACTCTTCTCTTCACCCGATACGGGTCTTTCTCCCAATGATTTTCCAGCTTGTCCCGAGGACGCTTGGCCCGCACTAAGACATGGTCTCCAACTTGAAACTCTGTTGCTCCAGATGGGGTCTTCTCTGCATACTCCAGCTCCTGCAGTCTAGTCTGAACCAATCAATGTAAGGTTTGCAGGCGATGTCGATATTCCCGAACCCAGGAGGACACCCCCGTCTGTGGGTAGTCCCTTTCTTGGTCCAGTGCCACCTCAGAGATTCCCTTTCCATCTCGACCAAACAGGAGGAAGTAAGGCGTATATCCTGTGGTTTGATGTACTCGATTATTATATATCCACACCAGTTCAGGAACATATTCAGGCCACCGGGCCTTTCATTCTTCTTCTAAATTTCTTAGCATTTGAATTGATCGATCCAGTCGATACGGTACAGGCGATGAAAGTCATCCATCACTCTTCCTAAAACGCAGGCTCCCTGATCAGAGTGAATCCTCTTCAGACACCCATAGGGTTGGATGAAGTTCTTGCAGATTGCGTAAGCAGCGGACTCTGCGGTCTGATCTCGAGTTGGAGTCACCATGGCAAACTTTGTAAAGTGATCCACCATCACTAAGCAATGCTCATAGTCCTGATGGGCTGGGCCAATGGTCAGATAGTCTATTGTCAAGAGTTTTAGAGGAGCAGATTTTACGATGGACTGGACGGGAGCTGTCTGCTCCGGCGGCCTAGTCAGTTCACATGTTCAACATGTTCGACAGGCCTCTTCCACTTTTGTTTTCAACTGGGGGTGATAAATGAACCGTTGTAACCATTGGGAGGTCTTTTCTGGACCAAAGTGGGCCCCTTGCTCGTGTGCAGTAACGGCAATCTCGGGTAACAGCGCTGTCGGGATTGTGACTTGCCAGGTCGCACTCAGCTCAGTCTGCAATTGTGCTTTCTGATACAGTAGGTCATTCTTCAACCTTAGCTGTTCCCACTGTCGAAAGATTTGTAACACCTCTGGAGACAGAGTACCTCTTTCTGCCGAGCTGGGGAGTCTTTGAGCAGCCACACACCGTCTCAACAATGCCAATTCACTATCTTCCTGCTGAACTTGAACCCACTCATCCCAGGATTGCCCCAGTACGCCTTCCTGGGCCGAGGTGTGTATCTGCTCCTGCATTGCCACCACCATCCTGGCGGGTCTCAGAAACTTTGGGATTTCTTCATCTTCCAGCTCCGCATCTCTGTCCCACTCTGGATTAGTACTTCTCCTCCTAGACAGGGCATCGACATGAGTGTTCTCTGCTCCCCTCTTATAGGCAATCTTACAGCGAAACTTTGCCATTCTAGCCACCCATCGCTGCTACAGAGGCCCCAGTCTCTCATTCTCCAGGTGCGCTAGCGGGTTGTTGTCAGTGCGCACCAATACTTCAGAGCCAGATAAATACTCTCTCCGTCATATCCCACACTAACGACAGCAGCTCCAACTTAAAGGAACTGTAGTTGTCCAGATTGCGTTCGAAATCGTGAAGAGTCCGGCTCGCGTACGTGATCACCCTCTCTCTCCCGTCCTGCATCTGTGACAACACAGCTCCAAGTCCCAGCAGACTCCCATCGGTGTGGAGAATAAACGGTTGCGAGAAATCTGCATAAACCAAGACAGGTGCTTCTGTGAGTGCTCTCTTGAGATCCTGAAAGGCCTCTTCCTGGGACTCCTTCCTGCAGATTTTCCAGTTCTGGGCACCTGAGGGTACCTTTTTCAAAAGCTGCAGTACAGGCTATGCCCGTTGAGCGAAGTTCTTCACGAAGCGCCTGTAATATCCGGTCAGTCCCAGGAATGCCTGGACATCCTTTACGGTCTCTGGAGTGGGCCAGTCTTGAATCACAGCAATCTTGTCTCTGGAGGGCTCTACTGGTGACAGCCCCAACAGTTCCAGCCCAGACACGCAAGAGGGACCATTAGCCTGGTTCTCCTCCCTACATCTGTGCTACAAACATCGTAATGGAAAAGTCAACACTTTTCATGCATGTATTGATGGTGGTACCAGGACTTGTATTTATGGAATCTCAAACCTAAATGTAAGTTGCAATGTTTGACAAACCCATCCCTTCCTTTCCCTCGCCTTTTCCCTCTTTAACTGAATGTAATAGTTATCCTGCCCCCTGTTGAGATGTTTACCAAATAGGATGAACATGAAATTTGACTTTGATGTCTTGTTATCCCTTTAATAACCAGGTAATTTTCATTTTTATGGTCTCACTTTTTCCTCACCTTCTTCTAAGAGTTATAACTTGATTTATTTTTCCATCTTATTGCCATAAGAGGGCTTGTTTTTTTGCACAAAAGTTGTAGTTTTTATTCAATTTATCAATGTACTGGAAAACAGTAAAAATGTACAAGTGTGGTGAAATTGCAAAAAACAAAACAAAACAAAACAATTCTGTCATTTGTTTACTTTTACAACATTCATTGTGTCATGAGCTACCTGGGAACATGTTTCTCCAGGACAATGCAGTTACACCGATACAAACCATTTTTTTTATTATTGTCTTCGAAAATAGTGACACAAACAAAATTGTTTTTTTTTCTCTTTTTTTTACCAAGATCAGTAACTTTCTTTATTTTTCTGTCAATGGAGCAGTGTGAAGGCATGTTCTTTGCTCTCTGAACTTATGTTTTTATTGATGATATTTTTACGTGACAATTTGGGCGCTTTTATTGGGGTGGTTGGGAAGTTTAATGGATACAGTGGCATCCCTCAACACACGGCCGTCCCTCTCTTGGCATCTCACTTTCACCATTATCTGTATACAGCATTGGACTGGAGCACCTTAGGCCCACCAGCGAAAATCATTCTTGGGGCCCACTATGTAGAAATAAATACAAGACTACCTATTGTGTGGTAAAACACGCTAATATCAGCGAATAATATAATGTAGTACACGTCTTAATTATGTAGCAGGGGTTGGGGTAGCCCCCTCATAGAATATAATGTAGCCCCCTCATAGAATACATAGAATATAATGTAGCCCTCCTCTTAGAATATAATGTAGCCTCCATCATGGAATATAATGCAGCTCCCCTCATGGAATATAGTGTAGCCCCCCTCACAGAATATAATGCAGCCCCCTCATAGAATATAGTGCAGCCCCCCTCATAGGGTATAATGCAGCACCCCACAAAATATAATGCGACCCCCTCATAAGGTATAATACAGCCTCCCATAGAATATACTGTTGCCGCCTCATAGGGCATAATGCAGCCCCCCTCATATAGTATGATGTAGCCCCCAGAATATAATGTAGCACACAGAGAATAATGCAGCCCTCACACACAGAATATATTGAAGACCCCCCACAGAATATAATGTAGCCCCCTCAAAGTATAACGCAGCCCCACTCATAGGGTATAATGCAGCTCCCGTCATAGGGTATAATGCAGCCTCCATCATTGTCCTCATCACCACCTCCATCATTGCCTTCTCACCCACCACCCCTATCATTGCCCTTTCCACCACGTTCATCATTACTTTCTCCCCACCACCCCATCATTGCCCATTCCACCACCTCCATAATTGCCTCCTCCCTCACCACCATTGTCCTTTCCACCACTACCATCATTTTCTTTTCCACCACCTCATCATTGCCTCCTCCCCCACAACCACCATTGTTCTTTCGATCACTACCATCATTGTCCTTTCCACCACAACCATCATTGCATTCTCCCCCACCACCCTCATTATTGCCCATTGCACCACCTTCATCATTGCCTCCTTGTTCACCAACATTGTCCTTTCCACCACTACCATCATTTTCCTTTCCACCACCTCCATCATTGCTTTCTCCCCCACCACACCCATCATTGCCCATTCCACCACCTCCATCAATGCCTCCTCCTGCACAACCATCATTGTCCTTTCCACCACTACCATCATTTTCCTTTCCACCACAACCATCATTGCTTTTCCCCCACCACCCCATCATTGCTCATTCCAACACCTCCATCATTGCCTCCCTCCCACCACCCCTTCATCCTTTCCACCACGAACAACATTGCCTTCTCCTCCAACCATCCCCATCACTGATATCTCCATCACCCACATCATTGCCAATCTCCAATACACACATTTCCAATACACACACAGCACCACGCACACAGCACTGCACCACACACAGCACTGCGCCACATAAACGCTCTCAGGCAGACAGACTGACACCTTACCTCTCCGCCTGTTCCCTGCAGCCGCATCACATCCCAGCAGCATCTTCATCGCCGGCAGCTTTCTCTCTGAAACAGCCATGCTAAATGATGATCTCCTCCAGTCGTGCTGTGTCAGACAGGAAGTGCCGGGCAGCAGGCAGGAAGCAGGACAGCATCGGATCCCTGCAGCTCTGCTTCACTGCCAAGCTGCAGGGATCGCTCCCTGCACACCGATTGCCCTCAGGGTTAGTTGCCCTGCAGGGGCCCACCTCCGGGGCCCCGATGCAGACACACCGGCTTTACATGCGGGCAGCGTTAGCCTCAGCCTGTGGCTAACACTGCCCGCTATTAAAGTGACGTGAATACTCCTTTCCATGCCCATGGGGGCGTGGGGAAGCATGAATATTCATTTGTCTTTAGCAGTGGGGACAGGCTCCTGTCTCCAGCTGCTGCTCAGCTGGCACCGGGCAGGCTCACCTGACTCGGGGGCCCCATAGATGCTGGATGTGCCGCTATTAGTGACACACCACTGGCTGGGGGCCCCTGGTGCAGCGTGGGTCCTAGGCAGCTGCTGGCCAGTATGCCAGCAGGTGTCAGTGCCTGGGCCCACTGGAGAATCCTCTGGTTCTCCCAGAGAATCCTCTGATTTTCCGGTGGGCCAGTCCAACCCTGTCTGTGTACTGCAGATGCAGATACCAGTGAAAATATTGTTGGAATGGGTCTCTTCCATCATTGAGCTTGTGCGTCTGAGAGTGCAGCAAGCATGATTGTCACTACATCGCGCCAGCTGTGCCTGCATTCTCTCTCCCCATGGGTCCCTGCACTCCTCTCCCCTGCATGTCTGCTTGATACAGCGATCAGCACCAACTAACAGAATGCTTGCTGCCTGCCATCTTTGGTGACTGTCTACTTGTCAGTATAGCTTTGCAGTTACCAACAAAATGGCTCAGCACTGTGTTCCTAATTGTCACCCTCTCTTATCCCTTATCAAACACCTAGAAGGGGAGGAGTGACATCACACATGTCAGCAGATTGAGCCCATAAGTACTGCAGTGCAGTAATGTGAGCTAGCTGTACACTAGGTTTTTGTCACATTTCAGTAGCTTCTCCCCCTAGTGTTTAACAGTGGAAATATAAAACTTTTTAAAATTATTTTTCATATTTTACTAAATCATAAACAAATGATAATATTTTTAAGAAAATCCAAATACTAATTCTTTACATTTTTTCAATTTCTGAACTTTTTATTTTATGGCACCTTCCCTTTAATGAAGAAGTTGTAGTGGGTGGTCTGGGGATTGATCTCAGACAGCGCATTGTGGATGCTCAAATTGGTGCACTGGAGGGTGTGCAACCTAGCAAGCTTCTTATGCCGTCCTCACTTTGCACTGATCCTCCTAATGAAGTGCATAACTCTGTGTTGACCGGACATCCTGGTTCCTCTGCCACCTGGAGAGCTGTTTCCAGGTCCTTTTGGTGGCAGAGTGCTCGAAAGAATGTTGATAAGTGTGTCCATAAGTGCACACTTTGCCCAGGTCTAAAGCTTCTCAGGCCCCAGAATGGTTTATTTTGCCTAACGAGGTTCTGTCTCAACTTTGGACTTATTTGTCCATGGATTTTGTCTCGGATATTCCTAATTCTGGTGGTAATACTATAGTATGGGTGATGAGGGACCATTTCAGCAAGATGAGTCACTTGGTTCCCCTACTAAAATTGCCTATAGCTAAGAGTTTAGCTACATTGTTTATCTCTCACATAGTTAAGGTACATAGTGTTCCTAAAACCATTATTTCTGGTAGAGGGGTTCAGTTTATGGCTAGCTTTTATCATCCTGAGACTAATGGTCAGATGGAGAGAGTGAACTGAGAATTAGAACAATATTTCTAATGTCTTGTTTCATCTAATCAAGAGGACTAGATAGATTTTCTTCTTCTGGCTGAGTTCGCTCTCAATAACCACACCTCTACTGCTAACAGTATGTCGCCATTTTTGTTGTTGTTGGGGCTTTTTATTCAGTTTTGGGAAATTTTTCTGGATTGATGTCTGCGGTCCCAGAGGAGGAAAGATCTATCTTTGATAACTTGCGATCGGACCAAGAGAACTGCGAACCGCAGATGTAGGAAATATTTAAGGTCGTAGATTTTGTTTGGCTATCCTCAAAAAATTTTCATCTTAAAGTTCCATCAAGGAAATTTGCTCCTACATTTGTTGGTCTGTATAAGGTAATTAAGATCATTAATCCTGTGATGGTCAAGATCCAACTCCCGTTTGCGTGTAGGATTAAAGGGATCCTGTCAGCAGTATTATGGACAGTAGCCTACAGACAGTGTCAGGTTGGCGCTGTTATACTGATTAAAATGATACCTTGGCTGATGGAATCCATCTTGTGGTTGCTGTTTATTCTTTATTTTTAGTTTTGAGTTAATTAGATTCTCATGCTTCGGAGTGGGCCTGTTAGGGGTCGTCATGTGGTGCTTTGCTTATGTATTCATCTGCATGGCTTCAGTGATCCCTCAGTGACCTGCTCCCTAGTTTACATAAGAAATATTATATATATATATATATATATATATATATATATATATATATATATACGAGTATATATGTATATATATAATGCTTTTAAAAAAATCCCCTTCTTCAGGCCGATGCGGGCGGTGGCTCTTGCGCTGCAGCATTATCGTATATACAGCTCTGGCAAAAATTAAGAGACCACCACATCATAAGCCTGTCATGGGCAGTCCAATCTCCAGACCTGAACCCCATTGAAAACCTCTGGAATGTAATCAAGAGGATGAAGGATAGTCACAAGTAGTGTTGAGCGATACCGTCCGATACTTGAAAGTATCGGTATCGGAAAGTATCGGCCGATACCGGCAAAGTATCGGATCTAATCCGATACCGATACCCGATACCAATACAAGTCAATGGGACTCATGTATCGGACGGTATTCCTGATGGTTCCCAGGGTCTGAAGGAGAGGAAACTCTCCTTCAGGCCCTGGGAACCATATTAATGTGTAAAATAAAGAATTAAAATAAAAAATATTGCTATACTCACCTCTCCGACGCAGCCTGTACCTCAGCGAGGGAACCGGCAGCGTTGTTTGCTTAAAATTCGCGGGTTTACTTCCTTACTTGAAGTCCCGGCTTGTGATTGGTCGCGTGACGCCCATGTGACCGCGACGCGACCAATCACAGCAAGCCGTGACGTAATTTCAGGTCCTTCAGGATTTAAAAATTACGTTCCGGCTTTGTGATTGGTCGCGTCGCGGTCACATGGGCGACGCGACCAATCACAAGCCGTGACGTCACGGGAGGCTGGACACGCGCGCATTTTAAAATGCGCGCTTGTCCTGCCTCCCGTGACGTCACGGCTTGTGATTGGTCGCATCGTGTCGCGACCAATCACAAGCCAGAACGTAATTTTAAAATCCTGAAGGACCTAAAATTACGTCACGGCTTGCTGTGATTGGTCGCGTCGCGGCCACATGGGCGACGCGACCAATCACAAGCCGGGACGTCACGGGAGGCAGGACAAGCGCGCATTTTAAAATGCGCGCGTGTCCAGCCTCCCGTGACGTCACGGCTTGTGATTGGTCGCGTCGCCCATGTGACCGCGACGCGACCAATCACAAAGCCGGAACGTAATTTTAAAATCCTGAAGGACCTGAAATTACGTCACAGCTTGCTGTGATTGGTCGCGTCGCGGCCACATGGGCGGCACGCGACCAATCACAAGCCGGGACTTCAAGTAAGGAAGTAAACCCGCGAATTTTAAGCAAACAACGCTGCCGGTTCCCTCGCTGAGGTACAGGCTGCGTCGGAGAGGTGAGTATAGCAATATTTTTTATTTTAATTCTTAATTTTACACATTAATGTTGTTTCGATACCGATACCCGATACCACAAAAGTATCGGATCTCGGTATCGGAATTCCGATACCCGCAAGTATCGGCCGATACCCGATACTTGCGGTATCGGAATGCTCAACACTAGTCACAAGCCATCAAACAAAGAACTGCTTACATTTTTGTGCCAGAAGCAGTGTGAATCACTGATGGAAAGCATGCCAAGACGCGTGAAAGCTGTGATTAAAAATCATGGTTATTCCACAAAATATTGATTTCTGAACTCTTCCTGAGTTAAAACATAAATATTGTTGTTTCTAAATGATTATGAACTTGTTTTCTTTGCATTATTTGAGGTCTGAAAGCACTGTTGTTGTTCTTTTTTTTATTTTGACCATTTCTCCTTTTCAGAAAAAAAATACAAAATTTATTGCTTGGAAATTCGGAGACATGTTGTCAGAAGTTTATAGAATAAAAGAACAATTTACATTTTACTCAAAAATATACAGTACAGACCAAAAGTTTGGACACACCTTCTCATTTAAAGATTTTTCTGTATTTTCATGACTATGAAAATTATACATTCGCACTGAAAACATCAAAACTATGAATTAACACAAGTGGAATTATATACTTAACAAAAAAGTGTGAAACAACTGAAATTATGTCTTATATTCTAGGTTCTTCAAAGTAGCTACCTTTTGCTTTGATGACTGCTTTGCACACACTTGACATTCTCTTGATGAGCTTCCCCACCGGGAATGGTTTTCACTTCACAGGTGTGCTCTGTCAGGTTTAATAAGTGTGATTTCTTGCCGTATAAATGGGGTTGGGACCATCAGTTGTGTTGTGCAGAAGTCTGGTGGATACATAGCTGATAGTCCTACTGAATAGACTGATATAATTTCTATTATCGCAAGAAAAAAGCAGCTAAGCAAAGAAAAATGAGTGGCCATCATTACTTTAAGAAATGAAGGTCAGTCAGTCCGAAAAATTGGAAAACTTTGAAAGTGTCCCCAAGTGCAGTGGCAAAAACCATCAAGCGCTACAAAGAAATGGGCTCACATGAGGACCGCCCCAGGAAAGGAAGACAAAGAGTCACCTCTGCTTCTGAAGATAAGTTTATCCAAGTCACCAGCCTCAGAAATCGCAGGTTAACAGCAGCTCAGATTAGAGACCAGGTCAATGCCACATAGAGTTCTAGCAGCAGACACATCTCTACAACAACTGTTAAGAGGAGACTTTGTGCAGCAGGCCTTCATGGTAAAATATCTGCTAGGAAACCACTGCTAAGGACAGGCAACAAGCAGAAGAGACTTGTTTGGGCTAAAGAACACAAGGAATAGACATTAGATCAGTGGAAATCTGTGCTTTGGTCTGATGAGTCCAAATTTGAGATCTTTGGTTCCAACCACCGTGTCTTTGTGCGACACAGAAAAGGTGAACGGATGAACTCTACATGCCTGGTTCCCACCGTGAAGCATGGAGGAGGAGGTGTGATGGTGTGGGGGTGCTTTGCTGGTGACACTGTTAGGGATTTATTCAAAATTGAAGGCATACTGAACCAGCATGGCTACCACAGCATCTTGCAGCGGCATGCTATTCCATCCGGTTTGCGTTTAGTTGGACCATCATTTATTTTTCAACAGGACAATGACCCCAAACACATCTCCAGGCCGTGTAAGGGCTATTTGACCAAGGAGTGATGGGGTGCTACGCCAGATGACCTGGCCTCCACAGTCACCAGACCTGAACCCAATCGAGATGGTTTGGGGTGAGCTGGACCGCAGAGTGAAGGCAAAAGGCCCAACAAGTGCTAAGCATCTCTGGGAACTCCTTCAAGGTTGTTGGAAGACCATTCCCGGTGACTACCTCTTGAAGCTCATCAAGAGAATGCCAAGAGTGTGCAAAGCAGTCATCAAAGCAAAAGGTGGCTACTTTGAAGAACCTAGAATATAAGACATAATTTCAGTTGTTTCACACTTTTTTGTTAAGTATATAATTCCAGATGTGTTAATTCATAGTTTTGATGCCTTCAGTGTGAATTTACAATTTTCATAGTCATGAAAATACAGAAAAATCTTTAAATGAGAAGGTGTGTCCAAACTTTTGGTCTGTACTGTACCTATAAATAGAAAAATCAGACAAACTGAACATTTTGTAGTGGTCTCTTCATTTTTGCCAGGGTTGTATAATGTGTTTGTAACTCATTTCTTTGAAGTTATCCTTAAATTCCTTAAAAAAAAAAAATTGGCGATATGATAGCTGCTACAGCACAGACGCCGACGACGCCATCTTGCTAGAGAAAAAAATGATGGCCGATAGATGCCACTGTGCAGGTGCTGGCAGCGCCATCTTGGAGGAGGAAATTTTTTTCTCCTCTATGATGGCGCCGCTGGCGCCTGCGCAATAGCAGCTATCGGCAATCGATGATGACTGCTACTCCGCAGGCAGATGTGACGCCATCTTGTAGAAGGATTTTTGTTCTATAGCAAGATGGCACTGCCAGCGCCTGTGCAGTAGCAGCTATCAGATCACCGATAGCTGCTACTGTGCTGGTGCGGTCGGCGCCATTTTCAAACTTTTTTTTTTAGGAATTTGAGGATAACTGCGAAGAAATTAGTTACATACACATAATATATGCGATAATGCTGCAATAGCCATACAGATGAATGCATAAACAGAGCACCACATGAAGACTTCCCCTACAGGCTGCTCCAAAGCACAAGCATTAACTCATAACTGAAAATAAAGATTAAACAACAACCACCAGACGGATTTCATCAACCAAGGTATCATTTTAACCAGTATAACTGCGCTGACCTGACACTGTCTGTAGGTTACTGTGCACAGTCCTGCTTACAGTTTCCCTTTAATAATTCCTTCCATTCCTCTCTTCTTAAAAAGTTTGAGGGTTCCAGGCATGTCAGAGGTCGACTGCAATATCTCGTGAAATGGAAGGGTTTTGGGCTGGAGGATAATTACTTTGCTGATGTGGAAGATTTGTATGCGGATTGGCTAGTAAGAGAGTTCTGTCAGCAGCGTCAGTGGTTGAGGATCTCAGTGGGTCCAGTGGCCCCTCGTAGAAGGGAGGGTACTGTCATGCATTTAGGTTCTAACTCTTGAGCCTATGCTATGTGGTCATCTTCCCGGTTCACCAATCCACAGCAGATTCACCTTTTCTCCGGGTGTTTAGTTTCTGCTATCCTTCCTTCAATCTTTTCAGGGTAACAGATGTTTTCATTTACTCTACCCTATCGCCTTTCGTGTGCAGCTTTATACACTTTCCCCTGCTGGTATTTCCTGCTGGTGAAAATCTCATTTGGATGTCCAAGAATTCTTCTGTAGTTTAAGCCAGTCAGTGAAAGACCATGGGTTTATCTCTCTGCTGTTTATATTCCTTAACCAGCACCTATCTTCTGTTTCTTTTTAGGAAGTAGGCAACATATCTTCTATCAGTACGTATTTAATCCTTATTTTGTAATTTGTTTTTACTCTCTGGGATCTCTTTAGATTTCAGCACACTTTCTCTTCTTTAGGTAATTTGCACTCTGCTCTGCCATCTGTTTCTTTCAGGGGAATGTGAAGCCCTCATCGACCTTTCTGGCAGCATAAGTCTGAGTTACCATCATCTAGTCTGTGGTTAGGGCTATCTCAGCTCACAAAGGAACCAATAGGGACTGCGGGATCAGGATCTCTATTCTGACTAGATCTGTCTCTCTACTCTAGATCTCTAGTCTATACAAGAACAGAAACCGAGTTAAGTTTTTAGTTTGTTACTATTTTTCTGAGTTAGTTGCTACACTATCATAATAGTATGGACATCATTTTGCGCAGCGGGCTGTGTGGGTATATAAAATGTAAGGCGGCTATGTGGGTAGTGTGGGAGCATGATATTGTTGAGAGTTGTTGGTCAAGGTACAAAGGCTGAATAACAGGCTAGTAGAGGAAAAAAAAAACAGCTCACCTAGATAACTTGTAGTGTGTAGAAGCAGGGAAACGTGTGGCCATACTTGAAAAATCCAGGAAAAACGAAAATATTCCAGCTTCTAAAATTTCCAAAGTTTATTGAGTACAAATGTTAAAAAGCTCAATGGCAAAATTACAGGGAGTGATCTGAGAGCTTTATTTTAGAAACTGGATTTATTTCCTTTTTTTGCTGAATAACAGGAACAATATGATTTATAAACTTTATACAAAGCAGTAAATTATGTGGTTTGATGAGCTGCTACAGGTAAGATACATGTTACAATAAGCCATATCAAAACATGTATTAACAGTATTAGTTGGTCAACAGACTTCATTTTGCTTAATAGTAAGTAAAAAGTTGAAAAAAAAATAATGACTAGAATTAAGTTAGGTTGGCCCTCCACAACATTCACAGTCTATCATGTGGTCCCTCTAGGGAATTTCAACTTGCGATAGTTTGATCTCTTATGCTATATACTGCAAGCTCATAGTATTGCATTATATAACATAATTTTCTATGAAGCCTGTGGTTAAACTTCACAGGAGGATTAACTCACCAGTTATGAGGACCTTCAGCAGGTCAGGTCCCGGGCTGCTATTGTAACTTATTGGTTCCCCGACACTGCATCATGGGGGGCTGATGGCAGCTAATGCACTCGCACTGGCGTTGAAGACACTTAAATGCCATTCAGAAAAGAAAAGAAATAAAACAAGAAAAAAGTCAAAAAAAAGGAAAAAAAGGGTCTGCACACCTTTAGTATTTGGGGCACGCTATGTGGCCAATGTACAAACATATACATACATGATGCTCCAGCGCACTACGACTAATTAATATATTCCAAAATTGCTGTAAACATTAAAAACGGAAGGTACTTAGTTTAGTTAGCGTTATTGATCAAAGAACGCAAAAGTCATCCAACCACATCAATATTGTAGGGATTCAGCTCTGTTTGGCATATGGTAGTGTTCACAGGCTTGAGGTATCTTTGTCTAAACCAGATTTTTAAAGTTCATAAGACTGCTCTATAAACAAAAAGCCTTCCAGCATTCAGCAAAAACCAAACAAAAAATAGTCCATATGTTAATTTGGCAATATGGCTCAGCCATTCAGGTATTGCAGGGCTTAGTCTTATTCGGACCAGGACTGACCAGCACAACCGGTCTATACCATTATAGAGCAGTTCAGCTGTCTTTAACACCAGCTGCACCTCCTGGATTGGAGGATGGGATCAACCAGTCCAACCCAGCTCTTCCAGTCGTTCCTAAACCTGGACCCAAAAATCAGGCCCAATAAAAACAGCTTTCAGCACTATACGTGCTGGAGCCTGCTTCACCAGTTTTCACATCACCGAGACTAGGCACCTCTGTGACACATATACCCCATCCAGGATATGTCTAGCTGCTTTCCAACAGGATGTACATTTTAATATGGATGGTGTCACAATACCTGGGTATTAATGCTGCAGGGGAAACTGCGCCCAGCAGCAACGGAGCTGGACCAGACACCGGGTAACTAACATGAACACCAACGGGACCTTCCACATGAGACAGAGTGATCAGGTAAAGCAAAAAGACCTACGATCATGTGACAGAGTGGGAGGCGGTGAGGGGGCGGAACCAGACGCCGGGGAAACAGAGAAGGGACAAGCATAAAAGAATAGTGACGCAAACAGAGGTCGTAGCCAGGAGATTACAAGATACCAACAGGGAGAGTCAGGGAATAGTCAGAAGCCAAGCCAGAAGTCAGCAATCCAGGAAAATGAATAAAGCAGGTGACAGCAAAACACAAAGCAAGCCAGCACACACTTCAGAGGTCAAGCATACAGACTGCAGAAAAACCTATAGCTGACAAGCATACCAGGTTAGAAGCGAGTATAAATAGCCCTCCCATCTTGAAAGAGAGGCTAAGAACATTAACCCTGAGAGTACAAGACATAACCTTGTCCTAACCATGACAGATGTCTCTAACCACTATATGTCCTACCTCTCCATGTGCCAAACCAAGTCGGAGCTGGCACTGGACCCCCGGCTCATGGGCCCCATAGCAGCTATGTGGCCTGCCACCATTGGCGATACTAAACTGGTAATGGCTGTCACTGTCAAACACTGACAGCAGCAATTAAGTGGCATGACCTTATACACAGTGCCCTGAAAAAGCATTCATACCCCATGAACTTTTCCAAATTTGCTCACGTTACATTCACAAACTTAAATATATTTTATTGGGGCTTTATGTCATATAGTAACACTAAGTAGCAAGCATTTGTGAAATGTAAAGGAATCGATGCATGGTCTTCTAAATATTGCAAAAATATAAATCTGAAAATTGTGATGTGCATTTGTATTCGATACTTTGGAGGACCACATTTTGCTGCAATTACTGCTGTAAGTCTTTTGGGTTATGTCTCTACCAGCTTTGCATATCTAGAGGTTGAAAGTTTTGCCCATTCTTCTTTGCAAACTAGCTCTAGCTCAATGACATTGGATGGAGATAGCTCAATGACATTGGATGGAGAGCATCTGTAAACTGCTATTTTCATGTCTTGCCACAGATTCTCCATGGGATTTGGCTGGTCCATTCAAACATCAATATGCTTTGATCTAATCCATTCCATTGTAGCTCTGGCAATATGTTTACTGTCATTGTCCTGCTGGAGGGTGAACCTACGCCTCAATCTCAAGTCTTTTGCAGCATCAACAGGTTTTCTTCCAGGATTGCCCTGTATTTAGCTCCATCCATCTTGCTATCAACCCTGACCAACTTCCCTGTCTATGCTGAAGAAAAACATCCCTACAGCATGAGACTGCCACCATATTTGACAATGGGGATAGTATTTTCAGGGTGATGTGCAGTATTAGTTGTCCTTTATAGATAACGTTTTTGCATTTAGCTTGAAAAGTTCTACTTATGGTTTGCTTTCAAAAATGTCCTTTTTTGCCACTCTTCTATAAAGGCTATATTTGCAGTACACGAATAATAGTAATCATCGGAGTGTTTTTCTGCTGATCTTACTTATTATAGTACCTTTGTTGTCCTTTAAGTTCAAATCAAGTAGTCATTTCAAAATGCATTCAGAAAAAGAGCCATTTACATTCATGCAATGAACTATAGTGTTTGTGAAGGTAAATTCTAGGAATGCAGGCGTTGTCCCATCCTGTGTCCCCTATCTAGTTGCTGCAGAAACTAGCTCAGTTTATGATCTGCACAGAAAGAGTCAAAATTCGTAGAACTCACTCCCATTACAGGAAGTTTACAGTAACAGGGCAATAATGGCATGTATGTATATACACTAAAATCTAGAAATCTGAAAGTGTAAAAATACATACATCTCTATATAAGCTGGTCATAGTTTTTAGGCTTTATAGGTTAATTACCTCTGTGTATCACAACCATAAAGTGTAAACTTTTTCTTTCTAATTTCTGGATTTCCAGCCAGGAAAAAGTATATTTACTTGGTAGAGTAGGTTTACATGACTACACCGTGTTCCAAATTATTATTCAAATTGGATTTAAGTGTCATAAAGATTTAATTGTTTTGTTTTTCAAATAAACTCATGGATGGTATTGTGTCTTAGGGCTCAATGGATCGCTGAAATCAATCTTAAACACATGTGACAATTAGATTTCCAGGTGATTCTAATTAAAGGAAAACTACTTAAAAATGATGTTCCACATTATAAAGCAGGTCACAGTTTTAAAGTAACATGGGAATGGAAAAGGATCTCTCAGAAAAGCATCAAATAGTGCAATGCCTTGGTCAAGGGATGAAAACATTAGATATTTCCCGAAAACTTAGGCATGATCATTGTACTGTTAAGAGATTTGTGGCTGAATCTGAGCACAGACGTGTTCGTGCTGATAAAGGCATAATGAGGAAGGTTTCTGCCAGGCAAGTTCATCGGATTAAGACAGCAGCTGCTAAAAAGCCATTACAAACCAGCAAACAGATATTTCAAGCTGCTGGTGCCTCTGGAGTCCCTCAAACCTCAAGGTATAGGATCCTTCAAAGGCTTGTTTTGTTTCATAAACCTACTATTCGGCCACCCCTAAACAGTGTTCACAAGCAGAAATGGTTGCAATGGGCCCAGACATACATGAAGACTAATTTTCAAACAGTCTTGTTTACTGATGAGTGTCGAGCAACCCTGGATGGTCCAGATGGATGGAGCAGTGGATCGTTGGTGGATGGCCACCATGTCCCAACAAGGCTGCGACGTCAGCAAGGAGGTGGAGGAGTCATGTGTTGGGCCGGAATCATAGGGAAACAGCTGTTAGGGCCCTTTAAGGTTCCTGAAGGTGTGAAAATGACCTCTGCAAAGTATATAGATTGTCCGACTGACAACTTTCTTCCATTGTATAAAAAGCAGAAACGTGCCTTCGGAGCAAAATCATCTTCATGCATGACAATGCACCATCTCATGCTGCAAAGAATACCTCTGAGTCATTGGCTGCTATGGGCATAAAAGGAGAAAAACTCATGGTGTGGCCACCATCTTCCCCTGACCTCAACCCTATAGAGAACCTTTGGCGTATCATCAAGCAAAACATCTATGAGGGTGGGAGGCAGTTCACATCAAAACAGCAGCTCTGGGAGGCTATTCTGACTTCATGCAAAGAAATACAAGCAGAAACTCTCCAAAAACTCACAAGTTCAATGGATGCAAGAATTGTGAAGGTGATATCAAAGAAGGGTCCCTATGTTAACAAGTAACTTGGCCTGTTAGGATGTTTTGGAGTTAAATAGCTTTTTTGTTCAGTGAATGTGACCTCCTATTGCTGCAAATACCACAAATGAGCATTTTCAGTTCTTTAAAACATATAAAATGTTTAGAAATTCTGCTGTGCCTAATAATTTGGAACAGTGCATTTTGAGTTTTTATTCATTTTGGAGATTATACTGTTATCATTGGGAGGTTTCTTTAATAAAATTCCATGAATACTCTAACGGGTGATGATGACCTTTTTTAGACTGACTGTCATTTGCACCAACCATTTAGGAAAATCCGAGAAAAATATAATTTGCATAATAATTTGGAACATGGTGTATTACTGAGTTTACGGTTGCTGATGGAGATTGTTTGCTCTTTTTTGGTGCATACTTTTTCCATTATCCAATTCCCATTTTGGTTAACTGGAGAATAGTACAGTCAGAGACTCAGGGCTCTCTCTACCTTTAAGAGTACCCCCGGGACAGACATAGTTAGGGTCCTAGTTCCAGGGAAAGTTTGAGGCCCCCCTTCCTTACCGAAGACCGTCACAGAGTGATACTTGCTTAGACTTTCGCAAGCACAATCTGATCACGGTCCGGGATCCATACTCTCTCCCTTTTATCCCGGACCTCCTTAATTAGATTGTGGGGAGCCAAATAGTTTTCTTAATAGATCTCAGGGAGGCTTATAAGTAGAGATGAACAAATATTTCAACATTCGGTTTGGATCACGATCGACGAATTTGCAATATTCGCCGATTTAAAACAGTAAGGCTGCACCAGGAGAGGTGACATATCAGGACAGGGACCCAATTTCCGAGGGACGCCTTGATGTGGCAATTGGCCTCTCATATATTGGCCAATCTATTCGCTAAGCACCTTCCTTTTTTTAATAGCAATTTTTGCAGATTTCATATAAACATTATATACTTTTTTTTTTTTACTATTTTCTATGGCAGCGATGCAGTTTCAATGTTCTAAAGTAATAATTCTTGGTAAATTATGGTGCAACCTTACTGTTTTTTACTTTGAGAACAATTACATCAGTGACTGTTCTCAAAGTCATCAAGATCGTCATGGGACATTATGGATTATTATGTTCTTGGCAGACAGGTGAGGAATATTGTGGTTTATTATTTTATTTTTTGTTACAGGAGACATTGGCTTCAGCGGATTAGGCGTTCATGGAATATGGCTTAATTTAGATTCAATAAAGGAGTCGGTGACATTATTTCAATTAATGGACTTTATTCTGTGTGTTTTTTTTTTTTTTTTAAATATCACCATTGGCAGGGCCAGAATGGGACTGAAATTCAGCCCTTGCATTTTTAAGAACACAGGTCCCCCTCTTTTAACTTCTGTAATCTTGCGCTCTAGATCACAGGTCAGCAGCATACAATCAAAACGGTTTGTGTTGCGGACCTACATAGCTAACAGCCACTGAATTATGGCCAATTTATATGGGCCAATAATCATGAAATGTGTGTTGGTGCGTCTTCCTGATTATTGGCTCATTTAAATAGGTTAGTAATCCCCTCATGTAAGAGCAAAATGATTATTAGTCATGGAGCGCCCCCACTGCCGCAGGGCCGAGGGGTACCCGGTACCAGGCCTCTGAGTCTCTGCTCTGGGATCATCACGGTGGCTAGGCCCCGGTCCGTGACCCTGCCGAGGGGCGCACAGTAAAAGATGTGGATAGACGATGATAGTGATGTTGTAGTAGTGAGGCTGTGGTGGTGCGGTGCAGTAAATAACGAGGACACCAGGTTGCAGTCTCTTTACCTCTTTACTGAAGATTTCTGGGTCCTCAGTCCAGAGCATGGTTCACCAGGCTGCGCAAGTCCGGCCGGTCCAATGGCACCTCCAGAGTTCTCTTCACAGGTGGAAATCGGTGCCTTCCTTCTAGCGCTATGTGTTGTGGTCCTTCCCTGCTGTGCTTACAGAAAGTCCCCCACAACTGTTGTGTCTGTTTCTTAAGTTCCCTCACAACTCGATTAGATGATGTTCTGCTAATCCTCCGTCCCTCCCTGGTGTTCTGGTTGGGACGGCACCCGTTTGACGGGTAGGCTCGGAGCTCTTCCGGGACCCTAGAGTCGCCCCTCTCCACAAGTTGCCCCCCAAGACTGCATAGGTGATATAAGTTAGACAGCCCGCCTTAGACTGACTGTCCTGCCGCTGTTTGGAGTATTGCTTGAAGCTGAATGTTATGATACTCCCTCGGCGTTCCGGCCACCGGTAGTGCGCCTCAGTAGGATGTTGCTTCGGTCTTACAGCACGACTCCTACTGGTATTACTCCTTTTGCGTGATCTCGTTTCTCACTCAGCACAATCTATCTCGCTTCTATTCCTTCCTTGGGCACCGCCGCTACCCGGAGCAGGCGCGGTCCCGTTACGTTCGTTCGAGTTGCCAAGCCTCTGTCAGGATCCCACCCCTGACAGAGACCCTACTCTATCTTCCCCCACAACACCCTCTGCCACAAGGTGTTGCCTGGTTCCAACCCAGTCAGCTTTCTGATCTAACTTCCTGCCTGACCCCCAGTTTACCCACTATGGTGGGGAGTGGCCTAATGAATAGAACCCTTAGCTCCCCCCGGAGGCCCGACTGTGAAATGTATTGGTGTCTGTGATACCTGATCAGATGAACTCCTTCAGTGCCATCAGACGTACCATAGCTCCCCATAGTGGCGGAGCCACAGTACTGCAACGACCAGGACTCTGGGGCGCTGCAGTCACATGCAATGATTTTTAGCTGGCTTAAAAATCAATGTTCTTGTAAGCACATTGCTCCTGGTAAACAGGACATGCGCTCCTGAGAACAGGACATTCTACATGCACAAAACATATTAACAATCGCTGGGTGCACAGAAACGTGCAGTCCTCCTGTACGAATAGGCCGTAAAGGATGCTGACTGTATATAGCTGATCGGTGGTCATGTACATGTTATAGCACAGTAATGACAGTAAAGTCTCATTCAGACGTCCGTTTGTCACGTACATGTTCTATCTGTGGTTTTCATTTTGTTTCCATTATAGTCTATGGTGCTGTTCATAGGCCCATATGTTTTTGCAGACTGTGTCTCCCCAAATAAAAATCAGAGATATTTTTATTTTTTATCGGCATAACAGACAAAATCACCTATACAAGTCTATGAACCTGTGACAATAATGCATAGCACCAGTGCACAATCTGCATGGTCCGTGAATAACATTGCAATGTATAGGAGAAGCTTTGTAACTAATTTATTTTTTTCATACGTGAAAATCACTAATGAAATACTGATGGTAAAAACCAGTGGCTGGCTGGCAAGTTTCAGTCTGGGGGGCAAGCAAACATCATTGGCCCATGTGTAGTGCACCATTAACCACATTTCGCTGCCTTGTCTTTTAAAAAACAAGGCAACTTTTAAAAAACAAGACAGGACATATCGTTTTCATGTTAGGATGCATTTATTTTGTGGCTGCAGAACAAGGTAAGGGTATGTGCACATGTCTTTTTCAGACAGATTGTGGCAGGCATCCCCTACTTGAAAAAGTGTCACCAACCTGCCGCAAACTTGAACTTGGTGCACAGCAATGTAAAACAACATTGCGGTACACGATCCGTCTTTCGTTACTTTTTTTTACTGCTTCAGTGTTCGGAAACTGAGGCCATTAAAATAAGTAGCACATTCTGTCACTGCTACTAATCGAAAGTATCGAGAAAAGACGCAGTTGGCAAAAAAAACATGGCGCTTTCAGGAAAAAGACTTGAGATGCTTTCCTAAAGCTGCTGTGCCACCTGAAATAAAACATTGTGCGCACATACGTTAGATACGAACACTAGGCTACAGCACCATGCAAACTCTGAATACAAGAATCACTCTAAGGGCAGGTGCAGACGGCCATATATTCTCTCATCTGAGAGAATCGGGCCAATTATACAACTCACACTTGGGTCAAGCTCTGATCCGAGTTTCAGCTTAGTGAGGTCCGATTCTATAGGATGAGAGAATCCGAGAACACTGAGGAAAACAAAAGGATAACAAAATCTTCTCCACTATGTCATCGGAGTGCAGTCCAAAGTTTTCCACACACTCATTGATTTGCATTAAGGAGTGTAATTGGAATATCAGATCAGACTCGGACATGCAGCATTGGCTTCCTCAGACTGGCTTTGTCTATCTGAGGAAAATAGTGAACATGTTCAGGGCCCCTACACTAACATTGGTTCGAGTGAGATCCAATGTTTTTATCTGGCGGATTACACTCGGACCGATAATACAGCGTCTTCACAAACCCTAACACTACATAAATAAAAATGTGATCTGGTCACAGAACCAACTTATTACACCAATATAAATAACAAAATAGTGAAAAGTGACCTTCGGCTTGTCCAGCAAACTCTGGAGCAATCTCGCAGGTCACAAACAGCTGGAGACCAACCAGAAAGCTGTGGATAAAGGATAAAGGCAGCGGCTGGTACAATACTAGCACCACTCCAGCACTACACTAAACCCTCCCCTGGAGTGGTGCTGTAACAAATGTACACTGTTATCTGAACACTCACACACAGTGATACATTTTAATAGTCATACAGTACACCGTGGAACATCATACACACACCTCGGCACATGCACACATACATACATCCAGTGTCATGACTCTGGACAGGGTGGTTCTGGCTCAGTCCTGGTCAGGTCAGGGTTAAGATAGTTCGCCTCTCTTTGGTTATGGGATGGCTATTTAATGCTTGTAGTTCCTGGGTCCAGTGTTAGTGATGCTTCTGTTTACTCGGCTAGGGATTGCTGACCCAGGTTACTCGTCTGTAATTGTTGTGCCTCTGTGCGTGTGAGCTTTTCTGTGTATGACCCGGTTCGTCCCCTGACTTCTGCTTCTGTGTTCTGCTCTGTACTGCCCTGCCTTCCTGGTTCTCTGACCCTTTGGTTCGTCTCGGGTCTCTCTCTGTCTCATCCCTAGGTACCTCGTTCTCGTTTGGCTTTGACTCTTGGCTCTCCATTTGACTATGTTTACATTTTGTGCCACGTATTCTATTATTCTATGCTCTCTGCTGCTTCTCCGTCATTACATGTGGTAGCTCCGCCCCCCCGCATTCATGTGACTGTTTAGTGTCAGGTCCTGTGCACACTCACACTCCCTGCGCTCTGTTCCAGGCTCCCTGCTAGCGTACCCTAGGCTCCCCTGGTGACACACACCGTGTGTCATTACATTATCACTGACCCACTTTCAAAATTTGTTTGGGGGCACTTTTTGTCTGTGTATATGGATCCACTGCATTCGTTGTCTGAGCAGGTAACTAATCTGACTCAGATGATGCAAAATCTGTCTGTGGAGCAAAGGTCCTTAGTGACATCTGACTAACACGTGCGGAGAGCACTGGCTGAGACTGTTAAATCCTTTTGGAGTGCTTCTTTAGTTTCTGGCCGTAAGGATGGGGGTGTGTCTGATGTTTCTTTAACTTCCTCTGAACCCTCTGTCAAACTTCCAGACACCTTTTCTGGGGACAAGAGTAAATTACAGGTGTTTAATGAGGTATGCAAACTACTGTTTTCTTTGCGCCCTCAGTCTTCAGGCGAAGAGAGCCAAATTGTGGGTATTGCCATTTCTCTTTTGAGGGAGGGTCCGCAGTCCTGGGCTTTTTCCCTGTCTCCCACCGCTCCTGTGAGAATGTCTGTTGATCGGTTCTTCGAGGCTTTGGGTCTGATTTATGATGAACCGGATCGTGTGACATTGGCTGAGGACACAATTATGAGTCTCTCTCAGGGAAACCTCTCAGCCAAATGGTCTTGATCTGAGTATCAATGTTGGGCTCTGGAGGTAATTTGGAATGACTCCGCACTCAGAAGGTTGTTCCGAAAAGGGTTGTCCGACCACCTTAAAGATGCGTTGGCTCTGCATCCACCACCCGACTCTTTGGAGGAGGCCATGATGCAGGCCGTTCGAATAGATCGCCGGCTTCATGAAAGAGAAGTCGTACAACGTGAGACTCACTTATTTTCTACCAAATCTGAACCCACATCGTCTGTCGAGCCCATGGAGTTAGGATCTGTCTCCGTGAATTAGAGGAGATGTCGCAGAGAGAATAAGCTCTGTTTCTACTGTGGGTTCGCGGGACATTGGAGAAAAGACTGCCCTTCCTGCCCTACGTTTTCCAAGGTGTCGGGAAACGCCTAAGTCTGGGTAACTGTCAAGGAGGTTACTCAGACTTCCAGGTACATTTTTCCTTGGTTTCCAAGTTATTGCTTAAAGTTGAACTTGGTGTAAACAACTGTTTTTTTTTCCCAGCTGCGGCTTTTGTGGATTGTGGGTCCACTGTGAATTTGATTGACTCCAGGTTGGCGGCCCAGTGTAGGATAGGGACAGCTAGCTTGGCTACTCCCATAAAAGTGGTGGCTATCGATTCTACACCCCTCACCAAAAACGGGATCTGCTCTGTGTCAGAGGAGTTCGTTGTACACACTGAACGCCTCACCTGTTTTGTTCTGGACAACTTGCCTGCGGGGTTGGTGTTGAGGTTCCCTAGGTTGCAATGTCATAATCCAGTCATCAACTGGGAGTCTCGTGAGATTGTTAATTGTGGTCCAAATTGTGTTAATAAATGCCTAATATTTGCATCTGTCTCATCTGTCGGTCTGGAGGGTATTCTGGACTGCCTGAAGGACTTCGAATATGTGTTCTCTGAAAGCGACGCTGAGGTTTTACCACCGCATCGGCCTTTTGATTGTGTCATTGACCTGATTCCGGGTGCGAAATTGCCCAAGGCACTTCTGTGCAATCTTTCTGGTCCTGAGCGGGTCGCCATGAAAGATTACATTCCCGAGGGTCTTTGTAAGGGGCACATTCGCCCTTCTCTTTCTCCTGTGGTGGCAGTGTTCTTTTTAGTCAAGAAAAAAGACGGTGGTCTCCGCCCAAGCCTCCACTTTCAGGAGCTTAATAAGATCACGGTAAGAAATACTTACTGCTTCCACTCATTCCTGATTTGTGTAACCAATTATCTGGGGCTAAATGGATTTCGAAGCTGGACTTGCAGGGGGCATATAACTTGATTTGAATACGAGAGGGGGATGAGTGGAAGTCAGCGTTTCTCACATCTGAAGGATTGTTCGAGAACCTTGTTATGCCTTTTGGGTTGACAAATACTCCTGCGGTCTTTCAGGATTTCATTAATTATGTGTTCTTTGATTTGATTGGGTGGTTTGTGGTCATATATTTAGATGATACTCTGATTTTTTTCATCTGATAAGCAGGGTCATATTGGTCATCTGCGAACGGTTCTCCAGAGGCTCCAGGTGAATCAGCTGTTTGCCAAATTAGAAAAATTTTCGTTCTTTGTTCAGGAACTGTCTGTGGACTGGGTCTAGCCTCGGGATCTGAAAGGTCTGCAATGCTTCTTGGGATTCGCTAATCATTACCGGAGGTTTATTAAAGGGTTCTCACATGTAGTTAAGCCCCTCACTGATTTAACACAGAAGGGGGCTGCTGTTAAGAACTGGTCAGTTCCAGCCGTTTTGGTGTTTTTGTCCTTAAAAAAATGCTTCATGACTGCCGGTTTTGGTTCAACCTGATTCATCTGAGCCCTTTGTTGTAGAGGTGAATGCCTTGGAGGTGGGGGCGGGGGCAATATTGTCCCAGGGGCCTGCCACATTGACCAATCTGAGACCATGTGTCTTCTTTTCTAAGAAGTTCTCCCTGGAAGAAAGGAACTATGATGTGGTCAATCGAGAACTTCTGGCTGTTAAGTTGGCTTTTGAGGAATGGAGGCATTTTTTGGAGGGCACGGCTCATCCCATTACCGTGGTGACTGATCATAAGAATTTGGCGTATATTGAGTCAGCTAAAAGGGTTACCCCTAGGCAGGCTAGGTGGTCACTTTTTTTTCCCGGTTCCTGTTCTCAATCACTTTTCGTCCGGGATCCAAGAATGTAAAGGCCGATGCCTTGTCCTGGAGTTTTGATCCAGTGACTCCCTCCAAACCTCCATCCTCTATTCTTCAACCTGGGGTGGTGGTGGCTGATCTGTCATCAGGGCTGGAATGGGAGATTCGAGAAGCTCAGTCTCAAGCTCCACCGTCCAAACCGGTTGATAAACTGTTTGTGCCTATTAAATTTCAACTCGGGGTTCTCCGTGAGTTCCATAACTCAGCTTTGAGTGGACATTCTTGGATCTCGGGTACTCATGGGGTCATTGCGAGGGGTTTTTGGTTGCCCTCGCTCACGTCTGATTGAAGAAGTTTGTATCTGCCTGTGAAGTGTGTGCCCACGTTAAGAGCTCTCATAACCGGCCAGCCGGGGAATTGGTGCCTTTGCCAGTTCCTGAGAGACCATGGACACATTTGTCCATGGATTTTACCACCAATCTTCCCCCTTCCAAGGGTAATATGGTCATATGGGTGGTGGTTGACAGGTTTCAAAACAAGCACACTTTGTACCCTTGGTAGCGTTGCCCTCTGCGGAGACTTTGTCTAGGTTGTTCGTTTAGCATGTGATGCAATTGCATGGTTTGCCCTTGAGTGTGGTGTCTGACCATTGAGTGCAATTTGTGTCCAGGTTTTGGAGGGCATTTTGCCAAAGGTTTGGTGTTGTGTTATCCTTTTCATATGCATATCATCCAGAGACCAATGGTCAGACTGAGCGCACCAACCAGTCATTAGAGCAAATTTTGCGCTGTCTTTCCACCTCTAGACAGGATGATTGGTGTGATGCCTTCCCCTTAGCTGAGTTTGCATTCAATAACCATGTAAATCACTCCACAGGTACCTCCCCTTTCTTCTGCAACTACGGGTTCAATCCACACTTTGGGGAGTTTTCCCGTTTGGACTCCGGTTGCCCTGGGCCTGATGTAGCTGTACAGCAGTTGAGGGATTTGTGGCAGGAGGTCCAAAGGAATATTGGGGAGGCTCAGAGGAAGTTTAAGGTTTTTGAAGACAGGAGACGGACTGTGAAACTGGCTCTCTGGGTTGGAGATAAAGTTTGGCTGTCTATGAGGAACATTAAGCTTAAGGTTCCTTTGGCGTAATTGAGGCCTAAGTGTATTGGCCCCTATGAGATCACCGAAGTAGTTAACCCAGTGGCATTTTGGTTGCATCTCTTTTAAGATCCCCAATCTATTTCATAGGGCCTTGCTGAAACCTTTTGGGGCTGTCGAAGACGGGTCATTATTACGGAACTGCAGCACAGAACTTGGATAGAAGGGGGAAAACTGACCCTGCACTGAGACTAGGCTGATACCCTACGATGGAGTGGGTGACCCATTCCTTGCGAATAGACCCACTGATGATCCTAGTTTAATCTCAAGCGAAGACCTATAGATAGGGGGAAGGAGGTATCCGTATCCGGTGGACCCCGTTGAGAGGGGGTACTGTCATGACTCTGGACAGGGTGGTTCTGGCTCCATCCTGGTCAGGGTTAAGATAGATCGCCTCTCTTTGGATCTGGGGCGGCTATTTAATGCTTGTAGTTCCTGGGTCCAGTATCGGTGATACTTCTGTTTACTCAGCTAGGGATTGTTGACCCAGGTTACTCATCTGTAATCGTTGTGCCTCTGTGTGTGTGAGCTTTTCTGTGTATGACCTGGTTCGTCCCCTGACTTCTGCTTCTGTGTTCTGCTCTGTACTGCGCTGTCCTTCCTGGTTCTCTGACCCCTTGGCTCATCTCGGTTCTCTCGCTAACTCATCCCTAGCTACCTCGCTCTTGTTTGGCTTTTACCCTTGGCTCTCCATTTGACTACGTTTATGTTTTGTGCCCCGTATTCTTCTCTCTCTGCTGCTTCCCAGTCCTCACACTCGGGAGCTCCGCCCCCTACGATCACGTGACTGTTTAGTGTCAGGTCCTGTGCACACTATGTGCTTTAACTCTCACACTCCCTGCGCTCGGTTCTGGGCTCCCTGCTAGTGCCACCTAGGCTCCCCTGGTTACACACACCGTGTGTCATTACATCCAGGCTCGGACTGGCCCATAGGGTAACAGGGGAATCCCCCAGTGGGCCCCTGGGAAGATTTGGGCCCCCAACCCCACTTTATGGGCAGTTCTTGGCTTATTTCACTTGATTCACTCTGTACAGAAAAATGCAGTACCACATCATTCATTAACTAAACTACAGTTTATTATTCTATAGAGATATAGGTAAATTTGTGAATGATGGCAGTGTAATATTTGTATTAAGGTGAAAAGTGGGCCCCACCAAAAATCAATGTTACTGGTGGGCCCTTGGCATCCCAGTCCGACACTGCATATATCATACACACACCTCAGCACATTTACACATACATACATCATACACACCTCGGCACACTTACACATACATACATTGCGTTCCAAATTATTATGCAAAGTGGATTTGAGTGTCATAAAGATTTAATTGTTTTGTTTTTCAAATAAACTTGTGGATTATATTATGTCTCAGGGCTCAATGGATCGCTGAAATCAATCTTAAACACATGTGACAATTAGTTTTCCAGGTGATTCTAATTAAAGGAAAACTACTTAAAAATGATGTTCCACATTATTAAGCAGGCCACAGATTTCAAGCAATATGGGAAATAAAAAGGATCTCTCTGCTGCTGAAAAGCATTAAATAGTGCAATGCCTTGGACAAGGTATGAAAACATTAGTTATTTCATGAAAACTTAAGTGATCATCATACTGTGACAAGATTTGTGACTGAAACAGAGCACAGACAGAGTTCATGCAGATAAAGGCATAATGAGGAAGGTTTCTGCCTGTCATTGGATTAAGACAGCAGCTGCCAAAATACCATTACAAAGCAGCAAACAGTTATTTGTAGCTGCTGGTGCCTCTGGAGTCCCTCGAACCTCAAGGTGTATGATCCTTCAAAGGCTTGCTGTGGTGCATAAACCTACTATTCGGCCACCCCTAAACAGTGATCACAAGCAGAAACGGTTGCAGTGGGCCCAGACATATATGAAGACTAATTTTCAAACAGTCTTGTTTACTGATGAGTGTCAAGCAACCCTGGATGGTCCAGATGGGTGGAGTAGTGGGTGGTTGGTGGATGGCCCCCATGTCCCAACAAGGCTGCGACGTCAGCAATGAGGTGGAGGAGTCATGTTTTGGGCCAGAATCATGGGGAAACAGCTGGTAGGGCCCTTTAAGGTTCCTGAAGGTGTGAAAATGACCTCTGCAAAGTATATAGAGTTTCTGACTGACAACTTTCTTCCATGGTATAAAAAGCAGGAGCAAAATCATCTTCATGCATGACAATGTACCATCTCATGCTGCAAAGAATACCTCTGAGTCATTGGCTGCTATGGGCATAAAGGGAGATAAACTCATGGTGTGGCCACCATCTTCCCCTGACGTCAACCCTATAGAGAACCTTTGGAGTATCATCAAGCAAAAGATCTATGAAGGTGTGAGGCAGTTCACATCAAAACAGCAGCTTTGGGAGGCTATTCTGACTTCATGCAAAGAAATACAAGCAGAAACTCTCCAAAAACTCACAAGTTCAATGGATGCAAGAATTGTGAAGGTGATATCAAAGAAGGGTCCCTATGTTAACAAGTAACTTGGCCTGTTAGGATGTTTTGGAGTTAAATAGCTTTTTTGTTCAGTGAATGTGACCTCCTATTGCTGCAAATACCACAAATGAGCATTTTCAGTTCTTTAAAACATATAAAATGTTTAGAAATTCTGCTGTGCCTAATAATTTGGAACAGTGCATTTTGAGTTTTTATTCATTTTGGAGATTATACTGTTATCATTGGGAGGTTTCTTTAATAAAATTCCATGAATACTCTAACGGGTGATGATGACCTTTTTTAGACTGACTGTCATTTGCACCAACCATTTAGGAAAATCCGAGAAAAATATAATTTGCATAATAATTTGGAACATGGTGTATTACTGAGTTTACGGTTGCTGATGGAGATTGTTTGCTCTTTTTTGGTGCATACTTTTTCCATTATCCAATTCCCATTTTGGTTAACTGGAGAATAGTACGGTCAGAGACTCAGGGCTCTCTCTACCTTTAAGAGTACCCCCGGGACAGACATAGTTAGGGTCCTAGTTCCAGGGAAAGTTTGAGGCCCCCCTTCCTTACCGAAGACCGTCACAGAGTGATACTTGCTTAGACTTTCGCAAGCACAATCTGATCACGGTCCGGGATCCATACTCTCTCCCTTTTATCCCGGACCTCCTTAATTAGATTGTGGGGAGCCAAATAGTTTTCTTAATAGATCTCAGGGAGGCTTATAAGTAGAGATGAACAAATATTTCAACATTCGGTTTGGATCACGATCGACGAATTTGCAATATTCGCCGATTTAAAACAGTAAGGCTGCACCAGGAGAGGTGACATATCAGGACAGGGACCCAATTTCTGAGGGACGCCTTGATGTGGCAATTGGCCTCTCATATATTGGCCAATCTATTCGCTAAGCACCTTCCTTTTTTTAATAGCAATTTTTGCAGATTTCATATAAACATTATATACTTTTTTTTTTTTACTATTTTCTATGGCAGCGATGCAGTTTCAATGTTCTAAAGTAATAATTCTTGGTAAATTATGGTGCAACCTTACTGTTTTTTACTTTGAGAACAATTACATCAGTGACTGTTCTCAAAGTCATCAAGATCGTCATGGGACATTATGGATTATTATGTTCTTGGCAGACAGGTGAGGAATATTGTGGTTTATTATTTTATTTTTTGTTACAGGAGACATTGGCTTCAGCGGATTAGGCGTTCATGGAATATGGCTTAATTTAGATTCAATAAAGGAGTCGGTGACATTATTTAAATTAATGGACTTTATTCTGTGTGGTTTTTTTTTTTTTTTTAAATATCACCATTGGCAGGGCCAGACTGGGACTGAAATTCAGCCCTTGCATTTTTAAGAACACAGGTCCCCCTCTTTTAACTTCTGTAATCTTGCGCTCTAGATCACAGGTCAGCAGCATACAATCAAAACGGTTTGTGTTGCGGACCTACATAGCTAACAGCCACTGAATTATGGCCAATTTATATGGGCCAATAATCATGAAATGTGTGTTGGTGCGTCTTCCTGATTATTGGCTCATTTAAATAGGTTAGTAATCCCCTGATGTAAGAGCAAAATGATTATTAGTCATGGAGCGCCCCCACTGCCGCAGGGCCGAGGGGTACCCGGTACCGGGCCTCTGAGTCTCTGCTCTGGGATCGTCACGGTGGCTAGGCCCCGGTCCGTGACCCTGCCGAGGGGCGCACAGTAAAAGATGTGGATAGACGATGATAGTGATGTTGTAGTAGTGAGGCTGTGGTGGTGCGGTGCAGTAAATAACGAGGACACCAGGTTGCAGTCTCTTTACCTCTTTACTGAAGATTTCTGGGTCCTCAGTCCAGAGCATGGTTCACCAGGCTGCGCAAGTCCGGCCGGTCCAATGGCACCTCCAGAGTTCTCTTCACAGGTGGAAATCGGTGCCTTCCTTCTAGCGCTATGTGTTGTGGTCCTTCCCTGCTGTGCTTACAGAAAGTCCCCCACAACTGTTGTGTCTGTTTCTTAAGTTCCCTCACAACTCGATTAGATGATGTTCTGCTAATCCTCCGTCCCTCCCTGGTGTTCTGGTTGGGACGGCACCCGTTTGACGGGTAGGCTCGGAGCTCTTCCGGGACCCTAGAGTCGCCCCTCTCCACAAGTTGCCCCCCAAGACTGCATAGGTGATATAAGTTAGACAGCCCGCCTTAGACTGACTGTCCTGCCGCTGTTTGGAGTATTGCTTGAAGCTGAATGTTATGATACTCCCTCGGCGTTCCGGCCACCGGTAGTGCGCCTCAGTAGGATGTTGCTTCGGTCTTACAGCACGACTCCTACTGGTATTACTCCTTTTGCGTGATCTCGTTTCTCACTCAGCACAATCTATCTCGCTTCTATTCCTTCCTTGGGCACCGCCGCTACCCGGAGCAGGCGCGGTCCCGTTACGTTCGTTCGAGTTGCCAAGCCTCTGTCAGGATCCCACCCCTGACAGAGACCCTACTCTATCTTCCCCCACAACACCCTCTGCCACAAGGTGTTGCCTGGTTCCAACCCAGTCAGCTTTCTGATCTAACTTCCTGCCTGACCCCCAGTTTACCCACTATGGTGGGGAGTGGCCTAATGAATAGAACCCTTAGCTCCCCCCGGAGGCCCGACTGTGAAATGTATTGGTGTCTGTGATACCTGATCAGATGAACTCCTTCAGTGCCATCAGACGTACCATAGCTCCCCATAGTGGCGGAGCCACAGTACTGCAACGACCAGGACTCTGGGGCGCTGCAGTCACATGCAATGATTTTTAGCTGGCTTAAAAATCAATGTTCTTGTAAGCACATTGCTCCTGGTAAACAGGACATGCGCTCCTGAGAACAGGACATTCTACATGCACAAAACATATTAACAATCGCTGGGTGCACAGAAACGTGCAGTCCTCCTGTACGAATAGGCCGTAAAGGATGCTGACTGTATATAGCTGATCGGTGGTCATGTACATGTTATAGCACAGTAATGACAGTAAAGTCTCATTCAGACGTCCGTTTGTCACGTACATGTTCTATCTGTGGTTTTCATTTTGTTTCCATTATAGTCTATGGTGCTGTTCATAGGCCCATATGTTTTTGCAGACTGTGTCTCCCCAAATAAAAATCAGAGATATTTTTATTTTTTATCGGCATAACAGACAAAATCACCTATACAAGTCTATGAACCTGTGACAATAATGCATAGCACCAGTGCACAATCTGCATGGTCCGTGAATAACATTGCAATGTATAGGAGAAGCTTTGTAACTAATTTATTTTTTTCATACGTGAAAATCACTAATGAAATACTGATGGTAAAAACCAGTGGCTGGCTGGCAAGTTTCAGTCTGGGGGGCAAGCAAACATCATTGGCCCATGTGTAGTGCACCATTAACCACATTTCGCTGCCTTGTCTTTTAAAAAACAAGGCAACTTTTAAAAAACAAGACAGGACATATCGTTTTCATGTTAGGATGCATTTATTTTGTGGCTGCAGAACAAGGTAAGGGTATGTGCACATGTCTTTTTCAGACAGATTGTGGCAGGCATCCCCTACTTGAAAAAGTGTCACCAACCTGCCGCAAACTTGAACTTGGTGCACAGCAATGTAAAACAACATTGCGGTACACGATCCGTCTTTCGTTACTTTTTTTTACTGCTTCAGTGTTCGGAAACTGAGGCCATTAAAATAAGTAGCACATTCTGTCACTGCTACTAATCGAAAGTATCGAGAAAAGACGCAGTTGGCAAAAAAAACATGGCGCTTTCAGGAAAAAGACTTGAGATGCTTTCCTAAAGCTGCTGTGCCACCTGAAATAAAACATTGTGCGCACATACGTTAGATACGAACACTAGGCTACAGCACCATGCAAACTCTGAATACAAGAATCACTCTAAGGGCAGGTGCAGACGGCCATATATTCTCTCATCTGAGAGAATCAGGCCAATTATACAACTCACACTTGGGTCAAGCTCTGATCCGAGTTTCAGCTTAGTGAGGTCCGATTCTATAGGATGAGAGAATCCGAGAACACTGAGGAAAACAAAAGGATAACAAAATCTTCTCCACTATGTCATCGGAGTGCAGTCCAAAGTTTTCCACACACTCATTGATTTGCATTAAGGAGTGTAATTGGAATATCAGATCAGACTCGGACATGCAGCATTGGCTTCCTCAGACTGGCTTTGTCTATCTGAGGAAAATAGTGAACATGTTCAGGGCCCCTACACTAACATTGGTTCGAGTGAGATCCAATGTTTTTATCTGGCGGATTACACTCGGACCGATAATACAGCGTCTTCACAAACCCTAACACTACATAAATAAAAATGTGATCTGGTCACAGAACCAACTTATTACACCAATATAAATAACAAAATAGTGAAAAGTGACCTTCGGCTTGTCCAGCAAACTCTGGAGCAATCTCGCAGGTCACAAACAGCTGGAGACCAACCAGAAAGCTGTGGATAAAGGATAAAGGCAGCGGCTGGTACAATACTAGCACCACTCCAGCACTACACTAAACCCTCCCCTGGAGTGGTGCTGTAACAAATGTACACTGTTATCTGAACACTCACACACAGTGATACATTTTAATAGTCATACAGTACACCGTGGAACATCATACACACACCTCGGCACATGCACACATACATACATCCAGTGTCATGACTCTGGACAGGGTGGTTCTGGCTCAGTCCTGGTCAGGTCAGGGTTAAGATAGTTCGCCTCTCTTTGGTTATGGGATGGCTATTTAATGCTTGTAGTTCCTGGGTCCAGTGTTAGTGATGCTTCTGTTTACTCGGCTAGGGATTGCTGACCCAGGTTACTCGTCTGTAATTGTTGTGCCTCTGTGCGTGTGAGCTTTTCTGTGTATGACCCGGTTCGTCCCCTGACTTCTGCTTCTGTGTTCTGCTCTGTACTGCCCTGCCTTCCTGGTTCTCTGACCCTTTGGTTCGTCTCGGGTCTCTCTCTGTCTCATCCCTAGGTACCTCGCTCTCGTTTGGCTTTGACTCTTGGCTCTCCATTTGACTATGTTTACATTTTGTGCCACGTATTCTATTATTCTATGCTCTCTGCTGCTTCTCCGTCATTACATGTGGTAGCTCCGCCCCCCCGCATTCACGTGACTGTTTAGTGTCAGGTCCTGTGCACACTCACACTCCCTGCGCTCTGTTCCAGGCTCCCTGCTAGCGTACCCTAGGCTCCCCTGGTGACACACACCGTGTGTCATTACATTATCACTGACCCACTTTCAAAATTTGTTTGGGGGCACTTTTTGTCTGTGTATATGGATCCACTGCATTCGTTGTCTGAGCAGGTAACTAATCTGACTCAGATGATGCAAAATCTGTCTGTGGAGCAAAGGTCCTTAGTGGCATCTGACTAACACGTGCGGAGAGCACTGGCTGGGACTGTTAAATCCTTTTGGAGTGCTTCTTTAGTTTCTGGCCGTAAGGATGGGGGTGTGTCTGATGTTTCTTTAACTTCCTCTGAACCCTCTGTCAAACTTCCAGACACCTTTTCTGGGGACAAGAGTAAATTACAGGTGTTTAATGAGGGATGCAAACTACTGTTTTCTTTGCGCCCTCAGTCTTCAGGCGAAGAGAGCCAAATTGTGGGTATTGCCATTTCTCTTTTGAGGGAGGGTCCGCAGTCCTGGGCTTTTTCCCTGTCTCCCACCGCTCCTGTGAGAATGTCTGTTGGTCGGTTCTTCGAGGCTTTGGGTCTGATTTATGATGAACCGGATCGTGTGACATTGGCTGAGGACACAATTATGAGTCTCTCTCAGGGAAACCTCTCAGCCAAATGGTCTTGATCTGAGTATCAATGTTGGGCTCTGGAGGTAATTTGGAATGACTCCGCACTCAGAAGGTTGTTCCGAAAAGGGTTGTCCGACCACCTTAAAGATGCGTTGGCTCTGCATCCACCACCCGACTCTTTGGAGGAGGCCATGATGCAGGCCGTTCGAATAGATCGCCGGCTTCATGAAAGAGAAGTCGTACAACGTGAGACTCACTTATTTTCTACCAAATCTGAACCCACATCGTCTGTCGAGCCCATGGAGTTAGGATCTGTCTCCGTGAATTAGAGGAGATGTCGCAGAGAGAATAAGCTCTGTTTCTACTGTGGGTTCGCGGGACATTGGAGAAAAGACTGCCCTTCCTGCCCTACGTTTTCCAAGGTGTCGGGAAACGCCTAAGTCTGGGTAACTGTCAAGGAGGTTACTCAGACTTCCAGGTACATTTTTCCTTGGTTTCCAAGTTATTGCTTAAAGTTGAACTTGGTGTAAACAACTGTTTTTTTTCCCAGCTGCGGCTTTTGTGGATTGTGGGTCCACTGTGAATTTGATTGACTCCAGGTTGGCGGCCCAGTGTAGGATAGGGACAGCTAGCTTGGCTACTCCCATAAAAGTGGTGGCTATCGATTCTACACCCCTCACCAAAAACGGGATCTGCTCTGTGTCAGAGGAGTTCGTTGTACACACTGAACGCCTCACCTGTTTTGTTCTGGACAACTTGCCTGTGGGGTTGGTGTTGAGGTTCCCTAGGTTGCAATGTCATAATCCAGTCATCAACTGGGAGTCTCGTGAGATTGTTAATTGTGGTCCAAATTGTGTTAATAAATGCCTAATATTTGCATCTGTCTCATCTGTCGGTCTGGAGGGTATTCTGGACTGCCTGAAGGACTTCGAAGATGTGTTCTCTGAAAGCGACGCTGAGGTTTTACCACCGCATCGGCCTTTTGATTGTGTCATTGACCTGATTCCGGGTGCGAAATTGCCCAAGGCACTTCTGTGCAATCTTTCTGGTCCTGAGCAGGTCGCCATGAAAGATTACATTCCCGAGGGTCTTTGTAAGGGGCACATTCGCCCTTCTCTTTCTCCTGTGGTGGCAGTGTTCTTTTTAGTCAAGAAAAAAGACGGTGGTCTCCGCCCAAGCCTCCACTTTCAGGAGCTTAATAAGATCACGGTAAGAAATACTTACTGCTTCCACTCATTCCTGATTTGTGTAACCAATTATCTGGGGCTAAATGGATTTCGAAGCTGGACTTGCAGGGGGCATATAACTTGATTTGAATACGAGAGGGGGATGAGTGGAAGTCAGCGTTTCTCACATCTGAAGGATTGTTCGAGAACCTTGTTATGCCTTTTGGGTTGACAAATACTCCTGCGGTCTTTCAGGATTTCATTAATTATGTGTTCTTTGATTTGATTGGGTGGTTTGTGGTCATATATTTAGATGATACTCTGATTTTTTTCATCTGATAAGCAGGGTCATATTGGTCATCTGCGAACGGTTCTCCAGAGGCTCCAGGTGAATCAGCTGTTTGCCAAATTAGAAAAATTTTAGTTCTTTGTTCAGGAACTGTCTTTTTTTGGGTTCTTTGTGTCCTGTGAGGGGTTTCGCATGGATCCCAAGAGGGGTTCAAGCCATTGTGGACTGGGTCTAGCCTCGGGATCTGAAAGGTCTGCAATGCTTCTTGGGATTCGCTAATCATTACCGGAGGTTTATTAAAGGGTTCTCACATGTAGTTAAGCCCCTCACTGATTTAACACAGAAGGGGGCTGCTGTTAAGAACTGGTCAGTTCCAGCCGTTTTGGTGTTTTTGTCCTTAAAAAAATGCTTCATGACTGCCGGTTTTGGTTCAACCTGATTCATCTGAGCCCTTTGTTGTAGAGGTGAATGCCTTGGAGGTGGGGGCGGGGGCAATGTTGTCCCAGGGGCCTGCCACATTGACCAATCTGAGACCATGTGTCTTCTTTTCTAAGAAGTTCTCCCTGGAAGAAAGGAACTATGATGTGGTCAATCGAGAACTTCTGGCTGTTAAGTTGGCTTTTGAGGAATGGAGGCATTTTTTGGAGGGCACGGCTCATCCCATTACCGTGGTGACTGATCATAAGAATTTGGCGTATATTGAGTCAGCTAAAAGGGTTACCCCTAGGCAGGCTAGGTGGTCACTTTTTTTTCCCGGTTCCTGTTCTCAATCACTTTTCGTCCGGGATCCAAGAATGTAAAGGCCGATGCCTTGTCCTGGAGTTTTGATCCAGTGACTCCCTCCAAACCTCCATCCTCTATTCTTCAACCTGGGGTGGTGGTGGCTGATCTGTCATCAGGGCTGGAATGGGAGATTCGAGAAGCTCAGTCTCAAGCTCCACCGTCCAAGCCGGTTGATAAACTGTTTGTGCCTATTCAATTTCAACTCGGGGTTCTCCGTGAGTTCCATAACTCAGCTTTGAGTGGACATTCTGGGATCTCGGGTACTCATGGGGTCATTGCGAGGGGTTTTTGGTTGCCCTCGCTCACGTCTGATTGAAGAAGTTTGTATCTGCCTGTGAAGTGTGTGCCCACGTTAAGAGCTCTCATAACCGGCCAGCCGGGGAATTGGTGCCTTTGCCAGTTCCTGAGAGACCATGGACACATTTGTCCATGGATTTTACCACCAATCTTCCCCCTTCCAAGGGTAATATGGTCATATGGGTGGTGGTTGACAGGTTTCAAAACAAGCACACTTTGTACCCTTGGTAGCGTTGCCCTCTGCGGAGACTTTGTCTAGGTTGTTCGTTTAGCATGTGATGCAATTGCATGGTTTGCCCTTGAGTGTGGTGTCTGACCATTGAGTGCAATTTGTGTCCAGGTTTTGGAGGGCATTTTGCCAAAGGTTTGGTGTTGTGTTATCCTTTTCATATGCATATCATCCAGAGACCAATGGTCAGACTGAGCGCACCAACCAGTCATTAGAGCAAATTTTGCGCTGTCTTTCCACCTCTAGACAGGATGATTGGTGTGATGCCTTCCCCTTAGCTGAGTTTGCATTCAATAACCATGTAAATCACTCCACAGGTACCTCCCCTTTCTTCTGCAACTACGGGTTCAATCCACACTTTGGGGAGTTTTCCCGTTTGGACTCCGGTTGCCCTGGGCCTGATGTAGCTGTACAGCAGTTGAGGGATTTGTGGCAGGAGGTCCAAAGGAATATTGGGGAGGCTCAGAGGAAGTTTAAGGTTTTTGAAGACAGGAGACGGACTGTGAAACTGGCTCTCTGGGTTGGAGATAAAGTTTGGCTGTCTATGAGGAACATTAAGCTTAAGGTTCCTTTGGCGTAATTGAGGCCTAAGTGTATTGGCCCCTATGAGATCACCGAAGTAGTTAACCCAGTGGCATTTTGGTTGCATCTCTTTTAAGATCCCCAATCTATTTCATAGGGCCTTGCTGAAACCTTTTGGGGCTGTCGAAGACGGGTCATTGTTACGGAACTGCAGCACAGAACTTGGATAGAAGGGGGAAAACTGACCCTGCACTGAGACTAGGCTGATACCCTACGATGGAGTGGGTGACCCATTCCTTGCGAATAGACCCACTGATGATCCTAGTTTAATCTCAAGCGAAGACCTATAGATAGGGGGAAGGAGGTGCCTAAAAGATCTAAGGACTGGGTATAAAAACAGGTCACCTCCTAATAGAAAATAAAGAAAAGGCTGCAGAAACCAACAGAAAACAGAAACTAAGGATAGCCGAACTGGGAGTCCCAGAACTGCACAATATCAAACACAGAAAGCTATCAAAGCACCTAGCCAAAACTCTAGCGGATTAACACTGTTGTCCAGCAAGGACTGGGAGGCAGGTGCTGGATAATAAAGGGTGATACAATCACCTGACCTATGACAACTGAGCACCAGGGGAAAAAGACCAGCAGCCAGAAAACCACAACAAGATGGCGGATGGTCAAAAACAAAACAGATTCTAACAGTCTTTGGGTCCCTCGCCACCTGTTTTGGTGGATGGTCAGGAGGAGTATGAGTTGGAGCGCATTGTGGACTCCCAGATGGTCCATTGTACCCTCCAGTATCTTGTGCACTGGAAAGGGTATGGTCCGGAGGACCGATCCTGGGTTCCTGCCCGATCGGTTCATGCCGATCGTCTGCTGCGGTCCTTCCATGCCTGATTTCTTGGGAAACCTGGGTATCCGGTGGACCCCGTTGAGAGGGGGTACTGTCATGACTCTGGACAGGGTGGTTCTGGCTCCATCCTGGTCAGGGTTAAGATAGATCGCCTCTCTTTGGATCTGGGGCGGCTATTTAATGCTTGTAGTTCCTGGGTCCAGTATCGGTGATACTTCTGTTTACTCAGCTAGGGATTGTTGACCCAGGTTACTCATCTGTAATCGTTGTGCCTCTGTGTGTGTGAGCTTTTCTGTGTATGACCTGGTTCGTCCCCTGACTTCTGCTTCTGTGTTCTGCTCTGTACTGCCCTGTCCTTCCTGGTTCTCTGACCCCTTGGCTCATCTCGGTTCTCTCGCTAACTCATCCCTAGCTACCTCGCTCTTGTTTGGCTTTTACCCTTGGCTCTCCATTTGACTACGTTTATGTTTTGTGCCCCGTATTCTTCTCTCTCTGCTGCTTCCCAGTCCTCACACTCGGGAGCTCCGCCCCCTACGATCACGTGACTGTTTAGTGTCAGGTCCTGTGCACACTATGTGCTTTAACTCTCACACTCCCTGCGCTCGGTTCTGGGCTCCCTGCTAGTGCCACCTAGGCTCCCCTGGTTACACACACCGTGTGTCATTACATCCAGGCTCGGACTGGCCCATAGGGTAACAGGGGAATCCCCCAGTGGGCCCCTGGGAAGATTTGGGCCCCCAACCCCACTTTATGGGCAGTTCTTGGCTTATTTCACTTGATTCACTCTGTACAGAAAAATGCAGTACCACATCATTCATTAACTAAACTACAGTTTATTATTCTATAGAGATATAGGTAAATTTGTGAATGATGGCAGTGTAATATTTGTATTAAGGTGAAAAGTGGGCCCCACCAAAAATCAATGTTACTGGTGGGCCCTTGGCATCCCAGTCCGACACTGCATATATCATACACACACCTCAGCACATTTACACATACATACATCATACACACCTCGGCACACTTACACATACATACATTGCGTTCCAAATTATTATGCAAACTGGATTTGAGTGTCATAAAGATTTAATTGTTTTGTTTTTCAAATAAACTTGTGGATTATATTATGTCTCAGGGCTCAATGGATCGCTGAAATCAATCTTAAACACATGTGACAATTAGTTTTCCAGGTGATTCTAATTAAAGGAAAACTACTTAAAAATGATGTTCCACATTATTAAGCAGGCCACAGATTTCAAGCAATATGGGAAATAAAAAGGATCTCTCTGCTGCTGAAAAGCATTAAATAGTGCAATGCCTTGGACAAGGTATGAAAACATTAGTTATTTCATGAAAACTTAAGTGATCATCATACTGTGACAAGATTTGTGACTGAAACAGAGCACAGACAGAGTTCATGCAGATAAAGGCATAATGAGGAAGGTTTCTGCCTGTCATTGGATTAAGACAGCAGCTGCCAAAATACCATTACAAAGCAGCAAACAGTTATTTGTAGCTGCTGGTGCCTCTGGAGTCCCTCGAACCTCAAGGTGTATGATCCTTCAAAGGCTTGCTGTGGTGCATAAACCTACTATTCGGCCACCCCTAAACAGTGATCACAAGCAGAAACGGTTGCAGTGGGCCCAGACATATATGAAGACTAATTTTCAAACAGTCTTGTTTACTGATGAGTGTCAAGCAACCCTGGATGGTCCAGATGGGTGGAGTAGTGGGTGGTTGGTGGATGGCCCCCATGTCCCAACAAGGCTGCGACGTCAGCAATGAGGTGGAGGAGTCATGTTTTGGGCCAGAATCATGGGGAAACAGCTGGTAGGGCCCTTTAAGGTTCCTGAAGGTGTGAAAATGACCTCTGCAAAGTATATAGAGTTTCTGACTGACAACTTTCTTCCATGGTATAAAAAGCAGGAGCAAAATCATCTTCATGCATGACAATGTACCATCTCATGCTGCAAAGAATACCTCTGAGTCATTGGCTGCTATGGGCATAAAGGGAGATAAACTCATGGTGTGGCCACCATCTTCCCCTGACGTCAACCCTATAGAGAACCTTTGGAGTATCATCAAGCAAAAGATCTATGAAGGTGTGAGGCAGTTCACATCAAAACAGCAGCTTTGGGAGGCTATTCTGACTTCATGCAAAGAAATACAAGCAGAAACTCTCCAAAAACTCACAAGTTCAATGGATGCAAGAATTGTGAAGGTGATATCAAAGAAGGGTCCCTATGTTAACAAGTAACTTGGCCTGTTAGGATGTTTTGGAGTTAAATAGCTTTTTTGTTCAGTGAATGTGACCTCCTATTGCTGCAAATACCACAAATGAGCATTTTCAGTTCTTTAAAACATATAAAATGTTTAGAAATTCTGCTGTGCCTAATAATTTGGAACAGTGCATTTTGAGTTTTTATTCATTTTGGAGATTATACTGTTATCATTGGGAGGTTTCTTTAATAAAATTCCATGAATACTCTAACGGGTGATGATGACCTTTTTTAGACTGACTGTCATTTGCACCAACCATTTAGGAAAATCCGAGAAAAATATAATTTGCATAATAATTTGGAACATGGTGTATTACTGAGTTTACGGTTGCTGATGGAGATTGTTTGCTCTTTTTTGGTGCATACTTTTTCCATTATCCAATTCCCATTTTGGTTAACTGGAGAATAGTACGGTCAGAGACTCAGGGCTCTCTCTACCTTTAAGAGTACCCCCGGGACAGACATAGTTAGGGTCCTAGTTCCAGGGAAAGTTTGAGGCCCCCCTTCCTTACCGAAGACCGTCACAGAGTGATACTTGCTTAGACTTTCGCAAGCACAATCTGATCACGGTCCGGGATCCATACTCTCTCCCTTTTATCCCGGACCTCCTTAATTAGATTGTGGGGAGCCAAATAGTTTTCTTAATAGATCTCAGGGAGGCTTATAAGTAGAGATGAACAAATATTTCAACATTCGGTTTGGATCACGATCGACGAATTTGCAATATTCGCCGATTTAAAACAGTAAGGCTGCACCAGGAGAGGTGACATATCAGGACAGGGACCCAATTTCCGAGGGACGCCTTGATGTGGCAATTGGCCTCTCATATATTGGCCAATCTATTCGCTAAGCACCTTCCTTTTTTTAATAGCAATTTTTGCAGATTTCATATAAACATTATATACTTTTTTTTTTTTACTATTTTCTATGGCAGTGATGCAGTTTCAATGTTCTAAAGTAATAATTCTTGGTAAATTATGGTGCAACCTTACTGTTTTTTACTTTGAGAACAATTACATCAGTGACTGTTCTCAAAGTCATCAAGATCGTCATGGGACATTATGGATTATTATGTTCTTGGCAGACAGGTGAGGAATATTGTGGTTTATTATTTTATTTTTTGTTACAGGAGACATTGGCTTCAGCGGATTAGGCGTTCATGGAATATGGCTTAATTTAGATTCAATAAAGGAGTCGGTGACATTATTTAAATTAATGGACTTTATTCTGTGTGGTTTTTTTTTTTTTTTTAAATATCACCATTGGCAGGGCCAGACTGGGACTGAAATTCAGCCCTTGCATTTTTAAGAACACAGGTCCCCCTCTTTTAACTTCTGTAATCTTGCGCTCTAGATCACAGGTCAGCAGCATACAATCAAAACGGTTTGTGTTGCGGACCTACATAGCTAACAGCCACTGAATTATGGCCAATTTATATGGGCCAATAATCATGAAATGTGTGTTGGTGCGTCTTCCTGATTATTGGCTCATTTAAATAGGTTAGTAATCCCCTGATGTAAGAGCAAAATGATTATTAGTCATGGAGCGCCCCCACTGCCGCAGGGCCGAGGGGTACCCGGTACCGGGCCTCTGAGTCTCTGCTCTGGGATCGTCACGGTGGCTAGGCCCCGGTCCGTGACCCTGCCGAGGGGCGCACAGTAAAAGATGTGGATAGACGATGATAGTGATGTTGTAGTAGTGAGGCTGTGGTGGTGCGGTGCAGTAAATAACGAGGACACCAGGTTGCAGTCTCTTTACCTCTTTACTGAAGATTTCTGGGTCCTCAGTCCAGAGCATGGTTCACCAGGCTGCGCAAGTCCGGCCGGTCCAATGGCACCTCCAGAGTTCTCTTCACAGGTGGAAATCGGTGCCTTCCTTCTAGCGCTATGTGTTGTGGTCCTTCCCTGCTGTGCTTACAGAAAGTCCCCCACAACTGTTGTGTCTGTTTCTTAAGTTCCCTCACAACTCGATTAGATGATGTTCTGCTAATCCTCCGTCCCTCCCTGGTGTTCTGGTTGGGACGGCACCCGTTTGACGGGTAGGCTCGGAGCTCTTCCGGGACCCTAGAGTCGCCCCTCTCCACAAGTTGCCCCCCAAGACTGCATAGGTGATATAAGTTAGACAGCCCGCCTTAGACTGACTGTCCTGCCGCTGTTTGGAGTATTGCTTGAAGCTGAATGTTATGATACTCCCTCGGCGTTCCGGCCACCGGTAGTGCGCCTCAGTAGGATGTTGCTTCGGTCTTACAGCACGACTCCTACTGGTATTACTCCTTTTGCGTGATCTCGTTTCTCACTCAGCACAATCTATCTCGCTTCTATTCCTTCCTTGGGCACCGCCGCTACCCGGAGCAGGCGCGGTCCCGTTACGTTCGTTCGAGTTGCCAAGCCTCTGTCAGGATCCCACCCCTGACAGAGACCCTACTCTATCTTCCCCCACAACACCCTCTGCCACAAGGTGTTGCCTGGTTCCAACCCAGTCAGCTTTCTGATCTAACTTCCTGCCTGACCCCCAGTTTACCCACTATGGTGGGGAGTGGCCTAATGAATAGAACCCTTAGCTCCCCCCGGAGGCCCGACTGTGAAATGTATTGGTGTCTGTGATACCTGATCAGATGAACTCCTTCAGTGCCATCAGACGTACCATAGCTCCCCATAGTGGCGGAGCCACAGTACTGCAACGACCAGGACTCTGGGGCGCTGCAGTCACATGCAATGATTTTTAGCTGGCTTAAAAATCAATGTTCTTGTAAGCACATTGCTCCTGGTAAACAGGACATGCGCTCCTGAGAACAGGACATTCTACATGCACAAAACATATTAACAATCGCTGGGTGCACAGAAACGTGCAGTCCTCCTGTACGAATAGGCCGTAAAGGATGCTGACTGTATATAGCTGATCGGTGGTCATGTACATGTTATAGCACAGTAATGACAGTAAAGTCTCATTCAGACGTCCGTTTGTCACGTACATGTTCTATCTGTGGTTTTCATTTTTTTTCCATTATAGTCTATGGTGCTGTTCATAGGCCCATATGTTTTTGCAGACTGTGTCTCCCCAAATAAAAATCAGAGATATTTTTATTTTTTATCGGCATAACAGACAAAATCACCTATACAAGTCTATGAACCTGTGACAATAATGCATAGCACCAGTGCACAATCTGCATGGTCCGTGAATAACATTGCAATGTATAGGAGAAGCTTTGTAACTAATTTATTTTTTTCATACGTGAAAATCACTAATGAAATACTGATGGTAAAAACCAGTGGCTGGCTGGCAAGTTTCAGTCTGGGGGGCAAGCAAACATCATTGGCCCATGTGTAGTGCACCATTAACCACATTTCGCTGCCTTGTCTTTTAAAAAACAAGGCAACTTTTAAAAAACAAGACAGGACATATCGTTTTCATGTTAGGATGCATTTATTTTGTGGCTGCAGAACAAGGTAAGGGTATGTGCACATGTCTTTTTCAGACAGATTGTGGCAGGCATCCCCTACTTGAAAAAGTGTCACCAACCTGCCGCAAACTTGAACTTGGTGCACAGCAATGTAAAACAACATTGCGGTACACGATCCGTCTTTCGTTACTTTTTTTTACTGCTTCAGTGTTCGGAAACTGAGGCCATTAAAATAAGTAGCACATTCTGTCACTGCTACTAATCGAAAGTATCGAGAAAAGACGCAGTTGGCAAAAAAAACATGGCGCTTTCAGGAAAAAGACTTGAGATGCTTTCCTAAAGCTGCTGTGCCACCTGAAATAAAACATTGTGCGCACATACGTTAGATACGAACACTAGGCTACAGCACCATGCAAACTCTGAATACAAGAATCACTCTAAGGGCAGGTGCAGACGGCCATATATTCTCTCATCTGAGAGAATCAGGCCAATTATACAACTCACACTTGGGTCAAGCTCTGATCCGAGTTTCAGCTTAGTGAGGTCCGATTCTATAGGATGAGAGAATCCGAGAACACTGAGGAAAACAAAAGGATAACAAAATCTTCTCCACTATGTCATCGGAGTGCAGTCCAAAGTTTTCCACACACTCATTGATTTGCATTAAGGAGTGTAATTGGAATATCAGATCAGACTCGGACATGCAGCATTGGCTTCCTCAGACTGGCTTTGTCTATCTGAGGAAAATGGTGAACATGTTCAGGGCCCCTACACTAACATTGGTTCGAGTGAGATCCAATGTTTTTATCTGGCGGATTACACTCGGACCGATAATACAGCGTCTTCACAAACCCTAACACTACATAAATAAAAATGTGATCTGGTCACAGAACCAACTTATTACACCAATATAAATAACAAAATAGTGAAAAGTGACCTTCGGCTTGTCCAGCAAACTCTGGAGCAATCTCGCAGGTCACAAACAGCTGGAGACCAACCAGAAAGCTGTGGATAAAGGATAAAGGCAGCGGCTGGTACAATACTAGCACCACTCCAGCACTACACTAAACCCTCCCCTGGAGTGGTGCTGTAACAAATGTACACTGTTATCTGAACACTCACACACAGTGATACATTTTAATAGTCATACAGTACACCGTGGAACATCATACACACACCTCGGCACATGCACACATACATACATCCAGTGTCATGACTCTGGACAGGGTGGTTCTGGCTCAGTCCTGGTCAGGTCAGGGTTAAGATAGTTCGCCTCTCTTTGGTTATGGGATGGCTATTTAATGCTTGTAGTTCCTGGGTCCAGTGTTAGTGATGCTTCTGTTTACTCGGCTAGGGATTGCTGACCCAGGTTACTCGTCTGTAATTGTTGTGCCTCTGTGCGTGTGAGCTTTTCTGTGTATGACCCGGTTCGTCCCCTGACTTCTGCTTCTGTGTTCTGCTCTGTACTGCCCTGCCTTCCTGGTTCTCTGACCCTTTGGTTCGTCTCGGGTCTCTCTCTGTCTCATCCCTAGGTACCTCGCTCTCGTTTGGCTTTGACTCTTGGCTCTCCATTTGACTATGTTTACATTTTGTGCCACGTATTCTATTATTCTATGCTCTCTGCTGCTTCTCCGTCATTACATGTGGTAGCTCCGCCCCCCCGCATTCACGTGACTGTTTAGTGTCAGGTCCTGTGCACACTCACACTCCCTGCGCTCTGTTCCAGGCTCCCTGCTAGCGTACCCTAGGCTCCCCTGGTGACACACACCGTGTGTCATTACATTATCACTGACCCACTTTCAAAATTTGTTTGGGGGCACTTTTTGTCTGTGTATATGGATCCACTGCATTCGTTGTCTGAGCAGGTAACTAATCTGACTCAGATGATGCAAAATCTGTCTGTGGAGCAAAGGTTCTTAGTGGCATCTGACTAACACGTGCGGAGAGCACTGGCTGAGACTGTTAAATCCTTTTGGAGTGCTTCTTTAGTTTCTGGCCGTAAGGATGGGGGTGTGTCTGATGTTTCTTTAACTTCCTCTGAACCCTCTGTCAAACTTCCAGACACCTTTTCTGGGGACAAGAGTAAATTACAGGTGTTTAATGAGGGATGCAAACTACTGTTTTCTTTGCGCCCTCAGTCTTCAGGCGAAGAGAGCCAAATTGTGGGTATTGCCATTTCTCTTTTGAGGGAGGGTCCGCAGTCCTGGGCTTTTTCCCTGTCTCCCACCGCTCCTGTGAGAATGTCTGTTGGTCGGTTCTTCGAGGCTTTGGGTCTGATTTATGATGAACCGGATCGTGTGACATTGGCTGAGGACACAATTATGAGTCTCTCTCAGGGAAACCTCTCAGCCAAATGGTCTTGATCTGAGTATCAATGTTGGGCTCTGGAGGTAATTTGGAATGACTCCGCACTCAGAAGGTTGTTCCGAAAAGGGTTGTCCGACCACCTTAAAGATGCGTTGGCTCTGCATCCACCACCCGACTCTTTGGAGGAGGCCATGATGCAGGCCGTTCGAATAGATCGCCGGCTTCATGAAAGAGAAGTCGTACAACGTGAGACTCACTTATTTTCTTCCAAATCTGAACCCACATCGTCTGTCGAGCCCATGGAGTTAGGATCTGTCTCCGTGAATTAGAGGAGATGTCGCAGAGAGAATAAGCTCTGTTTCTACTGTGGGTTCGCGGGACATTGGAGAAAAGACTGCCCTTCCTGCCCTACGTTTTCCAAGGTGTCGGGAAACGCCTAAGTCTGGGTAACTGTCAAGGAGGTTACTCAGACTTCCAGGTACATTTTTCCTTGGTTTCCAAGTTATTGCTTAAAGTTGAACTTGGTGTAAACAACTGTTTTTTTTCCCAGCTGCGGCTTTTGTGGATTGTGGGTCCACTGTGAATTTGATTGACTCCAGGTTGGCGGCCCAGTGTAGGATAGGGACAGCTAGCTTGGCTACTCCCATAAAAGTGGTGGCTATCGATTCTACACCCCTCACCAAAAACGGGATCTGCTCTGTGTCAGAGGAGTTCGTTGTACACACTGAACGCCTCACCTGTTTTGTTCTGGACAACTTGCCTGCGGGGTTGGTGTTGAGGTTCCCTAGGTTGCAATGTCATAATCCAGTCATCAACTGGGAGTCTCGTGAGATTGTTAATTGTGGTCCAAATTGTGTTAATAAATGCCTAATATTTGCATCTGTCTCATCTGTCGGTCTGGAGGGTATTCTGGACTGCCTGAAGGACTTCGAAGATGTGTTCTCTGAAAGCGACGCTGAGGTTTTACCACCGCATCGGCCTTTTGATTGTGTCATTGACCTGATTCCGGGTGCGAAATTGCCCAAGGCACTTCTGTGCAATCTTTCTGGTCCTGAGCAGGTCGCCATGAAAGATTACATTCCCGAGGGTCTTTGTAAGGGGCACATTCGCCCTTCTCTTTCTCCTGTGGTGGCAGTGTTCTTTTTAGTCAAGAAAAAAGACGGTGGTCTCCGCCCAAGCCTCCACTTTCAGGAGCTTAATAAGATCACGGTAAGAAATACTTACTGCTTCCACTCATTCCTGATTTGTGTAACCAATTATCTGGGGCTAAATGGATTTCGAAGCTGGACTTGCAGGGGGCATATAACTTGATTTGAATACGAGAGGGGGATGAGTGGAAGTCAGCGTTTCTCACATCTGAAGGATTGTTCGAGAACCTTGTTATGCCTTTTGGGTTGACAAATACTCCTGCGGTCTTTCAGGATTTCATTAATTATGTGTTCTTTGATTTGATTGGGTGGTTTGTGGTCATATATTTAGATGATACTCTGATTTTTTTCATCTGATAAGCAGGGTCATATTGGTCATCTGCGAACGGTTCTCCAGAGGCTCCAGGTGAATCAGCTGTTTGCCAAATTAGAAAAATTTTAGTTCTTTGTTCAGGAACTGTCTTTTTTTGGGTTCTTTGTGTCCTGTGAGGGGTTTCGCATGGATCCCAAGAGGGGTTCAAGCCATTGTGGACTGGGTCTAGCCTCGGGATCTGAAAGGTCTGCAATGCTTCTTGGGATTCGCTAATCATTACCGGAGGTTTATTAAAGGGTTCTCACATGTAGTTAAGCCCCTCACTGATTTAACACAGAAGGGGGCTGCTGTTAAGAACTGGTCAGTTCCAGCCGTTTTGGTGTTTTTGTCCTTAAAAAAATGCTTCATGACTGCCGGTTTTGGTTCAACCTGATTCATCTGAGCCCTTTGTTGTAGAGGTGAATGCCTTGGAGGTGGGGGCGGGGGCAATGTTGTCCCAGGGGCCTGCCACATTGACCAATCTGAGACCATGTGTCTTCTTTTCTAAGAAGTTCTCCCTGGAAGAAAGGAACTATGATGTGGTCAATCGAGAACTTCTGGCTGTTAAGTTGGCTTTTGAGGAATGGAGGCATTTTTTGGAGGGCACGGCTCATCCCATTACCGTGGTGACTGATCATAAGAATTTGGCGTATATTGAGTCAGCTAAAAGGGTTACCCCTAGGCAGGCTAGGTGGTCACTTTTTTTTCCCGGTTCCTGTTCTCAATCACTTTTCGTCCGGGATCCAAGAATGTAAAGGCCGATGCCTTGTCCTGGAGTTTTGATCCAGTGACTCCCTCCAAACCTCCATCCTCTATTCTTCAACCTGGGGTGGTGGTGGCTGATCTGTCATCAGGGCTGGAATGGGAGATTCGAGAAGCTCAGTCTCAAGCTCCACCGTCCAAACCGGTTGATAAACTGTTTGTGCCTATTCAATTTCAACTCGGGGTTCTCCGGGAGTTCCATAACTCAGCTTTGAGTGGACATTCTGGGATCTCGGGTACTCATGGGGTCATTGCGAGGGGTTTTTGGTTGCCCTCGCTCACGTCTGATTGAAGAAGTTTGTATCTGCCTGTGAAGTGTGTGCCCACGTTAAGAGCTCTCATAACCGGCCAGCCGGGGAATTGGTGCCTTTGCCAGTTCCTGAGAGACCATGGGCACATTTGTCCATGGATTTTACCACCAATCTTCCCCCTTCCAAGGGTAATATGGTCATATGGGTGGTGGTTGACAGGTTTCAAAACAAGCACACTTTGTACCCTTGGTAGCGTTGCCCTCTGCGGAGACTTTGTCTAGGTTGTTCGTTTAGCATGTGATGCAATTGCATGGTTTGCCCTTGAGTGTGGTGTCTGACCATTGAGTGCAATTTGTGTCCAGGTTTTGGAGGGCATTTTGCCAAAGGTTTGATGTTGTGTTATCTTTTTCATATGCATATCATCCAGAGACCAATGGTCAGACTGAGCGCACCAACCAGTCATTAGAGCAAATTTTGCGCTGTCTTTCCACCTCTAGACAGGATGATTGGTGTGATGCCTTCCCCTTAGCTGAGTTTGCATTCAATAACCATGTAAATCACTCCACAGGTACCTCCCCTTTCTTCTGCAACTACGGGTTCAATCCACACTTTGGGGAGTTTTCCCGTTTGGACTCCGGTTGCCCTGGGCCTGATGTAGCTGTACAGCAGTTGAGGGATTTGTGGCAGGAGGTCCAAAGGAATATTGGGGAGGCTCAGAGGAAGTTTAAGGTTTTTGAAGACAGGAGACGGGCTGTGAAACTGGCTCTCTGGGTTGGAGATAAAGTTTGGCTGTCTATGAGGAACATTAAGCTTAAGGTTCCTTTGGGGTAATTGAGGCCTAAGTGTATTGGCCCCTATGAGATCACCGAAGTAGTTAACCCAGTGGCATTTTGGTTGCATCTCTTTTAAGATCCCCAATCTATTTCATAGGGCCTTGCTGAAACCTTTTGGGGCTGTCGAAGACGGGTCATTGTTACGGAACTGCAGCACAGAACTTGGATAGAAGGGGGAAAACTGACCCTGCACTGAGACTAGGCTGATACCCTACGATGGAGTGGGTGACCCATTCCTTGCGAATAGACCCACTGATGATCCTAGTTTAATCTCAAGCGAAGACCTATAGATAGGGGGAAGGAGGTGCCTAAAAGATCTAAGGACTGGGTATAAAAACAGGTCACCTCCTAATAGAAAATAAAGAAAAGGCTGCAGAAACCAACAGAAAACAGAAACTAAGGATAGCCGAACTGGGAGTCCCAGAACTGCACAATATCAAACACAGAAAGCTATCAAAGCACCTAGCCAAAACTCTAGCGGATTAACACTGTTGTCCAGCAAGGACTGGGAGGCAGGTGCTGGATAATAAAGGGTGATACAATCACCTGACCTATGACAACTGAGCACCAGGGGAAAAAGACCAGCAGCCAGAAAACCACAACAAGATGGCGGATGGTCAAAAACAAAACAGATTCTAACAGTCTTTGGGTCCCTCGCCACCTGTTTTGGTGGATGGTCAGGAGGAGTATGAGTTGGAGCGCATTGTGGACTCCCAGATGGTCCATTGTACCCTCCAGTATCTTGTGCACTGGAAAGGGTATGGTCCGGAGGACCGATCCTGGGTTCCTGCCCGATCGGTTCATGCCGATCGTCTGCTGCGGTCCTTCCATGCCTGATTTCTTGGGAAACCTGGGTATCCGGTGGACCCCGTTGAGAGGGGGTACTGTCATGACTCTGGACAGGGTGGTTCTGGCTCCATCCTGGTCAGGGTTAAGATAGATCGCCTCTCTTTGGATCTGGGGCGGCTATTTAATGCTTGTAGTTCCTGGGTCCAGTATCGGTGATACTTCTGTTTACTCAGCTAGGGATTGTTGACCCAGGTTACTCATCTGTAATCGTTGTGCCTCTGTGTGTGTGAGCTTTTCTGTGTATGACCTGGTTCATCCCCTGACTTCTGCTTCTGTGTTCTGCTCTGTACTGCCCTGTCCTTCCTGGTTCTCTGACCCCTTGGCTCATCTCGGTTCTCTCGCTAACTCATCCCTAGCTACCTCGCTCTTGTTTGGCTTTTACCCTTGGCTTTCCATTTGACTACGTTTATGTTTTGTGCCCCGTATTCTTCTCTCTCTGCTGCTTCCCAGTCCTCACACTCGGGAGCTCCGCCCCCTACGATCACGTGACTGTTTAGTGTCAGGTCCTGTGCACACTATGTGCTTTAACTCTCACACTCCCTGCGCTCGGTTCTGGGCTCCCTGCTAGTGCCACCTAGGCTCCCCTGGTTACACACACCGTGTGTCATTACATCCAGGCTCGGACTGGCCCATAGGGTAACAGGGGAATCCCCCAGTGGGCCCCTGGGAAGATTTGGGCCCCCAACCCCACTTTATGGGCAGTTCTTGGCTTATTTCACTTGATTCACTCTGTACAGAAAAATGCAGTACCACATCATTCATTAACTAAACTACAGTTTATTATTCTATAGAGATATAGGTAAATTTGTGAATGATGGCAGTGTAATATTTGTATTAAGGTGAAAAGTGGGCCCCACCAAAAATCAATGTTACTGGTGGGCCCTTGGCATCCCAGTCCGACACTGCATATATCATACACACACCTCAGCACATTTACACATACATACATCATACACACCTCGGCACACTTACACATACATACATTGCGTTCCAAATTATTATGCAAACTGGATTTGAGTGTCAGAAAGATTTAATTGTTTTGTTTTTCAAATAAACTTGTGGATTATATTATGTCTCAGGGCTCAATGGATCGCTGAAATCAATCTTAAACACATGTGACAATTAGTTTTCCAGGTGATTCTAATTAAAGGAAAACTACTTAAAAATGATGTTCCACATTATTAAGCAGGCCACAGATTTCAAGCAATATGGGAAATAAAAAGGATCTCTCTGCTGCTGAAAAGCATTAAATAGTGCAATGCCTTGGACAAGGTATGAAAACATTAGTTATTTCATGAAAACTTAAGTGATCATCATACTGTGACAAGATTTGTGACTGAAACAGAGCACAGACAGAGTTCATGCAGATAAAGGCATAATGAGGAAGGTTTCTGCCTGTCATTGGATTAAGACAGCAGCTGCCAAAATACCATTACAAAGCAGCAAACAGTTATTTGTAGCTGCTGGTGCCTCTGGAGTCCCTCGAACCTCAAGGTGTATGATCCTTCAAAGGCTTGCTGTGGTGCATAAACCTACTATTCGGCCACCCCTAAACAGTGATCACAAGCAGAAACGGTTGCAGTGAGCCCAGACATATATGAAGACTAATTTTCAAACAGTCTTGTTTACTGATGAGTGTCAAGCAACCCTGGATGGTCCAGATGGGTGGAGTAGTGGGTGGTTGGTGGATGGCCCCCATGTCCCAACAAGGCTGCGACGTCAGCAATGAGGTGGAGGAGTCATGTTTTGGGCCAGAATCATGGGGAAACAGCTGGTAGGGCCCTTTAAGGTTCCTGAAGGTGTGAAAATGACCTCTGCAAAGTATATAGAGTTTCTGACTGACAACTTTCTTCCATGGTATAAAAAGCAGGAGCAAAATCATCTTCATGCATGACAATGTACCATCTCATGCTGCAAAGAATACCTCTGAGTCATTGGCTGCTATGGGCATAAAGGGAGATAAACTCATGGTGTGGCCACCATCTTCCCCTGACGTCAACCCTATAGAGAACCTTTGGAGTATCATCAAGCAAAAGATCTATGAAGGTGTGAGGCAGTTCACATCAAAATAGCAGCTTTGGGAGGCTATTCTGACTTCATGCAAAGAAATACAAGCAGAAACTCTCCAAAAACTCACAAGTTCAATGGATGCAAGAATTGTGAAGGTGATATCAATGAAGGGTTCCAATGTTAACATGTAACTTGGCCTGTTAGGATTTTGGCGTTAAGTAGCTTTTTTGTTCAGTGAATGTGATCTCCTAATGCTGCAAATTCCACAAATGAGCATTTTCAGTTCTTTAAAACATATGAAATGTTTAGAAATTCTACTGTTCCTAATAATTTGGAACAGTGCATTTTGAGTTTTTATTCATTTTTGGAGATTATACTGTTATCATTGGGAGGTTTTTTCAATAAAATTTGATGTATACTCTAACAGGTGATGACTTTTATTAGACTGACTGTCATTTGCACCGTCCTTTCAGGAAAATCCGAGAAAAATGTCATTTGCATAATAATTTGGAACATGATGTATTTTGGATATGCTATAAATGTCTAAGATGGCAATACCACTTTATTTGAATAATTTTACTATCAGAGCTATATGGAGGACATCAAGTTGTCTTTCAAGTTTCAACAGTGTCTACTATAGTGTACATAACCAGATAACTTTCACTACTAGTCACTTCTCTTTGGAAGAAAAAAAATCTTCCTGCTCTATAGGCATTAATCACATCCAAGGCTGCCACTAGGAATTTCAGGGCCTCACACTGCAAAATTTTCGGGCACCCTTGAGACTCCACCCCATCTCCGCCTGCACCCCTCTAGCCTTTCACAGTCCCAATGCCCTTTCTTGGAAAAACTCCACTTCTGCACCATGTCCTCACCAATCACACATTATCAGTTCCCATCAAACACCAGATGACACACATAGACAGCAGCTTTTGTTTTGGCAGAAAGATTTTTTAAGCAAACACCACGACAAGTTAGACTTTTTTGGCCAGGCCCTACTCTACTCTAACCTATTAAATATTTCTTAAAATATCCTGTACTCTTTTTAGATATATATTTTTTATTTTTCTTTAAGGGAATATGTCACATTCATTTTTAAAAATGACCAATAATATCACATACAAGGGACAAATAACGTCACAACATGACCAGATTACATATTACCACAACATAGTGAATGAATAATACCACATACAGAGGACAAATGCTACCACACCATGATCAGACTAAAAATTACCATTACACAGTGACTGATTAATACCACACACAAGAGAGAAATACCGATACACACCATGACCAGATCACATATTACCATCACATAGTGACCGAATACTACAATACTGATCATTAATTAAAAAAACCCACAATACTAATATTACCATAAGTGCCATTATACATAGTAGTGCTGTATATACAGTGGGGGAAATTAGTATTTGATCCCATGCTGATTTTGTAAGTTTGCCAACTGACATGAACAGTCTATAATTTGAAGGGTAGGTAAATTTTAACATTGAGAAATGGAATATCAAAAATAAAATCCAGAAAATCGCATTGTATAAATTATTTACATTTATTTGCATTGTGCAGATATGTCAACACAACTTATATCTGCAGAATTACAAGTGATAAATTTATCTACACATGTTCTGTCAGACCTTGAAAAATCAGTATTAAAGAGGGGCCTCTCTTTTTCGCCCACAAATATCTTGGACAAATTTATTCTCATTAAAGATTTATATTTATTTTGTCGATAGATGAAATTCAAACTATTATATCATAAACCATCTTTAGTCGACTCCTTTCCGGAGAATGAGAAGCAGACCTACAAGGGCTACGTAATAATGGGGAGTTTCTAATTCGGGAAGCAGACAAAGGAGGGAATGTGGTCCTTTGGCTACACGAGATGTATGTTGCGGAGGCATTACGCCAACTGAACAACACTAACAACTACCATGTTCTTCCCTCAGACCCCACGTGGGTATTCAAGGACAAATTGGACCGTCTGATAAGGAATGCAACTTTTGAGGGCACCTTGAATAAGAAAAGAGGCTGACTTTTTGGTAACTCATCATCCTGTAGTCCCTACATTTTACATCTGGCCTAAAGTGCATAAGTCACTCGCCAAGCCTCCGGGGAGGCTGATAGTTTCCTGTATTGGAGGCATCATGGAGCGGCCATGTCTATATTTGGATCATTTTCTTCAACCTCTAGCTCTCTCTTTGGACTCCTATATAAGAGACTCAGTACACCTGATGACACATCTTGAAGAGCTGCAAGTCCCGGAGGGAACGATGTTGATTAGCCTTGATGTGAAATCTGTGTACGAGCATAGCTCATGATCAAGGAATCCAGGCGGTCTCCTTATTTCTGGATAGACAACATGGTGACGGTGAGCACAACTTATTTCTGTTGGAATTACTTCACTTTGTCATTGACAAAAATTACTTTATTTTTGACAGGAAGTTCTATAGGCAGGTTTCCGGGACTGCTATGAGTTGCGGTGTGCGCCCTCATATGCAAACCTGTTTTTGGGGTGGTGGGAGGAGACTGTGGTGTATAAACATGAGATGTTTTCCAAGAAAATTGTTACCTGGCGACGATACATTGATGACGTCCTTTTTTGTGGATAGTATCCTTAGATGAATGCAGGAGCTTCATCGAAGATCTTAATTGTAACTCTCTGAACATCAAACTTACCTCAAGTATCTCTGAATCCACAGTGGACTTCTTGGACATCAAGCTAACTGTGAAAGAAAATCGCATCTCCTCCTGCCTCTACCGCAAATCGACAGCAACAAAATCTTTTACATTATTCCAGTTTCCATCTGGCACATATAAAGAACGGGATACCAAAAGGTCAGTTCTTGAGACTCCATAGAAATTGCATTTCATCAGTTGACTTTCAAGTGTTAGCAAAGGACTTAACTACCCGGTTTACCAACAGACAATATCCACAAAGAATAGTGTCAAAGGCATTTCAGGAAGCAAGACAAAGGGATAGACGGAGTCTCTTCAATAAACAGGTGCGTGAGTCAGGTTGTCCTCTTTCACTTATCACCACGTATAACAACCAGTGGTCGGACGTGTATAAAATTCTAAACAAAAATTGGAATATTTTGTTATGTGAATATTACACCAACTCCTAAGATAGTGGCAAGAAGAGCTTCCAACTTAAAGGACCAGTTGTGTCACAGCCATTATCAACGGCCTAGAAGGAAACTTGGAGCGGGTAGAAGCACTCGTGGTACTTACCCTTGTGGGGGCTGCAACGTGTGTCAATTTATGGTTGCACAGGAGGAGGTTTTTGTCACTATATTACCCTTTCCAATTAAATCTGAATCTTATTTTAACTGCAGGTCAAGAAATCTCATATATGTGATCCTGTGTGATTGCCCTAAACTTTATGTGGGCCAAACTTCTCAGGAACTGAGGAGAAGTCAACAACACATCTCTAACATCAATACAGCCAAACAGGATCGGGAAAAGGGGAAGACGATCACTTTTGTGGCGGCACATTTTTCTGATGCAAACGGTAGCAGCATCAGAGGCCTAAGAATCATGGGACTGGAGGGCATAAATGTGACCATTAGGGGTGGCAACATAACCAACCAACTACTGAGATGCGAGTCCAAATGGATATATAAATTGAGGAGCCTCACACCGGTTGGACTCAACGAAGAACTATTGTTCACTGGCTACTATAAGCAACTTTAGGGTGTATGTACTAATTGGACTAAGCAATTGAGTTCTTGCTAGGTTTACTATTTTTGGATTGGTACCCTGTGTAGTGAGATAATTATAATCTCTTGATCTCCCTGTAAGATCCATTTTCTATGAGTAGGGTAGGATAAAACATAACAAATGGGTCTTGGCAACTTCCTTTTTTGTTGGCACTCTTTGCATAAGTAGGGCAAAAAATAATAAATTAAATAGGGTACGGTAACATGACTTTTGTTGGTATTTTCTCTGTCATTAGGTTTCTAAGTCTAGGTGGTGATTGGTACCCAATATAGCGGAGGCTCCCCTTTTTGAGCTCACATTTTGAGTTCTGTTTTTTGAAGAATCCTCTCAGGTTGAGACAGTCTTCCAGACTTTAAACATTAGGTCTAGCAGTCCACGTTAATGTGTCATCTGTGCTTTGTGACTACCTGTGCTTGTGTTGACATATCACCTGCGTATGTTTATGCACCCTCTTTATTTTGGCAAATTCTATCTCTTATGCCTCATTTTGGTATTAAATACATCATGCGGCGATTTCTGGCCAGCCGACATTTTTTATGTCGCCCAGATTAGTATTTTTGCGGGATGGGGACTGTAGATTCATATAATTGACTTTAATCATCTAGTAGAATATATGTTTATGTATTTATATGCGTGCGTATAATGGGTGGAGCTCGGCTAAATGACATTGTTTTCGACTTTGAATACTTAAGAGTTCAGTATACCATTATAAATATAGGCCCTTGGGCAATTATTTCTATATGATTGCGCTCGATAAATAATGTGTTTCACAATTTACTGTGCCTGCGCGAATACAGCTGTTGTATATTTGCCTCCATGGTTACTCCAGTTCGTGCACATTATGGAGCTATCTGATTGGCTAGGTAGCGAGCTAGTGCTGACCTGGGCTACTGTTGTCACCCTGGCTACTGCACCTGCGCAATAGGGTTGGCGTCGTCTTATTTTCAAGGGGATCCTTGGTCATGCGCACTAGCGCTTCCCGGGATACGGCAACTCTGTGCTGATTCATATTTCAGCGGTAACTAAGATGACCGCGCCTGCGCAATAGGGCTGGCGCCGCCGCATCTCTATGGGGATTCCTGGGCATGCGCACTACCCATTTCCGGGACGCTAAGGAAACAACATGCCAGTGCCTGTACTCTGGAGTGACTCGTGTCACAGCTGCAATGAATCTCTCAATTTGTAAGTGCTATATATGTACTTTTGTCTGCAAGCTATCACACTACTCTACCCCTGATGAAGTCACTTAGGTGACGATACGCGTTGGGTGGGCTACATGGGAGCAGGTTCCGTTTCTCCATCTCATTTTCCTCAGCCATTTACAGAGTGTGAGCATGTCTAGTAGGAGCTTATTCTATGCATTTTTGTCTGATTAATCCATTTTGCTCAACTATGTTGGTTCTCCATTGAAATGCCCATATGGGTATGGTACTAAAATGTCATTTGTGCATTTAGGCTTTGTATATTTATTGTTATTCTTCCTGTTTATCAGGTTATTATAGACAATGCACTTTGCACCTTTTTTTGCCTATATTGGGTACCAATCCACGAAAATAGGGTTGTTTATGGTCTAGATTTAATATTCTTGTGAGGAGATTTGATCAGGAACTGTTCCCCCATGTGTACTTTCTTTGTCTTCCCTTATTGCTTTCTTGGGTATATTCTTTTGTGCTATTTGCGGTTTTAAATGTTTTTAAATTCAAGTTGTGTGTTCAAAAAGACATTGAATAAAATTTGTTACTTTTTCTTGTTGATCCCTGCGTTTGTGCATGTTTCTATTTCTTCTTTGTATGGTCTATGTTTGACATGCAGCGGGTTGAGCACATAGAATATTATTGTTGATGGTGCCCTCTGTCTTATAGTGGTTTACCGGCCTTAAATAAAGACACATACGAAATCTGCGTTAGGCCGGGGTCACACTTGCAAGAAACTCGCAGGAGTCTCCCACCTCAATACCCGGCACTGCCACTGGCACGCGGGACCGGAGTGTGCGGCTGCATGTATTTCTATGTAGCTGAACACTCCGGTCTGAGTGCCGGCGGCAGTGCCGGGTATTGAGGCGAGAGACTCATGTGACCTCGGCCTTAAAAGCAATATGTTTAATTTTAAATTTTTTTTTTTTTAAATGGCGTGGGCTCCCGCACAATTTTCTGTGCCAGAGAGGGTAGTAAGCCAGCGACTGGGGGACCAATGTTTGTAGCCTGGGATGGGGTTAATACCCATGGATCTTCCCAGGCTATGAATATCATCCCGCAGCTGTATATTTAGCCTTTACTGGCTATAAAAATAGGGGGACCCCCCCCAAAAAATGACGTGGGGTTCCCCTATAATTTATAGCCAGAAAGGCTACGCAGACAGCTGCAGGATGATATTCATAGCCTAGAAAGGGCCATGGATATTGGCCCCCCCAGCTACAAATACCAGCCCCCAGCGGCCCCAGAAATGGCGCATCTGTAAGATGCGCCAATTCCGGTGCTTAGCCTCTCTCTTCTCACTCCCCTGTAGCAGTGGGATATGAGGTAATAAGGGGTTAATGTCACCTTTGTAAGGTGACATTAAACCGGCTTAGTAATGGAGAGGCGTCAGTAAGACACCTACCATTACTAATCCTATACTTGTGAAAGGGTTAATAAAACACACACATGCAGAATAAAGTATTTTAATGAAACAAACACTACACAGTTTTGACCATATTTTTATTGTACGGGTAATCCAAGCGAAGCCCTTGTCTCCTAGAAAAAAAGAAAAATAATAAACCAACAGTATACTCCCTGAGTCCGACGTAGTCCTTAATAACGAGTGTCCCACGACGAGTCCAGCTCTGCTACTCTCCAGCGATCACCTACACTGCAGCGTTCTCACAATCAGCTGACCGTGAGAACCATACTAGTGACAGGAGATAACCCCTGGTCACGTGCACTGCAGTTCTCGCGGAAAGCCAAGTTATCGCAAGAACTTAGCTTACCGCGAGAACTGCAGTGGACGCTGGACTTCCGGCGGCGGGACAGGTAAGAGCTTATTTCATTTAGGAGATATGCATAATAAGCTGCCTTTACGCAGTTACTACGCATGTGACTAATCATTAGATGCGATTTTACTGCATCTAATGATTATCTATAGGAAATTTACGGAGCGTCGCTGCATTGTAAACAGGCATGCTATGTTCTGAAAATATGCGCCGCATGTCCGTTTACGCGGGTCTGCCACATAGTGGAGACGGGATTTCATGAAACACGCAGCGTTACCTGACCGTGGAAACACACCCCAATAGTTTTCCATGCAACCTGCTTTACAAACATCTGTTTAAAAAACGTTCTAACGTTTCTACTCATCCCATTTTTCATGCATCTATTTATGCATGGAAGAAGCTATCCAAACCTAAAGAGGAGTAGATAAATTCAGCTTCCTAAAAAATCTTCAATTATCCTTCATTTCCTCGCTACACAATTACATAATTACTTAATTTTGGTCAGAACATGGAATAACTAAATTAAAAGATATTCATGACGGGAAAAATTTCTCTCCATTTAGAGACCTAAAAAACAAATGTAATCTTCCCACAACAGTTTTTTTTGTATTATATGATTCTAAAAGATCACATTCATAATTTTCTCCTTTAGGCTACTTTCACACTAGCGTCGTGCGCTGCACGTCGCTATGCGACGTGGCGGCGCACCGACGCTAGTTGTGGAAGCGCCGCACAACGGGGGCAGCGGATTCTGTTTTCCAACGCATCCGCTGCCCCATTGTGAGGTGCGGGGAGGCGGGGGCGGAGTTCCAGCCGCACATGCGCGGTCAGAAAAGACGGGAACAACGCACCAAAAAATGTTACAAGCAACGCTTTTTGGTGGTGACGGTCCAACGCAACACGACGCAACCGTCGCACGACGGTTGTGACGTGTGGCAATGCGTCGCACTGCGTCGCTAATGCAAGTCAATGCACTTTTGCAGGATGCGTTTTTTCTGCAAAGCAACGCATAGCGACGTGCAGTGCACGACGCTAGTGTGAAAGTAGCCTAAGAAACCCTTACTTTCTGAGGCAACAGTTAACCTTTTATGTAACGTAAATCACAAAATATTTTGGAAGTGCAAAAGTATCTACTGTATAACTGGTTTAATAATGACACTGAATTAGTTAAAATTACATGTATGGTCAGATGGGAATCAGACCTGAAACTGTATTTTCAACCTGAAAACTGGGAAAACGCATTAACATACTCATATGCATCTCACATCTGTATGTCACTCCACAAATCTATATATATAAGAGGCATCGTGACTACTCGCTAATCCCGCTCCTGCACAGTAGCTCCGTCCCCCACATATTACCACACATAATCCCGCCCCCACCTCATTACCACACACAATCCCGCCCCCCACCACATTACCACACACAATCCCGCCCCCACCACATTACCACACATAATCCTGCCCCCCACCACATTACCACACACAATCCCACCCCCACCACATTACCACACAATCCTGCCCACCCACCACATTACCACACACAATCCCGCCCCCCACCACATTACCACACATAATCCCGCCCCCACCTCATTACCACACACAATCCCGCCCCCCACCACATTACCACACACAATCCCGTCCCCACCACATTACCACACACAATCCCACCCCCACCACATTACCACACACAATCCTGCCCACCCACCACATTACCACAGATAATCCCGCACCCCACCACATTACCACACACAATCCCGCCCCCCATCACATTACTACACATAATCCCGCCCCCCACCACATTACCACACACAATCCCTCCCCCCACCACATTACCACACACAATCCTGCCCCCCCACCACATTACCACACACAATCCCGCCCCCACCACATTACCGCACACAATCCTGCCCCCCACCACATTAGCACACATAATCCTGCCCCCCACATTACCACACATAATCCCGCCCCTCCACCACATTACCACACACAATCCTGCCCCCACCACATTACCACACATAATCACGCCCCCACCACATTACCGCACACAATCCTGCCCCCCACCACATTAGCACACATAATCCTGCCCCCCACATTACCACACATAATCCCGCCCCTCCACCACATTACCACACACAATCCTGCCCCCACCTCATTACCACACACAATCCCGCCCCCCACCACATTACCACACACAATCCCGCCCCCACCACATTACCACACACAATCCCACCCCCACCACATTACCACACACAATCCTGCCCACCCACCACATTACCACAGATAATCCCGCACCCCACCACATTACCACACACAATCCCGCCCCCCATCCCATTACTACACATAATCCCGCCCCCCACCACATTACCACACACAATCCCTCCCCCCACCACATTACCACACACAATCCTGCCCCCCCACCACATTACCACACACAATCCCGCCCCCACCACATTACCGCACACAATCCTGCCCCCCACCACATTAGCACACATAATCCTGCCCCCCACATTACCACACATAATCACGCCCCCCCACCACATTACCGCACATAATCCCGCCCCCCACCACATTACCACAGAATCCTGCCCCCACCACATTACCGCACATAATCCCACCCCCCACATTACCGCACACAATCCCGCCCCCCACCACATTACCACACATAATCCCGCCCCCCACCACATTACCACACATAATCCCGCCACCCACCACATTACCACACACAATCCCGCCCCCCACATTACCACACACAATCCCGCCCCCCACCACATTACCGCACACAATCCTGCCGCCACCACATTACCGCACACAATCCTGCCCACCCACCTCATTACCACACATAATCCTTCCCCCCACCACATTACCACACATAATCCCGCCCCCCACCACATTACCACACAATACTGCCCCCACCACATTACCACACATAATCCCGCCCCCCACCATATTACCACACACAATCCCCCCCACCACATTACCACACACAATCCTGCCCCCACATTACCACACATAATCCCGCCCCCCCCCCACATTACCACACACAATCCCGCCCTCCCCACCACATTACCACACAATCCTGCCCCCACATTACCACACATAATCCCGCCCCCCACCATATTACCACACACAATCCCGCCCCCCCACCACATTACCACACACAATCCCGCCCCCACCACATTACCACACATAATCCCGCCCCCGACCACATTACTACACACAATCCTGCCCCCCACCACATTACCACACACAATCCCGCCCCCCACATTACCACATAATCCCGCCCCCCCACCACATTACCACACACAATCCCGCCCCCCACATTACCACACACAATCTCGCCCCCCCACCACATTACCACACACAATCCCGCCCCCCCACCACATTACCACACACAATCCCGCCCCCCCACCACATTACCACACACAATCCCGCCCCCCCACCACATTACCACACACAATCCCGCCCCCCCACCACATTACCACACACAATCCCGCCCCCACCACATTACCACACACAATCCCGCCCCCCCACCACATTACCACACACAATCCTGCCCCCCCACCACATTACCGCACACAATCCTGCCCCCCCACCACATTACCACACATAATTCCACCCCCCCACATTACCACACATAATCCCGCCCCCACCACATTACCACACATAATCCCACCTCCCACCACATTACCACACATAGTCCCGCCCCCCACCACATTACCACACATAATCCCACCCCCCATCACATTACCACACACAATCCCGCCCCTCCACCACATTACCACACACAATCCCGCCCCCTCACCATATTACCACACATAATCCCGCCCCCCCACATTACCACACGAGGCTCCGTCCCACACATTACCACACGAGGCTCCGTCCCCCCACATTACCACACGAGCCTCCGTACCCACACATTACCACACGAGGCTGCGTCCTCACACATTACCACACGAGGCTCCGTCCCCACACATTACCACACGAGACTCTGTCCCCACACATTACCACACGAGGCTCCGTCCCCACACATTACCATACGGGGCTCCGTCCTCACACATTACCACATGAGGCTCCGTCCCTCCACATTACCACACGAGGCTCCGTCCCCCCACATTACCACACGAATCCAGTTTGCTTTTGATTTTACACTGTGAATAAAATGTATTAGTATTATTGTGATTTTTAATTATTATTGTTATTAACTTCATATTAAGTTAATTTACCACCTGCGTAAGCGCTATTGAATGTTGTCATTATTTACTTTAGTTTAATCACTAGCAGCGTTAATTAGATAGCATTGAGCATGCCGAGCGTTAGCTGGCTGGAAACAGCTAGTCATTCTATAAACTACTCTCTAGGTGGTATTATACCCCTTCCAGACTATATCTCATTAACTCAAATAATCTGCCAATGTGTTGGAGGAATTGTGGCCTATATGGAAACCTCCTTCACATTTTTTGGAATTGCCCCAAAATTCAATCTTTATGGGCCAAAACCGTTGACCTTATTAAGAAATTATCCAGCAGTAACATTATAATTACTCCTCAAATGGCTTTACTATCTTTAGGTATGGAAGATATAAAATCCTCAGTCAGACCTATTTTAATCCATACCTTCCTTGTTGTTAAAAAACGCGATTGCATTTCATTGGAAAAAGTCAGACCCACCTAAATTCCCAGATACAGTATTATGGAAATAGTTATTCTCCACAAAACATACGAACATAGATTCGCCATTTCCAATGATTGTTTCATTAAATATTCTAAAAAAATGGGCTTGTCGGTCTGAAATTCATCCTTGATCTAATGCTTAGGTATATGTATCTCTTTGTTTTATTTGTCATATGGGTTTATGTAATATCTTAGTCTTCTCATTTATAGTAATTTCTGTATATTATCTGTTTTCCAAATTTTATTGTAACACCTTGTATTTCAGTGATCATTACCCCTTCTTTTATTACTGAGTTCTCCATCATTATTTTATCATTCTCGTTTTCCTAGTTTTCCCTACCTCTTCCCCTTTATAATTCACTTTCCCCTCCCCAATTTTGTACACTGCTCAAAAAAATAAAGGAAACACTAAAATCCCACATCCTAGATATCAATGAATGAAATATTTCAGTTGTAAATCTTTATTCATTATATAGTGGAATGTGTTGAGAACAATAAAACCTAAAAACTATCAACGTAAATCACAACTAATATCCTACGGAGATCTGGAGTTGGAATGATGCTCAAAATCAAAGTGGAAAATTAAGTTACAGGCTGATCCAACTTAAGTGGAAATGCCTCTAGACAAGGAAATGATGCTCAGTAGTGTGTGTGGCCTCCACGTGCCTGTATGACCTCCCTACAATGCATGGCCATGCTCCTGATGAGGTGGCGGATGGTCTCCTGAGGGATCTCCTCCCAGACCATGACTAAAGCATCCGTAGTGTGTGTGGCCTCCACATGCCTGTATGACCTCCCTACAATGCATGGCCATGCTCCTGATGAGGTGGCGGATGGTCTCCTGAGGGATCTCCTCCCAGACCATGATTAAAGCATCCACCATCTCCTAGACAGTCTGTGGTGCAACGCGACGTTGGTGGATGGTGCGAGACGTGTGTGTTCAATCCAATTCAGGTCTGGGGAACGGGCGGGCCAGTCCATAGCTTCAATGCCTTCATCTTGCAGGAACTGCTGACACGCTCCAGCCACATGAGGTATGGCATTGTCCTGCATTAGGAGGAACCCAGGGCCAACCGCACCAGCATAAGGTCTCACAAGGGGTCTGACGATCTCATCTCGGTACCTAATGGCAGTCAGGCTACCCCTGGTGAGCACATGGAAGGTTGTGCAGCCCTCCAAAGAAATGCCACCCCACACCATTACTGACCCACTGCCAAACCGGCCTTGCTGAAGGATGTTGCAGGTAGCAGATCACTCTCCACGGCGTCTCCAGATTGTCACATGTGCTCAGTGTGAACCTGCTTTCATCTGTGAAGAGCACAGGGCGCCTGTGGCGAATTAGTCAATCCTGGTGTTGTGACAACCCCCATCTGTGGACGTCGGGCACTCTGACATCCTCATGGAGTCGGTTTCTAACCGTTTGTGCAGACACATGCACATTTGTGGTCTGCTGGAGGTCATTTTGCAGGGCTCTGGCAGTGCTCGTCCTGTTCCTCTTTGCAAAAAGGCTGAGGTAGCGGTCCTGCTACTGGGTTGTTGCCCTCCGGCCCCCTCCATGTCTCCTGGTGTACTGGCTTGTCTCCTGGTAGCGCGTCCAGCCTGGACACTACACTGACAGACACAGCAAACCTTCTTGCCACAGTTCGCATTGATGTGCCATCCTGGATGAACTGCGCTACCTGAGCCAATTGTGTGGGTTGTAGAGTCCGTCTCATGCTACCACGAGTGTGAAAGCACAACCAACATTCAAGTGACCAAAACATCAGCCAGAAAGCATTGGTACTGAGATGTGGTCTGTGGTCCCCACCTGCAGCAGAGCCACTCCTTTATTGAGTGTGTCTTGATAATTGCCATTAATTTCCATCTGTTGTCTATTCCATTTGCACAACAGCGTGTAAAATTGATTGTCAAACAGTGTTGCTTCCTAAGTGGACAGTTTGATTTCACAGAAGTTTGATTTAAATGGAGTTATATTCTGGTTTTTTTAAGTGTTCCCTTTATTTTTTTGAGCAGTGTATGTTTTAAAAATGTTAATAAAAAATATTGGAAAAGAAAGTAATTTTGTATTTCTTCCATTTTCTTACTATTGCACCAAGTGTAGTCTCCTTCTCACCCAGTGTCTTACCCAGCTTTATGCAGGTCTATGATCTTGTCCCTGACATCCTTATAAAGCTCTTCGGTCTTGCCCATGCTGTAGAAGTTAGGGTCTGACTGATTAATTGAGTCTGTGGACAGGAGTCTTTTATAAAGGTGACTATGTAAGACAGCTGTCTTTAATGCAGGTAACGAGTTGATTAGGAGCGTCTAAAGGTACCTTCACACGAAACGACTTTGTAACGATATCGCTAGCGATCCGTGACGTTGCAGCGTCCTCGCTAGCGATATCGTTTAGTTTGACACGCAGCAGCGATCAGGATCCTGCTGTGATGTCGCTGGTCGCTGAATAAAGTCCAGAACTTTATTTGGTCGTCTGATCGCCGTGTATCGTTGTGTTTGAAAGCAAAAGCAACGATACCAGCGATGTTTTACACTGGTAACCAGGGTAAACATCGGGTTACCAAGCGCAGGGCCGCGCTTAGTAACCCGATGTTTACCCTGGTTACCAGCGTAAAAGTAAAAAAAACAAACAGTACATGCTCACTTACTGAGCGCCGGCCCTAAAGTGAAAGTGAAAGCACAGCGGTGACGTCACCGCTGTGCTGTTAGGGCCGGAGCTCAGTCAGTGTCAGGAAGCAGACGCTGGGGGACGCGCAGGTGAGCATGTACTGTTTGTTTTTTTTACTTTTACGCTGGTAACCAGGGTAAACATCGGGTTACTAAGCGCGGCCCTGCGCTTAGCAACCCGATGTTTACCCTGGTTACCCGGGGACCTCGGCATCGTTGGTCGCTGGAGAGCGGTCTGTGTGACAGCTCCCCAGCGATCAAACAGCGACGCTGCAGCGATCGGCATCGTTGTCGCTATCGCTGCAGCGTCGCTTCGTGTGAAGGTACCTTAACTGGTCTGTAGGAGCCAGAACGCTTAATGGTTGGTAGGGGATCAAATACTTATTTCTCACTGCAAAATGCAAATACATTTATAAAATTTATACAATGTGATTTTCTGGATTTTATTTTTGATATTCTATCTCTCAATGTTAAAATTAACCTACCCTTAAAATGATAGACTGCTCATGTCTTTGTCAATGAGCAAACTTACAAAATCAGCAAGGGATCAAATAATTATTTCCCCCACTGTAGTATAGTGTATATAATGTAAGTGTACTGGTAATACAGTGATTACCAGTGACATTATACACAAGAGCTCTGTGTATAGTGTACAGGTAATACAGTGATCACCATTTAGAATATACACATGAGCTTTGTATATAGTGTATAGTGTCAGTGTCCAGGTAACACACTGACTCACTGGTGACGTCTCTAGTTTGAGTCCTTTATCTTTGCTTTTGTTACTCATCCAGCGCAGACGACCAATCCTTTTTTCCATCGTCTTTACATAAAATAACAGAGTTATCTAGAGCACCGCTTCCAAAGCACATTCTCCAACTTCTCAACTTCACAGCTGAATACAGACGTGCACCCTCCATTAATCTATAATTAGTTATTATACAACCCATCATTCCAAATATAAATTGTAATCTGCCACTGTGCCCCCACTAACTTTGCATAGCCACTTTCCCCAACCAATAAATATATAAATTAATTCATTCATTACCAGTCACACTCAGTCATCCTCAACACCCCACTCTGTATCTTCCGGCCCCCGATTCATTATATTTACATGCCCCTCTGCCCCAATTCATTATGTCACGTCCTCTCTCTCTCTCTCCCACCCTCAGCCTCTATTCATCATCATTTACTCTCTTCCACCCTAAATTCATTATCATTTGATCTACCCCTCCACCCTCAAGTCATCATTTGCTCTCCTCAATCCCCACCTTCAATTCATCATTTGCTGTCTCCCACCCTCAATTCATCATTTTCTCTCCCCACCCTTCATTCCTGGTTCATCAGTTACTCACTCCACCTCCCACTCCCAATTCATCATTTGCTCTCCCTACCCCCACTACCAATTCATCATTTGCTATCCTCAACCCCCACTCTCAATTCATCATTTGCTATCCTCAACCCCCACTCTCAATTCATCATTTGCTCTCCCCAACTCCCGCAACCAATTCATCATTTGCTCTCCCCACCCTCCACTCCCCATTCATTTGCTCCCCCTACTCCCAATTCATAATTTGCTCTCCCTACCCCCACTCCCAATTCATCATTTGCTCTCCCTCCACTCCCAATTCATCATTTACTCTCCTCACTCCCAATTCATTATTTTCTCTCCTCACCTGCACACCCAATCATCATTTTCTCTCCTCACTCCCAATTCCTGATTTGCTCTCCTCACTACCGAATCGTCATTTGCTCTCCCCATCCCATACTCCCAATTCGTCATTTGCTCTCCTTACCCCCACACCCAAATTATCACTTTCTGTTCCCCACTCTCATTTCATACTTTGCTCTCTCCCCCACTCCCAATTCATTATTTGCTCTCCTCATCCCCCACTCCCAAGTCATTATTTGCTCTCCCCACTCCCAATTCGTAATTTACTCTCCCCACCCCAACTTCCAATTCCTCACTTTCTGTCCTCCAAGACCAGATAATTAATTCTATTAAAAAACATTTTCCATAATTACCTCTTATACAAACTGCTGCACCTCTGGACTTGAATTCTATTGCTCTTTACATGACAGCACGTATGCGATTATGTCATCGTGTACGCGCCATCAGCAGCGCATTACAGAGGAGGCTGTAAGAGGAGGAGCTGCAAGGTCGTGCTCCAGGATGTACGTCTTTGGTGGCAGTGTGCCAGTGCTCAATACCATGGGGCCTGGTGAACAGAAGCACCAGAGGGGGGTCCTGGACTGGGTCCGAGCCCCCCGCTCTTTACTTCTGTTCACTGGGCCCCATACAACAGTAAGGGCAGTAATGCCATGATGGCACCTTTGATCACATTCAGAGCAGGTGTATACAAATAGACAGACACAGAGGACTTGGTAGTGCTCCACCAATAGTGACTATGGTTGTTTTTCTCCAGCACTCACCTCAGCATTTCTTACCAGTATTCTACAGCAATCTGGTGAGCAGCATATACACTAGGGAAAATAAGTATTTGATACACTGCCAATTTTGCAATTTTTCCCACCTACAAAGAATCGAAAGATCTGTAATTTTTATCAAAGGTGCACTTCAAATGTAAGAGACAGAATCTAAAATTAAAAAAAACAGAAAATCACATTGGTTGATTTTTAAATAATTAAATTGCATTTGATTGCATTAAATAAGTATTTGATCACCTACCAACCATCAAGAATTCTGGCTCTCAGACATGTTGGGCTTCTTAAAGAAAAACTTCCTACTCTGCACTCAGTGTATTAATTGCACCTGTTTGAACTTGTTACCTGTATAAAAGACACCTGTCCACGCACTCAATCAATTACACTCCAACCTCTCCACAATGGCCAAGACCAAAAGCTTTCTAAGGACATCAGGGACAAAATTGTAGACTTGCACAAGGCTGGGATGGGCTATAGGACAATAGGCAAGCAGCTTGGTGAGAAGGCAACAACTGTTGGCACACTTATTAGAAAATGGAAGAAACACAAGATGATTGTCAATCTTCCTCATTCTGGGGCTCCAAGCAAGATCTCGCATCATGGGGTAAGACTGGTTCTGAGAAAGGTCCGGTATCAGCCCAGGACTATATGCAGGGACCTGGTTAATGACCTGAAGAGATTTGGGACCACAGTCTCAAATATTACTGTTAGTAATGCACTACTCAGTCATGAATTAAAATCATTCAGGGTATGCAAGGTCCCCCTGCTCACGTCAGCATATGTCCAGGCCCGTTTGAAGATGACCAGTAACCATCTGGATGATCCAGAGAAGGTATGGAAGGAGGTAATGTGGTCAGATGAGACCAAAATATAACTTTTTGGCATCACTCCACTTGCCGTGTTTGGAGGAAGAAAAGGATAAGTACAACCCCAGGAGCACTGTCTCAACCATGAAGCATGTTGGGGAACGCATCATACATTTCCGCAAAGGGGACAGGATGTCTGCACAGTGTTGAAGGGAGGATGGATGGGGTTATGCATCGCAAGATTTTGGCCAACAAACTCCTTCCCTCAGTAAAGCATTGAAGATGGGTCGTGGCTGGGTCTTCCAGCATGACAACGACCTGAAGCCCACAGCCAGGACAACTAAGAAGTGGTTCCGTATGTAGCATTTCAAGGTCCTGGAGCGGCCTAGCGGCGCTCCCATGGCAGTGCCTGTAGTTTGTCTATAAAAAATTCTACTGAAAAGGAAGAAGTTTTTGTCAAGGACAAAATGCAATAAGTCAAGCCGGAATAAATCATGATCTCTATCCCCTGTAGTGTTGGTCTCCAGGAAAAAAGAGACCACCTCCAAACCCACACTATGATTGATGCTTGTATAAAGGGACTCAACATCAAGCGTAACTATAAGTGTGCAAGGTGGTATACAAAAATCGCTAAGAAGTTGAATTAAATGAGTTGAGTCCCTTATATATGATTTTAGAGCCATAGCCATGGGTTGCAAGAAGAAATCCAAGTAGGTACAAGGTTTTTCAAATAGCATATGAGACTATGGGCCTACCTGGGGGATTTAATGGAACCAACAAATGTAGTGCTCCAGATTCTCAGCTAGGTCAATGAAAGGTCAGGTTTATAGGTTCTCTAATCAGCCAAACTGTTTTCAGCTGTGCTAACTTACTTGCACAAGGGTTTTCAAGGGTATTCTAAACATCCATTAGCTTCTTACACGATTAACAAACACAAAGTACCAAAAGAACAGTGGAGTGATGGTTGTTTGAAATGGGCCCCTATACACCTATGAAGATATTGCATTACAAAACCAGACGTTTGCAGCTAGAATAGTCAGTTACCACATTAACAATTTATAGAGTGTATTTCTGAATCATTTTAATGTTAGCTTCATTGGAAAAAGCTGTGCTTTCCTTTCAAAAATAAGGAAATTTCTAAGAAACCCTAAAGTTTTGAATGGTAGTGTATCTTCCTAACCAAAAAAATGTTTGTTTCCAATATTGTGCTGATGTAAAGTAGACATGTGGGAAATGTTATTTATTAAGTATTTTGTGTGACACCGCTCTCTGATTTAAGGGCATAAAAATTCAAAGTTTGAAAATTGCAAAATGTTAAAAATTTTCGCCATATTTCCGCTTTTTGTCATAAATAAACGTAAGTCATATTGAAGAAGTTTTAAAACTAACATGAAGTACAATATGTCACGAACAAACAGTCTCAGAATCAGTGGGATCCATTGAAGCGTTCCAGAGTTATAACTACATAAAGCGACAGTGGTCAGAATTGTAAAAATTGGATTGGTCACTAAGCAGCAAATTAGCTCTGTCACTAAAAGGAGTTAATTATATAAAAATCATACAATGTGATCTTTTGGTTTTTATTTTTAGATTTTGTCTCTCACAGGTGAAGTGTACATATGATAAAAAATTAGACCTGTCTATTCTTTGTAGGTGGGAAAACTTGCAAAATCAGCAGTGTATCAAATATTTATTTTCCTCATTGTATGTAAGTGTGTCTATATTATATATAAAATTTAATTTGTTTTTTTTTCTGGATGTTAAAGGTTTGAGAAAATGTATGCACATCTATGGCAGCCTTTCCGCAAAAGCATATTATAGTCCTACTGATCTGTTTCATAGTTCAGATGCCACAGGCTCTGTGCAAGTGGAGAGTTTTTCAGACATTTTTCCATTTATTAATAATCTTTTTCAGCAAAGATACCAGTTTCTTCTAAATAAATCCATCTGTAAATTGCTGTCATATAAACTACCATGACTTTCTTTCCTTTTGCCTCCCAGAGAAGCATAATTAAATGTTTTCCCAGGGAAACCCTCCTTTCTAAAAAAAAGTCCTCGAGTATGATATTTTTTCTGGTACAATGTAAACAGGAAGGCATACTGTATTATAAACAACTTCAGACCAATGAAGTATTTTATGAAGGAAACAAACCATTGTGTATGTCGTCACATTTCAGATTTTTATACATTCAAGTTTTTAAGTTCAAGACTAGAGATGGCGAATCATAGTAGCATAGTTATTAAGGTTGAAGGAAGACTTTAAGTCCATCTAGTTCACCCCATAGCCTAACCTAACATGCCCTAACAGGTTGATCCAGAGGAAGGCAAAAAAAAACCATGTGGCAAAGAGTAAGCTCCACATTGGGGAAAAAAAATTCCTTCCCGACTCCACATACGGCAATCAGACTAGTTCCCTGGATCAATACCCTATCAAGGAAACTAATGCATATAACCTGTAACATTATACTTTTCAAGAAAGGTATCCAGTCCCCTCTTAAATTTTAGTAATGAATCACTCATTACAACATCATACGGCAGAGAGTTCCATAGTCTCACTGCTCTTACAGTAAAGAATCCGCGTCTGTTATTATGCTTAAACCTTCTTTCCTCCAGATGTGGAGGATGCCCCCTTGTCCCCGTCTCAGGTCTATGAGTAAAAAGGTCATTGAAAAGGTCTCTGTAATGTCCCCTCATATATTTATACATTCAAATAAGATCACCTCTTAGCCTTCGTTTGTCCAAACTAAATAACCCCAAGTGTAATAACTAGTGATGAGCAAGTGTACTCGTTGCACGGGTTTTCCCGAGCACGCTCGGGTGGTCTCGGAGTATTTATAACGGCTCGGAGATTTAGTTTTCATCACGGCAGCTGAATGATTTACAGCTACTAGCCAGCCAGAGTACATGTGGTGGTTGCCTGGTTGCTAGGGAATCCCCACATGTAATCAAGCTGCCTAAGAGATGTAAATCATTCAGCTGCTGCGTTGAAAACTAAATCTCCGAGCAGTCATAAATACTCGGAGGTCACCCGAGCGTGCTCGGGAAAACCCGAGCAACGAGTACACTCGCTCATCACTAGACTAATAAGGCCTCTTTCACACTTCCGTTTTTTACAGTCACAATCCGTCAAATGTTGAAAAGACGGATCCTGTGCAGTTGTTGGCAGAAATTAAGGCTATGTGCACACGTTGTGTATGCTTCTTCGCCGCATTTTTTTGCTGTGAAAACTCATACACAACACAACCCATGTTATAAATAATTAAAAAAAAAATTTAAAATCGTGATATTTTTACCTTCCGGTGTCCCCCGCACCCTTCCTGATGCTCGCGATGCTCCCAGCAGCTCCCATTCCCAGTGATGCCTTGTGAGACAATGACCTATGATGACAAAGCAGTCACTGGGAACGGGAGCTGCCGGGAGCATTGCAAGCATCGGGAAGGCTACGGAGGACACCGGAAGGTAAGAATATCAAATTTTTTAATTTTTTTATTACACTGGTCAACAGCATTTTTGGTGCCAAAGATATTTCATCGAATTTAGGGTATTTTTGGGGTGCTGATTCTGAATATGTCATCAGTTTTGCCAGATTGGCTCAAGTTTTTGAGATTTTTGGTATCTTATTTATAGCACTTGTTGGTAAATGCGACGCATCATCTCATTAATTACTTTGGATTAGTACTTGAACTGAGCAGTTCTCAATATAGTTTTGTGTTAATTAGTGTTCTAAAAGTTTGTTCATAGCTTGATTTTTGCACTAACTTTATGTTGTTGTCTGTTTTCCAGTGAAAAGCATGAACTCATCAAGAAGAAGTTGTCTTAACGATCCAGACTCATTCTGTTACATTTGTGGTGAATACACACTGCCAAAACATAGAAGAAACATAACAGACTTCGTAAAAAAAGTGTATTTTGCCTATTTTGGGGTTATGCTTGGGGACCAAGACAAGTTTTGGGCACCACACATAGTGTGCAAAGCATGTATCGAATTATTACGAAAATGGAGCAAAGGACAAAGAAAAAGCTTCAAATTTGGTGTTCCAATGGTGTGGAGAGAGCCAAAAAATCATCATGATGACTGTTATTTATGGTAAACACAGGTACACGCACATCTTCACAATGAGGGACAGGCCTTCTTGCAGATTCCATGTTACTCCCATTTTCGTTTCTTATGCTTATTGAATCCTTGCACTTGCACTGCACAGAAATAACAGTCATCATGATGATTTTTTGGCTCTCTCCACACCATTGGAACACCAAATTTGAAGCTTTTTCTTTGTCCTTTGCTCCATTTTCGTAATAATTCGATACATGCTTTGCACACTATGTGTGGTGCCCAAAACTTGTCTTGGTCCCCAATCATAACCCCAAAATAGGCAAAATACACTTTTTTTTACGAAGTCTGTTATGTTTCTTCTATGTTTTGGCAGTGTGTATTCACCACAAATGTAACAGAATGAGTCTGGATCGTTAAGACAACTTCTTCTTGATGAGTTCATGCTTTTCACTGGAAAACAGACAACAACATAAAGTTAGTGCAAAAATCAAGCTATGAACAAACTTTTAGAACACTAATTAACACAAAACTATATTGAGAACTGCTCAGTTCAAGTACTAATCCAAAGAAATTAATGAGATGATGCGTCGCATTTACCAACAAGTGCTATAAATAAGATACCAAAAATGTCAAAAACTTGAGCCAATCTGGCAAAACTGATGACATATTCAGAATCAGCACCCCAAAAATACCCCAAATTCATTAAAATATTTTGGACACCAGAAAAAAAATTTTTTTTTGTTGACCTGTGTTATTTTTAACTTTATATCTCTTTACTATTGATGCTGCATAGGCAGCATCAATAGTAAAAAGAGAGAGAGCGAGAGAATTTCCCTGACTGGAAATTCTTCCAGGCATGCTTAGTTTCAAAAGACGGCATCCGTCGCTGGATTCTTACTTTTAACAGTCAGCGACGGATCCTGCGTCCATAGGCTTCCATTATAGCCAACGATGGACAGCGCAGGATCTGTCGCTCAGCGATTTTCCGACTTACAGAAAAAACGTTCCTCTGTGCGTTGTTTCCGCCCGAAGGACAGCAATATTACAACGGATCCAGGGCAAGACGGACGAAACAGAAGGCCATCCATCACAATCCGTCGTTAATACAAGTCTGAGAAAAAAAAACGATCCAGCAGAAACATTTGCTGGATCCGTCTTTTTTCACCAAACGACGCATTGTGGCGGAAAAAGAACGATGGAAGTGTGAAAGAGGCTTTACTCTGCAGAGTTTAGTGTCATCTGCAAATATTAAAATTCTACTCTGTATGACCCCTACAAGGTCATTAATAAATGTTAAAAAGAGGGCCCAATGCTGACCCCTGTGGTACCCCACTGCTAACCGCGACCCAGTCCGAGTGTGCTACATTAATTACCACCCTTTGTTTCCTATCCCTGAGCCAGCTCTTAACCCACTTACACATATTTTCCCCTATCCCCATTGTTCTCATTTTATGTAGCAACCTTTTGTGTGGCACTGTATCAAAAGCGTTTGAAGTCCATATACACTACGTCCACTGCATTTCCTTGGGCCAGTCCGGAACTTACCTCTTCATAGAAACTGATCAGTCTGACAGGAACGGTCTCTAGTAAACCCATGTTGATATTGGGTCATGAGGATATTCCTCTTCAGATACTCTTGTATAATATCTCTTTGAATACCCACAGTAGAGGTTAAGCTTACTGGCCTATAATTTCTAAGTTCAGTTTTTGTCCCCTTTTTGAATATTGTCACCACATTTGCTATACACCTGTCCTGTGATACAGACCCTTTTATTATGGAATCTTTAAAGATTAAAAATAATGGTCTATCAATGACTGTACTTAATTCTTGCAGTACTCGGGGGTGTATCCCATCTGGGCCCGGAGATTTTTAGACACAGCGGTACTTCCTGCTGGGTTAAGCAGGTGACATTTAATGGGGAACACTATCATTTTTTAGTTTCTCTCTATGTAGTTAAACAATATTTTGGGACTATTTTTACTCTCTCTGGCAATGAGTCTCTCTGTCTCAATCTTTGCTGCCTTGATTTGCTTTTTACAGAATTTATTTATTTTCTGTATTTATTTAATGCCTCATCACTACCTACTTGCTTTAATTCTCTAAATCTGTTCAGGTCATTCCTTATTCGGCAAGCTATAGTCCTTACGGAATAAGATGTAGAGGGAACCCAGATACCAGGATCACAACTATTGATCAGCCGCCTGGGCTACAGCTGCATGTGTCGCGGCTGTTTCACTGTCACAACACATTAATGGAGGGCCCAACAAACAGGCTATTCATGCATGTGTTGTGACTATCATACAGCCGCTGATTCACATGTACTTTGTTCATGGGACAACTCCTTTAAGTAATGAAAATGGGGGGTGGAATAAGGTAGTGGTTAGAACAGTTACGTAACTCAAAGAGGAAGAAACAAAATATAGAAAAATACATAGAGCCCGATTAACCACTTTGCAATCTCCGCCGTTCTAGTACTGAGCACGCCGCTTCCCTCCCTTTGATGTGGGCTCCGACGGTGAGCCCACATCTTTCCCGGTACATGTTAACTGTTTTACACAGCTGACATGTGCCAGGACAGCCGTTAACTCGTTAAATGCCACACTTTTTGTGCAATTTCACGACACTTGGAATTTTTTTCCCATTTTTTTAGTACACGATATGGTAAAATCAATGGTGTCGTTCAAAAGTACAACTTGTCCAGCAAAAACAAGCCCTCACATGACCATATTGACGGAAAAATAAAAAAATTATAGCTCTGGGAAGAAGGGGAGCGAAAAACAAACGCAAAAAAGAAAAAGGGCAAGGTCTCTAAGGGGTTAATTAACAACCGTGAGAAACCGGTCTTGATTAAGTGGACCTATAAAGGGTGTAACAACTCTGCTGGCATCACGGCATGGCCTCTCATCTCTCACACACCATCTTACCCACTGCTCCAGGTCATGTTGTGGTCTCTGTCTGCTGCCGGCTCCATGCTGTGTCTCTTGCTTTCTGCCTGCTCTCTGCATGCTTCCTGGCTGTGTGCATAGGGGGGCGGCGCCAGAAGTTTCTGGTTCTTATAGAATCAGGGCGCACCTGTCTAATGTGTTCCTGACCAATTACCAAGAGGCCTCCAGTATTTAGGGCAGCTCCACCCTGTGGACTGGGCCTGTGCAATGTCTAAACTCAGTTAGTGTCTAGCTTCTGAGCTTCCAGGCCTTGCTCTGTGCTCCTTCTTCTCTGGAGGTTCTACTCCTAGCTTTGCCTTGATCTTGTCTGTCTGCCCTCCAGGAGGCAGTATATCCTGGTCTCAGTGTTTCTGTTCTAGCCTTGCCTTGATCTTGTTGTCCGCCTTCCAGGAGGCAGAATATCCTGGTCCCTGAAACTTTGTTCTTGTACCTTGTCTTGTTCCATTACCTTGTTTGAACTTTGTCCTACCTCTGTCTCCTTGTCTGTGGCTTCTTTCCCTGCTGTGTCTTTCCTTGTGTCCTCTGTTTACTTATGCTCCGCACTCTTGCGGCTTTACCTCTGCTCCGCACTCCTGCGGTTCTGCTCCGTTCTACTCTGCTCTGCTGCAGAGATCTCTTTCTGCAGCTCTTCTCTGCTGCAGAGATCTCTTTCTGCAGCTCTTCTCTGCATTCCTTGCGGTTCCGCTCTGCTTAGCTTCTGCTGCTGCAGAAATCTCTTGCTGCAGCTCCTCTCCACATTCCTTGCGGTTCCACTCTGCTTAGCTTCTGTTGCTGCTCTATCTCTTGCTGCTGTACCGCTCCTATCCGCAGCCTTGCAGTTCTCTTCCTGTGTGAATAGGTCCCAACCTGTTCCTTCATACTTCATATCCGTATTTGCACTTCCTGTGTGAACAGGCCCCTACCTGCTCCTTCTTACCCCACACCAACCAGCCCTGTGTCTCTGCCGTACCTGCCAGCCCGGTGTCTCTGCCGTACCTGCCAACCCTGGGTCTCTGCTGTACCTGCCAGCCCTGTGTCTCTGCCGTACCTGCCTGCCATATCTGCTCTACATGCCAGCCCTGTGTCTCTGCCAGCCCTGTGTCTCAGACGTGCCAGCCTACTCGTCTGAGTTTCAGCCGTGCTCTTCTGCCTGTCCTGCCTGATATCTGCACCTTCCTAGTGTTCCTGTTCTCCAAGTGGGATCAGCAGCCACAGCCAGACACCACACTGGAGTAGCACCTGGCAGCTGCCTGTCGCACAAGTCTGACCTCACCATCAGAGGCTCCAGAGAAGAACAAGGCAGCTGTCATAGTCATGCCCCTTCCAGGGTAGTCTGGTTCGTGGCACAGTGGGGCCACAAACCCCCTTGGCTCATGCCCATCAGTCAGGGCGTGGGCGTGGGCGTGAGCATGACAGTGGGCATGTATACTTATGCCAGAACCCTCAATAACAAGACTGAATAATTATAATTAATAATAGTGGAAGCGAATTATGGTATAGTGGGATTAACAGAGATATAACTGGCTGACAGGTATGAAAGAATTGTTAATTTACAAGGCTATAGTCTGTTTAGTGAAGGGCAGGGGTTTGCTTGTCTGTAAAATCTTACTTAAATCACATATTGCGAGACAATATATGTAAAGCCAATGAAAATCTACAGTCCTTATGGGTGGAAATTAGGGGAGAGAGAAAGAATATTAAAATTCTGATTGAGCTTTGTTATACTGTAAGTCTCCCAGTGTATTGAAGATAACAGAAAATATTCTCATAAAGTAAAAATATTAAGCAGCAAACCAAGGCAAAGAAATTATAATGGCAGACTTCAACTATAATTTTTGATAATCCTGAATAGGTCTGGTACACAATTTATATCCTATGAGAATAAACAAATTAGAAATGTGAGAAAACCACTATGGCTAAATAGATTTGCTAGAGGCTTAGTAATTGACAAAAAAATAGCAAAAGTTTAGAACAATACGACAAGGGAAAAATATATGTCAATGGGTCAACAACAACAACTGGCTCACTGATTGTGTCACAGTTAGCAGTGGGGTACCACAGAGGTCAGTATTGGGCCCTCTTCTTTTTGTAATATTAATAGACACTATGTTTAATATTAGCATATTAATGGACATAAAAAGTAAAATTTTCATATGTACAGATGATACTAAGCTCTGAAAGGCAATCAACAAAGAAAGATAAATTAATATTACAGAGGGATTAAGGTAACCTTGAGACTTAGGCCAAGCAATGGCAAAGCTTTACCCCCGATAAATGTAATGTCCAAAATATACTATTATGTATAAAAAAAATAACAAAATGTACAATTATGAGCTATATAGTAAAACACTGAGTAAAACTTTCAGTTAGAAAGCCTGGGGTGTATTGGTGGACAGCAAACTCAATCTTAGTGATTAGTGACAGGCAGTTTTGCTGAGGCAAATAAAATCATGAGACACATTAAAAGAGTCATAGTTGCTTATGATAAGAACTAAGTTTTGCCTACATACAAGTCACTAGCATGGCCACACAGACTACTGTATACAATTTTGAGCCTCAGTGTATAACAAGAACATAACTGAATTAAAGCGGGTGCAGAGAAGAACGACCAAGGTTATTAACGGGGTTGTCTATTACTAACCATTTCACCCCCTAGCCTGTTTTCACTTTCATGACCAGGCCAAATTTTTCAATTCTGACCAAAGTTACTTTATGAAGTAATAACTCTGGAAAGCTTCAACATATGTTAGTGATTCTGAGATTGCTTTTTCCAGACATATTATACTTCAGGACAGTGGTAATATTTATTCGATATGACTTGCGTTTATTTGTGAAAATATTGGAAATTTGGCAATTTTCAAACTTTTATTATTTGCGCCCATAAGGCCTTCTTCACATGTCTGTTTTTTAAGGGCTGCAGATATGGACACACATACATCTATTGTATTCAATGGTGGTGCGCATATGTCAAGTTTTTTTCATGGACCACATGTCCATGTGAAAACCCGCACACGTCAGGTTTTTTGTGCAGCAAGGACAAAATGCATGCTGCACACATGAACACTTATGGCACATGGATGACATCCATGTGTCATCAGTGTGACATGCACCAGGGCTTGGGAAGAAGAGGTACAGCTCATGCTGTTTCCAGGCGCCAACAGTTGAAGGCAGCTCTCATCATTGTCTCCTGCTCATGCTGAGATCAGCGTGACTAGGAAAAATTATGAGAGTTGCATTCAGCAGCAACTGTGTAATTCCTGTGTAAAATAAGGAATTAAAATGGCATGGGCTCTTGTGCAATTTTCACAATATTATCTGGGAAAAGGGACAATATACCACAAGGTTCCCAAGCTATTAATAAAAGCTCACAGCTATTTGCTTAGTCTTGCCTGATGAATTTACGAAGGACACCAGAAAAATAATGACGTAGGGTCCCCTATAAATTCAAACCAGCAAATGCTAAACAGACAGCTGTGAGTTGATATTAATAGCCTGGGAAGGAGTCATGGATATTTCCCCCTCCAAGGCTACCAACTTCAGCCCTCAGTCTCCCCAGAAATGGTGCATCCATAAGATGCGCTAAATCTAGCTCTTAGTCTCACTCTTCCCATTTGCCCTGTGGCGGTGGCAAGTGGGGTAAAAGGATTGGAGTTAATGTCACCTTTGTATTGTCAAGTGACATCAAGCCCAGAGGTTAGTAATGGAGAGGTGACTTTAAGATGCCCGATTACTAACCCTATAGTAAGTAGGCACATCAGGAACACACAACAAGAATAAAATCCTTTATTTGAAATAAAAATCAACACACTGTGTGAAGGATCGCACCAGAGAGATCATGCAGAATCCCACTGCTGCCACCTGTGAGCGACCTGCATCTCGCCACATTGCCTGACGTCACAATTATGTCAGAAGGTTCAAGTAATGTGGTTTCCCCACTTTCACCAGCGTGACATTCTGCACCCCTTGGGGACATTAAGGTCAGATTGGTACAGTTCTATGTAGACACCCCCTGTCCACATGGGCACAGGGAGGCTGTCACGCACAGTGTAGGACAGACTAAGTGCAACACAAAGGGATAAGGGGAAGGGGGGCCCAACACTAGGGAAGCAGGGAGTGGAGACCCCTAGGCAGATATAACATCACCCTGTCTGCCCTAATAGACCCTAAATAGGTTCCGCACCTATCACTGAACAGGATATCTAGTCCCTGTGAAACCCTAGCGGTAATCCCTACTTAGGGAAGGAAGGGGTGAACGGTGGTCAAATCCCTCTAACACTAAAGACAGCTAGGATACACAAAACAAGGGGAAACTTAGTTTGAGTAGGCTCAGAGAGAAACACTGTCATCCTTCAAACTCCAAAGAGGACGCAAGCTGAATCCTGCAGCTCCAGGCCTCAACAGGGAAGTGCAAATAGAAAATAGCACAAGCAACTCCCAACAGGAAGTTGGGAGTTATAAACACCCAAATCCAGGTGACACCAGTAAGGCCAGGGGAGGTGGCCACTAGTCTGCAAGGCCAACCGCTGAGACCTTCTGCAGCCAGATGCAGTGCGACTGTCTTCAGCCTCTGACACACCCATGACAGAGGCATGGGGAGTGAGAGGATGTGGCCCACACAGTCACTGACAAGGCACCGCACTTGCCCACAACCCTGACAGGCTGAGAGGCCCCTTTTCACTAGCACCAGTGAAACAGCGCCTGGTCAACCCGATAGGTGTGTCACCAGTTCCTCATTAGATATAAGCCCGCTCCCTTAACAGGATTATATTGGGTCAGAAAGCAACCCCGGTAGCATGGAAGATTAAGCTGTTCCTGCTGAATACAGCTCCCATCATTGTCGACTGAGCGTGTGCTAATCTCAGGGAGACAAAGCGACAATGATGAGAGCTGCATTCAGCAACCGAAGAAGCCGGCGCCTGGGATCAGCGCGAACTGTACTGCTTTTACCAGGTGCTGGTAATTGTCACGGACTGCACACACACACACACACACACACACACACACACACACACAGCAAACGGACACACAGATGTCACACTTCCAGTTGTGATCAAAAGTTTCCATACCCCGGAAGAATTTTTGCTTTCTTGGCCTTTTTTTTCAAAGAATATGAATGATAACACCAAAACGTTTTCTCCACTCATGGTTAGTGGTTGGGTGAAGCCATTTATTGTCAAACTAGAAGTGTTTTCTCTTTTTAAATCAGGACAACCCAAAACACCCAAATGACCCTGATGAAAAGTTCACATACCCTGTAAACTTTTGAGCACAACTGTATGTCACATACATACATACAGATGGCACACAGACCACGGATATCACCAGGACTGTTTTTTCCTGTACAGAAATTACCAGGATGTGTGGAGGAAACCTGAACAAGAGTTATACCACATGTCTATTTTACATCCACACAATTTTTTAAACAAAATATTTGTTAGAAGGGTTAAACTTGATCAGAAATTTCTAATTGTTTCAACAAAATTTCCAAAAACAACTTTTTTAGGGATCACATCACATTTAAAGTGACTTTGAGGGCCTTATGTGATGGAAAATACCAAAAAGTGACACGATTCTAAAAACTGCACCCCTCAAACTCCATGCAAGAAGTTTAACCATTTAAGGGCTTCATGGGAACTAAATCAACGTGGAAGGAAAAAATGAAAACGTCACTTTTTCCCACAAAGAGAAAATGCACAATAATTTTTGTTGTGTAATTTCTCCCGAGTATGCCGACACCCTAAATTGCTGTCAGGGATCGGAAGGGAAGGAGCCTCATTTGACTTTATTAACACAAAATTGGCTGGAATTATATTATCCTAAGTCAAGTGACAAGGGTCAAGATTGACTTGTAGTATTGCTACCTTCCAATAGGTGGCACTAGAGTTCTAGCTCTCTTATACTGAAGACACAATTTGCATAATTAGCATATTACCCAGAGGAGCATTGCGGCTTTAAGTCTCCTCATCTCAGCATGCTTAGCATGTCGATCTCTGCAAGGAGAAACGATACTTCTTGGATAACGGTCTGACGCCTCTCACACAGCCAAACCAGATCTCCGCTTGGCACTGACGAGGGGCAGTACCCCGAAACACAGTGTCTACAAATTGAGATTCTGGATTGGCTATTATCCTAAGTCAAGTGACAAGGCTCATTAAAGGGTCAACATAAACTTGTAGGATTGCTACCTTCCAGTAGGTGGCACTAGAGTTCTAGCTCTCTTCCTCTCAGAAGAGACAATTTGCATAATTAGCATATTACCTAGAGGAGCATTGCGGCTTTAAGTCTCCTCATCTCGGCATGCTTAGCATGTCGATCTCCGCAAGGAGAAACGATACTTCTTGGATATTGATTTACTGAATAACCATTATCCTGTGACCATATGTATATATTTTTTAATTTTACTGTCCTATTTTTCCTCTTGCTAAATTTTATGTCAAGTGTACTCAAAACTTAATATTTTATTTATTATTGCCTTTGACCAGTTTTGGGTCTTGTAGGTTATATATAAGAGAACCTGCAAAAATATATTGCAGATAATAATATAGCAACTGATAACAAACATAGATCTAAGGGGTTTACATTTTTCCTTCTTTTCCTGAAGAGTGACAGTGTAAAGAGGCTTATAAGCCATCCCATGCTCCTCTGGGAAAATAAATATGCAAATTGCCTCTTTACAAAAGAAGAGGAATTGAATTCTAGTGGAACCAATTGGAAATAGCATAAAGGTCAATATCGACCCTTTAACCAGCCTTGCTATATGAGTTAGGATAAGAGACAAACCAGATTCTCAATTTGCAGACATTGCGTTTCGTACCCCAAAACACCATGTCTGCAAATTGAGATTCCTGTCTATATTGACTTATAGGATTGCTGCTTCTAATAGGTGGCGCGACAGTTCAAGTCCGCTGATACAGAACCCCCCAGCACCCAAGAATATGTTATGCAGTTATTTGTATATATAATAGGTTCCATGTGAGATATATGTCCCTAATGCATCAGCCCAAAGGCTGCGCCCCTGGGCAGAGGAGACAAGATATCCCCCTTCTGACCTCCCCCACCTTTGTAATTCCCACAGTAAATATCAGCAGGCTCCGGCCCCCTGCGGCTATTGTAATGTATGTCTGGCCTGCCACTTTTGAATGGACCTGCCCTCTGTATCTGTTGTTACATATATTCTGTGTTCTGTGAATAAAGTGTTGTGAGACTGGAAATACGTGGAGAAGCAGTCAGCTTTTATATGCTCTCATGTAATCAAGGAATTCCAGCCAGCGTCCTTCATTCAGACTCCAGCCAATGCAAAGTGGACCTCCTGAAACACGGGGTGGTACTGAAAGAGGTACCCCAGCTTGGTAGACCTCGTTACATCCGCTTCCTCTCTGAAGAAGCAATTTGCACATTTTACCAGCATGTGTTCATGAAAGAGAAGTCATGTCTAACCAAAATGGTGGGTTACGTCAAGGTAAGTGCAAATCTGAAAGTGGGTTATGTGACTGATGTGATATATCTGGACTTTGCAAAGGCATTTCATACTGTAGCACACAGCAGCCTTGTACTGGATGATGAAATGCACATAGCCATTAACTCCTCAGTGCAAAATTATGTACATCTACATCAGTCCTGGGGTCAGAGTGTGGAGGGGTTTCAGGAGCTAAGCTCACTACAAACATGGTAGATGTGAGAAAAATTACATAGCCGGTATCTGTCTCTTAACAGCAAATGCAGCTGAGCTCCGATCAATGCTGCTAAGCATTGAAATGCCACTGTCAGTCTATTACGGCAGCATTTAAATGGATTAATTGCCAGTGATTGCGAACCCCAGCTTTTATCTCCTCCATGCGATTTGATCACTAGATACCAATGGGTTACCATGGCAGCTGGGCCTGCTTTGAGCTGAAGTTGCTACCATTCTAGTACCTTCATAGGTATAACATGGCACCTTATATGTGAAAAGGGGTATACAGTTGAAACCAGAATTTTACATATGCTATATAAAAAGACACATATGCATGCCTTTTCAATATCTGACATGAAATCAGAATAAACCTTTCCCGTTTTAGGTCAATTAGGATTACCATATTTATTAATATTTGCCAAATGCCAGAATAATGAGAGAATGTTTTAAAGCATTTTTATTACTTACCACAAAGTCAAACTTTACATACACTAAGATTACTATGCCTTTAAACAATTCTGGACTACCCATATGATGATGCCATGTGTTTGGAAGCTACTGATTTTGGCAACATCTGAGTTAGTTAGAGACACAACTGTGGATGTATTTTAATGCACATCTGAAACACACTACTTCTTTGTGCAGCATCGTGGGAAAGTCTAAAGAAAAGGGGTTAAAATTCTTAATTATAAGAATGCTCAGGGGTCCTCCGAGTATTTTTTAGTGCTCGGAGTTCTAGTTTTTCTTGCAGCAGCTGAATGATTTACATCTGTTAGCCAGCATAAGTACATGTGGGGGTTGCCTGGTTGCTAAAGGCCCCGTCTCACTAAGCGATTTACCAACGATCACGACCAGCGATATGACCTGGCCGTGATCGTTGGTAAGTCGCTGTGTGGTCGCTGGGGAGCTGTCACACAGACCGCTCTCCCCAGCGACCAACGATCAGGGGAACGACTTCGGCATCGTTGAAACTGTCTTCAACGATGCCGAAGTCCCCCTGCAGCACCCGGGTAACCAGGGTAAACATCGGGTTACTAAGCGCAGGGCCGCGCTTAGTAACCCGATGTTTACCCTGGTTACCAGCGTAAATGTAAAAAAAAACAAACAGTACATACTCGCCTTTCGGTGTCCAGGTCCCTTGCCGTCTGCTTCCTGCTCTGACTGAGATCCGGCCGTACAGCGAGAGCAGAGCGCAGCGGTAACGTCACTGCTGTGCTCTCACTTCTCACTGTACGGCGGCAATCAGTGAGAGCAGGAAGCAGACGGCAAGGGACCTGGACACCGAAAGGCGAGTATGTACTGTTTGTTTTTTTTTACATTTACGCTGGTAACCAGGGTAAACATCGGGTTACTAAGCGCGGCCCTGCGCTTAGTAACCCGATGTTTACCCTGGTTACCAGTGAAGACATCGCTGGATCGGTGTCACACACACCGATTCAGCAATGTCAGCGGGGCCTCAACGACCAAAAAAAGGTCCAGGCCATTCCGACACGACCAGCGATCTCGCAGCAGGGGCCTGATCGCTGGTACGTGTCACACATAGCGAGATCGCTATGGAGGTCGCTGTTGCGTCACAAAACTTGTGACTCAGCAGCGATCTCGCTAGCGATCTCGCTATGTGAGACGGGGGCTTAACAGAAAAGTTGTTTCACACTTTTTTGTTAAGTATATAATTCCACATGTGTCAATTAAAACCCATCCTGCGTGATAATATAGGTGAATTTAATGAAAATGTAGAGTCCCTGTGGGTGGAGATAAGGGGAGGGGGAAAAAATAATAAATTACTGATAGGGGTTTGTTATAAATCTCCAAAACTAATGGAAGCAATGGAGAATATCCTCGTAAAGCAAATAGATGAAGCTGCGACTCAAGGAGAAGTCATTATTATGGGGGACTTCAACTACCCTGAAATAGATTGGGGAACAGAAACCTGCAGTTCCAGCAAAGGTAATCGGTTTTTGACAACTATGAGAGACAATTACCTTTCACAACTGGTTCAGGACCCAACAAGGAGGGGGGCACTGCTAGACCTAATATTAACCAACAGGCCAGACCGCATATCAAATATAAGGGTTGGGGGTCACTTGGGGAATAGTGATCACAAAATAATAAGTTTTCATGTAACCTTTAATAAGATGGGTAGTAGGGGGGTGACAAGGACACTAAACTTCAGGAGGGCAAATTTCCAACGGATGAGAGAGGATCTTGGTGCAATTAACTGGGACGATATCCTGAGACACAAAAATACACAAAGAAAATGGGAGACGTTTATTAGCATCCTGGATAGGACCTGTGCACAGTATATACCGTATGGGAATAAACATACTAGAAATAGGAGGAAACCAATATGGCTAAATAGAGCTGTAAGGGGCGCAATAAGGGACAAAAAGAAAGCATTTAGAGAATTAAAGGAAGTAGGTAGTGAGGAGGCATTAAATAGGAGGCAGATGGTGGTACTCTGAGGAATTTCCCTAAACATCTTCTTCCGAAATCTAAGAAGTTTCCCCAGATCAACACCGTACCTGTCCTGGATTTATTTATACGATCTGTCATGAAAGAGGTGAGTGAGGTCCCAGAAACCATCAGTGGTGACAACTTGAACAGGGAAGAAAGGAATGCATTAAAAGAGTTGAAAAAACTACATGAGGTTACCATTAAACCATCAGATAAAGGAGGGAATGTAGTGGTGTGGGCAACTTCAGCCTATGAAAAAGAAATGATGAGACAACTTAGGAACACATCCTGCTACCAAAAATTAACTTTTAACCCTTTATCTAAGTATAGGAATGAATTACGTGACCTTCTACAAGAGGCGGTTGATCACGGTGTTCTATCAGTCAAACAAATGGAAGGCCTCTGGATTCAAGATCCCATAATACCGAGTATTTACTTGCTTCCCAAAATCCACAAGGACCCGCTCAACCCTCCAGGTAGGCCCATTGTGTCTGGGATCAATAACATATCTGATCCCATCTCCAAGCTGATTGATTTCCACTTGAAACCACTGGTGGAAATTTTACCTTCTTTTCTTAAAGACACCACTGACACCTTGAGGAAGCTAGATGGGATTCAATTCGAACCCAACATGATAATTGTGACCTGCGACGTTGAGTCGCTATATACATCTATCCACCATGAAGATGGCCTTGAAGCAACATCCTTCTACCTAAACAATAGTGGCCTTCACGTCGATCTGTGTATTTTTCTCATTAAAGCTTTACGTTTTGTTTTGACCCACAATTTTTTCATGTTCCGCGACTCCTTTTTTCTCCAAGTACAGGGTACCGCTATGGGGGCGTCTTGTGCGCCCTCATATGCGAACCTGTTTCTTGGATTATGGGAGCGTGAGATTTTCCAAACATCCTCTCATCCACTTAATGCCAAGGTGATATCTTGGTGGAGGTACATTGATGATGTACTTATGATCTGGCAGGGCACCCAGACTGAGCTTGATTCTTTCTTTGCTGTCCTTAATAACAACTGTAAAAACATCAAATTAACATACAAACATAGTACCAGCTCAATTGAATTTTTGGATATTTTGATATCTGTGGACAAGGATGGATTTATACAAACAGACCTGTTTCGAAAAAGTACTTCGGTTAATTCATTATTGCATGCCTCTTCTCAACATCCCCCACATCTTATCAGAAATATACCAACAGGGCAATACTTACGTGCCAGAAGAATTTGCTCTAATGATTCCTTTTTCGAAAAACAGGCATCCGATCTTTCTAAACGATTCCAGGATCGATGATATGGAAAAAAGGCCATTTGCCGTTCATATCAACGGGCATCCTTAAGCCAGAGGACGGAACTTCTACAGCAAAGGAAGGATTATGAACAGCAGGATCAGGTACGGTGTGTCCTAGATTATCATTCCAGGAGTGGGGACATTAAGCGGATTATAGCCAAATATTGGCATATCCTGCAGCTGGATGACACAATCTCAAAATTCATTGGCAATACACCAGCGGTAACATTCAGACGGTCCCAGAACTTAAGAGACCAACTGGTGCACAGCTACCATAAGGGCCCATGCCAAAAGTACATCTTTGGCTCAAAAGGACCAAAATGGGGGTGTACTAGATGTGGCAAGTGTGTGGCGTGTCCAAATATCTGTGAAGCCACAGAGTTCCCTAATAGTAATAATGACAGAACCTACAAAATTACTCACACCATCACATGCACCACCAAGGCGGTTGTTTATCACGCCACGTGCCCATGTGGCTTGATATATGTAGGTATGACATCACGGGAACTCCGCCGCAGAGTACGCGAACACGTACTAGATATTGAGAATGCCTCTACGGAAAAGGACCTTCAGAAACTCAAACCCATACCACGCCATTTTAAGGCGTCATTGGACCTCGTGGTGGTAACTGGAAGAGGCTTTTAGCCCAAAAAGAATCAAAATGGATATACAGATTGGATACCATCTCACCACATGGTCTGAATGACCATAACAGTTTTGTTCCATTCTTACCAACATAGAGCTATTTACTGTCTTCTGATTGTTTTTATTCTGGCTGTTTTTATTAAAGTTATTTTATTCTTGTGTTTTCTGACTCTGTTTTTATTTTGTTGTTTTTAGGGGGTCTCCTTCAATGGCTGCGTCACCTTATGTTATGATCACTTACGTTGGAATTTTTACCTTTCTTGCACCATTGTATATGTTTACTCTGCAGGCTTTTCATCCTCATGTCATGGATATATTGAATACTATATCTTGTTCTATCTTATTGTTATTGGTTCTTGTTGCTATTTTACCTACTATGTGATGTTTTTATTATTCATTATTAGTCACCAATTTAATAATATTATATGTCATATTTAGCTGCGTGTCTTGTACATACTTCCACATTGGAGTACTATGTTTATTTATTTCCTTCATTGACAATTCTTTTTTCACATTAGGTCACTCTTGGCAACTAATGCCGTCAAATATGGCGGTTTTTTGTATTAGGTGCATTGGCCACATTATTGCACCATATTTTATTTTTTTCATGTTGGTGTTTTTCCAAAGTTTTATTGGGGATTATATTATTCTGTTTCTTTATTCTCTTATATATGCTGCCATGTAGCACATGGCCATTCATTAGTCTAGTTTTTGTTTTTCTACACATCTTTCTGATAAGCCTGGTTTAGCACGGTGCGTATTTTCTGCCTGATTTCAATTAGTGCACACTGTTGCACTGGCCTTATATGCTATCTACCATCATCTTTTATCTTTTGCTACACTCATTGGCAGAATTCTCGCCGTGCTCTTATTGCATTACACTTTACCTTATCGCTGGCACCGGCTTTTGTCTGCGCATACGCCAGGCGGATATGTATGAGGCAACTGTTGCCATGTGTTTCTGCGCCTGCGCACCCCTGTGGCTGCACACTGCCATTATTACAGGCGCCTAGTTCCTTCTGCTCATGCGTACTGTGCATTTTGTCTAACACGTCTCTTTTTACATTTATTTTTGCGGACTTTGTCTTATTATGGGCTGCCCGGGCTATACGATGTGCTCCTGGCATGTTACTTATACTATTGTTTGGCTCTATATACGTAATCCATTGTTGTAGCAACTGTTGCCGCTAGTTCTTGCGCCTGCGCTCTTGTACACTACTCCGGTCCCTATTTCCGGCTGCTTCTTCCGGTTTCACTTTCAACGCAGCGTGTCACTTCTATCTCAGGTGCCGGTTCTTTTCTTTTGATTTCTCGCTCCGCCATTGGTCATGACCGATATAAAACCCCCTTCTGGCCAGTACCCAACCACCCCTGGACGAAGCATTTCCTGTGCGAAACGCGCGTCGGGTGTGGTGGGTCTCCGGGTCTATTCTTGTGGTAACTATACCTTACATGGTTTGCATACTTATGCCTGTAATGTATACATTCTATTGGTTCCTGTGTTTCATATTTTAGCTCAGGTCTTGGCACTATTTAGCCTCGTATTTTGTACTGTTGCACTAATATAGCTTAAAAGTATACAACACAATTGCACTATTGCACTTTATTATCTTTATCTATATGTTCCTTTTGTGGCTCTGTTAATTTATGACACACTATGTGTTTAGTATCCTGACTGTGCAATAATATTAAACCTTTTGTATACATTATTACTGTACTTAGACCCGTGTTGTCCCACCATTCTTTCTGCACTGGTGGCCATTATCACTATTTTATATTTATGTATGTTTTGTCTTTAATAAAATTTAGTACATTTTTTCAATTATTTCTTGGTCTTTTAGTGAAGGTTTCTTCATATTGGTTTAAACATCTGAGTTAGTTAGAGACACAACTGTGGATGTATTTTCATGCACATCTGAAACACACTACTTCTTTGTGCAGCATCGTGGGAAAGTCTAAAGAAATCAGCCAAGATATGAGGAAGAGAATTGTGGACTTGCACAATTCTGGCCCATCCTTGGGTACAATTTCAAGATACCTGAAGGTGCCTTATTCATTTGTACAAACAATTACAAGTACAAATAAGATGGAAATGTCCAGCAATCATACCGCTCAGGAAGGAGACGGGTTCTGTGTCCCAGAGATGAAAGTGCTTTGATCCATCATGTGCATATCAACTCAAGGACAAAAGCAAAAGACCTTGTGAAGTTGATGGCAGAAGCTGGTAAGATTGTGTCAATATCCACAGTGAGACAAGTACTGTATCAACATGGGCTGAAAGTCCACTCTGCCAGGAAGAAGTCATTACTTCCAAAGAAACATAAAAAAGCCACATTAATGTTTGCAAATGCACACAGGAACACATTTTTGGGAGACATTTCCTGTGGTCTGATGAAACTAAAATTTAACTTTTTGGGTATAATGACCATCGTTACATTTGGAGGAAAAAGGAAGAAGCTTGGAAGCCTAAGAAGACCACCATCCCAACTGTGAAACATGGTGTGGAAGCATCATGCTGTATGGTTGTTTTGCTGCAGGAGGGATTGGTGCACTTCACAAAATAGATTGCATCATGAGTAAAGAAGATTATGTGGCAATACTGAAGCAACATCTCAATATAAATTAAAAAAAATCCGGCACTCGAAGAGTTAATGCTGACCAAAAATATTTTATTGGGAAACATAATCCAAAAATATAACGTTTCGGTCCTTTCATTGACCTTCATCAGACAGGAATACACAAACAAGAATAACAGAATCAGTATCTGTCATAAGTAGAAACAAAAGTATAATAATATACAGAGATATATAGGAAAACATATAAGTAATGAACACTAATCTCAAAAGTGATTGGGAACAAATAATGAATTAATATGTACATGGTGATGACATGTCAAAAAACTAGCTTCATACTAAGTTACACAACAACACTGTAACCATAGCAGAGATAACACATAAATTTAAACAAATTGTCATGAAAGTAGTAAATGTCTAATCTCGTAAAGAAAGGGAAAAGAAGGGAAAGAGAACTAACTTGCTTACTGGATTATGACAGTAGCACATAATCATGGAGTGATCTGAAAATAATAATAATGGACCGCCTGTGTGATTGTCACATACTAGTTATAATGGTGAGTCTCGGTATCGCATGAAAGTTCAAATTAAGCTTCTTACCACCATTGATGTGTTAGAAAGACAATCCCAGAGATCAAGCGCTGTATGAAACGGATAGGAGCCGTTAGAATTGCGCTCTCAAGGGATAAGTGCACGAGTGCGTTCTAAAATAGTGGCGATTCCGGAAGTAAAGCGCCGGAAATAGCTCACAACACAGTTGTGGAGAGCAAGTGGAACGCATGTGAGCCGGCTCACCGGAAGTGCGTCATCGGGACTCTAAGGCAGAAGTGCTCTGTGAAACGCTAGAGTGGAACGCAAACAGGAAGAAGATGGTGCGGGAGGGGGGGTTAAAATTCTTAATTATAAGAATGCTCAGGGGTCCTCCGAGTATTTTTTAGTGCTCGGAGTTCTAGTTTTTCTTGCCGCAGCTGAATGATTTACATCTGTTAGCCAGCATAAGTACATGTGGGGGTTGCCTGGTTGCTAACAGAAAAGTTGTTTCACACTTTTTTGTTAAGTATATAATTCCACATGTGTCAATTAAAACCCATCCTGCGTGATAATATAGGTGAATTTAATGAAAATGTAGAGTCCCTGTGGGTGGAGATAAGGGGAGGGGGAAAAAATAATAAATTACTGATAGGGATTTGTTATAAATCTCCAAAAATAATGGAAGCAATGGAGAATATCCTCGTAAAGCAAATAGATGAAGCTGCGACTCAAGGAGAAGTCATTATTATGGGGGACTTCAACTACCCTGAAATAGATTGGGGAACAGAAACCTGCAGTTCCAGCAAAGGTAATCGGTTTTTGACAACTATGAGAGACAATTACCTTTCACAACTGGTTCAGGACCCAACAAGGAGGGGGGCACTGCTAGACCTAATATTAACCAACAGGCCAGACCGCATATCAAATATAAGGGTTGGGGGTCACTTGGGGAATAGTGATCACAAAATAATAAGTTTTCATGTAACCTTTAATAAGATGGGTAGTAGGGGGGTGACAAGGACACTAAACTTCAGGAGGGCAAATTTCCAACGGATGAGAGAGGATCTTGGTGCAATTAACTGGGACGATATCCTGAGACACAAAAATACACAAAGAAAATGGGAGACGTTTATTAGCATCCTGGATAGGACCTGTGCACAGTATATACCGTATGGGAATAAACATACTAGAAATAGGAGGAAACCAATATGGCTAAATAGAGCTGTAAGGGGCACAATAAGGGACAAAAAGAAAGCATTTAGAGAATTAAAGGAAGTAGGTAGTGAGGAGGCATTAAATAAATACAGAAAATTAAATAAATTCTGTAAAAAGCAAATCAAGGCAGCAAAGATTGAGACAGAGAGACTCATTGCCAGAGAGAGTAAAAATAATCCCCAAATATTCTTTAACTATATAAATAGTAAGAAACTAAAAAATGACAGTGTTGGCCCCCTTAAAAATAATCTGGGGGAAATAATGGATGAGGATGAGGAAAAAGCCAATATGCTAAATGACTTTTTTTCATCAGTATTTACAAAAGAAAATCACATGGCAGACAAAATGACTAGTGATAAAAATTCCCCATTAAATGTCACCTGCTTAACCCAGCAGGAAGTACAGCGGCGTCTAAAAATAACTAAAATTGACAAATCTCCGGGCCCGGATGGGATACACCCCCGAGTACTGCAGGAATTAAGTACAGTCATCGATAGACCATTATTTTTAATCTTTAAAGACTCCATAATAACAGGGTCTGTACCACAGGACTGGCGTATAGCAAATGTGGTGCCAATATTCAAAAAAGGGGCAAAAACTGAACTCGGTAATTATAGGCCAGTAAGCTTAACCTCTACTGTGGGTAAAATCCTGGAGGGCATTCTAAGGGATACTATACTGGAGTATCTGAAGAGGAATAACCTTATGACCCAGTATCAGCACGGGTTTACTAGGGACCGTTCATGTCAGACTAATTTGATCAGCTTCTATGAAGAGGTAAGTTCCGGACTGGACCGAGGGAACCCAGTGGACGTAGTGTATATGGACTTTTCCAAAGCTTTTGATACGGTGCCACACAAAAGGTTGTTACATAAAATGAGAGTAATGCGGATAGGGGAAAATATGTGTAAGTGGGTTGAGAGCTGGCTCAGGGATAGGAAACAAAGGGTGGTTATTAATGGAGCACACTCGGACTGGGTTGCGGTTAGCAGTGGGGTACCACAGGGGTCAGTATTGGGCCCTCTTCTTTTTAACATATTTATTAATGACCTTGTAGGGGGCATTCAGAGTAGAATTTCAATATTTGCAGATGACACTAAACTCTGCAGGGTAATCAATACAGGGGAGGACAATTTTATATTACAGGATGATTTATGTAAACTAGAAGCTTGGGCTGATAAATGGCAAATGAGCTTTAATGGGGATAAATGTAAGGTCATGCACTTGGGTAGGAGTAATAAGATGTATAACTATGTGCTTAATTCTAAAACTCTGGGCAAAACCGTCAATGAAAAAGATCTGGGTATATGGGTGGATGACAAACTCATATTCAGTGGCCAGTGTCAGGCAGCTGCTACAAAGGCAAATAAAATAATGGGATGTATTAAAAGAGGCATAGATGCTCATGAGGAGAACATAATTTTACCTCTATACAAGTCACTAGTTCGACCACACTTAGAATACTGTGCACAGTTCTGGTCTCCGGTGTATAAGAAAGACATAGCTGAACTGGAGCGGGTGCAGAGAAGAGCGACCAAGGTTATTAGAGGACTGGGGGGTCTGCAATACCAAGATAGGTTATTACACTTGGGGCTATTTAGTTTGGAAAAACGAAGACTAAGGGGTGATCTTATTTTAATGTATAAATATATGAGGGGACAGTACAAAGACCTTTCTGCTGATCTTTTTAATCATAGACCTGAGACAGGGACAAGGGGGCATCCTCTACGTCTGGAGGAAAGAAGGTTTAAGCATAATAACAGACGCGGATTCTTTACTGTAAGAGCAGTGAGACTATGGAACTCTCTGCCGTATGATGTTGTAATGAGTGATTCATTAATTAAATTTAAGAGGGGACTGGATACCTTTCTGGAAAAGTATAATGTTACAGGGTATATACACTAGATTCCTTGATAAGGCGTTGATCCAGGGAACTAGTCTGATTGCCGTATGTGGAGTCGGGAAGGAATTTTTTTCCCCATGGTGGAGTTACTCTTTGCCACATGGTTTTTTTTTGCCTTCCTCTGGATCAACATGTTAGGGCATATTAGGTTAGGCTATGGGTTGAACTAGATGGATTTACAGTCTTCCTTCAACCTTAATAACTATGTAACTATGTAATTCATAGTTTTGATGCCTTCAATGTGAATGTACAATTTTCATAGTCATGGTGTGTCCAAATTTTTGGTCTGTACTGTACTTGGGGTTCACTAACTATTCTTCACACTCTCTCAAATTGAAAGAGTGGAACAGATTTTTTTACCACCCTAGGATGACAACTCTGGTAAAGTAATAGATTATTACGGTCGGTATCTTTAACATAAAGATCTAATGTTAACTTGCCCTCCCCATCTTGCAACTCTTTTGTGTCCAAAAAATTGATCTCATGTTTATCATAATTAAGTGTGAAAGTCAACTCAGGTCAAATTTGATTAATTTCATCAAAAACCTGTTGCAGACTAATACTCGTGCCTTGCCATAGACAGAAGACATCATCAATATAACGACACCATAATAGGCAGTGAGTCTTGCATAATTTGTTGGGATAAATGTGATCCAACTCAAAATGAGACATGAAGCAATTTGCATATGGTGGGGCCTCATTGGACCCCATCATGGTGCCCTGAACTTGAAGATAAAATTAGTCCTCAAACATAAAAAAATTCTTAGTGAGGACAATTTCCAAAAGTTCCATAAGAAATGTAACAACAGCAGAATTCATAGAGGATCTCTCCAGTAATCTTTTAGTTGCTCCCACGCCTTTCTGATGTTAAATCGATGTATATAGATCATTCACATCAAAAGCAGCCAATAAGGTACCCTCCGGTAGTTTGCCAAATCCCCGAATTAATTGTAAAAATGACCTTGTATCTAGAATAAGAGAGGGAGAATCTTTAATAAGGGGTGTTAAATTTTTTTCTAACAGTATCGATAGGGGATAGAGAATCGAATATGTCAATGCAACAATAGGTCTTCCTGGGAGTTTATCTAGTCTTATGGATTTTGCGTAATACATAAAATATTGGGATCAGTGGATCATCCCTAGTCAAAAAGTCCCTTGTTTTGTTATCTATAATATGTGCATTCAATGCTCTTTCTAGAATAGCTGTTATCTGTTCTCTAATCAGTGAACTTTTTTACTACGTAATTTTAAACCCAGAGCAGTCATTAGAAAGACAATCCCAGAGGTCAAGCGCTGTATGAAACGGATAGGAGCAGGTAGAATTGCGCTCTCAAGGGATCAGTGCACAAGTGTGTTCTAAAATAGTGGCAATTTCGGAAGTAAAGCGCCAGAAATAGCTCATAACATAGTTGTGGAGCGCAAGTGGAACGCATGTGAGCCGGCTCACCGGAAGTGCGTCATCGGGACTAGAGTACTAGAGCGCATATTAAAGATGAATACACTAAAGGGAATATATATCTTACTAACTGCTCTGTAGATTTATAATGTTTAACCTCAAAGAATTTAAATTAATTTATACAGCTTAGCAGTTAGTAATATATCCAATATATTAGTAAGGGCTCATACTCACATGCGTCTCATGTTAAAACCCGGCTCTGCCGCCGGCACTCCAGAGCGGAGCGTGCGGCCGCATAGCAATACATGGAGCTGCACGCTCCGCTCCCAAGTGCCGTCGGCGAGTATGAGCCCTAAGAAATATATTCCCTTTAGTGTATTCATCTTTAATATATACTCTAGTACTTTGTCTCTTGTTTCAACATAGACATTTTTTTCTATTTATTTCTGTTTGTCTTATGTAATTATTATTATGCCTTATTTTAAAATGTACTGTATTTAATATAATTCGTTTTAATGTCTCCTAGGTCAGGTCATGTTTTTTTTTTTTAAATTTCTGATATTTACCTATCTAACTTGTTTGCGCAATTCTACCGGCTCCTGTTTCATACAGTGCTTGACCTCTGGAATTGTCTTTCTAACACACCAATGGTAAGAAGCTTAATTTGAACTCTCATGCGATACCGAGACTCACCGTCACCATTATGATTAATATGAGACACCTATTATAACTAGTATGTGATAATCACAGAGGCGGTCCATTATTATTATTTTCAGATCACTCCATGATTATGTCCCATTATCATAATTCGGTAAGCGAGTTAGTTTCTTTTCCCTTTCTTTAAGAGATTAGACATTTACTACTTTCATGACAATTTGTCTACATTTATGTGTTATCTCTGCTATGGTTACAGTGTTGTTGTGTAACTTAGTATGAAGCTAGTTTTTTGACATGTCACCATGTACATATTTCATTATTTCTTCCCAATCACTTTTGAGATTAGTGTTCATTACTTATGTTTTCCTATGTTTCTCTGTATATTATTATACTTTTGTATTTGATTCTACTTATGACAGATACTGATTGTAATATTCTATTATATTTGTTTGTGTATTCCTGTCTGATGAAGGTCAATGAAAGGACTGAAACGTTACATTTTTGGATAACAGTATATACTTGAGCATAAGCCGACCCGAGTATAAGCAGAGACCCCTAATATTGCCACAAAAAACTGGGAAAACTTAATGACTCGAGTATAAGCCTACGGTGAAAAATGCAGCAGCTACCGGTAAACTTCAAATATAAAGATACCAATAAAAGTAAAATTAATTGAGGTAACAGTAGGTTAAGTTTTTTCAATATCCATATTGAATCAGGAGCCCCATATAATGCTCCATACAGTTCATGATGGGCCCCATAAGATGCTCCATACAAAATACGCCCCATATAATGCTCCAGAAAGTTTATGATGGGCCCCATACGATGCTCCATATTAAAATATGCCCCATATAATGCTCCACAAATGTTGATTATGGTCCTATAAGATGCTCCATAGACTATTATGCCCCATATAATGCTGCACAAATGCTGATTATGGCCCCATAAGATGCTCCATAGACTCTTATGCCTCATATGCTGTTGCTGCGATAAAAAAAATGACATACTCACCTCTCGTCGCTCAGGCCCCCGGCACTTGCTCTAGTCACCTTTCCCCGTTCCACCGCCAGGCGCCGCTGTGTCTTCCCCGTTCTCCGCACTGCCACTGCCACTCAGGCAGAGGGCGCGCCCTCTGACCTGAGCGTCACAGGCAGATGACGCAGAAGACGGAGCCTGGCGGTGGAACGAGGAGAGGTGAATATCTCCGTGCTCACCCTCCCCATTATACTCACCTGCTCCCGGCGCGGTCCCTGGCAGCTTCTCTGATGGACTCTCCGGGCGCGGTAGCTCTTCCAGCTTTGAGTAGTCATTGGTACCCCTCATTACAGTAATAAATATGCAGCTCCACCCCTATGGGAGTGGAGTCGCGTCCATATTCATTACTGTAATGAGCGGTACCATGTGACCACTCAAAGCTGGAAGAGCTGCCGCACCCGAGAGACCATCGGAGATGCAGGGACTGCGCCAGGAGCAGGTGAGTATGTCACAGCCGCCGCTCCCCCTCCGACCCCCAGGGACAATGACTCGAGTATAAGCAGAGAGGGGCACTTTCAGCCTAAAAAAATGGGCTGAAAATCTCGGCTTCTGCTCGAGTATATACGGTATGTTTTCCAATAAAATATTTTTGGTCAGCATTAACTCTGAGTGCCGGATTTTTTGAATTTATATGATTAAGGGATTGGCAACCCTTATACAAGCACCATTATATTCTAAGGAGTGACGTGCCATCTAACTTGAAGCAACATCTCAAGACATCAGCCAGGAAATTAAAGCTTGGGCGGAAATGGAGCTTCCAAATGGACGATGACTCAAAGCATAAAATTAGGTCCATATATATTTGGACAGATACATTTTTCTAATTTTGGTTATAGACATTACCACAATGAATTTTAAACAAAACAATTCAGATGCAGTTGAAGTTCAGACTTTTAGCTTTCATTTGAGGGTATCCACATTAAAATTGGATGAAGAGTTTAGGAGTTTCAGCTCCTTAACATGTGGCACCCTGTTTTTAAAGGGACCAAAAGTAATTGGACAATTGACTCCAAGGCTATTTCATGGACAGGTGTGGGCAATCCCTTCGTTATGTCATTCTCAATTAAGCAGTTAAAAGGCCAGGAGTTGATTTGAGGTGTGGTGCTTGCATTTGGAAGGTTTAGCTGTGAAGTAAATATGTGGTCAAAGGAGCTCTCCATGCAGGTGAAACAAGCCATCCTTAAGCTGTGAAAACAGAAAAAACCCATCCAAGAAATTGCTACAATATAAGGAGTGAAATCTAAAGTTTGGTACATCCTGAGAAAGAAAGAAAGCACTGGTGAACTCATCAATGCAAAAAGGCCTGGGCGCCCACTGAAGACAACAATGGTGGATGATCGCAGAATAATCTCCATGGTGAAGAGAAACCCCTTCACAACAGCCAACAAAGTGAGCAACACTCTCCAGGAGGTAGGCGTATCAATATCCAAATCTACCATAAAGAGAAGACTGCATGAAAGTAAATACAGAGGGTTCACTGCACGGTGCAAGCCACTCGTAAGCATCAAGAATAAAAAGGCTAGACTGGACTTTGCTAAAAAAATCTAAAAAAGCCAGCATAGTTCTGGAATGACATTCTTTGGACAAATGAAACCAAGATCAACCTCTACCAGAATGATGGAAAGAGAAAAGTATGGTGAAGGCGTCGTACAGCTCATGATCCAAAGCATACCACGTCATCTGTAAAACACGGCAGAGGCAGTGTGATGGCTTGGGCATGCATGGCTGCCAGTGGCACTGGGTTACTAGTGTTTATTGATGATGTGACACAGGACAGAAGCAGCCGAATGAATTCTGAGGTATTCAGAGACATACTGTGTGCTCAGATCCAGCCAAATGTAGCCAAACTGATTGGTCGTCGTTTCATACTACAGATGGACAATGACCCAAAACATAAAGCCAAAGCAACCCAGGAGTTTATTAAAGCAAAGAAGTGGAATATTCTTGAATGGCCAAGTCAGTCACCTGCTCTCAACCCAATTGAGCATGCATTTCACTTGTTAAAGACTAAACTTCAGACAGAAAGGCCCACAAACAAACAGCAAATGAAAACCACCGCAGTGGAGGCCTGGCAGAGCATCAAAAAGGAGGAAACACAGCGTCTGGTGATGTCCATGAGTTCAAGACTTCAGGCAGTCATTGCCAACAAAGGGTTTTCAACCAAGTACTAAAAATGAACATTTTATTTAAACTTATTGAATCTGTCCAATTACTTTTGGTCCCTTTAAAAACAGGGTGCCACATGTTAAGGAGCTGAAACTCCTAAACTCTTCATCCAATTTTAATGTGGATACCCTCAAATGAAAGCTAAAAGTCTGAACCTCAACTGCATCTGAATTGTGTTGTTTAAAATTCATTGTGGCAATGTCTATAACCAAAATTAGAAAAATGTTGTCTCTATCCAAATATATATGGACCTAACTGTACTGCCAAAATGGTAAACTGGCTTAAAGGGAACCTGTCACTACCAAAATCGAGGGTGAGGTAAGCCCACCAGCATCAAGAGCTTATCTACAGCATTCTGTAATGCTGTAGATAAGCCCCCGATGTATCCTAAAAGATGAGATTATACTCACCCAGGGGCGGTCCCGGTCTGATGGGTGTTGTTGTCCGGTGCCTCCTATCTTCATCAGATGACGTCCTCTTCTGGTCTTCACGCTGCGGCTCCGGCGCACTTTGTCTGCCCTGTTGAGGGCAGAGCAAAGTACAGCAGTGCGCAGGGGCCTCTCTGACCTTTCCCTGTGCACTGCAGTACTTTGCTCTGCCCTCAACAGGGCAGACAAAGTACGCCTGCGCCGGAACCGCAGCGTGAAGACCAGAAGAGGACACCATCCTATGAAGATGGGAGGCCCCGGTCCGCGACGCGCATCCGTTCGGACCGCCCACGTGAGTTTAATATAACCTCTTTTCCTCATCTTTTAGGTTACATCGGGGGCTTATCTACAGCATTACAGAATGCTGTAGATAAGCCCCTGATGCCGGTGGGCTTAGCTCACCGTCGATTTTGGGGGTGACAGGTTCCCTTTAAGGATAAAGTCAATGTTTTGGAGTGGCCATTACAAAGCCCTGATCTCAATCCTATTGAAAATTTATGGGCAAAGCTGGAAAGGCAGGTGCGAGCAAGGCGACCTACAAACCTGGATCAGTTACACCAGTTTTGTCAGAAGGAATGGGCCCAAATTCCGACCAACTATTATGAAAAGCATGTGGACGGATATCCCAAACGTTTGAACCGAGTCATTTAGTTTAAAGGGAATCTGTCACCTCAAATTGGCGGGATATGTAAATGCCTTTTTTCCAGTCCGATATGCGGCATTTTGTATGTTCAAGAATTAGAGTACTTGTCCTCCATAGTTCGCGCGTGCGCAATGCAATCTTCGCTCGCGTATGTGCAGTATGCTTTGCCCAACTGCAGGCAAAGCCAAAAAACATTACTGCGCATGTGCCCGCGCACTGTGTCCCAGAAGTATTTAGCTGTGTTCTGGGACATAGAGCGCGGGCGAATGCGCAGTAATGCTTTTCGGCTTTGCCCGCAGTTGGGCGCGAAGATTGCATTGTGCACGTGCGAACTAAGTAGGACAAGTACTCTAATTCTCGATCATATTGCGGACAACAGGGATGGGTGGGGTGGAGAAATTAAGATGAAACGCTGCCCACTGGACCAGAAAAAAGGCATTTACATATCCCGCCAGATTCCCTTTAAGGGCAATGTTACCAAATACTAATGAAATGTATGTAAACTTTTGACTTTGCTGTAAGTAATAAAAATGCCTTGAAACATTCTCTCTCTCATTATTCTGGCATTTGGCAAATATTAATATTTATGGTAATCCTAATTGACCTAAAACGGGAAAGGTTTATTCTGATTTCATGTCAGGTATTGAGAAAAACATGCATATGTGTCTTTTTATATAGTGTATGTAAACTTCTAGTTTCAACTGTACATACATTTTATTAATTTATAAACATAAAAGTAATCTAAAAAGACAGGGCAAAGATCTCCAAAAAGGGAGGGGAAAAACAGCATAAATATGTAAAAAAGACCAGGGATATAACGCCAATGATAAATACTATACGGTGTGCAATAACCAACGAAAAGAGCAGTAACCTACACAGAGGTTTAGGCTTGATGCACATGTTGTGGATTTGACTGTGGAATTTTCTGTGAAGATTCTGCATTTCTTGGCAGAAAACGCAGGTCAGAATCTGCGCTTTTTTGTGCTTTTATTTGCAGATTTGCTGCGGATTTCTTCCTTTTTTTTACCCCTGCGGATTTCCATTATGGAATGGGTGCAAAAACGCAGCAGATCATTGATGTACATTGTACTGTAAATCACTTGCGGATCTGCAGCATTTCTGTGCAGAAAAAACGCTGCTGATCCGCAGGATATCTGCAACATGTGCACATACCCTTATAATAGGAAAAGATCCTGAGGCACGCTAAAGACAGGTTAATAAATGGAAGAAGGTAAATGTACACAAGGAATTTCTATCCTCTTTCATAGGCTACCAAGGAGAGAAGCAGAGTGAAGAGCATGACATAACAGAGGTGCCATTGCCTGTTCTGGACACTTAGTGGTCATACATATGAGGGCTTCCCTTGGCATCACAATCCCACTAGAGTCCAATGACCTACTGCACATATACCAAACTTGCTAAACATAGCAAGGTTGTATCACCTGAAGTTAGAATGCGTGAGGAGACTGTTGGACAAGTGGTGCTCCCCTCACACCCAACAGGCGCCGTTTCGCCTCCCTCTTCTTCTGGGGGGGTGTCAGGTGCCTCGGGAACTTTCTCTATTATACACATGTCGATTATTGCACATTGTATAGTACGTTCCATTGGCTTTATATCTTGATAATCCCACTGGTCTTTTTTTTTTTTTTTTTTACACGTTTATGCTGTGTCTATTTCCCCTCCATTTTGTATTTTTATATTTATTGTTTTTAGGTTTATAAATAGTATGTTTTTATATTCGTTCTTGTTGAAATCTCTTCTTATCTAATGAGTAAGGCAAGATGCAATGTCCCACATGTTGTTTATGGACAGAAAAGTAATAGCCCAATATTGGATTTCGTATTACCGTACTATTATCGTACTGGTTATTACATTTGAAAAAGGTATTTATCAGAAATGGAATCGTATTTCTAAGTTTCAAAAATTTTGACCTCATGGATTGGTAGATCGGGTCTGGCATCAAGAGAACTACAGAGGTATTGCTTGGGTGTCTTCAGATCGCTAGAAATAGATGCTTATGTACTGGTCTTAAGAGCTATGGCAGGCTCTCCATGTTAAGTGTAGCTAGTTATGCGTACCTATAGTATGAACCAACAATTGGAAGGTTATTCTTCAGTGTAAAATTTTCCGTTTCTGTATTGTGATATTTACTACTGTACTTGACCTACTGTGGTGTACTCTATTGAGGGGAAGGGCTTGGGGATTGGGGTATGTGACACTGTTTGTAATGTTGTTACTTTTGAAAATCTTTAATAAAAAAAAATCTGATTTAAAAAAAAAATGCAAGCAAGGCTTGGATGCCATTGTTAAAAAATATAATTATACAGGTTAAGGGCACTAGATTCTGAGATGAGACTTTGATCCAAAGAACTAGTCTGATTGCTGTATGGGGAGTTGGGAAGGAATTTTCCCACAATGTGGGGTAATTCGTTTTTGCCTCATGGGGTTTTTGCCTTCCCACATTAGGCTATAGGTTGATCTCCAGGGACTTAAGTCTACCTTCAACCTTAAAAACTATGTTTGTACATGTCCCTTCTGCTTTGTAAAGTGCTATAAAACATATTGGCATTAAAGAAATACAAATTATTATTAAAATGAAACAGTTGACATATGCTGGGAGTTTCCTTGACCCATATTGCATATGTAGAGTGAAAGCAGTTACACTGAAAGTCTCCCGATTATCATTTCGCTGTTTTACTGGACTTCTGATGAATAATACTCTTTAGGGGTCCTACCCCTGTCAAGTCCTGTTAAAGTGAGAATTAGTATCTGACTGGACAAACAAGAGGCCGTTCGTATGCTAAACTACATTAGAAGAATTTGATTGGTTAGTGCACTCCTTGCAGCTTCACTTTTTACACTGATTCAATTACAAATGAAAGTTACTTGAAAATAGTAAAAGGAACACAAAACATGAAAATAGTTCCACAAGGTAAAATATCTTAAACCAATAGTGTAACAAATATTGGGGTGTAAAGACTAACAAAGAAATGTGAAGGAGAGAATGGCTAATGAAATCAATTATTAACCTTACATAAGCTAGCTCAGATGTGGCATGGCAAGATGGCGTCTGCATCCTGGAACAACGCCCTGGAAAAAATCCTCGGAATGTGAAGTAGATAACACCGAAGACTATATATGGAAGACCTAACATGGACCAATCACAGACATGATAGTTGCTCAGAAGTTGTGCGATGCCCTCTTTTTGCCTGTTACATGATCTTTTCTCTGTACTAATAAAAAAAACAGTTGTGTGCCAGCTTTCGCTGAGAGAGGAGCACATATCTGACTTCCGTGTCCGATGTAATTGCTCTATGCATGCACTTGGCTCATATTTATCAGGTCAGGGACAGGCAATCACCGAGATCTCATTTTAAGAGTTCACCCCCACACAAACACTTTACCATCATGTAATTTTAATAGGAAAATGGCAGTTTGCAGATATTTCGCCTTTCCATGGACTCTCTACAAAGTGGAATAATCTGCAATTGTAGATTTCAGAAGACATTGCCATATTTGTTCCTGGAGCTCTTCAAGATGTACTCTCATTGTAGCCAAATCGATGGGAAGGAATTGTCACATATTTCAGTTAAATAATGCTTGGTTCTGGGTCATCCATAAAAGTCCACCAAAAAATGCAGATTCTATGGTCAATGCCTTTGTGAACTGTATGTCTGGTAATTGTATAAAGAACACAAGTTATTATGTTGTGAAAAACCATGAAAGTAAAGGAGCTAACTGTACAAGACTGGAGTGACAAGCCAGGAGATAAGTGTGCAAACGGTATACATATCCTATACACAAGTTTCAGGATATTACAGATCACGTAGGGAGAACATGACTGCCCAGCTAGGGTTGTCACCGCAGCCGGGGAAATAGTCTGATAAAGAGTATCATGCTGATAAAGGTGCAGCAGACAAAGATGAGCATGAGCCATAAGAGCCAGTTGACCGATTTCTTTGCATGCTGCTCCAGACGGTCTGATTCAGTCTTCAGCTTCTCAAAGTTCTGGTCTGCCAGTTTCAAAGATTGGGTAAGTGTCTAGATGAATAGAGAGATACATAAAAGCAGTGCTTTTTACATTCCCATCTCCAAGTATGTGTCCAGGTTTACGCAAATGCAATATTTGCTGCCTGCAACAAGCATTTTACCTGGTTGTCCTGTTTGATGACATTCTGTGCTGCTAAGGTGTTATTCTTAAGATTCTGAGTAAGACGTAACATCTCCTCGGCCAACTTCTCCTGCATGTTGTGGTGATGCTGTAGCACTGCATCAAGCTCTGCCGAGGACTGTTTGTCATCTGAAATTGAACCCCTGCAAGAAGTAAACAATTCATTAATACTTTGACATGTTAACCTCTTGCTGCCAGACTTGTAACAAGCTTTTTTCTTTACTCATTGCTTTACTATCGCATTCCAGTGGATATATATTTTTTTAATTATTACTTTATTTAAGCAGCCATGGTTTCTGCACATGGCTGTACAGTTACGTCTGATGGATGGAGTTGTGCCTGTGCTATCTGCAGCATGAGCCAGCTGTTCTACGCAAATAAGGTCTTGCAGTGTGTGCTCAAACTGGGCATATTGGTGATCCCAGCACTTCAACCCCTCAAATGCCATTGTCAATAGTGACAGTGGCACCTGTTTAGTCTGTCAAAGAGAGATCGCTCTCTGTCAGCCCATTGGCTCCCCTACAATATGATCGTGGGCAGCTATGGTAACCTAAGACCTGACAATGGCCTCCACGTCTGCCATATCCTTCAGTTTATCAGATATCATCACTCCCATTGGAAGTGGGGTTTCATAAGCTGTCAGTGAAACACTGAGCAGTTAGATAATGCCCTGTACAACACACACTGCATGCATTATCAATGCAATCAGAGGATCAAAACCCCTAATAGGACTCAAATATGGTAAAAAGAAAATAATGTTAAGTGTTATGAAAAACAAAAAAATTAAGAAAATAACAGTTTTAATAATAAGTGATTTGATAAGAACAGCCCCATGCAAAAAACAACACATTTGGTATTAATGTTCGTAACAACCCATACTATAAACTATATTTTTCATCCCGTACAGTGAATATTGTTAAAAAAAAAAAAAAACGAAAAAAAAAAGTTTTGACTTTTTTTTTTTTTTGGTTCATGTTTGACTCCCATAGAGTTAATAAAACGTGATCAAGAAGTTACATCTAACACAGAATGGCATCAATGAAAACTACAACTGTCATTCAAAAAATAAGCCCTTATACCGCTCCATTGGCGGAATATTGTGAAACTTATGTCTCTAAGAATTTGGCGTCCAAAAATCAAGTGATTTATTTTTTTAATAATAATAATAATAATAATAATAATAACTAATAATAGTACAAAAGTAATACAACTTTATAAATCGCTACTGCCATATTTATACTGATCACGAAAACATCTTATTTATGGAGCAGTTAATAAAAAAAAATTTAAAATGCAAAAAAAAAGGTGGCAGATTTGTTTTATTTAGTAACCATGATGACATGCACTAATCATCGTTCAAAAGCTCTTATGGAGGAATTATACTGCACAATTATCATTTCCCGATAATTAGACATTGTTATATTTTCAAGGATATCCTGTTTTTAATGGTTCTTTTTTATCTGGATGATTCAATAAACGTTAATGCTTTTATCTATTTGTAGAAAATTAATTCCTTCAGGGTTTCTTCAAGTTTTTATTGGTACAGTTTTAGAGTACATTTGACTTTATCATTTGTTTTTTCTCCATTTTTACTCCTCCCATCAGTCCGAAGCAGTTTTTAATTAAAACTGTATCCTACCTAACCTGTGAATGTTAAAGGGGTTGTCCGGTCCAAACTGATGAGTCTGCAGTCACTGTCACCGCAATGCACTCTTGGGACCAGAGCGCGCGAGGAGAGTCGGTAACCGCGTCGCCTGGATCCGGGGCCAACGGAAGGTGACTATATAACTATTTTTTATCAGGGATATGATGCCCACATATAAATATATGCAATATACTGCGTGGGCTGCGCTATACACTGCGTGGGCTGCGCTATACACTGCGTGGGCTGCGCTATACACTGCGTGGGCTGCGCTATACACTGCGTGGGCTGCGCTATACACTGCGTGGGCTGCGCTATACACTGCGTGGGCTGTGTTATACACTACGTGGGCTGTGTTATACACTACGTGGGCTGTGTTATATACTGCGTGCGTGGGCTGTGTTATACACTACGTGGGCTGTGTTATATACTGCGTGCGTGGGCTGTTATACACTACGTGGGCTGTGTTATATACTGCGTGCGTGGGCTGTTATACACTACGTGGCTGTGTTATATGCTATGTGGGCTGTGCTATATACTACGTGGCTGTGCTATATACTCCGTGGGCTGTGCTATATACTACGTGGCTGTGCCATATACTACGTGGCTGTGCCATATACTACGTGGCTGTGCCATATACTACGTGGCTGTGCTATATACTACGTGGGCTGTTATATACTACATGCCGGCCGCAATCAGCGACAGGCACAGTCCTGTGTATTCAATGTATTATTCTAAAATCTTCATAAATAAACTACATACATATTCTAGAATACCTGATGCGTTAGAATCAGGCTACCACCTAGTCTTTATATAAGCTTGCTTTTTTTTCTCCAACTAGCCGTATAAGCTACAAATAGCAATCATTGAACAAAAGCACATTAAAAACGCAATTCCAAAATGCGCGTATTGTCAGCTGGGTTTTTCACGCCATGAGACGCAGAAATTTCTGCATCCAAATACTCAACGTGTGCACATACTCTTAACCCATTAACCCCCAAGGGTGGTTGGCTTGTTAATGACCGGGCCAATTTTTACAATTCTGACCACTGTCCCTTTATGAGGTTATATTGTAACTCTGGAACGCTTGCATGGATCCCGGTGATTCTGACATTGTTTTCTCGTGACATATTGTACTTCATGTTAGTGGTAACATTTCCATGACATTACTTGCGTTTATTTGTGAAAAAAACGGAAATTTGGCGAATATTTTGAAAATTTAGCTATTTTCCAACTTTGAATTTTCATGCCCTTAAATCACAGAGGATATGTCACACAAAATACTTAATAAGTAACATTTCCCACATGTCTACTTTACATCAGCACAATTTTGGGACCAAATTTTGTTTTTGTTAGGGAGTTATAAGGGTTAAAAGTCGACCAGCAATTTCTCATTTTTACAACACCATTTTTTTTTTTTAGGGACCACATCACATTTGAAGTCATTTTGAGGGGTCTATATGATAGAAAATACCCAAGTGTGACACCATTCTAAAAACTGCACCCCTCAAGGTGCTCAAAATCACAGTCAAGAAGTTTATTAACCCTTCAGGTGTTTCACAGGATTTTTGGAATGGTTTTTTTTTTGTTTTTTTTTTAAATGAACATTTAACTTTTTTCCCCAAAAAATTTACTTCAGATCCAATTTGTTTTATTTTACAACGGGTAACAGGAGAAAATGGACCCCAAAAGTTGTTGTTCAATTTGTCCTGAGTAAGCAGATACCCCATATGTGGGGGTAAACCACTGTTTGGGCGCATGGCAGAGCTCGGAAGGGAAGGAGCGCTGTTTAATTTTTCAATGCAAAATTGACTGGAATTCAGATAGGACGCCATGTTGCGTTTGGAGAGCCCCTGATGTGCCTAAACAGTGGAAACCCCCCACAATTGGCACCATATTGGAAACTAGACTCCCCAAGGAACTTATCTAGATGCGCTGTGAGAACTTTGAATCCCCAAGTGTTTCACTACAGTTTATAACGCAGAGACGTGAAAATAAAAAATCTTCTTTTCCCCACAAAAATGATATTTTAGCACCCAAATTTTTATTTTCCCAAGGGTATCAAGAGAAATTGGACCCCAAAAGTTGTTGTCCAATTTGTCCTGAGTACATTGATACCCCATATGTTGGGGTTAACCCCTGTTTGGGCGTACGGGAGAGCTTGGAAAGGAAGGAGCACGGTTTTACTTTTTCAACTCAGAATTGGCTGGAATTGAGATCGGACGCCATGTCGCATTTGGAGAGCCCCTAATGTGCCTAAACAGTGGAAACCCCCAATTCTAACTCCAACCATAACCCCAACCCTAACTCCAGCACACCCCTAACCCTTATCCCAACCCTAACTCGAACACACCCCTAACCCTAATCCCAACCCTAATTCCAACACACCCCTAACCCTAATCCCAACCCTAACATCAACACACCCCTAACCCCAATCCCAACCCTAACATCAACACACCCCTAACCCTAATCCCAACCCTAACCCAAACACACCCTAACCCTAATCCCAACCGTAAATGTAATCCAAACCCTAACTTTAGCCCCAACCCTAACTGTAGCCCTAACCCTAACGGGAAAATAGAAAAATACATTTTTTTAATTTTATTATTTTTCCCTAACTAGGGCGGTGATAAAAGGGGGTTTGATTTACTATTTACAGTGTCTTTTTATAGCGTGTTTTTATGTTTGGCAGCTGTCACACACAGACTTTTTATTGCAAAAAATAGTTTTTGCGTTACCACATTTTGAGAGCTATAATTTTTCCATATTTTGGTCCACAGAGTGACGTGTTTATTGGTACCATTTTTGGGCACATGACTTTTTTTGACCAATTCATGATTTTTTTTTTTTTTTTTGGGTTGCGCGTTTATACTGTTCCGCGTTTGGTAAAATTGATAAAGCAGTTGTATTCTTCGGGTCAGTATGATTACAGCAATACCTCATTTATATCATTTTTTTAGGTTTTGCCGCTTTTATACAATAAAAACTTTTATAGAAAAAATTTTTGCATCGCTTTATTCTGATAGCTATAACTTTTATTTTTTTCACTGATGATGCTGTATGGCGGCTCGTTTTTTGCGGGACAAGATGACGTTTTCAGCGGTATCAAGTTTATTTATATCCGTCTTTTTGATCGCGTGTTATTCCACTTTTTGTTTGGCGGTATGATGATAAAGCATTGTTTTTTGCCTTTTTTTTATTTTTACGGTGTTCACTGAAGGGGTTAACTAGTGGGACAGTTTTATGGGTCGGGTCGTTACAGATGCAGCGATACTAAATGTGTATTTTTATTATTTTTTTTTTTATTTACATAAAGAAATGTATTTATTGGAACAATATATACTTTTTTTTCTTTATTTAGATTTTTTTTTTTTTTTAACACGTTAATTTTTTTTTTTTTTTTTTTTACATTGTCCCAGGCTGGGACATCACTGTATAGTGTCAGATCGCTGATCTGACACTTTGAAAAGCACTGTGTCAGTTCAGCGATCTGACAGGCAGTGCAAGGAGGCTTGCCGGCGCCTGCTCTCATCAGGTGATTGCAAGCCACTTCCCTGCAGGACCCGGAAGGATCCCCGCGGCCATCTTGGATCCGGGGCCTGCAGGGAGGAGGACGAGGAGACGCTCGGAACAATGCAATCACATTGCGTTGTTCCGAGGGTCTCAGGGAAGCACGCAGGGAGCCCCCTCCTTGCGCGATGCTTCCATATGCCACCGGAATGCTGCGATCATGTTTGGTCCGTGACCGCTCCTGGCACATAGTGACGGATGTCAGCTGTAATAATCAGCTGACACCCAGCCGAGATCAGCCACGTTCCCCCCGTGAGTGCGGCTGATCGCCTATGACGTACTATCCCGTCCCTGGGAATTAAGTTCCAGGTCACCTTGACAGGATAGTACGTCAGATGGCAGAAAGGGGTTAAATAACACAGCTTTGTTTTTGATACTTCCTGGTATTTGGCTTTGACAACTTTATTTATATACTAAAGGTGCAGCTCACATACATTTTAATGTGTTTCCGCTGCAGAAACGCACTTAAAACACATGTGCGTTTTCTTAGGCTGGTTTCACACTTGCGTTTTGATCTGCAGAGTTTTTACCAAAAAAACCGCATGCGTTTTTTCCCCTATGTTTAACATTAAAAACGCATGCGTTTTTTTGTACGCGTTTTGCCGCGTTTAACGACGCATGCGTTTTTTGCTGCATGCGTTCTTTTGCAGAAATGCAACATGTAGTAATTTTCAGAGGCTTTTTTTTCCGCAAAAAAACGCATGCGTTCATTTGCGTTTGATTTGCGGCAAAAAATACATTGATGTCTATGGAAACGCATGCGTTTTTGCGTACATGCGTTTGCTTGCGTTTTAAACGCATGCGTTTTTATAGAAAAAAACAAGAATACACCCTGATAAGCCACCCCCCACCATCAGGGTGATAAAGGGATCCTACCCCTAACCCTAACCCTAGGGATCCAAACCCTAACCTTAACCCTACCCCGAACCCTAACCCTACCCTTAACCTTAACAATACGACAGTGAATACTCTCCGAGTTTATATTTTTAGTACTCTATAGCAATACCGTATATCTTGGGGTGTCCACATTGAACAAAGCTTTTTATTAGAAGAATGTCCTGGTCTCCAGGTCAACATAATAGCCAATCCCTATGGATCCCTAGGGTTAGGGTTAGGGTTTGGATCCCTAGGGTTAGGGTTAGGATCCCTAGGGTTAGGGTTAGGGTTAGGATCCCTAGGGTTAGGGTTAGGGTTTGGATCCCTAGGGTTAGGGTTAGGGTTTGGATCCCTTTATCACCTTGATGGTGGGGGGTGGCTTATCAGTGACCTGGTGACCAGGACATTCTTCTAATAAAAAGCTACCCCTAACCCTAGAGATCCAAACCCTAACCCTACCCCTAACCCTAGGGATCCTAACCCTAACCCTATCCCTAGCTAATTCTATTAATAGTGGGTTTTCTAGTTGATTTTGATGATTGGCAGCTGTCACACACTTCTCAGCATGCGTTTCAAAAACGCAAACGCAGGAAAAAACGCATGTAAACGCGTCAAAACGCCGCGTTTTTTTTACTGCATGCAAAAAGGCATGCGTCTAAAAAACACAGCGTTTGCACGCGTTTACATGCGTTTTTTCACCACCTGAGTTTTTTTTTACAAATGCTGCAGATCAAAACGCAAGTGTGAAACCAGCCTTAGAATGCAGAATTTCCGCACATAATGCAAGTCTATGGGGAAGTTTCCCACAGAGAACTCGGCGTACCCGCTACGGATTGCTGCAGATTTAAACACACACTGTAGGTGACTTTAAGCTTTGTTAAAAAGAAGAACAGATGGCAGGAGATTTCTATAAATCTCATCTACTATGCTGGAACTGTAAGATACTTTTTTCTACGCAGCATCAAAAACGCACCAAAAGCTCATTCTGGGAATGTAGCATTACAGAAGAAACACTGCCCTGATGTAAACAAAAAGGAAAAATACAAGCCTGTAAAGAAATGTTTTACCCATTGGGTGTTGGTGGTAGAATGGTAAGACTGCAGTTGTTGGTTAAAATATAGCAGCACGCCCTCATAAAAATGGCCACTACCGCTGTGTAAGAGCATACACTAATAAATACAACCAATTCTCAACCTCACCGAGTCTTGCTTCACTTTACCAATGAGTCAATGGTTTGTGAGGCTTATCTTCAAGGTTTTGCAATTTTTTTTTCAAGTAATAAGAGTTTACTTAACGCTATTGCCGTTACTTACTTCCTTTTTCTTGGATATACTTCCACCGAACCTAGCAAATATAAAAGATGCTTGAAATTACTTTAAATAAATTGCAGAATGTATTAACTAATCATAGACGATGGCCATTTTTCTAAATTGAAATATTACACTTACAATCAATTGCAATTGCAGCCTGAGAGGTTTACTTTTTACCATATGGGCTATAACCTTGAAATTCAATACCCTCATCCTGGCACCTTAACTTAGATCAAGAGGACCAGAGCCAAATCTGTACAGAGGATTCTGTAGAGAAGTTATGGTCTCTTCTATATTAATGTACAGAAAAATGTAATATACCTATGCATAATATCAGCTGTAAACAGATCGCCCATACAGTGCTGATCCAGATGATGTTTAGCTCAGATATTTAATACAAGGCAATGTGATTTAGGATTTACTGTATTTTTCGGACTATAAGACGCATCCCGAAAAATAAGCAGGGTAAGGTTATAAAAATAAATAGCCCAAGCTATGAACATCTCAGGGATCACTGTTCAATGCATTGTCCAAGGAAGGAGTATTGCTAAGCTAACTTACCATGAAATGGCCGTCCACCTAATCTGACATCCCAAGAAAGGGGAGCACTAATTAGAGAAACAGCCAAGAGGCCCACTGTCATTCTGTAGAGGCTGCAGAGACCCACAAGCTCATGTGGGAGAATGTGTCCACAGGACATCTATTAAGTGCAAAACACTACGTGTGTGGAAAACCAATACTGCACATCACCCTGAAAACAACATTCCCACCGTCAAATATGGTGATGGTAGTAGCGTCATGCCGTGGGGATGCTTTTTTTCAGCAGGGAAAGGGAAGATGGTCAAGGTTGATGGGAAGATGGATGAAGCTAAATGCATAGCAATCCTGTAGAAAAACCGGCCAGAGGCTGCAAAAGACTTGAGGCTGTAGTATAGGTTCACCTTCCAGTCACAGTTCAGACACAAATCCCATTGAGAATCTGTGGCAAGACTTCAAGCTGTTACAAACTTTCTCCATCCAATTAGTGAGCTAGAGCTAGTTGAAGGGGCAAAAATTTCAGCCTCTAGGTGTGCAAAGCTGGTAGAGACAGATCCCAAAAGACTTGTTGCAATAATTGCAGCAAAAGCTGGTCCTACAAAGTATTGACTAAGGGGGCTGAATAGAAATGCACGTTACTATTTTCAGATTTACATTTTTTTAAAATATTTTCAGATTTACATTTTTTTAAATATTTTCAGATTTACATTTTTTAAAAATTTAGAGAACCATGCATCAATTCCTTTGCACTTCATAAAACTTGCCACTTTGTGTTGGTATGTCACATAAAATCCCAATAAAATACACTTAAAAGCATTATTAAAACTTAACCTTTTCTCTATTTGCACTCCCACTGCCATCAGTCACAGGTGATGTTAAGTAGTTAGCTGGTCCATTCCTGCCCCATAAATTGTAGGCTTTTTTGCCCAGGAGAGGCGACATATCAAGACAGGGACCCAACTTTTGAAGGACGCCTTGACAAGGCTGTTGGGCTCACATATATCGGCCAATCTATGCACTGAGTACGTTCTTTTTTACTATATTTTGTATAATTTTGTAGATGAATATTTCATATATACATTATGTAGCGCTTTTTTTCCCCCATTTTCTATGGCAGTAATGAAGTTTCAATGTTCTCTAGAGTAATCATTCTTAGCAAATCATGGTGCAACCTTTATCGTCGCCACATCAAGTTATATGCTTTTTTTGGTTGCCAACTGCTCAGACTAGCTTGGATGTGCTGGACCTCTCTCATATATAACTATAATATAATGCTGGGAGCATCACTCTGTCCCACCACTTTATAGACGGCGCAAGCGCCTGCACAGACGCTCCCAGCGTTACATTATAGCCACAGAGTTCGTTAAAGAAAAATGGCGCCGGAAAGCGCCGACTGCCCTGGTACCGATTTCGGCGTCACGATAACTCCCCCCAATTCCGCTGCACAAATTTCCCCCTGCTCCTGGAATCAATGTCCTCCTGCAGAGACACTGCAGTGTGTCTTCAAGAAAATGGCACCGGAAAGCGCGGACTGCGCAGGTGCCGATTTTTGCGTCACGATCCCGCCCTCTCATGACGTTGCGGCAATCAGCGCCTGTGCAGTCTGCGCTTACCGGTGACGCATAAGCATAAGCACTGAACAGATACCGCGATCTCCGACGGAGAACCAGGGACGTGCCAGGAGGGCGAGTATATGCTATATTCACCTGTCCCGGTTCCACCGCTGCGCGCCGGTCTGTCTTCCGTGTCTTCTGCCTGTGACGTTCAGGTCAGAGGGCGCGATGACGTGAATAGTGCGCGCCTGAACAGTCACAGCCACATGACCCGGAAAACAGAGCGCAGCGCAGGGGTGGAACGGGGAAAGGTGAATATAGCAAGTGCCGGGGGCCTGAGCCAGCGGTGACTCTGGCACCTGACCCCCATAGCGCGCCGGTACCCCTGCCTGCTCTGGCCCCCGGCGCCCAGCGACAAGAGGTGAGTATGTCATTTTTTTTTTTTAAATCGCAGCAGCGTACTGGGCATATAATACTATGGAGCAACTTATGGGGCCATCAACTTTTTATGGAGCATCTTATGGGGCCATCAACCTTTATGGAGCATCTTATGGGGCCATCAACCTTTATGGAGCATCTTATGGGGCCATCAACCTTTATGGAGCATCTTATGGGGCCATCAACCTTTATGGAGCAGCGTACGGGGCATATGGATGGGAGCAGCACATGACAGGATGGGGGCGCAGGATGGGAGCAGCACATGACAGGATGGGGCGCAGGATGGGAGCAGCACAATGACAGGATGGGGGCGCAGGATGGGAGCAGCACATGACAGGATGGGGGCGCAGGATGGGAGCACCACATGACAGGATGGGAGCACAGGATGGGAGCACCACATGACAGGATGGGGTCGCAGGATGGGAGCACCACATGACAGGATGGGGGCGCAGGATGGGAGCACCACGACAGGATGGGGGCGCAGGATGGGAGCACCATGACAGGATGGTGAGCAGGATGGAGCACCACATGACAGGATGGGGACGCAGGATGGGAACACATGACAGGATTAGGGCTCAGAAAGAGAGTAGCACATGACAACATGGCGCACAAAACAGGATGGGGGAGCAAGATGGTAGCAGCACAAGACAAGATTAGGGCGCAGGATGGAGACCATAATATACCAATATAAATGCTCGCCACCCGGGCGTAGAACGGGTTTAATAGCTAGTGTGTGTGGGCACACATGAATTGGCCAATTTATGCGCTAAGAATCTTCAATTCATCTATTACTGTAAGTTTTATGAAAAAATTTTTTTTTTTTTAAATTTGTGAAAAAATATTTTTGAGAAATAAGATTCATATTGGATATTTGTCTGTGTTTTCACATGGCCTAGATTCATGTACATGTGCTGCTGTGTTCTTTTTATCTATATTATACAGTTTGCAGCATGCATTAGGAGTGCTGGTTGTATATATATCCCCACAAGAAAATTGCAGTGATTAAAAAATAAAAGACAACTTACCGTTTGACGGTGATGTAGTCTGCAAGGGAGAAAAAAAAAAAGAATCAGAAAATTGCCTAAAAAATGTCAATTCTACAAGGACAGAAAAAAAAAAAAAGTGGAAAAAACATGAATATATTTATATAAGGGATAATATATAAGGGATAATATATCAATCCTTTTCAGATTTATGCACATTAGATAGCTGTCGGTCGAGGGATGCTTCGCCTGATCGTTTGGTTAACAGTCACCTTGGTCATCTCTCCAAAACACAGGAGTGCGCCATCGGTCAAACTCGCATGCATTCCCTTTGAGAAAGCTACCGAGAGAGATGCTTGACGGTGGATTATCTCCGGGACAAAGAAAAAATTGTCCGTCTGAAATTGGACATGTCCAATTGACATCTCCTCCGTCAATCAGTAGACTGATACGCCATACACATTAGTGTAGGCTAATATTAATATTATGTGTATGAAACGGTTTACTTACAGCAGTACGTCTGTCATATTCTTCTACTAACCTGTAATTGCTGTGAGATCTATTTGGATTTGCTACGGTTTGTTCACACAGACATTTTACCACCATGTTTGATGAAAAAATGTCCTTGTGCAAACCAATATGCAGGAGTGATATAAAAATCCTCAGTATGTCAGTTCTATGGATTTACAGCATACATGTAACCCCTTGCAGTGCATAGTGTGAAATCTGCATGTAATACATATAGATTTTACTGGGGATCAGTGACAGAATCTTCAAAGGGTCTTCCACCACATATGGACGTACCCATAGCCTTGTATTTCAAAAGGCACATCTATGTGAATGAGTATTAGCGATTGATCTACCATATTGCGGGGTGACTTTAAAGGTCTCTCGCAGTAGGTTACACAGCACAAGACAACTAGTCCTGTAGTGATATCCTGCTGATAAAACACGGATAGGATTGAAACAACAGCACAAAGCATAATAAGTGAAACATCACTGGAATCAGGATCTCAGCCTCTACACCATGCTGTTCTCATATTACATAGCAGAAACCGGCTGATCGATTTCCTTTAAAAAGAGAAAAAAAAAAAAAAGTGTCAAAAATCTATATTTGTGATATTATTGGTTGGTATGGGCAACAAGATTTTTCTTTTATTTTTTTCACAAGGCCCAATGTGCTTTTTCTAGAATTATAAACTTTTTCAGATGCTGCACATATTGTGGGAAGTCTACAAGCATTGCCAAGGCAAGAACAACAAGACCTTGCCTGCTGTTCAAGGCTGTATAGCAGTAGTGTTACAAAAATGTGTTTAGTCATGGGAAAAGAGACTTTTCAATTAATTTCTGTTAGCAAACAACAGCTATCTTGACCTTGATTACTCAGAGAACGACGACGTGGAATCATTCTCAAAACAACTATCTTATTATTGGTTTCCTGAGACTAAATAAAATGATGCAATGCTGTGCACACATGAGATAAGGCATGTATCAAAATAGTCGCTGTAAATAGGAACCGAGGAGAAAAATAGGAGTTTTTTATTTTTATTTTTTCAATAAAATGGTGGTGCGTCTTATTGCTTACATAGGGTGGTGACTGCGGTGAAGCGGGGTCCAGGGTCGCAGGAGTGGAGCGTTGCTACAGGCTGCAGACTGGGATAAGGGGGTGTTCAGGTGTGCGGCGCACCACTGCGGGGGCTCTGTCTACATTTTGTGACAGCCCAGATTCCCCGCACTTACATGGTTTACTATGTGGTGGACTCCGGGAAAATGGCTGCTGAGGGTGGCACATGCGCAGATGGAGATCTTGGCGCTGAAATCTCACCTTCCGAGATCTGGGTGCAGAGATCTCCATCTGCGCATGCGCCGCCCACGGCAGCCATTTTCCCCAAGTCCACCACATAGTAAACCATGTAAGTGCGGGGGCTCTGGGCTGCCACAAAATGTCGACAGAGCCCCCGCACCACCGAACACCCCCTCATCCCAGCCTGCAGCAACGCTCCACTTTTGCCTCCTCCAGCAGCGACTCTGGAACCCTGCTCCACCGTGGCCGGTAAGGTATATCCGCATTATAAGACGCATCCACATTTTCCCCAAAAAATTTTGGGGAAAAAAAAGTGCGTCTTAGAATCCGAAAAATACAATATATGTTGATGAATGACTGGGGGGAAGGGAATATTTAACTCTTGGAATGAGGTGTGAAAAAACCCCATAGTCCTAAGGTCCTAAAATGGGACACCTTTAAGGGGTAAACAAAGTTGTACTTCAATACTTTAAAAATGTGGTGCATATTGTCACAGCTTTGTGATTTACCCCCACAACACAGAAGGGAATAGTAGGACTGCTGCCATGGAATAAGATGTGAAATAATAATGGAGGTAAACATACACCCATTTACTATGCCAACGTGCTGCGAATGAAGCGCCTTGGCACTTGGCGTCTGTGCAGACTAAGGCCAAGCTTGCAAAATGTGACTGCAGGTGAACATGCTAATCTAATGAGTCTGTGTTCATAGTGCTAAGTTGATGAAGTAAAAAGACATCACACCAAGACATGAGATTAGAGCGAGATTATCCAGATGGATGGCACAGCACACACAGGTAATTATAGGTGTTGCGGGCTAAACACTCTGTATTGCTGCTGCGTGCTTACAAGACGCTTCCTGTGATCAGCCATTGCCATTAGCCTCCCAGCACTTACCTTTTCCAACAGCTCGTTCCTCATCTCCCCAGTGTAACGTGCTTGAGTCTGAAGATGGACAGTCTTGGTCACTGGTGTACGCTCCTTGCTGATTGTAGGTGTGCGCCCCGGAGCAAGAAACTGATTAGCCAAGGCTTTTTCAGTAGGTGAGGACTGCAGACAAATGACAGCAGCTAAGTGAGGCCTAAATCTAATAAAACAGTGCACAATGTATTTCTTCTAATAGTTTAGAGAATATGCTGTAGACATTGAAAACCCACCTCTAGGTAATGCTTGTATGCAGTTTTAAAAGAACAGCAGCAGAGACACAAAGACTCATCTGCATCTTCATGTCTCTGCTGCTAGGAACAGATTACACTTGACAGCAGGCACTAGACAGAAAGGTAGACAAGGAAGACACTGGAAAACTAATCTGGGTAAATAAAGAACTATGCAATTTCTTTTAGTTACGGCACTGCCTATTAGAAAAGCCCAAGGCCTCGATTCATCAGGACTGGTGATTTGTAGGCCAGTCAAGATGAAGAGTACGCCAGGTATGGTGAAAGATGAATGAAAAGGTGTGTTCCTCCTAATGAATTTGGTGCATGTGAAAGCAGCCGTGCACTGACGTAAGAAACATACTCCAGTCAGCAACGTGAGTACACTTCTGTCTTAATTTACACCACTTTTGTAGCATAAAAAATGATGCCCCCTCGAAGCTCTACCCACTTTCCAAACAGTTGGTGGTGCTGGCCACAACTGGCATTAAAATGCTTAGAGATTTTTGCAACATTTCAACCCATTTTACTCCAGAATCTTGGAAAAAACTAGTAAATTGGGGCCCAGGTATTTTGAAAAGACAGTAAACACTTAACATTCTGAACTACAAAAAAAAATAACCTGAAGTAACACTGTTAAATACATTTGTTTTTTTATGATTAAGTGAAAGTTTTCACTAGGAGCATGAACACCTTATATGACACTGACCAATTATAAGCAGGAAGCAAAACTCAAAGGAAAGAATAACTTGTCCCCACAATAGCTTAGAGCAAGTTTCTCAGTGTTTGAGATGTAATGAAGCAGCTCTGATCTCCAGGTCTAACCTCCTGCGTGAGCTAGTTTGGGAGAAGGGGCAGTACAGCAGTACTGACAGTGTTATTAAAGGAAGAGAATTGATAGCAGGGTTTGTATTGTGACACAGTTGAACTCAGCTGTCCTGCCCCTTCACCCACACTGACTTATACATGAGGATAGACCAGGAGATCAGAGCTGTATCCTTACATCTCACACTCTATATAGCTTGCTCTAAGCTATTGTGGGAGTGTTGTTGCCTGCTTAGGATTGGTCAGTATCATACAGGGAGAAGAAGTACACACCCCACCCCATTGAACTATCAGATAAAACTCACATGGGACTTAGGGTACCGTCACACACAGTGCAATTTTGATCGCTACAACGGCACGATTCGTGACGTTCCAGCGATGCATTTACGATATCGCTGTGTCTGACACGCTACTGCGATCCGGATCCCCGCTGAGAATCGTACGTCGTAGCAGATCGTTTGAAACTTTCTTTCGTCGTCTAGTGTCCTGCTGTGGCGGCATGATTGCATTGTGTGACACAGGTTGTATACGATGTGCGCACAGTAACCAACGGCTTCTACATCGCAAATACGTCATGAAATTATCGCTCCAGCGCCGTGTATTGCAACGTGTGACCGCAGTATACGACGCTGGAGCGATACTTATACGACGCTGCAACGTCACGAATCGTGCCGTCGTAGCGATGAAAATGGCACTGTGTGACGGTACCCTTACAGAAAATGAACTCATTAGGTGCCCAATACTTTGATTGCTATTATCTCTACAACATAGAGGTGAAATAAAAAAACAGCCACCATTACATCATGTTCCCAGTTCAACATAAAAATCTGGTGAAACGTTAGATTAGTTGTTTCATCTTAGAGAATCTGTACTGTTAACCATGTGTAAACTTTACTGCAAGTGAACTGAGTACTGCAAGTGCACTTGTGGTCAACAGCTTACTTTCAGTGCTCCCCATCACAGATAACAGCCTCGTTCTATGCTGCCAATCAATCACTTGAGCTTGGTGTGAATAACGGAAGATGAGCCATGGAATGAAAGTGCACTTACAGTCTTATTTACAGATGGATATAAATATGGATTTCTCTGCAATTAAGCAAAGGATCGAGATAATATAAGTGTTGTTGAACACTGGCTTATACATTACAGCATGTGTCTGACCCTTGAAGTGCTACAGAAAGTTTCCCTTTATAGTTTTCCAAATTTGAGATCAGAAGTACATTTCACATCAGATATTGATAAATTACATATCATTTTACTAACAAGCCCCCAGTACTGAAACTGCTCCTCTAGGTTAACAAAGGAATATGAAGAAGCATTCCATTACAAACACAATGCAACACAAAATTATTCATTGTACTAACATATATTGTATTTTTCCATAAAGATACATAATCTGTTAATAATTGTTGCTATCTTCTCATCTTCAAATGCTTTAACCAGACATTCTTCATGCCTGGCTTAGTATGTCACAACTTTATCTTTAAAGCCATCTAATTCATTAACTTATCCTGAAATTAAAAGTTAACAACAAGGTAAAAACAATGATACCTGGGCAAAACTTTATAAACACAGACTAAAGGCCCCCCATACACATTAAACAGGCTGACCATTTTAGTGAGACTAGTTAATCACTTAATGTGTATGGTGACCTCTGACAGATATTGCCAGGGGAGAGTTGGTAAAAGTTGCCGGGAGAGATAAAGATCAAGCAGATTGAATTGAAATTCCGAGTACTATTCTTTTATTCTTCTGGGATGTAAATCACAGCCACAGATTCACTCTCCCCGCTGAGCCAACCTGAACATTGGTGCACGTTTAGGCAGAGAGAACCAAAAATAATTGGAGTACATGTCCATAAATTGTATCAAATTTTATTAAGTTACATAGATAACAAAAACACATGTATCAAAACCTTTTAAGACATATATAGAAAATGTCAGGTGAGTTAGGTAGCACAGACCAAACGAACGGTGCTGTCCATCACCGACGCCATATTATACAACAATCAAATGCAATATGCAAGAATTAAGTAGTAAAATTGGCACAGAGTCAGGGAGAAAGTAGGGTCGTCTAAAGGAACGCAGTATAGCCCTGTACACAGGCTAATACCTCAGTAACTATATTTCCACACCCATCCCCGTGCTCTTACCACAATGCTGGCGTCAGACCTGGACGATGAAGGCACTTATATTGTGGTAATATATTTACCCCTTCAGCCATAATTAATGTGTGTATTGACATTTTTCTTGTGTGTGTTTTATATTATTGATTTTTTCGAGCACTATTGTATGATAACAAGGTATATTGCCATTTTGTATTCACAGCTCACTGGCTGCATTGTTTTGTTTTTAGTGTTCGTTTCTATAAAATTCATCACGGTGGCACGATCTGCCTTATATGGTGGTGTGTTTTTATGCAGCCACTGATTAGATTTGGTTTTCTTAATAATTGCTGCATTGGCTTTTTAATGTATACACATTTTAACATTTTTCATATACTATATTATACACGTGTCTCTTTTTTTCTTTCTTCCTTTCTGATTAACAATGTTTTGCTCTAGCAATAATGGCGGCGATTTTTTAGTCCGGGGTTGATTATTAGTATTAAGATGTCCATTGATATTTTACCTTGTTTGTCCCCTTTGTTTTTTCTTTTCCGTTTTGCAGGCCCATTTGGGAATATGTGTGATCGTTAATGGTGTCCTGATAGATATGTCTATTTCAGCCGGGTCCACTGTGCGCATGCCCGTCGTCGTTCTGGTCCCGGGGCACTGTGGGCGGCGCCGTGTGATGACGCCTGCGGTTCAGTGACGTCATCGCGACGGTGCTCTGAACCGCGGCGCCATCTTGGAGGCCGTTCGCCGTGCGGTTCCCGGCCGGGCGATGATTGAACATGCGCCGCTACAGGTGGACCGGTATCTGTAGATTGGGGTGATGATAAATAGCAGCACCAGACACCTGACAGCACCGCCCCCTGACGAAGCTGACGCGAAACGCGCGTTGGGGCAACGGTGCTGTCCAGGTCTGACGCCAGCATTGTGGTAAGAGCACGGGGATGGGTGTGGAAATATAGTTACTGAGGTATTAGCCTGTGTACAGGGCTATACTGCGTTCCTTTAGACGACCCTACTTTCTCCCTGACTCTGTGCCAATTTTACTACTTAATTCTTGCATATTGCATTTGATTGTTGTATAATATGGCGTCGGTGATGGACAGCACCATTAGTTTGGTCTGTGCTACCTAACTCACCTGACATTTTCTATATATGTCTTAAAAGGTTTTGATACATGTGTTTTTGTTATCTATGTAACTTAATAAAATTTGATACAATTTATGGACATGTACTCCAATTATTTTTGGTTCTCTTTGTAGTAGGAGTGTCCTTTATCAATTATTCGTGTCCCCCATATCTTGAGGCTCCCCCACTGGGGTTGTGAGCATGTGGAGGGACAGTGGATGGTTATTTTTCTTCTTGGGTTTGTTTTATTACGTTTAGGCAGAGACCTGTCAATCACTGGCAGCGAGTGGGAAGAAGCTGCCAGGTACCCGCCTGGCTGACTAGTCTGCGGTGCTGCTCGGTCCCTGGCGGGTAATAAAAGAATGTTTTTCTATGACACGCAGCAGCCGTTAAAAGTAAAATATATCTGGCCAAGATCACACAGCCAGTGACGGATGCATGCAGCCCATGGATTGGGCAGCATGTATCAGGTTCTTTAATAAAAGCTTACGCTGCACAACATAATGAAAAATAAGCAGATTTAAATTCAGGAATGAACTATAGAACAAAGGATCACATCTACTGTGAGAACAGGAAATCTTGAAATATACAGGAAGCAACTTCCCCAGACATTTATGCAAAAATCAAAGCTTCATTAAATACAGGAGTGAATAAGGTTCACACATTGTGAAATGGGAATATATTGTCAATGTTGAAATACTCCATACTGAAAATAACTTCTACCTAAAAATGTGGGCTTTTTCACAATTCCATCTACATTTACAGTGAATATGGACAAATTTTAAGATATTTAACCCCTTAATGACAGCCAATACGTCTTTTAACTGACCTGAGATATAAGAGAATAGCCTCCCCATACAGGTGACAATCCAGCAGCTGTCAGCTGTACACTGTAGCTGACAACTTGCTGCATCAGCCACGATCAGTGTTTGCACCATCCATATCTATTTAACCCCTTAGATGCTGCTGTCAATAGTGACTACATCATTATAAATGGTTAACAGAGTGTGGGGGCTTCCTCTTTATCCAAATTGGTGCCCTCAGATCATGATTTTGTGGTCCTGATGTTTGTCATGGCAATTCACGACCAAATAGTGGCCTAAGAATCTAATGGCTGTTGTAACCTGTTCAGAAGTTAGGGACATTTAGGTGATAAAAATACACATTTTCATTTCTGTCATGCCACTTTGCATTAATTCCTGTAAAGCACCTGAAGAGTTAATAAACTACCTGACTGCAATTTTCAATACGTCACGGGGTGCTGATTTAAAAATGGTATCACATTTGGGGGTTTCCCAATATATGAGACCCCTAAAGTCACTTCAAACATGGATAAGTCTCTAAAAAAATAAATTTTGTAAATTTCCTTGAAAAAATGAAAAATTGCTGCTACATTTTTAATCCTCCTAAAATGCTAGCAAAATAAAATAACATTTTACAAATGGTGCTGATGTAAAGCTGACATGAGGGAAATTTTATTTATTAATGGTTTGCTGTAGTATGGCCATCTGGATTAAAGGAATAATCATTCAAATTTTGGAAATTGCAAATTTTTTAACATTTTTCTCAAATGTTTGATATTTTTTTATAAATAAACACAAAACATATTGACCTAAATTTACCATTATCATAAAATATAATGTGTCACGAAAAAACAATCTCAAAATCACTGGGATTTGTTGAAGCGTTGCAGAGTTATTACCACATAAAGTGACACTGGTCAGATTTTAAAAATTTGGCTCCGTCACTAAGGGGTTAAATATATAGCTTTCCAGATCTGTCACATGATTAACAGATGTTTAATGAATTTCCCCTACATCAAATCTATATGGTATCATTCTGCACACACATCTGCAAAATGCAAACTGATGGTATTAAAGGGAATCCGCCAAAGGTTTTTGCCATGTAATCTGAGAGCATCATAATATGGAATAAAAGAGCCCGAATCCAATGATATACAAGTACTTCTCACAAAATTAGAACATCATCAAAAAGTTAATTTATTTCAGTTCTCCAATACAAAAAAGTGAAACTCCTATATTATATAGAGCCATTACAAATAGAGTGATCTATTTCAAGTGTTTATTTCTGTTAATTTTGATGATTATGGCTTACAGCCAATGAAAATCCAAAAGTCATTAGCTCATTAAATTAGAGTACTTTATAACACCAACTTGAAAATTGATTTTAAAATCTGAAATGTTGGCCTACTGAAATGTATGCTCAGTAAAGGCACTCAATACTTGGTCGGGGCTCTGAGTCCAGTGCATCCAAAGCGCTGCGAGCTATTGAACGCAGGTGAATCCGCATGTGTTAATTGAACAGTGCAGATTCACTGCGACCAATACATTGTACAGGTGAAATGTATCTTGCGGAGACAAATAAAGATAAAATGACATGCTGCGGTCTTGAAAGACGCGCCGCATGTCTATCTCAGCAGGTAAGCTGCGGGCGTCTGTGCACGCATAGTGGGCATAGGATTTCTTGAAATACCATCCACTATGCTGAAACATCTGGACACTGCACAAGTACGCAACGTCCAATCCTGCATCGTTTACTGACCATGTGCCCCAACTCTTACTCCAGCTGAGGAAGAATGATTGAAACAGATAGTCCTCGATACAGTATAATGCAGGTCCCATATAGTACATATAGTAAAATGCACTCCCCATGGTCCTTGGTAGAGTATACTGAAGCACCCCTCATACAGTATACTGCAACCCCGAGAGTATAATGCAGGACCCACCCCCACAAACACACACAGTGTAGTGCAGCCCTCTTCACACACAGTGAAATGCAGCCCCCCACAACACAGTATAAGGCTACTTTCACACTAGCGTTGCTTGCTGCACATCGTAATGCGTCATTTTGGAGAAAAAACGCATCCTGCTAAGTTGCCCGCAGGATGGGTTTTTTCTCCATTGTCTTGAATTAGCGACGCAGTATAATGTAGCCCCCCCCACACACACACACAGTATAACGCAGCCCTGCACACAGTATAGTGCAGCCTACCACACAATAAGGCCATGTTCACACAGTGCGTTTTTTACCGCGGAACCGCAGCGGTTTTGCCGCTGCGGTTCCGCCGCTTTTTTCCATGCAGGGTACAGTACAATGTACCCTATGGAAAACGGGAACCACTGTGCACACGATCCTGAATTTCCAAAAAAAAGCCACGCTGAATAGCTGCGGGAAAAAAGAAGGAGCATGTCACTTCTTTGTGCAGAACAGCAGCGGTTCTGCACCCATAGACCTCCATTGTGAGGTCAAACCCGCAGTAAAACCCGCAGATCAAAAATATATCTGCGGGTTTTATTGCGGTTTGTGGTGCAGAACCGCTGCAGCAGGAAGTGTGGGGAAGCGGCCGGAAGTGCGTGGGCGGAAGTGCTTGGGCGGAGAGACATGGAGGCGTACCGTCGCATGGGGATCGTGTCGGCCGTTTAATTGATTTGGTATGTGTGTGTGTGTGTGTGTGTGTGTGTGTGTGTGTGTGTGTGTGTGTCCCCATGCGACGCTAGTGCCACCATTGTGCTAAGTCGCCGTATGGGACTACTACTCCCATCCGGTATTAGGATGGGAGAGTTGTCCCTGTGTCCGGCGAATTAGCACAGTTGTAAAGTTACACAAAACACACACAATACACATACATGACACACAGTACATACAACACATAACAGAGTATATACTCACCAACAGCACACTTGTAGGCGAAGCCCTCGATCCCCTAGATAAAATCCCAAAATAAAAAATCAAATCCATACTCCCTGTCCGCAGAATCCATAAAACGAGTGTCCCACGCCGATCGGCTGCTCTCCGGCGATACACTGCCAGGAGCGAAGCTCCTAGCAGTGTATCGCGTACTGTTCCGGAGTTCAATGGCTCCGGCGTCTCAGTTAACGGCAGTACAGCTGCGTTGAACTTTCCCACGCAGCACTGCCGTTAAGCGAGAGTGCCGGGGTCAATGACCGCCGGTAAACTCGCTCGCGCATGCGCAGTGACACACCGACAGGAACTATGGCTCCTGTCAGTGTGTTATACGTTATATATATGTGTGATACGTGGCACGTGATACGTGGCACTTAAATACGTGGCACTGAAATACGTGATACGTGGCACTTAAATACGTGATACGTGGCACTTAAATATGTGATACGTGGCACTTAAATACGTGATACGTGGCACTGAAATACGTGGCACTGAAATACGTGGCACTGAAATACGTGGCACTGAAATACGTGGCACTGAAATACGTGGCACTGAAATACGTGGCACTGAAATACGTGGCACTGAAATACGTGGCACTGAAATACGTGGCACTGAAATACGTGGCACTGAAATACGTGGCACTGAAATACGTGGCACTGAAATACGTGGCACTGAAATACGTGGCACTGAAATACGTGGCACTTAGGCTATGTTCACATTTGCGTTGTGCGCCGCAGCGTCGGCGCCGCAACACACAACGCAAACAAAAACGCAGCAAAACGCATGCACAACGCTGCGTTTTGCGCCGCATGCGTCCTTTTTTTGATTGATTTTGGACGCAGCAAAAATGCAACTTGCTGCGTCCTCTGCGCCCGGATGCGTGCGCTGCAGTGACGCATGCGGCGCAAAACGCAAGTGCGACGCATGTCCATGCGCCCCCATGTTAAATATAGGGGCGCATGACGCATGCGGCGACGCTGCGGCGCCCGACGCTGCGGCGCAGACCGCAAATGTGAACGTAGACTTAAATAGCTGGATAGAGCTGGATCCGCGGGCTGTGATCTGGCCTACGCTCAGCACTCTGCGGAGCGCTGTCATTCAAAACACGTCCAACTCATTTTGGTGTTTAGTCCCAAAATGGAGGATGGAAGAAGAAAAGGGTTGGACAAGGAAATTACATCATTTCTTTTTTTTTTCCCCCCCACTGCAGTTAAAGCTTTATTTGTGTCAAACACAGACAATCTGCAGAGAAAACTGCATAAAAAAACGCATAAAAAACCGCATCAAAAAACGCACCAAAAACGAACCAAAAACGCACCTGCGTTTTCTGCCAAGAGCTGCGGTTTTAGTCCTCAAAAAAAAGGATTGAAATCAGGAACGTGTGAACATACCCTATATATTTCAGATCCCTAAGGCTATGTGCACACGTTGCAGATTTGGGTGCAGAATTTTCTGCACAAAATCTGCATCTCCTGGCAGAAAACACAGGTGCAGATTTAATGCATTTTTCTTGTGGATTTTATGCGTTTTTTACCCCTGCGGATTTCTATAATGGAAGGGTGCAGAAAGGCTGCAAATCCGCACAAAAGAAGTGACATGCTCCTTCTTTCAATCCGCTGCGTTTTCCATGAGGAATTTTCCGCACCATTAGCACAGCATTTTTTTTTTCCTATTGATTTACATTGTACTGTAAATCACTTTGCGGATCTGCAGTGTTTCTGCGAGAAAAAAAATGCTGCGGATCCGTAGTAAATCCACAACGTGTGCACATAGCCTAAGAGTATAATGCAGACCCCCAGAGTATAATGTAGCCCTACACACAGTATAATGCAGTCCCCCCACGAACACACACAGTATAGTGCAGCCCCACACAAACACAGTATAATGTAGCCCCCCCACACAGTATAATGCAGCCCTCCCACACACAGCATAGTGCAGCCCCCCACAGTACAATGCAGCCCCCCACATACACAGTATAGTGCAGTACCCTCACACACACAGTATAGTGTAGTACCCCCACATACACTATCGTGCAACACACACACTATAATGCACAGACACATACACACTATAATGCAGACACACACACACACACACACACACACACACACACACACACACACTATACTTACCTCTTATCTTCCATCTAGCCAGCAGCTAGACAGTGTGCGGTGTGTGTGTATGGTGAGTGCAAGTACAACAGAACTGAAAGAAGGACAACAGCAATTCAGGATCCCAATTCAGCTAAAAACAATGATCACTATAACGTGGGCGCTGATGTTCTTAGAAAGTGATGTGATTTGCTGTGTCACATGTATGCTGCGATTTCTGTTTGGAAATTTCATACAGTCTCCAATCCCAGATCTTACCAATTTTTCAGCTTCTAGCAGACCCTTCAAAAAATCCACTTTTCTGCAGTATTCAATTAGTAGCTCTGGAGAAGGCTTACTGTTGAAAAAGAGAAAAAAATATTTCACATTTAAAATTGTGAATGAAAAAAAATAAAGCAGGCTCAGGTAACCATATGCACACCCGTCCCCTTTCAAAACCAACACATTATTGTTCTAGTGCTACATTAGTGGTGTTATGACAGGAACATAGTATTCCAAGTGGGGCAAAACTAGTGACTTTTGCATAGAGGCAAAATGGTCAAAAATTTTGATCTCCGGTGTGTAAGGCCATGTTCACACTTCCAGTATTTGGAGAGTTTACATCAGTATGTGTAAGCCAAAACCAGGAGTGGGTGATAAACCCAGAAGTGGTCACGGGTTTCTATTATACTTTCCTCTGACTGTTCTACTCCTGGTTTTAGCTTACACAGAGATATAAAATACTGACCAAATACTGAACGTCTGAACGTGGCCTCACAAGGACATCACTGAACTAGAGCGGGTGCAGAGAAGAGTGACCAAAGTGATTAAGGGAATGGGAGAACTATAATACAAAGACAGGTTATCAAACATGAGGTTATTCAGTTCGGAGAAACGAAGGCTTAGGGGCGATCTTATTATAATGTACAAATATATAAGGGGATAGAAGAGATCTTTCTAATGACCTTTTTACACCTAGATTTGCGACAGGGACAAGGGGGCATCCTCTAAATCTAGGGGAAACGAGATTTAATCACAATCACAGGAGGCGATTCTTTACTGTAAGAGCAGTGAGATTATAGAACTATCTGCCACATGATGTAGTAATGGTCGATTCACTACAAAAGTACAAGGAGGACCAGGATGTTAGTCTTTAAAAATATGTTACAGGTTATGGGTACTAAATTCTGTGATGGGAAACCAGACTTATTGCTGAATGTACAGTCGATAAGGAATTTTTCCCCTAACAATTAGCATCTGCCTTGTGTGTTTGTCTTCTTCTGGATTAACATGTTAGGCTACATGTTGAACTTGATAGACTTCAGTATACATTCACCTTTAAAAACTACAAAACTATGTTTTAGCAAAAAAATACATGCATTTAAAAAAAAATACCCCCAAAAAAGTCACAAGTGTCCAAAGCTGTAAGGGTATGTGCACACGTTGCGGATTTCCTGCGGATCCGCAGCGTTTTTTTCCGCGCAGAAAAGTACAATACAAACAGTACAATGTAAATCAATGAGAAAAAAAAACACGCTGTGCTAATGGTGCAGAAAATTCCGTGCGGAAACGCTGCGGATTAAAAGAAGGAGCATGTCACTTCTTTTTTGCTGATCTGCAGCGTTTTTGTACCCATTCCATTATAGAAATCAGCAGTGGTAAAAAACGCAGTAAATCCGCACCTGCATTTTCTGACAAGAGATGCAGAATCCGCACAAAAACGCGTCAAATTCGCACCTGCGTTTTCTGCCAAGAGATGCAGAATCCGCACCAAAAATTCCTAAGCCTAATCCACAACGTGTGCACATAGCCTTAGGCCTGAAAGTCGTGAACTGGGGTCTCTATGGATTGGACTTTTTTCAGCAGATCATACATCAAATTAAATAACAGACCTGAAGAAGTTGACACCTTATACACTTTGTCATGTTCATCTTCAAACGATCCCTGAATACCCTACTTAAAAATACCACTGACATTAACTGACGTGCCCTGCAACAATCTTTAGACAGCCCTAATTTGACACAAATAATCTACAAGTGCTTCTCGCTAAATTAGAATATCATCAAAAAGTTAATTTATTTCAGTTCTTCAATACAAAAAGTGAAACTCATATTATATAGAGTCATTACAAACAGTGATCTATTTCAAGTGTTTATTTCTGTTAATGTTGATGATTATGGCTTACAGCCAATCAAAACCCATAAGTCATTATATCAGTAAATTAGAATACTTTGTAACACCAGCTTGAAAAATGATTTTAAAATCCGAAATGTTGGCCTACTGAAATGTATGTTCAGTAAATGCACTCAATACTTGGTCGCAGCTACTTTTGCATCAATTACTGCATCAATGTGGCCTGGCATGGAGGTGATCAGACTGTGGCACTGCTGAGGGGTTATGGAAGCCCAGGTTGCTTTGATAGCATCCTTCAGCTCATCTGCATTGTTGGGTCTGGTGTCTGATCTTCCTCTGACAATACCACATAGATTTTCTATGGGGTTAAGGTCAGGCGAGTTTGATGGCCAATCAAGCACAGCGATAGTGTTGTTTTTAAACCAGACTGAACGTAGACTGAAGTCCATCAAGTTCAACATATAGCCTAACATATTAATCCAGAAGAAGACAAACACACCATGAGGCAGATGCTAATTGCCTCATGTTAGGGGAAAAATTCCTTATAGACTCCACATTCAGCAATTAGACTGGTTCCCCATTACTGAGATAATGACTTTTGGGTTTTCATTGGCTGTAAGCCATAATCATCAACATTCACAGAAATAAACACTTGAAATAGATCACTCTGGTCGTAAGGACTATATATAATATGAGTTTCACTTTTTGAATTGAAGAACTGAAATAAATTAACACGTGGATAATAATATTCTAATTTAGTGAGAAGCACTTGTATGGACATTTCACATTTGATCCCCATGTTAGTTGCTCCGTCTGAAGTTCTGGAAAATGTCAGTCAGAAGTGTCTGCTGAATGGGTCATTGACTACTGATGCAGACAGAAGTCACTTTGTGACCTGTCAGATATAATTTTCATCTGTATCTGTATTTTAGGCAGGCACGAAAATAGTCGACCATATTTTGGTGCCTTCCTTAAAAGGGCAATACAGCTAAAAATGATGTCTATCAGAGCACACACTGACTCCATCTGCATCATTACAGTCAATGGCCCCATCAGCGCATAAGCTCGATTCTAAGTTTTCCAGGGCTTCAGAAGCAAGCCCAAATAGAACCACCGATGTGGGAATCAAATACAACATGAACCCAGCCTAACACCCAGATAAATGCCAATAGCCAAGGTGCCCCAGCAGAACAAAACTTAACCCCTTCATGACCCAGCCTATTTTGGCCTTAATGACCTTGCCGTTTTTTGCAATTCTGACCAGTGTCCCTTTATGAGGTAATAACTCAGGAACGCTTCAACGGATCCTAGCGATTCTGAGATTGTTTTTTCGTGACATATTGGGCTTCATGTTAGTGGTAAATTTAGGTCGATAATTTCTGAGTTTATTTGTGAAAAAAATGGAAATTTGGCGAAAATTTTGCAATTTTCACATTTTGAATTTTTATTCTGTTAAACCAGAGAGTTATGTGACACAAAATAGTTAATAAATAACATTTCACACATGTCTACTTTACATCAGCACAATTTTGGAAACAACATTTTTTTTTGCTAGGAAGTTATAAGGGTTAAAATTTGACCAGTGATTTCTCATTTTTACAACAAAATTTACAAAACCATTTTTTTTAGGGACCACCTCACATTTGAAGTCAATTTGAGGGTTCTATATGGCTGAAAATACCCAAAAGTGACACCATTCTAAAAACTGCACCCCTCAAGGTGCTCAAAACCACATTCAAGAAGTTTATTAACCCTTCAGGTGTTTCACAGCAGCAGAAGCAACATGGAAGGAAAAAATGAACATTTTACTTTTTAGTCCCAAAAATGATCTTTTAGCAACAATTTTTTTATTTTCCCAAGGGTAAAAGGAGAAACTGGACCACGAAAGTTGTTCTCCAATTTGTTCTGAGTACGCTGATACCTCATATGTGGGGATAAACCACTGTTTGGGCGCACGGCAGAACTCGGAAGGGAAGGAGCGCCATTTGACTTTTTCAATGAAAAATTGGCTCCAATCTTTAGCGGACACCATGTCGCGTTTGGAGAGCCCCCGTGTGCCTAAACATTGGAGCTCCCCCACAAGTGACCCCATTTTGGAAACTAGATGCCCCAAGGAACTTATCTAGATGCATAGTGAAAACTTTAAACCCCCAGGTGCTTCACAAATTGATCCGTAAAAATGAAAAAGTACTTTTTTTTCACAAAAAAATTCTTTTAGCCTCAATTTTTTAATTTTCACATGGGCGACAGGATAAAATGGATCCTAAAATTTGTTGGGCAATTTCTCCTGAGTACGCCACATTGGAGCTCCCCCACAAGTGACCCCATTTTGGAAACTAGACCCCCCAAGGAACTTATCTAGATGCATAGTGAGCACTTTAAACCAACAAGTTCTTCACAGAAGTTTATAACGCAGAGCCGTGAAAATAAAAAATAATTCTTTCCTCAAAAATGATTTTTAGCCCAGAATTTTTTATTTTCCCAAGGGTAACAGGAGAAATTGGACCCCAAATGTTGTTGTCCAGTTTGTCCTGAGTACGATGATACCCCATATGTGGGGGTAAACCACTGTTTGGGTGCACGGCAGGGCTTGGAAGGGAAGGAACGCCATTTGGCTTTTTGAATGGAAAATTAGCTCCAATCATTAGCGGAAACCATGTCGCGTTTGGAGAGCCCCTGTGTGCCTAAACATTGGAGCTTCCCCATAAGTGACCCCATTTTGGAAACTAGACCTCCCAAGGAACTAATCTAGATGTGTGGTGAGCACTTTGAACCCAAGTGCTTCACAGAAGTTTATAACGCAGAGCCATGAAAATAAAAAATTATTTTTCTTTTCTCAAAAATTTTTTTTTAGCCCTGAATTTTTTATTTTCCCAAGGGTAACAGGGGAAATTTGACCCCAATAGTTGTTGTCCAGTTTCTCCTGAGTACGCTGATACCCCATATGTGGGGGTAAACCACTGTTTGGGCACACGTCGGGGTTCGGAAGGGAAGTAGTGACGTTTTGAAATGCAGACTTTGATGGAATGCTCTGCGGGCGTCACGTTGCGTTTGCAGAGCCCCTGATGTGCCTAAACAGTAGAAACCCCCCACAAGTGACCCCATTTTGGAAACTAGACCCCCAAAGGAACTTATCTAGATGTGTGGTGAGCACTTTGAACCCCTAAGTGCTTCACAGAAGTTTATAACGCAGAGCCGTGAAAATAATAAATACGTTTTCTTTCCTCAAAAAAATTTTTTTAGCCCTGATTTTTTTTATTTTCCCAAGGGTAACAGGAGAAATTTGACCGCAAGAGTTGTTGTCCAGTTTCTCCTGAGTACGGTGATACCCCATATGTGGGGGTAAACCACTGTTTGGGCACATGCCGGAGCTCGGAAGTGAAGTAGTGACGTTTTGAAATGCAGACTTTGATGGAATGCTCTGCGGGCATCACGTTGCGTTTGCAGAGCCCCTGATATTCCTAAACTGTAGAAACCCCCCACAAGTGACCCCATTTTGGAAACTAAACCCCCAAGGGAACTTATCTAGATGTGTGGTGAGCACTTTGAACCCCCAAGTGCTTCACAGAAGTTTATAACGCAGAGCCGTGAAAATAAAAAATCATTTTTCTTTCCTCAAAAATAATTTTTTAGCCCGCAATTTTTTATTTTCCCAAGGGTTACAGGAGAAATTGGACCCCAAAAGTTGTTGATCAGTTTCTCCTGAGTACGCTGGTACCCCATATGTGAGGGTAAACCACTGTTTGGGCACACGTCGGGGCTCGGAAGGGAGAGAGCACCATTTTACTTTTTCAACGCAAGATTGGCTGGAATCAATGGTGGCGCCATGTCGCGTTTGGAGACCCCCTGATGTGCCTAAAAAGTGGAATCCCCTCAATTCTAACTCCAACACTAACCCCAACACACCCCTAACTCTAATCCCAACCCTAACCACAACCCTAACCCCAACACACCCCTAACCCTAGTCTTACCCCTAATTCCAACCCTAACCCTAAGGCTATGTGCTCACGTTGCGGATTTGTGTGGATTTTTCCGCAGTTTTTGAAAAATCTGCAGGTAAAATGCACTGCGCTTTACCTGCGGATTTACCGCAGATTTCCAGTGTTTTTTGTGTGGATTTCACTTGCGGATTCCTATTATGGAGCAGGTGTAAAACGCTGCGGAATTGCACAAAGAATTGACATGCTGCGGAAAATACAACGCAGCGTTTCCGCGCTGTATTTTCTGCACCATGGGCACAGCAGATTTGGTTTTCCATAGGTTTACGTGGTACTGTAAACGTGATGGAAAACTGATACGAATCCGCAGCGACCAATCCGCTGCGGATTCACAGCCAAATCCGCACCGTGTGCACATAGCCTAATTCTAACCCTAATTCCAACCCTAACCCTAATTCTAACCCTAGCCCTAAGTGCAACCCTAGCCCTAAGTGCAACCCTAGCCCTAAGTGCAACCCTAGCCCTAAGTGCAACCCTAAGTGCAACCCTAAGTGCAACCCTAAGTGCAACCCTAAGTGCAACCCTAGCCCTAAGTGCAACCCTAAGTGCAACCCTAGCCCTAAGTGCAACCCTAAGTGCAACCCTAAGTGCAACCCTAAGTGCAACCCTAAGTGCAACCCTAGCCCTAAGTGCAACCCTAAGTGCAACCCTAGCCCTAAGTGCAACCCTAAGTGCAACCCTAGCCCTAAGTGCAACCCTAAGTGCAACCCTAGCCCTAAGTGCAACCCTAAGTGCAACCCTAGCCCTAAGTGCAACCCTAAGTGCAACCCTAGCCCTAAGTGCAACCCTAAGTGCAACCCTAGCCCTAAGTGCAACCCTAACCCTAAGTGCAACCCTAAGTGCAACCCTAAGTGCAACCCTAAGTGCAACCCTAGCCCTAAGTGCAACCCTAAGTGCAACCCTAGCCCTAAGTGCAACCCTAAGTGCAACCCTAGCCCTAAGTGCAACCCTAAGTGCAACCCTAAGTGCAACCCTAGCCCTAAGTGCAACCCTAAGTGCAACCCTAGCCCTAAGTGCAACCCTAAGTGCAACCCTAGCCCTAAGTGCAACCCTAAGTGCAACCCTAGCCCTAAGTGCAACCCTAAGTGCAACCCTAGCCCTAAGTGCAACCCTAAGTGCAACCCTAGCCCTAAGTGCAACCCTAAGTGCAACCCTAGCCCTAAGTGCAACCCTAACCCTAAGTGCAACCCTAAGTGCAACCCTAAGTGCAACCCTAAGTGCAACCCTAAGTGCAACCCTACCCCTAACCCTACCCCTAACCGTACCCCTAACCCTAATGGAAAAACAAAAATAATCATATTTTCTGTATTTTATTATTGTCCCTACCTATGGGGGTGATAAAGGGGGGGTTTATTTACTATTTTTTTTTTATTTTGATCGCTGTGATAGAACTTATCACAGCGACCAAAATGTGCAGGAACGAATCTGCCGGCTGGAGGACCTGGGGAGCGGACAGGAGGACCGGGGGAGCCGACAGGAGGGAGGAGGGGAGCGGAACGGAGATCGGGGCAAAAAGGACGACTGGGGAGGCGATCGGTGGGGTGGGGGCAGATCGGGGTCTCCAGCCATGGCAGATGCTATTGCAGCATCGGCCATGGCTGGATTGTAATATTTCACCATTTTCATAGGTGAAATATTACAAATCGCTCTGATTGGCAGTTTCACTTTCAACAGCCAATCAGAGCGATCGTAGCCACGGGGGGGTGAAGCCACCCCCCCTGGGCTGAAGTACCACTCCCCCTGTCCCTGCAGATCGGGTGAAATTGGAGTTAACCCTTTCACCCGATCTGCAGGGACGCGATCATTCTGTGACACAGCATATGCGTCACAGGTCGGATTGGCACCGACTTTCATGACGCATACGCTGTGTCACAGGTCGGGAAGGGGTTAAAGGGGTTGTCACACAAAGTAACTACATTTTATTCAGTAGATCTTTGAATAATAATAATTTCCACAATTGGATGTGTTTAAATAAAATGTTCCTGTGCTGATATAATCTTATAAATGTGTCCCTGCTGTGTACTGTGTAATGGCTGTGTCTGACCGTACAGGAACATGGTCTGATCATACCACAGCTCCTGGGTAGGGGAAGCAAAAGAGAGTATACAGACAGAGCAACATGGGATCACAACTGATTCTGTTTGTCAGATGAAATATTGCTTAAAAACAGGCAGTGAAATGTTTTACCTCACAGAAAGAATCAGCTGTGATCTTGTGCTGTCCTGTCTGTATACGCTCTTTTGCTTCCCTCCCTTGCACAGGACCTGTGGTATAATCAGACCATGTCCCTGCACGATCAGACACAGCCATTACACAGTACACAGCAGGGGCACATATATAAGCTTATCTCAGAACAAGAACATTTTTTTAACACAACCAATTATGGAAATTAAATTAATTTCAAGATCTAGTTAACCCCTTCATGACCCAGCCTATTTTGGCCTTAATGACCTTGCCGTTTTTTGCAATTCTGACCAGTGTCCCTTTAGGAGGTAATAACTCCGGAACGCTTCAACGGATCCTAGCGATTCTGAGATTGTTTTTTCGTGACATATTGGGCTTCATGTTAGTGGTAAATTTAGGTCGATAATTTCTGAGTTTATTTGTGAAAAAAATGGAAATTTGGCAAAAAATTTGAAAATTTTGCAATTTTCACATTTTGAATTTTTATTCTGTTAAACCAGAGAGTTATGTGACACAAAATAGTTAATAAATAACGTTTCCCACATGTCTACTTTACATCAGCACAATTTTGGAAACAATTTTTTTTTTTGCTAGGAAGTTATAAGGGTTAAAATTTGACCAGTGATTTCTCATTTTTACAACAAAATTTACAAAACCATTTTTTTTAGGGACCACCTCACATTTGAAGTCATTTTGAGGGTTCTATATGGCTGAAAATACCCAAAAGTGACACCATTCTAAAAACTGCACCCCTCAAGGTGCTCAAAACCACATTCAAGAAGTTTATTAACCCTTCAGGTGTTTCACAGCAGCAGAAGCAACATGGAAGTAAAAAATGAACATTTAACTTTTTGGTCACAAAAATGATCTTTTAGCAACAATTTTTTTATTTTCCCAGCGGTATAAGGAGAAACTGGACCACGGACGTTGTTGTCCAATTTGTCCTGAGCACGCTGATACCTCATATGTGGGGGTAAACCACTGTTTGGGCGCACGGCAGGGCTCGGAAGGGAAGGAGCGCCATTTGACTTTTTGAATGAAAAATTGGCTCCAATCTTTAGCGGACACCATGTCACGTTTGGAGAGCCCCCGTGTGCCTAAACATTGGAGCTCCCCCACAAGTGACCCCATTTTGGAAACTAGACCCCCCAAGGAACTTATCTAGAAGCATAGTGAGCACTTTAATCCCCCAGGTGCTTCACAAATTGATCCGTAAAAATGAAAAAGTACTTTTTTTTCACAAAAAAATTATTTTAGCCTCAATTTTTTCATTTTCACATGGGCAACAGGATAAAATGGATCCTAAATTTTGTTGGGCAATTTCTCCTGAGTACACCAATACCTCACATGTGGGGGTAAACCACTGTTTGGGCACATGGTAAGGCTCGGAAGGGAAGGAGCGCCATTTGACTTTTTGAATGAAAAATTATCTCCATCGTTAGCGGACACCATGTCGCGTTTGGAGAGCCCCCGTGTGCCTAAACATTGGAGCTCCCCCACAAGTGACCCCATTTTGGAAACTAGACCCCCCAAGGAACTTATCTAGAAGCATAGTGAGCACTTTAAACCCCCAGGTGCTTCACAAATTGATCAGCAAAAATGAAAAAGTACTTTTTTTTCACACAAAATTTCTTTTAGCCTCAATTCTTTCATTTTCACATGGGCAACAGGATAAAATGGATCCTAAAATTTGTTGGGCAATTTCTCCTGAGTATGCCGATACCTCATATGTGGGGGTAAACCACTGTTTGGGTGCACGGCAAGGCTCGGAAGGGGAGGCGTGCCATTTGACTTTTTGAATGGAAAATTAGCTCCAATCGTTAGCGGACACCATGTCGCGTTTGGAGAGCCCCTGTGTGCCTAAACATTGGAGCTCCCCTACAAGTGACCCCATTTTGGAAACTAGACCCCCCAAGGAACTTATCTAGATGCATAGTGAGCACTTATAACCCCCAGGTGCTTCACAGAAGTTTATAACGCAGAGCCGTGAAAATAAAAAAATAATTTTTCTTTCCTCAAAAATGATTTTTAGCCCAGAATTTTTTATTTTCCCAAGGATAATAGGAGAAATTGGACCCCAAATGTTGTTGTCCAGTTTGTCCTGAGTACGATGATACCTCATATGTGGGGGTAAACCACTGTTTGGGCGCACGGCAGGGCTCGGAAGGGAAGGCACACCATTTGGCTTTTTGAATGGAAAATTAGCTCCAATCATTAGCGGACACCATGTCGCGTTTGGAGAGCCCCTGTGTGCCTAAACATTGGAGCTCCAGCACAAGTGACCCCATTTTGGAAACTAGACCTCCAAAGGAACTAATCTAGATGTGTGGTGAGCACTTTGAACCCCCAAGTGCTTCACAGAAGTTTATAACGCAGAGCCATGAAAATAAAAAATAATTTTTCTTTTCTCAAAAATGATTTTTTAGCCCACAATTTTTTATTTTCCCAAGGGTAACAGGAGAAATTGGACCCCAAAAGTTGTTGTCCAGTTTCTCCTGAGTACGCTGATACCCCATATGTGGGGGTAAACCATTGTTTTGGCACACGTCGGGGTTCGGAAGGGAAGTAGTGACGTTTTGAAATGCAGACTTTGATGGAATGCTCTGCGGGCATCATGTTACGTTTGCAGAGCCCCTGATATGCCTAAACAGTAGAAACCCCCCACAAGTGACCCCATTTTGGAAACTAGACCCCCCAAGGAACTAATCTAGATGTGTGGTGAGCACTTTCAATCCCCAAGTGCTTCACAGAAGTTTACAACGCAGAGCCGTGAAAATAAAAAATCATTTTTCTTTCCTCAAAAAAGATGTTTTAGCAAGCAATTTTTTTATTTTCACAAGGGTAACAGGAGAATTTGGACCCCAATATTTGTTGCCCAGTTTGTTGTGAGTACGCTGATACCCCATATGTGGGGGTAAACCACTGTTTGGGCACACGTCAGGGCTCGGAAGGGAAGTAGTGACGTTTTGGAATGCAGACTTTGATGGAATGGTCTGCGGGCATCATGTTACGTTTGCAGAGCCCCTGATATGCCTAAACAGTAGAAACCCCCCACAAGTGACCCCATTTTGGAAACTAGACCCCCCAAGGAACTAATCTAGATGTGTGGTGAGCACTTTCAATCCCCAAGTGCTTCACAGAAGTTTACAACGCAGAGCCGTGAAAATAAAAAATCATTTTTCTTTCCTCAAAAAAGATGTTTTAGCAAGCAATTTTTTATTTTCACAAGGGTAACAGGAGAATTTGGACCCCAATGTTTGTTGCCCAGTTTGTCCTGAGTACGCCGGTACCCCAAATGTGGGGGTAAACCACTGTTTGGGCGCACGTCGGGGCTTGGAAGGGCGGGAGCACCATTTGACTTTTTGAACGCAAGATTGGCTGGAATCAATGGTGGCGCCATGTTGCGTTTGGAGACCCCTGATGTGCCTAAATAGTGGAAACCCCTCAATTCTAACTTCAACACTAACCCCAACACACCCCTAATCCTAATCCCAACTGTAGCCATAACCCTAATCACAACCCTAACCCCAACACACCCCTAACCACAACCCTAACCGCAACACACCCGTAACCCTAATTCCAACCCTAATCCCAACCGTAACCCTAATCCCAACCCTAACCACAACTGTAACCCCAACACACCCCTAACCCTATCCGTAACCCTAACCACAAGCCTAATCTTAACCCTATTTCAAACCCTAGCCCTAATTCCAACCCTAACTCTAATTCCAACCCTAACCCTAAGGCTATGTGCCCACGTTGCGGATTCGTGTGAGATTTTTCCGCACGATTTTTGAAAAATCTGCAGGTAAAAGGCACTGCGTTTTACCTGCAGATTTACAGCAGATTTCCAGTGTTTTTTTGTGCGGATTTCACCTGCGGATTCCTATTGAGGAACAGGTGTAAAACGCTGCGGAATCCGCACAAAGAATTGACATGCTGCGGAAAATACAACGCAGCGTTTCTGCACGGAATTTTCCGCACCATGGGCACAGCGGATTTGGTTTTCCTTAGGTGTACATGGTACTGTAAACCTGATGGAAAACTGCTTCGAATTCGCAGCGGCCAATCCGCTGCGGATCCGCGGCCGATCCGCTGCGGATCCGCTGCCGATCCGCTGCGGATCCGCTGCGGATCCGCGGCCGATCCGCTGCGTATCCGCTGCCGATCCGCTCTGTGTGCACATGCCATAACCCTACCCCTAACCCTACCCCTACCCCTAGTTCTAACCCTAGTTCTAACCCTAACCCTAGTGGAAAAAGAAAAAAAAAATTTTCTTTATTTTATTATTGTCCCTATGGGGGTGATAAAGGGGGGGGGGGGTTATTTATTATTTTTTTTATTTTGATCGCTGTGATAGAACCTACCACAGCGATCAAAATGTACTTGTAAGGAATCTGCCGACTGGCAGATTCGGCGGGCGCACTGAGCATGCGCCCGCCATTTTCCAAGATGGCGGCGCCCAGCGAGGAGACGGCCGGACACCGGGAGGATCGGTAAGTATGAAGGGGTGGTGGATCGGAGCACAGGGGGGGTGATCGGAGCACAGGGGGGGGGGGATCTGAGCCAGGAGGGAGCGGACAGGAGGACGGGGGAGCCGGCAGGCGGACGGAGGGGACCGGACCCCATAACGGAGGACTGGGGGGGCGATCGGTGGGTGTGGGGGGCACTTGAGTATTTCCAGCCATGGCCGATGACATTGCAGCATCGGCCATGGCTGGATTGTAACATTTCACCAGTTTTTTAGGTGAAATATTACAAATCGCTCTGATTGGCAGTTTCACTTTCAACAGCCAATCAGAGCGATCGTAGCCACGGGGGGGTCAAGCCACCCCCCCTGGGCTGAAGCACCACTCCCCCTGTCTCTGCAGATCGGGTAAAATCGGAGTTAACCCTTTCACCCGATCTGCAGGGACGCGATCATTCCATGACGCATACGCTGCGTCATAGGTCGCATTGGCACCGACTTTCATGACGCAGCGTATGCGTCAAAGGTCGTGAAGGGGTTAATTAAAATGTACATTGTTTATGGGAAAACCCCTTTAAAGCAATAAACTGGTTCCATCATCTTGCCTTCTTCCCATAGTGTATTCTGGGGACACTGTCCAGTTCTGCTGTTCAGGTGCCAGCTGTATGCACGGCTCAGCATGGACACTATCAATAGTCTACCAATGTAGTTTTGCAGCCCCATAAGTAACAAGCTGTGATACACTGTAATCTGTGACTCGGGAGCCCATTATGTATCACTGGCGGCTATGTGCCAGACCTGGTGCTCATGCACCAAGCTAACAAAGCTGTGAAGAGTGGGTCTCCAGATGGTGACAATTGTGAGTAGCCCTTCACAGAAGAGCAAATCTGGTAAGCTGGAGATAAGATGATACTGCTTGCAGCTTGATATGATCGTGTGGTGGGAGTGCTTGATATAATGGGTAAGGTGGGAACCCCTAGATGTGATTTCTGTAGGGAAGCTGTGCCTGTCATACTGGTTTTGAGGCCTCTGGATGTGGCTTGTGACCCTCTCTCGTAACGGAATGTAGCTCTCACGGTAAAGCCTGGGAATCTCTGCTGGACTTATACTAGTAACTTTTACACCCTTCTATGAGAATATACCAATAAAGGGAAATCCTGTTCTAGGACAATCTGTGAGGTCATAAGTTATTTAAACACCATTTCGGAGAAGACTGCAGTAATCAGATTTACTAGAACACTCTTGCACATATCCAGTTTCCACTTGTGATAACCTTTGAGCCATCACTTCTTTCCAGGAAGGTTTCCGGATTTCACAGACCTCTATAAATTGGTACATCTGTTCACTTAATTTTAAGATGAAAACCTGAAATAAAACCTTCTCCTTATAATTTTCACTGCATGCACACTAACATGGTCTTAATGGGCAGCTAATCAGTGACCCCAATCTTCATACTCCACCCTCCCAACGATTTGCGTTAGCAGCAGGAAGCAGGAACTGTTATAAAGGCATCTGAATACGTCAATATCAGTGCTGTATATTCCCCCCCTGTTGCTCAGGAAATCATTATTTGTTCTATTTTTACCATTCATCCTGTTGTCCATACAAAAACTTGGCCTATGGCTCTTGGAAACATGAATTATTACACCAAAACAAGGGTTTTATTTCCACATAAATAAAGCTGGACAATAGTGGCCTTATGTGTGCTGTATCTAGGAAAGATACACAACACCACTATTTACAAGGACACTTTCATGGAATACACTCTGGGCAGAGAATAACTGGACCTCTGTCCCAAATTCAATAACAAGCAGTAAACAACAGGTTAGAGAGCAAATATCAAAAGTGCAGCAATTAGCCAGGCATGGCTGCCATGTAACGCCACCTTCCACTTCTAGCAGCCAGCGGTGAAATATTTCCCCCACCACACAGCTGCCACTATTGATAACTGCAACTTCCAAGCTATGTCCACTATGGGGGTCTTTGACCTTTTCTGGAGCCTGCGCACTGCAGTACTTCGCTCTGCCTTCAACAAGCTAGAGAAGTACGCCTGCGCCGGAGCGCGGTGCCGAGGAGGCACGTCATCCACACAAAGCAAACAGGAGGGCAGATTCGCAAGAAGATTGGAGGCGCCTGATCAAGATCATTATAGAATGCTGTATATCAGCCCTGAAAGGGGGTGGCCGTAACAGGTTCCCTTTAAAGGGGTATTCTAACAACTTGAAAGCGATCTACTACCCGCATTACGTAATCCAATGATCTTCAGAAGGAGGATCTGAAGTGCTCCGTCTGAAGAAAGTTCCAGTGAGTATGCTCAACCTTCGCTCCATACCTGGAAGTTTACCAAGATATGCACTTTGTTTTCTCTTACAGTCCTACAGATAAGGGGAGTGGAGGTCGAGTATGCGCACCTCTGCTCCATTCGTACAGTGATGGTCTCCCCTCCCCCCCCCAGACTCTCCGTAAGATATTCTCTATCCCACAAATAAAGAATTCAAACAAAAAATTCTGTCTCAAAATGGTGCTGGCCTGTGCCTGCGAAGTAGCATCCATAAGCGATCCAGTAGATGCTACTGTGTAGAAGCGGCCGCCGCCATTTTGACAGAATTTTTTTTTTCAAAATTTATACTAATAATAAAATAGTTAAATGCACATTATACATGTAATCATGCAGCAGTGGTGACAACTGCTGCTAAAGGCAATTTTATTTAATTTTTGTTATTACATATGACATTCAGTATTTAAAACTGGGGGCAGGTCACTGAGGAATCAGTGACCTGTTAGAAGCCATCAGTCTGAATACCTAAGCAGGGCACCACATGAAGACCCCCTCAACCCAGAGCATAAGCATATCATTAATGTAAAACTTAAAGGCAACCTGTCACCCCCAAAAGCGAGGGTGAGCTAAGCCCACCAGCATCAGGGGCTTATCTACAGCATTCTGGAATGCTGTAGGTAAGCCCCCAATGTATCCTAAAAGATAAGAAAAAGAGGTTAGATTATACTCACCCAGGAGTGGTTCCGGTCAGATCCGATGGGTGTTGCAGTCCGGGGCCTCCCATCTTCATCAGATGACGTCCTTTTCTGGTCTTCACGCTGCGGCTGCGGCGTACTATGTCTGCCCTGTTGAGGGCAGAGCAAAGTACTGCAGTACGCAGGTACCTGGCCTCTCTGACCATTTCCGGCACCTGCGCACTGCAGTACTTTGCCCTCAACAGGGCAGACAAAGTACGCCTGCGCCGGAGCCACAGCGTGAAGACCAGAAGAGGACGTCATCCTATGAAGATGGGAGTCCCCGGACCGGGATGCCCACCGGATCGGACCGCCCACATGAGTATAATCTAACCTCTTTTTCTCATCTTTTAGGATACATCGGGGGGCTTATCCACAGCATTACAGAATGCTGTAGATAAGCCCCTGATGCCGGTGGGCTTAGTTCACCCTCGATTTTGGGGGTGACAGGTTCCCTTTAAAATAAAGATCCAACAACCACAAGACGGATTTCATGAACAAGGGTATCATTTTATTTGGTATAACGCGTCAACCTGACAGTGTCGGTAGGTTACTCAGCACAATTATGCTGACAGGTTGCCTTTAACTCCTGTACTCCCAAAGGTGGTTTGCACGCTAATGACAGGGCCAATTTTTACAATTCTGACCACTGTCACTTTATGTGGTTATAACTCCAGAAGGCTTCCACGGATCCCGGTAATTCTGAGTTTGTTTTTTTGTTACATATTGTACTTCATGATAGTGTTAAAATTTCTTCGATATGACTTGCGTTTATTTGCAAAAAAACCTGAAATTTGGCAAAAATTTTGTAATTTTCAAACTTTTAATTTTCATGCCCTTAAATCACAGAGATATGTCACACCAAATAGTTAATAAATAACATTTCCCACATGTCTACTTTACATCAGCACATTTTTTGCTAGGAAGTCATAAGGATTAAAAGTTGACCAGCGATTTTTCACTTTTTTAACAAAATCGTTTTTTTTTTTAGACCACCTCACATTCGAAGTCACTTGGAGGGGTCTATATAATAGAAGATACCCAAAATACACTATTCTAAAAACTGCACCCCTCAAGGTGCTCGAAACCACATTCAAGAAGTTTATTAAACCTTCAGATGATTATCAGGAATTTTTAGAATGTGGGAAAAAAAAATGAACATTAAATTTTTTTCACAACATTTTTTAATGCGGATCCATTTTTTTTTTCTCATTTTCACAAGGGTAATAGGAAAGAATGGACCCCAAAATGTGTTGTGTAATTTCTCCTGAGCATGCCGATACCCCACATGAGGGAGAAAACCACTGTTTGGGCGCACGGCAGAGCTCGAAAGGGAAGGAGCGCCATTTGACTTTTTGAATGCAAAACTTGCAGGAACAATTGGCGGACACCATGTCGCATTTGGAGAGCCCCTGATGTGCCTAAACAGTAAAAATCCGCCAAAAGTGACACTATGTTGGGAACTAAACCCCTCGGGGAACTGATCTAGATGTGTGGTGAGCACATTGAACCCTCAGGTTCTTCACAGAAGTTTATAACATTGAGCCGTGAAAAAACAAAAACCAACAACAATATTTTCCCCACAAATATGTTTTTAGCTCCAAAGGGTAACAGGAGAAATTGCACCACACAATTTGCTGTGCTATGCACTTTCTCCTGAGTACGCCGATATCCCATATGAGGGAGAAAACTACTGTTTGGGAGCACGGCAAGGCTTGGAAGGAGCATCATTTGACTTTTTGAGTGTTAAATTTCCAGGAATCATTAGCGGACATCATTTCCCATTGGGAGAGGCCCTGATGTGCCTAAACAGTGGAAACCCCCCACAAGTAACCCTGTTTTGGAATCTAGATCCCTCAAGGAATATATTTGTGAGGAGCACCTTGCTTCACAGAAGTTTATAACATTGAGCCGTGAAAATAATAAAAATCACATTTTCCCCACAAAAATGTTATTTCATAAGGGTAACAGGAGAAACTGCACCATAAAATTTGTAATGCAATTTATCCTCAGTACGCCGATACCCCATATGTAGGGGAATACTACATTTGAGGCACAGTGCAAAGCTCAGAAGGGAAGAGGCGCCATATTGGAGTTCAGAATTTGCTGGAATGGTTTGAGGGTGCCATGTCACATTGGCAGAGCCCCTGAGGTGCCAGAACAACAGAAACCCCCAAATGTGAACTAATTGTACAAACTACACTCCCTGATGAATTCATCTAGGGATGCAGTTATCATATTGACACCAGGTGCCTCACAGAATTTTGTTTACCATTGAGCAGAGAAGAATAAAGTACATTTTTACCACTAAAATGTTGCTTTAGCCCCCAGTTTTTAATTTTTCTAAGGGCTAAATGGAATTTTTTTTATTTTATAACAAACTGAGGTTAATTTTGTCTTGCGTGCGCCAAGCCTTTCTGCGATCTTTGCAAGGAAGAACTAAAAAATCAAGAGCAGGTGAAGAATTGGTTTTATTTATTTTTTACGTCGTTCCTCGTGCGATATAAGTGATTAGGTGACTTTATTCTTCAGGTCGGTGCGATTACAGTGATATCAGATTTATATCTGGTTATGTTTGGCTGCTGTCACACACTAAAAGATGCTTTTTATTACAAAAACTAGTGTTTTGCATCGCCTTATTTTGAGAGCCATAATTTTTTCCGTATTTTGTCCTACATAGTCATGTGATGCTTTTTTATTTTTGCAGGACGAGTTGACGTTTTTATTGGTACCATTTTCAGACACATGACATGTTTTGATCGCTTTCGATTCCGATTTTTGGGAGGCAGAATGAACAAAAACCATCAACTCAGGATTTTTTTTTTTTTTTTTTTTTTTGGGGGGTAGAGTTTATAGAAAAAAACATTCATTTTGCATCTGAGCTATAACGTTTATTTTTCTGCTGATTGAGCTGTATATAGTCCAAAACTTTAAAGAAATGCTGACAGCACATCAGATATGGTGATGCAAGTCCTAACCCCACTGGACCACGTGGGAAGTGTACATACCAACGTTTGCAATGAAGGACAGCATCAAATCCAGGTGAAGTATCCAAAACGAAATTCCTTTATTATGCCATATAAAATGCGACGTTTCGACCAAATAGGTCGTGAAAAAGACCTATTTGGTCGAAACGTCGCATTTTAAATGGCATAATAAAGGAATTTCGTTTTGTATACTTCACCTGGATTTGATGCTGTCCTTCATTGCAAACGTTGAGCTGTATATAGGACTAATTTTTTGCAGGCTGATCGCTTGCATAGCATGGGGATGCATCAGCATCATGCTCCGAACATGATTTAGCAACTTTCCTAGCTCTGGTGAATGTCGTTAAGACGAAATCGGGTACCCAAAGCAACGATCGGGACCCCTCGTCAAGACAAGGGATCTGTGATCCAAGGGCATAGGGGCTGTAATCCCTCTGTCAGCTCCCGGAATGCTATGATTGAGTTTGATCGCAGCATTTAGGGGTGAAAGTGCCAGGAGCGGTGTGGGACTGCTCCTGGCACTTAGTGCTGGGTGTCAGCTGTTAGAATCAGCTGACACCTGGCGGTGATCACTCATGCACAGTCTATATCACTCATCAATAAGGACCAGGGCGCGTGGACGTATTATTACTGCAAATGTCGGAAAGGGGTTAACAAGGTGGAGACTAACTGTGGAGAAAAAAAAAAACTTTCCGACTTAGCACTGCCCTTTCAAATTCCACGCTGTCAGATGGAAGCCTTTCACTTGAGAGTGGAATACTGGACCCCGAGCAAGAAGGTCCGGGATCCCTGGCAGGATCCATGGATCTCACACTGATATTGCCCTCAATAGGGAAAACCCTGGTCTTTTTGGCCAAAATGTGGCAATCAGAATCACTCTCGCCTGATCCTCCATGATCTTTTTCACGAGTGCTGGAATTATCGCTATCGGAGGGAAGGCATAAGCCATCCTAAATCTCCAGAGGATCTGAAGGACATTACTGCATATGTGCCCTCCTTTAGGTTTAGCGAACAGAACTTTTTTTACCTTCTTGTTCTGTTCTCTCTACTTCTGACAACCCCCATGAGAGTACTATACGCTGAAACGCCTAGGAGCTCAGGGTCCATTCCCCTTGTTTTAGGCTGTAACGGCTTAAGAAATCTGCCTTGGTGTTCTTCGCCCTCCCCCCCTCATGTGCAGTGTGGTTAGAGACAAGAGATGTTGTGCTGCCAGCTGGAAGAGTCTGCCTGCCGCTTCCATTAGGGAGTGGGACCTTGTTCCCCCCCCCCTGGTGGGTGATATACGCCACTGTAGCACAGTTGTCCGACATGATGTGGCAACTCAGGAGGAAGAGAAGGAGGCGCACAGTTCCTTTAGGTTTGATGACGGACCTCTCTCGAAAAGAGACCAAGACCTCTGAATTAATCACAAAGAGAGAACCGGTATAAAGTGCCAGTATATACTGGAAACGTTTCGCTTCTTCGTCACACGCCTCCTGACGAAGAAGCGAAACGTGCGTTGGGGCGGCAGGGACGCCACTTAGTATCCACACCAATCTACGTAAGTGCCGCTATTTACTTTTATATCTTTTCCCAGCACATCACCATTATGTATTTTAACAGGGTGGTTTACCCCTACATTATGTAGTATATGGAGTTGATGTGTATGGGTATATATATACAGGCATAGGTGTGGTGGTAATATTAACATCTTCAATTGGTTGTGGCTGTCCCTGCTTCATAGTAGCAACCTTGCATGTATTGTTGTTTTGTTTTGTTTATTCTTATGTGGATTATTTAATAAAATATTTTCCAGTATATACTGGCACTTTATACCGGTTCCCTCTTTGTGATTGATTATATAAGTTTGGTTTTCTGTGCCCCTTGAATTTTTGATGGGTCTAGTGGTTTAGCCAAGACCTCTGAATTGTATGATCACTCAGGTGTGCCCCCCAGCCAGAGATGCTTGCATCCGTTGTGACTGTCGTTTACTGGCTTTACTCACTGGACCCCCGATGTTCGATTTGTCCGGTCAGCACACCACGAGAAGGAGTTTCAGACTATTAAAGAAAGTTACACCTTCCCTTCTAAATGTCTTTTTAGCAACCTCTGTGCACAGAATTTTCCCCCTAAGCGTCCTTGTGTGCACCATGGGTCCATCTCACCGCTGGGATACAGGATGTCAGGGTTCCTAGCAGGGACACTGCTTTCCTTAGTGTCATTTTTGAAAGAGCTATCGCTGCTGAGGCAAGGTTTACTACCTTGTCCACTCTGTCTTCGGGCAAGAGACAAGTTTGAAGTTCCGAATTTAGAACAAGGCCCAGGAAAGACTGTACTCTTTTTCCTTAATTTGTGAGTGCTCACCATCCATGCAAGATTTTCTGAGATGATTCACATCTCTCAGCTGTACTGCGCAGTGGTCTTTAGTTTCCCCACTATCAGAAAGTCGTCTAGGTAAGGTACGATAAAGGTGTTCCAGATGCGAAGGTAGCAAGTCATTCCGGCTATTATCTTGGTGAAGATCCTCAGAGTCACCGACAACCCGAATGGAAGGGCTCTGAATTGGTAATGGTTGATTTCCCCCTATCCATACAGGGCTACTCTCAGGCACCTCTGAATCAGGATGTGGTAATAAGCACAGTTTATTATCGATAGCCGCCATGAAACAATTGTGATGGAGAAATGTTAAGGCCGTGCTCACTGATTCCATCTTGAAGATGTGATTTATTTTTTTTTATCCACCGGTTAAACCAGATTGATGATGGTGTTGAATAAACCATTTAGTTTTTTGTTTTTGTTTTTTTTTTAAATTAAAAAGAGGAATAAAATCCCCCTGCCTTTCCTTCTCTGGACCTTCGCACAGAACCTGCTTTTTTTTTTTTTTAATCAAGCCTAAGATCTCAGTCTCTAGGACTGTTCTTCCAATGACTTCCTGGGGGGGGGAGGGGGGTCACTACAATGGTTTGATGCAGCATATGATAAAATTCCATTTTCAGGCCTTCCCTTTCTATGTCCAGAATCCAGCTGCTGTAACATATATTCTCCCAGAGAAAGCCTTCCCCCTACTTGTAGACTGGAGTCATTGATGGGATTTTTTGGATGCTGTAGCCCAAACATAAATCTGGGATCTTTCAGACTTTTAAACTCCAACTTCCTTCTCTCTTCGTCTCCCATTACATTTTTTTCCTCCAAAAGGAATTCTTCCTCATATGACTAGTGAACCCGGGAAAGCTTTTCGTCTTGCCACCTGCCTTTTCTAAGATGTCATCCAATTTCTTCCCAAACAAAAACTGGCCATCACATGGTATAGATCACAGTTTATTTTTAGATTGAAGATCTTCTGGACAGCCTTTGAGCCACAAGGCTCGTCTTGCTGGATTCCATAACTCCGCAGATCTAGCAGTTAGTCTCACCGAGCCTGCAGATGTGTCTGCCAGAAATGCTGCGGCACCCTGTAACAGAGGTAGGCTGACCAAAATTTTATTCCTTGGGGTTTTATCTCTGAGCTGATCCTCCACTTGTTGCAGCCAAATCATAAGGGAACGGCCAGTACAGGTTCCGGCAATCGCTTCCTGCTGTTGCTTCCCATGTATGCTTTAGATATCCATCCGCTTTTTTATCTAACGGATCTCTAAGTACTCCAGAATCATCAAATGGTAAGGCTGACCTCTTTGATGATTTTAATACCACCCCATCAATCCTAGAGACCTTATCCCATATCTCAGAGTCCTTTTTCTCAAATGGATCTCTCTTTTTTGAAGATGAGGGCAAGGCACCGATTTTCTCTACTCTTTGTCAATGAGTGCCTGGATCTTATTAACTGGAAAGGTGAGGTACTTTCTCTGCTCCAACCCTCTGAAAATCAAGTTTTCTAGGTATTTAGCCATCTTCTCTTATTTTAAGCCCATTGCTGTTCTAAAGGCTTTTACCCCTTCATGACTGAGCCCTTTTTCATTTTTGTGTTTGTTTTTCGCTCCCCTTCTTCCCAGAGACATAACTTTTTTATTTTTCCGTTATTCCACAACTGTTTGGATTTTTCTCTTTACCATTTTTTTCTTTATTCTTTACATGCTAAAACTGACCTGCCATTATGAGTCTCCAGGTCATTGCAAGTACATAGACACCAAACATGTCTAGTTTCTTTTTTATTTACCGTATATACTCGAGTATAAGCCGACCCGAGTATAAGCCGACCCCCTAATTTTGCCACAAAAAACTGGGAAAACTTAATGACTCGAGTTTAATAAGCCTAGGGTGGGAAATGCAGCAGCTACCGGTAAATGTCAAAAATAAAAATAGATACCAATAAAAGTAAAATTAATTGAGACATCAGTAGGTTAAGTGTTTTTGAATATCCATATTGAATCAGGAGCCCCATATAATGTTCCATAAAGTTTATGATGGCCCCATAAGATGCACCATATTAAAATATGCCCCATATAATCCTGTATAAAGGTTAATAATGGCCCCATAAGATGCTCCATAAAAGATAATTGGCCCCATATAGTGCTGCACAAACCTTGATTATGGCCCCATAAGATGCTCCTTACAGACACTTGTCCTATATACCGTAATGCTCCACAAACGTTAATTATGGCCCCATAAGATGCTCCATAAAGATATTTGCATCATATAGTGCTGCACAAACGTTGATTATGGCCGCATAAAATGCTCCATACAGACATTTGCCCCATATAGTGCTGCACAAACGTTGATTATGGCCCCATAAGATGCTCCATACAGACACTTGCCCCATATAGTGCTGCACAAACGTTGATTATGGCCCCATACAGACACTTGCCCCATATAATGCTGCACAAATGTTATGGCCCCATAGATCCTCCATACAGACACTTGCCCCATTTGCTGTTGCTGCGATAAAAAAAAAAAAAAATCTCATACTCACCTCTCCGTCGCTCAGGCCCCTGACACTTTTAATATTCACCTGACTTCATTCCGGTGCCGCTCCATCTTCAGCATCTTCTGCACTGACGTTCAGGCAGAGGGCGCACACTAACTACATCACCGCGCCCTCTGACCTGAGCTTCACTGCAGAAGACACTGAAGACGGAGCGGCGCCGGAACGGGGAGCAGGTGAATATCGTGCAGCGCTCCCCTCCCTGTTATACTCACCTGCTCCTGGCGCGGTGCAGTCCCTGCTTCCCCGGCACTGCTGCTTCTTCCTGTACTGAGCGGTCACCGTTACCGCTCATTACAGCAATGAATATGTGGCTCCATCTCTATGGGAGGTAGAGCAACATATTCATTACTGTAATGAGCGGTACCATGTGACCACTCAGTACAGGAAGAAGCTAGGGAGCCAGGGACCTGCAGGGACCGCGCCAGGAGCAGGTGAGTATAATTAGACAGACCCCGCTCCCCCTCCCCTACCGACCCCTGGGTATGACTCGAGTATAAGCCGAGAGGGGGACTTTCAGCCCCAAAAAATGGGCTGAAAATCTCAGCTTAAACTTGAGTATATACAGTTATATGAAAAAGTTTGGGCACCCCTATTAATCTTAAGCTTAATGTTTTTTGCAACAGCTATTTCAGTTTCATATATCTAATAACTGTTGGACACAGTAATGTTTCTGCCTTGAAATGAGGTTTATTGTACTAACAGAAAATGTGCAATCTGCATTCAAACAAAATTTGACAGATGCATAAGTATGGGCACCTCACCAGAAAAGTGACATTAATATTTAGTAGATCCTCCTTTTGCAAAAATAACAGCCTCTAGTCGCTTCCTGTAGCTTTTAATGAGTTCCTGGATCCTGGATGAAGGTATTTTTGACCATTCCTCTTTACAAAACAATTCCAGTTCAGTTAAGTTTGATGGTCGCTGAGCATGGACAGCCCTCTTCAAATGATCCCACAGATGTTCAATGATTTTCAGGTCTGGGGACTGGGATGGCCATTCTAGAACAGTGTAATTGTTCCTCTGCATGAATGCCTGAGTAGATTTGGAGCGGTGTTTTGGATCATTGTCTTGCTGAAAGATCCATCCCCTGCGTAACTTCAACTTTGTCACTGAATCATGAACATTATTGTCAAGAATCTGCTGACACTGAGAGGAATCCATGCGTCCCTCAACTTTAACAAGATTCCCGGTGCCGGCATTGGCCACACAGCCCCAAAGCATGATGGAACCTCCACCAAATTTACTGTGGGTAGCACGTGTTTTTCTTGGAATGCTGTGTTTTTTTGCCGCCATGCATAACGCCTTTTTGTATGACCAAACAACTCAATCTTCGTTTCATCAGTCCACAGGACCTTCTTCCAAAAAGAAATTGGCTTCTCCAAATGTCCTTTTGCATACCTCAGCCGACTCTGTTTGTGGCGTGCTTGCAGAAACGGTTTCTTTCGCATCACTCTCCCATACAGCTTCTCCTTGTGCAAAGTGCGTTGTATAGTTGACCGATGCACAGTGACACCATCTGCAGCAAGTTGATGCTGCAGCTCTCTGGAGGTGGTCTGAGGATTGTCCTTGACTGATCTCACCATTCTTCTTCTCTGCCTTTCTGATGTTTTTCTTAGCCTGCCACTTCTGGCCTTAACAAGAACTGTACCTGTGTTCTTCCCTTTCCTTACTATGTTCCTCACAGTGGAAATTGACAGGTTAAATCTCTGAGACAGCTTTTTGTATCCTTCCCCTGAACAACTATGTTGAATAATCTTTGTTTTCAGATCATTTGACAGTTGTTTTGAGGAGCCCATGATGCCACTCTTCAGAGGAGATTCAAACAGGAGAACAACTTGCAAGTGGCCACTTTAAGTAGCTTTTCTCATGATTGCATACACCTGGCTATGAAGTTCAAAGCTCAATGAGGTTACAAAACCAAAAAAAGTGCTTTAGTAAGTCAGTAAAAAGTAGGTAGGAGTATGTAAAACAAGAAAATGATAAGAGTGCCCATACTTATGCACCTGTCAAATTTTGTTTGAATGCAGATTGCACATTTTCTGTTAGTACAATAAACCTCATTTCAAGGCAGAAACATTACTGTGTCCAACAGTTATTAGATATATGAAACTGAATTAGCTGTTGCAAAAAAAAAACAATTTTTATAAAACATTAAGCTTAAGATTAATAGGGGTACCCAAACTTTTTCATATAACTGTACGGTAAGTGGTGAAGAAAAAAAAATCCAAAGTATTTTATTTTTAAAAAAGCGTCATTTTCCGAGACCCGTAGCGTCTCCATTTTTCGTGATCTGAAGAGGCCTTATTTTTCTGAGTGCAAGCTGTCGTCTTTAATGATACCATTTTAATGCAGAAACGATCTTTTTATTGCCTTATTACATTTTAATGCAATGTTGTGGCGACCAAAAAAAAAACGTAATTTTTTCATTTTGACTTTTCTTTCTCGTGACGCCATTTAGCAATCGGGTTAATTATTTTTTTATATTGATAGATTGGTATCGCTGCGTTCAGAATCGCCCAAATATTTGAATGTTTGATTTTTTTATTGTTTTATTTTAAATGGGGAGAAAGGGAGGCGATTTAAACTTTTTAAAATTATTTTAATATTTTTTAAAACTTTTTTTTACTTTTGGAATGCTTCAAGAGTCTTCATGGGAGACTAGAAGCTGCCATAATCCGATTGGCTCTGCTACATACAGGCGATGATCAGATCACCTGTATGTAGCAGAATTGCTGACTTCACGCTGCTGATGGTTAGCTGGTTGCAGCTGTTATTATTTAGCACCAGATTGTAGGTTATCGAAGAGCGAGTTAGATGCAAGGTGAGAGGAAAGTTCAGTGTGGACGTGCTGCTCAAGGAGTTTGGAAGCAAAAGGGAGCAAAGATATGGGGCGATAGCTGGACATAACGCTTGGGTCAAGGGAAGGCTTTTTGAGGATAGGTGTGATTGTGGCATGTTTGAAAGCAGAGGGGAAGGTACCAGAAGTTAGTGATAGGTTGAAGAGATGCGTTAGGGATGGGATAAGTGTAGTAGTGAGGTTGGGTAGTAGGTGGGATGGGGTTAAGTGCACAAGTGGTGAGGTGTGATTTGGAGAGAAGATGAGCAAGCTGTCCTTCAGTGATTTTGGAGAGGGAAGTTATGGGGTTAGGGCATTTTCTGGCATACAAAGGGGTTGTGGTGGTCGGACAACAAAGACTTGCCTTGTTTGGTCTATCTTCTATTTGAAGTGGGTGGCAAAGTCCTCAGCAGAGATTAGGGAAGTCAGAGGGGGCAGTGTTGGGCAGAGGAGTGAGTTAAAAGTCTTGAACAACCGTTTGGGGTTGTGGGATAAAGAAGATACGAGGGATGTAAAATAGGCCTGTTTAGCAGAGGTGAGAGCTGATTTGAATGCGAGTGTTGCTTGTTTGAGTGCAGAGAAATCTTCTTGGGAATTCGTTTTCTTCCAACACCGTTCTGCAATTCTGGATACTTGCCGAAGCTTTTTAGTGATGTGATTGTGCCAAGGTTTGTCTATTGATTCGTCGCACTCTGCTATGCATGACAGGGGCGACCAAGTCGATGGCTGATGCCAGAGTGGCACTGTAGAAACTAGTGGCAGTGTCTGTGTGAGTGTCTAGATGTGCGAGGTTTCTGCGCATGGGGTGCGCATGTTGCTGGACATGGGTGACAGGTGTGGAGGACAGTGATGAGAAAGTGAGTAGATGGTGGTCAGATAGAGGGAGAGGGGCAGTTGTGAAGTTATATAGGGAGCAGAAATGGGTAAAGACCAGGTCTAATGTGAGACCGTCTGTGTGGGTGGCTGAGTAGGACCACTGAGTAAGTCCAAAAGATGAAGTAAGGGACAGGAGTTTGGAGGCTGCAGACTGGCGTGTGTCAATGGGGATGTTGAAGTCACCCATGATGATGGTGGGAATGTCAGCAGATAGAAAGTGAAGCCAGGTAGAGAATTGGTCAATACAGGCAGTGCTGCTGTTTTATCTGACCCTCCAGGGTACCCAGGGAGGTGAGCTTAAGCTGGAGCATAAGCACTTTTCCTTGTGGTCTCTCCCTCTTCTTATGTGGGACCCACAGCGCTGCTTCCAGGTCCACCTCCTCTGGTCCCTCCAAATGACTGCCCCCTCCTGCAAGAACCAACCAGGATGTGCCATTCGCACGGCACGCCCCGGTTGCCAACACAAGCCCATTCCCAACGTGCCTTGCCCCCATGATGTCAGTGGAGCACGCCGTTGTCAGTAGTGCATCCCCGCTGCCTCAGCATGCAGCACAGAGTGGTTAGGGGGGAGGGCCGAGACATGGCACACATTTCCATCTCTGCTGCCCGCTCCCGCATGTGCATCAAAGCCCCCTCTGGACCCGCGAACGGGGCTTCCAGGACCCTGAAGGGATCCAGACACTGGGAAAGGGCCAGGCAAGAAGCTTCATTTCCATTCTTCACCGTGGATTTCAGCACAAGGTTCCCATCAAGGACAGGAAACCAACTGCCAACTGATGCGTGGGGGGGGGGGGGGGAGGTGCCGCCCTTTTATTTAAGTAGGTTTCCTCTCCTGGGTAGGCAGATCCCTCTCTCAGGTGTGCCGTCATGAGTGAAGGGAAAAATCCTCTGTAGCCAATACCACCAGTATGTTTTGCCGCAATAAGGTTGTGAAGGTCTTGAGTCGGCTCACTGGTTTTATTCATCTTGAGATGTTTCTTGTGAGGCACCTTGGTAATGAGACAGTTGAACGAGCTGATATTTTTCACTAAGTGGCAGGATTGCTTTCTAATTACTGATAAGATTTCAGCTGGTGTCATGACTTTCCATAGATTTTTTGCACCTCTCTTCATGTGTTCAGTACTTTTTCCCTATGTAATTTCTCAATGTTACACAATTTCTGGACATCAACGTCTTGATTTCACTGCCATTGTGGATTGGATGGGTTGTCACAGGCATCTGGTGAGAATTTCGTGTCAATAGCACCTTTAGAAATATATTTACATAGAAAATTGGTGATGTGTTCAATGCTTACACTACCGTTCAAAAGTTTAGGGTCACTTAGAAATGTCCTTACTTTTGAAAGAAATGCAGTTTTTTCCAATGAAGCTAACACTAAATGATTCAGAAATACACTATACATCGTTAATGTGGTAAATGACTATTCTAGCTGCAAACCTCTGGCTTAGTAATGTAATATCGGTAGGTGTATAGAGGCTCATTTCCAACAACCATCACTCCAGTGTTCTTATGGTACTTTGTGTTTGTTAACTGTGTAAGAAGGCTAATGGATGGTTAGAATACCCTTGTGCAAGTATGTTAGCACAGCTGAAAACAGTTTGGCTGATTAGAGAACCTATAAACCTGACCTTCCTTTAAAGGGCCACTGTCACCCCCTCCAGCCGTTATAAACTAAAAGAGCCACCTTGTGCAGCAGTAATGCTGCATTCTAACAAGGTTAGGTTCAAGTATACCCCAAAAAAAGCGATTTGATACTTAGCCATAATTGGTGTCTCTAGCCACGTAGGCTGGTCCTCCCTCCCCAGCTCGAAACGCTCCTCTGCCGTCACTCACATCTTCTTGGTCTTTCTGCGCCGCCCCCTCAGCGCTGTTTACGTTTTCAAACCGGCGCCTGCGCTGTGTAGTACTGTTCTGCGCAGGCGCAGTAAGCTCTGGCCGTCTGCCGTCCAAGCCAGGCTTTCACACTGCGCCTACGTAGAACAGTACTACACAGCGCAGGCGCCGGTTTGAAAACGTAAACAGCGCTGAGGGGGCGGCGCAGAAAGACCAAGATGATGTAAGTGACGGCAGAGGAGTGTTTCGAGCTGGGGAGGGAGGACCAGCCTACGTGGCTAGAGACACCAATTATGGCTAAGTATCAAATCGCTTTTTTTGGGGTATACTTGAACCTAAAACTAAAAGAGCCACCTTGTTAGAATGCAGCATTACTGCTGCACAAGGTGGCTCTTTTAGTTTATAACGGCTGGAGGGGGGTGACAGTGGCCCTTTAAGCTAGTTGAGAATCTGGAGCCTTACATTTGTTGGTTCCATTAAACTCTCAAAATGGCTAGAAAAAAAAAGAACTTTCATGTGAAACTCGACAGTCTATTCTTATTCTTAGAAATGAAGGCTATTCCATGCGAGAATAAGCAATAAGCAATTAAGCAAAAAGACAAGTACATTAGAGTCTGTAGTTTGAGAAATCGACACCTCACAGGTCCTCAACTGGCAGCTGCATTAAATAGTACATGCAAAACGCCAGTGTCAATGTCTAAGGTGAAGAGGTGACTCCGGGATGCTGGCCTTCAGGGTAGAGTGGCAAAGAAAAAGCCATATCTGAGACTAGCTAATAAAAGGAAAACATTAATATGGGCAAAAGAACACAGACATTGGACAAAGTAAGATTGGAAAAAAGTGCCATGGACAGACGAATCCAAGTTTGAGGTGTTTGGATCAGGGCTGTGGAGTCGGAGTTAGTTTTGGTTGGAGTCGGAGTCGGTAGAAATGTACTGACTCAGACTCCAGCTTTTAAAAAAATGTATTAATATTTCATAATTGAACTTTCATATGAATTTTATAAATGTTACTCAAATATATATGTTCTATCAAACTATGAACAACAGTGATAAGCAGTTCTGCTGGAGATAGAGACATTTCTTACTTCTTGTGTGTCACTGTTCTCCACTGCCCTTATCTAATCTTATACTTGGTTAACCTCATGGTGCCCTGCCCCAACCCCCTCTAGTTACAATGTATGAAACTGAAAGTGAAAATGTGTTGCAAATTCTTAGTAGTAAAACTCCTCCTCTAGACTAGATGTTTACTAGGTGTGCGTCTTCCAAGCATCTCACAGCTGCTACTCAGAAGAGGAAGACTGTAAGAAGTATTATCCTTTCAACAAACTTTGCATCAGTTAACTGTGAGTACATGAGGACTAACAGTATTACTGACCACTATCAGTTGTACGACCTGGCAATAATTTTGTACAATTGTTTTTAGGAAAAACAATTGTCATTTGGATTGTGAATGCAGAATTAAAAACCTGAGAATGTCAAAGAAGCGTCACATTAAATCAGCTGTATTTGAACATTTCACCATCACTCAAGATAGAAAACGTTATGTCTGTCAGTGTATGACAAATGATCCAGATGAAAACAAATGCTGTGAAGCCAAGATCAGTGAATTTAAGCAAAGATAAAAATGCTCCTACCAGAGCTTCTAATCTAAAGAGACATTTACAGCGCTTTCATCCAGAAGTACTGAAAGCAGTGGATGAGAAAGACTGCATCCAAACCAATGTACCAGTGCTCAGCTCTTCCAGCCAAAGGAGCAGAGAACTTTGCAGCCATCAGTTGCAAGATATTTTGTCAGTGACAAAGTTACTGTGACAATGACAGTAGATACATTTAAAAAACAGATCATAGAGCTTGTTGTAAAGGATAGTGTGCCTATTTCATTATTTTCACGACCAGCTTTTATGTGTCTGAATGGGGAAATGGCCCGCAAGCTTGGTGTTTCGAGAGAGAGAGAGAGAGAGAGAGAGAGAGAGAGAGAGAGAGAGAGAGAGAGAGAGAGAGAGAGAGAATTAGAAAATTAGTAATCGAAGAAGCTTTTAAACAAAAGGAAGAACTTAAAAAAACTCTCAAGGGACGCTTTCTGTTTCTCAAAATGGATGCCTGCACACGTCACAGAGTGAACTATTTTGCCATCAATGTCCGATTTGTTTGTGACAAAAATGAAATAGTTACCAAGACATTGGCAGTAAAAGACACCAAAGCTCATCACACCAGTGAGTTTCTCCAGGTCTTGGTGGAAAAGCTTCTGCAAGACTATGAACTTAAAAAAGAGCAAGTTCTTTCTGTCATAACTGACAATGCTTCAAATATGATAAGTACTATTAAGCTAATGAATGAGAATAATGATGGTGACCAGCAGCTAGAAGAACATTCTGGGTCCACAGACACAAAAATGTTTGAAATAGAGGAACACAGTATTGTAACTGAGGAGCAAACTGAAGTTGCTTCAGATGACCAGCAACATGATAGTTTAGATGATCTTGTTGAAACTGTGTCAATACGTTCTTTCATTCATCACATGCGCTGTGTTGTGCATACGCTATAGCTGGCTGCAAGAAGGACATGCTGCTGCACTGATTGGCAAGGTGAGAAAATTGACTACTGTTGCCAGAACCCCTAAAGTTGACTCAATTTTGAAGAGACGTGCTGGAAAAGGGGCAATTATTGATCAAGCCACACGATGGGGCAGTACTTACTTAATGATTCAGCGCTTGGTTGAACTGAAAACCTTTCTTGTAGACATGGCTAACCCTCAACTGACACTAAATGAAAGTCAGTGGAATCAGGTGACTGAGCTGGAAAAATTGCTAGAGCACCCATTTACAGTGACTAAAAAATTACAAGCAGAGAACTTAAAGGGCCACTGTCACCCCCTTCAGCCTTTATAAACTAAAAGAGCCACCTTGTGCAGCAGTAATGCTGCATTCTAACAAGGTGGCTCTTTTAGTTATTGGTGCAGTCAAAGCAGAAATAAAGCGTTTTATAATTTCGCAAAAATACCTGTCTTTAGCCCTGGAGGCAGGTCTTAACCCCCCTGCTGCACACGCCACACTGCTGTCACTCAAGGCTTCTTCGGCGCCTGGCGCCGCGCCCTGCGCGCTGTTTTCAAATCAAATCCGGCGCCTGCGCTGTTTTGTTCTGCCTGGGGCAGGCACAGTGAACGCTGCCCGTCTGACCTCAGATGCAGTCTCGCAGACTGCGCCTGTGCGGCCACCCAGCTTGTGAATCCCAGCCCCGCACTGTGCATAATGAATAACACACTGCGGGGCTGGGATTCACAAGCTGGGTGGCCGCACAGGCGCAGTCTGCGAGACTGCATCTGAGGTCAGACGGGCAGCGTTCACTGTGCCTGCCCCAGGCAGAACAAAACAGCGCAGGCGCCGGATTTGATTTAAAAACAGCGCGGAGGGGGCGGCGCCGAAGAAGCCTTGAGTGACGGCAGTGTGGCGTGTGCAGCAGGGGGGTTAAGACCTGCCTCCAGGGCTAAAGACAGGTATTTTTGCGAAATTATAAAACGCTTTATTTCTGCTTTGACTGCACCAATAACTAAAAGAGCCACCTTATCAGAATGCAGCATTACTGCTGCACAAGGTGGCTCTTTTAGTTTATAACGGCTGGAGGGGGTGACAGAGTCCCTTTAACTGCTAGAATGCCAAAGGTCTGCAATGCTGTAATTTCTGCAAAGGGAGCATTATTTGACGAAAGCAAAGTTTGAAGGAGAAAATTATTATTTCAAATAATCTTTTTTTCGAACCTTTTCAATGTCTGGACTAGATTTTAAATTCATTTGGCAACTCATTTGATTAATAAAAGTATGAGTTTTCATAGAAAACACAAAATTGTCTGGGTGAACCTAAACTTTTGAACGATAGTGTACTTCACCCGCTCTGTACATATGAATAGCTAGAATATATCACTTAGTATACTTTTTATAGAACCACACGCTTCCATGCTGCAGACCCAGCAGAGCTCAGATGTTGAGCTGTGTATAACCCCGCCCACACCACAGCTGTCTGTGTACATTGTATAGTGACAGCGGCTAATCATTGCTGGGGCGTGGTTGGACTAGGAGGCATGTGCCAAGTTGTCCTGTAGCGATAATCTCCTGTTGACAAAACACAGATTGTATAGAAAATGCAAAAAACAGTTTAGTATGTGTCACATTGCTGGAAACTGGGTATCTTTTACTACAACATAGTGCTCTCAGATTACGAAGCACAAATCTGCTGACAGATTCCCTTTAAATAATCATCACACATTAGTAAATCAGAAGCCAGAGCTAAAAATTCCAGAGTAATGTTATTACTGACTTTTTTTTATTCAGTTAGGCACCAATTTTGACAAAAGAACATCCATATTAGTTGTTTTACTAGAAGTTATTTCTCAGAAATGTATGATTTACGGCAAGAAATCACAGGTCCTGAGAAGTCCATTCAAAAATGACAACGCTAGCGGTCTTGCTTAATTTTAATTACTTTAGTTTTCTACTTTAACGTGAACATCAATTATTCCAATGAGGAACCTAAAGGGCAAATGTTGGAAAATGTTCTATTTAAGGTTTTGATTACTAAATTGAGCAATTCTATGGGTAATAAAATTAAAACGCTATAAGGGAATAGTATAACAACATTTCGGAAGCGGCTCATGAGGTGCGTGGGGAATTGTTATTTGAGTCTGCCTGTGTTCCTGTAATTACGACAACACGTTCTTTCTTCAGTACAAAGCACGGAAATCAGATGAAAACACAGATAAAGTATTGTGAGAGTAGGTGAAATCCTCTCATTCAGGGAAGACTGCATGACTCAGCGGCTGTTACCTTATCCAGAGACGCTCAGATCCTGAACAGAGGGCTTATTAAGGGGTTAAGATATGTCCGAGTGATTCCCTGAGGCATGGAAAGAACTAAAAATGGTTTCATAGAGGTCTATGATTGTTATTTTAAAAACATCTCTGGAAACCTGATTATATGTAAAAACAGAATTTTGCAAAAATGGGGCAGATTTATCAGGGCAGGCATTTTATTCACTTTTTTTTTTTTAATAAAAGAGCAAACTGAAGCAACTTTATTAAATGTGTTGTCCATTAAAACCGCGATAAACAACACATTCTCACTTTTACACACAATGGCTAATTATGTATTTTGGAATAAAAATGTTAAAATCTAAGAAAAAAAAAATACCATTAGATCACTTTTGCTATTGAGAAAGATTAGACGCATGACACTGTCTTAGAGCAGCATGATGTAGGGGCAGAGATCTCGATTTCAGCGATGTGTCACTTATTGGGCTGCTTGCTGTAGTTTTAATAAAATCACTTTTATCAGAAGGAGATTATCACTAGAGAAATAATGTAGTTGTCTTGTGCCAATGTAGTCCTCCCGCTCTGTGTAAACCAGCCCCTACCACTGATTATCTCCTTTTGTGGCAATTACAGCCACAAGTCGCTTTGGATAAGTCTCTATGAGCTTTCCACATCTCGCCACTGGAACATTTGCCCATTCCTCAAGGTAAAACTGCTCCAGCTACTTAATGTTAGATGGTTTCCTCGTGTGAACTGTAATTCTCAAAAGCTTAAGATGCACAGTAAATGTATTAGATCGTTCATTTCACATGGGCTACTATTATTTTCAGCAATGCAAGTCTTTCTTAACCTCTTCAAGATGCAGCCCTTTTTCGGTTTTGCGTTTTCGTTTTTCGCTCCCCTCCTTTCCAGAGCCCTAACTTTTTTATTTTTCCGTCAATATGGCCATATGAGGGCTTATTTTTTGCAGGACGAGTTGTACTTTTGAACGACACCTTTGGTTTTACCATGTCTTGTACTAGAAAACGGGAAAAAAATTCCAAGTGTGGTGAAATTGCAAAAAAAGTGCAATCCAACACTTGTTTTTTGGTTGGCTTTTTTGCTAGGTTCACTAAATGCTAAAACTGACCTGCCATTATGATTCTCCAGGTCAGTACGAGTTCATAGACACCTAACATGTCTAGGTTATTTTTTATCTAAGTGGTGAAAAAAAATTCCAAACTTTGCTAAAAAAAAAAAAAAAAAAAAAAAAAAAAAAAATTGCGCCATTTTCTGATACTCGTAGCGTCTCCATTTTTCATGATCTGGGGTCAGTTGAGGGCTTATTTTTTGCGTGCCGAGCTGGCGTTTTTAATGATACCATTTCGGTGCAGATACGTTCTTTTGGTCGCCCGTTATTGCATTTTAATGCAATGTCGCGGCGACCAAAAAATTTTTTTTTCTCGCTACGCCGTTTAGGGACCAGGTTAATGCTTTTTTTTATTGATAGATCGGGCGATTCTTAATGCGGCGATATCAAATATGTGTAGGTTTGATTTTTTTTTATTGATTTATTTTGATTGGGGCGAAAGGGGGGTGATTCAAACTTATATTTTTTTCACTTTTTTTTTACTTTTGCCATGCTTCAATAGCCTTCATGGGAGGCTAGAAGCTGGCACAACGCGATCGGCTCTGCTACATAGCAGTGATCTGATGTTCACTGCTATGTAGCAGAAAAGCAGGTGTGCTGTGAGCGCCGACCACAGGGTGGCGCTCACAGCTACCGTGGATCAGTAACCATAGAGGTCTCAAGGACCTCTATGGTTACAATGTAGAAGCATCGCCGACCTCCTATCATGTGACGGGGGCGGCGATGCGATCATTTCCGGCCGCCCGGAAGCGCTGGTTAAATACCGCTTTCTGCATTTGACAGCGGCATTTAACTAGTTAATAGGCACGGGCAGATCGCGATTCTGCCCGCGCCTATTACGGGCACATGTCAGCTGTTCAAAACAGGTGACATGTCCCGGGCTTTGATGCGGGCTCACCGCCGGAGCCCGCATCAAAGCGGGGCTTCTGACCTCGGACGTACTATCCCGTCCGAGGTCAGAAAGGGGTTAATAATACCACATTGGTACAGATACGTTCTTTTAATCGCCCCTTATTGCATTTTAATGCAATGTCGCAGAGACCAAAAAAAACGTAATTCTGGCGTTTCAAATTTTTTTTCTCGCTATGCTGTTTAGCGATCAGGTTAATGCTTTTTTTTTATTGATAGATCGGGCGATTCTGAGCGCGGCGATACCAAATATGTGTAGGTTTGATTTTCTTTTATTGTTTTATTTAGGATGGGGCAAAAGGATGCGGTAGTTAAATGCCGCCGTCAGATTTTGACAGCGGCATTTAACAGGTTAATAGCGGCGGGTGAATTGCGATTTCACCCGCCGCTATTGCGCGCACATGTCAGCTGTACAAAACAGCTTTTTTGTTACTAGGCTATTAATGGGGGTATGCTTAGGTACCTTGAGATATTACCTGCTGTTAGACATTTATCCCTTTGTTTTTTAATATAATTCTCTAATGAACCTTTCAGTGTTTTATTATGACATAAATCTCCTCTTTGTTCACTGAATATTTTTATGGACATTATAAAAATTGCTATATAGTTTGAAGCACTGAGTTCCATTTGAACTAATATACTGATATCATACTCATATGATAGACACCTCTCCAGTACTAACACCAGGGCTTGATGGCAGCTGTGTTTTTGAACACTACACAGCTAACATCAACCCCAAGTCCCATTACCCTGATTACCAAGGCAATCTAATGTGATGCGTGACGTCTGGGGCGGCTGCGGGCTGGTATTTTTAGGCTGGGAAAGGCCCAATAACCAGGCACCTTCCCAGTATGTTAATATCAGCTCACAACTGTCTGCTTTACCTTCACTGGTTACAAAAAAATAAGGGGGACTGCACATCTTTTTTTCATTCATTTAACCACAAAAAGCTGTCCAATACGCTCTCTAAAGGGTGCAATTTTATAATATGTTTGAAGGGATGTGAAATTATATGTCTGTCTATATCTATCTATAGAATTCACATGAAAACACCACAAAAAAAAGCAGCAAATTCACAATCATTTTTAGACCAGCATTTTTATAGTCTTTTTAACTCACTTCATTAAATTCAATGGGTGAAAAAACACTGCAAAAACTCTGAAAGAATTGACATGCTGCAGGTTTGAATCTGCACCCAATCTGCAAGTCACAAATAAGCAATGACACTTCAGGATTCTTATTCACTTTGCTGGCATCAGGAAATCACTCCGGTTTGGTGACAAATCCAAGAGGCAAAATCACGATGTGTGCACACAGCCCAAGACGGCAGAAACTCCGTGCCCTGTGGCGGCCAAGGGATGCACAATTTTGCTTCAAAGTCATGTGGCCGCTGGGCTTCCCAAGTTGGCGAGGTCTCGACAGCGCAACCTGTTTATACATCAGGACATATTTGGGTGTTTTACACATGGTTGTAATTTTAGATGGTTTTAATGTTGTTTTTGTGGTGTCCAATAAACTTGTTTTGATATTTTTTGTACATGGTTGTGCAGGCCTGTTTTAGTCCATTCTTTTTTCTTTGTTTTCTGTGCTATTCATTCAGTGGACTTGGCCTTGCACCCTTTCTTTTCTTTTTATTTTCTGGCAAGGGTGCACCCTGTGTTTAACAATATTATATCGACAGCGCAACCAGTCACACTGTTTGGTCTCACTCTTAGGGTATGTTCACACGTTCAGGTTTTTTCGCGATAAAAACGCTATAAAAACTCATTAAAAACGCATACATTATGCATCCTATCATTTAGAATGCATTCTGCAATTTTTGTGCACAAAAAAAAAAAAAAGCAGCATGTTCATTAATTTTGCAGATTTTCTGCGTTTTTCCCGCTGTTCTATGCATTGGGAAAAACCGCAAAAAAACCCGCACAAAAAACGCGTCAAAAACGTGAAAAAAAACGCATGCGGATTTCTGGCAGAAATGTCCGGTTTTTGTCAGGAAAATTTCTGCAAGAAATCCTGACGTGTGCACATACCCTTAGGCTGCCATCACACTAGCAGTATTTGGTCAGTATTTTCCATCAGTATTTGTAAGCCAAAACCAGGAGTGGGTGATAAATGCAGAAGTGGTGCATATGTTTCTATTATACTTTTCCTCTAATTGTTCCACTCCTGGTTTTGGCTTACAAATACTGATGTAAAATACTGACCAAATAATGATGGTGTGACGGCAGCCTTAGAGTTAAAGGGAAATTGTCACCAGGTTTTCCTCACCTAACCTGAGAGCAGCACAATATAGTGACAGAAACCCTGATTCCTGTGATTTATCGCTTACTGTGTTGCTTGCTGTAGTTTTGATAAAGTCAATGTTTTAACAGAAGGAGATTGTCATTAGATCAATAAACCTGCTGTTATCTTCCATATTCATAAGCTCCACATATCCCCGCAAAATAATTGATTGACAGCTTTCTGACTATGCGCAGTACATGCAAAAAGCTACCAATCAGTGGTGTGGGCGGGGTTGCTAGATCTGCAGCAGGTAAAACAGTGATTGTATCAAGATGACAACATGCAGCCCAGTAAGTGACATATCGCTGGAATCAGGGTCTCTGTCCCTTCATCATGCTACTCTCAAACAAGGTAGTAAAAACCTAGAGACAGATTTAGTTTTCACAATCAGCACTGCAGAATCAAACATACAGGAAACCACTAGAGTTGGCTGGAGCTGCTACTGATACATTCACCACACAGAAGATTGTATAGACTGGATACACGATCGTATCCACTTCTCAGCTGAGAGCAGTACTCTCCTGTTTCACCTTCATTTCACAGTCCTGACCAGAACTAATGGCCTCATAGGCAGAGGTATGTGAGGCTGATAGTTCAGGACAAGAGACCAGCGGTTGGCTTGCAAATCCCCTTTTAATGTGCCAGCTTTAGAAAACTTAGCAACTTTTACCAAGGTTTATATGAATAGTATGGTGGCTCAGTGGTCAGCAGCTTTGCATCGCTGTGGTCCTGGGTTCAAATCCCACTAAGGACATCTAAAAGGAGTTTGTATGTTCTTTTTGTTTGCGTGGGTTTCCTCCGGATTCTTCACATACTCTAGAGACATATTGATAGGGAATTCGTATTATGAGACTCAATGGAGACAGTGATTATAATATATATGTAAGGCGCTATGGAATATGAAAACTATCAAAGTTCAGTACCAAGAACCTGCCCCATCAGCTCTATATCCAGCTGCCGCCAGAGCCGATAACAGCGGATTGTGGGGATTCCAGGTGATGGACCCCTACCGATAGGATAAGTGATCAATGTTATAGTTCTAGATAACCCATTTAATATTAGTAAAAGAAACCAAAAATGTATTTAGCAGTGGCATGGGAACTATTGTGGACATGGAATATGTATTGTTCAACTAAAGAGGGATAAGAAAAAAAAAAAAAAAATAATCCTCCCAAAACAACCTTCCTTAAACGCAAGTTAATACTTTGCTTGTAATTAAAGATAAGTCATGTATAGCCTACTTGTAAGAAATGTGCCAGTATACTCTACTTAACCACAATATTCTGATAGATCTAACTTAAAGTTGTGTTGGCATGTAACCTAATATTGATGTAAAAAACATTCCAGAGATCTGCATCACATGCCAAAAAAAAAAAAAAAAAAAACCTATCCAATTTTACTGCCGCTTGGAAAACATGTGTGGCATACATTTTCGGATCTGTACCTGTGCCATTTAATGGATTTGTCCAGAAATGTAACATCACAATTCACTAGTGTAATGTACAGTCCCATCAAGCACCTCGGGAGATGCAGATCCTTGCCATTTTCTCTAATAGAGCAACAAGCCCTCTTCGACAGCAGCTTGCGCTGCTGGGGCATATGAATACAGATTGTGCCATCAGGAACAGCATTTGGGAACAACGCCGGTCATGGAAGAGAATGGTCCGTAGATTAGAGGCCGCACATACCTGGAGTCCTTTTTAATTGAAGTAAGCATTTCTTCTAGAGCTCCAACAAACTGAAGGGAAGAAGCAGTGAGATAAGGTGAAATAGATTATTATATTTGGCTCGTCTCATTTTTAAGATTCTCTGTTGACAACACAATGAAACTCATATAAGGACCCATGCAAATAAAAGTAGCATTTATACACAAAGACAAATCATGCAACTGCTATGGGGCACATATAAATAAGTTGATCTGGCTCTAAAACGCTCAGGTTTCTTGATTTAGAGCTATGGTGCACAAGCCGCGGCGGGCCGGGAGCCACAAGCCGCGGCGGGCCGGGAGCCACAAGCCGCGGCGGGCCGGGAGCCACAAGCCGCGGCGGGCCGGGAGCCACAAGCCGCGGCGGGCCGGGAGCCACAAGCCATGGCGCTGCAGTCCTCAACCATCTGGTCACTGATGTTCTTTAGAGTGCCCGGTAGCTGCTCACATGTGCTTTCACTGTCAGGAAGAAGAGCTGGGGTAGCCCTGTAGGGAGTGTTACATATGGACATTGAACATTGATCATCATTGGGGCCCTATATCTTGGCAGAATGGAGGAGTTCTAATTCCTGTAAAAATAAACAATAAAAATGTTTTAAAGCCCCACTCCTGCTTTTATTTATTGCAGCACTGATGTGGTGTTACTAATTTAAGTTCCCTGCCCCTAGTATTATACCTACCAGATGCCATCTTCATCTGTTATCACTACAGTGCTTACTGGGCGGTCTGGAAGTCACTACCCAATATAAGTCTATGAGAGCCAAAACAAGGTTCTCCTAGACTTACACTGAGAGCTTGTGACCGTTACCTCTGCCTTCTGTTCGGTCAGATTTTGCGGCTACAACATGGTGGTGTGGGACTGGAGTGGAACCCGGTAAGATCTAAAGATGGTGGCTGGTGAGTATAAGACTCTGTGCAGTGAACTTCTATTACTAGCAGCACTACAATGCTAAAATAAAAAAAAGCAGAGTGGTGCTTTAAAGTTTCCATTGTGTTCAAGAGTAACCACATAAATGAATATGCACGGAGCCCCTCCTAGTGGTGGCTGCAGTAAAGACAGGCGGCAGATTTAGGGCTGGAGAGATGTAACAATTTCTGTATGTTTCCAGTGTAAATACATTTAAAAAAAATAAGCCCTCATATGACTATGCTAATAGAAAAAACAGTAATTAGACTTACTGGTAATTGTATTTCCAGGAATCCATCCTTACAGCACACTGGAGGACGTCCTTCTTATCCATGATGGGACAGGAAACACGAGAGGTTAAAAGGACCCTCCCCCTACCACCCTTCAGTGTTTTTCCAAAGTAACACATCTGGATGGATGCAAAAACAAGTTTTATTACAACTAAATAATCAATCATACAAATGTTACATCACATAAGTATAAAGATCAAACAATAGGGAGGGAACTAACAGTGCTGTCAGGATGGATTCCTGGAAATACAATTACCAGTAAGTCTAATTACTGTTTTCCAGGTCACCACCTGACAGCACACTGGAGAAATACCAAAGGAGAATGGTATTTAGGGTGGGACCACTGCTTGAAGTACCTTTCTACCAAAGGCCAACTGAGGCGAAACTACATCTAACTTATAGTGTTTAGAAAAGGTACTAAGATTAGACCATGATGCAGCTCTACAGATCTGGTCTGCCGTAGCCCCCCCTTTCTCCGCCCATGATGTGGCCATGGCCCTAGATGAGTGGGCTTTAAGATTAACCGGGGAATTTAGACCTTTAGCTTTGTAGGCTAAATCAATTGTAGATTTTATCCACCGTGCAATAGTCGCTTTAGACGCTTTTTCCCCTTATTTGAACCCCTGAACTGAACGAACAAGTTATTGTCCTGTCTCCAGGGTCTAGATAAATCAAGGTACCTGAGTACTGACTCTCTTACATCAAGGTTATGAAAAAAATCTTTCTTTTTGATTTTTAGGGAATTGGCAAAAAGACGGTAAAATAATCTCCTGATTCATATTAGTATCAGAAACGACCTTAGGGAGAAAAGCCGGATCTAGCCTTAGTACTATTTTATCATCAAAGATCTGTAAATACGGGTTCTGTACCGAAAGAGGCTGTAGTTCCCCCAATCTTTTTGCCGATGTGATCGCAACTAAAAATGCGGTTTTAAGAGAGAGTTTGTTAATGTCTATGTCTCCCGTTATATCCCAGGACTGAACACACAGAAAATTCAGGACCAGATTAAGATCCCACGGCGGGACTGATTTCCTAATGAATGGCCTTAGCCTCTGGACTGCTCTAGAGAATCGACTAATCCAGGGGTGGGTAGATAGAGAAAAATCAAAAAATACACTTAGGGCCGCTATTTGGACCCTTAATGTACTTGGTCTAAGACCTTTTTGAAATCCTGACTGCAAGAAGTCAAGAATTTTTGGGATATCTGGATGGTCAGTATCAACTGTCATCTTCCCACAGAATGTTTTCCATATTTTTGTGTAGATGGCAGATGTCACCGGCTTTCTGCTGGCTTGAAGGGTAGAAATGACGTCATCTGAAAGACCTTTTGCCCTCAAGACCTTCCGTTCAGGATCCAGGCTGCCAACTGAAGTGCTCCTGGGTTCTGGTGTAGAACTGGACCTTGTAGAAGAAGATCCTCTCTCTCTGGTAACAGGAGGGGTTCTTCCACCGATAGTTTTTTTAACAATGGAAACCAACTTCGTTTCGGCCAGTGAGGAGCTATGAGGATGACTTTGGCTCCGTCCTCGCAGATTTTCCTGAGTGTTCTTGGAATCAATGTCAGAGGTGGAAACGCATACAGAAGACCGTCGTTCCAGGGTTGTGACAGGGCATCGATCGCAGCTGGGCTTTCCCAGGGGTTTAGGGAGTAAAAGGTTTTGACTTTTGCGTTTTGCTTTGTAGCAAATAGATCCACAGTCGGCTTCCCCCAACGATGACAAAGATCTCTGAACACTTCGCTGTTTAGTTCCCACTCTGTAGGGGATACACTTTTCCTGCTCAAGAAATCCGCCAACTGGTTCTTGGATCCCTCCAGATGTACAGCCGAGATTGACCGCACCGACTTCTCTGCCCACTTGAAGATCTGTTCCGCCAGATCCTGTAATGCCAGATGTCTTGGGCCCCCCTGATGTCGAAGGAAGGCTACGGTCGTCGTATTGTCCGAGAAGATTTTTACATGCTTGTTCTTCAGCAAATGTTGTGCCGCCGTTAAGACCTTCCAAACCGCATGCAACTCCCTGTGGTTTGATGACTTCTTGCTGTCCTTTCTTTCCCAACGACCTTGGAAATATCTTCCCAGGACATGACCTCCCCAACCTTCCTGACTTGCATCTGTCGTGACTGACACACTCGGGGTTTGAAGCCATGGTACTCCCAGCCGGAGATTCCTGGAGAGAGTCCACCACACCAGAGATCTCTTGATCTGAAAAGAAAGATTCAGTCTTTGATTTAGAGAGTTTTGTCTTCTGTTCCAGCTCCTCAGAACTCCCTGCTGAAGCTGTCGGGAATGAAACTGGCTCCATCTCACGCAAGGGATGCAAGCCATCATTAGCCCCAGTATTATCATCCCGTCTCTGATCGTATTTCGGCCTCGGGAGAAATGATGGACCTTTTTTACTATACCCTTTAGCCTGTCTTCCGGAAGGTAGGACATTCTTGTTTCTGAGTCGAGCATGACTCCTAGGAATTTTATTCTGGATTTCGGTATTAGATCTGATTTCTTCCAATTTATGATCCATCCGAGACTCTCTAGTGTGGAGATGAGGAACTGACAGTTGATCCTGAGCTGGTTTACTGACTCTGCCGCTACCAAAAAGTCGTCTAGATAAGGGATTACCATCAAATCCTGATTTCTCAGATATGCGACTACCTCTACCATAAGTTTTGTAAAAACCCTGGGAGCCGACGCCAGGCCGAAGGGGAGACAGCGAAATTGAAAGTGATAGATCTTCCCTTCCATGTTTACCGCGAACCGCAGGAACTTTTGGTGGTTTAAGTAAATGGGAACATGGTAATATGCACTCTTTAGATCTAGAGTGCACATCACCATACCCCTTCCCAACAGAGGAATGGTCAATCGAATTGACTCCATTTTGAATCTTTTGTATACCACCTAGTTGTTTAGGTGCTTCAGATTTATTATCGTTCTCGACTCTCCCGATGGTTTTGTTATCGAGAAGAGATTCGAGTAATGACCTCTGTACTCTTCTTGAGAGGGGACCGGAACAATTGCCGCCATTTTTAGGAGGTCCTGTATATCCGACCACATGGGGGAAGATGATTTTAGATGTGTGCTGGACACCAGAAATCTTTCGGGCGGAAGGGAGGAAAATTCGATTTTGTACCCCTGGGACACCACCTGTAACACCCAAGGACTCGTTATTTCCCTCCAACCTTCTAGGAATCCGGCTAGACGACCCCCTACTCTGATGGCGTCATTTTCTATGGTAGCTAGACCTCTGACCTGAGTAACTCGAGTCTTTGGTTTTGGGTCTACTGTCTCCCCCTTTCTGGTAGCTCCATCTACCTTGCTTCCCTTTACCCCTGTAATCCTGTTTCTGATTATAGCGGGGTCTCCGAAAGGGCTGGAATCTTTTAGGCTTTTCTTCGGGGAACCCCTTTTTTACATCTGAGGCTTTCTCTAAGATATCGTCGAGGACCGGTCCGAAGACCCTGCCCCCAGAGAAGGGTATGGAACATAGTTTATTTTTGGAGTGCATATCACCCGACCAGCTTTTGAGCCAGATAGCTCTTCGGGCTGCATTAGAGAGAGATTGACCTCTAGCCGCAAATCTAACAGTCTCCGCGGACGCGTCTGCCAAAAATGTGGTTGCCAATTTTAACAGAGGCAGAGATTTCAGGATAGTATCTCTAGGAGTTTTGGCTATTAATTGATCCTGAAGATCATTTAGCCACAGGTCCATGGAGCGAGCCACTGATGTAGCTGCAATATTAGCTCCGATAACCGCCGAAGAACTCTCCCAGGCCCGTTTTAAAAGTCCATCTGCCTTTCTGTCCATGGGCTCTTTTAAATTGGAAGAGTCCTCAAAAGGGATTGAGGTTCTTTTGGACACTTTAGCCAATGGAATGTCTATTTTAGGAATATCGACCCATTCTTTAACTTCATCCGGGTCAAACGGCAAGCGGAGTCGGAAATCTTTAGGGATAGTCAATCTCTTCTCCGCCTCTTCCCATTCCTCCAAAATCATGGATCTGATATGGGAATTTACTGGAAACACCTTCGCAGTCTGTGAGCGCAGGCCACCAAACATTTCATCTTGAACCGAACAAGATGGTTGTGGATCCTCAATTTGCATAGTATGCCTCACCGCCTCCAATAATTCTCCTGTGTCTGCTGCGGAGAATAAGTATTTTCTCCCTCTCTCTGGAGGGTCTCTGCTCTCCTCTTCCTCCTCTATATCCGATACAGCAGATAACGAGTCTCCTGAAGAGTAATCGACCCTCTGTCTTTTGCTCGGTCTCTCCGAAGGTGAGGCTTGGGGTAGCACCAGACCTGATACAGAAGCCTGGACCTCCTCTCTTATCATGGCTCTCATATTTGACATAAGAGAAGCCTGCTCCTCTCCTATGATTCTGCAGGTGCACGCTTCACATAGGGGTTTCTACCAGGTATCTTTCAGCTTGGCTGCACAAATAGGACACTTTTTGCTTTTGCCCAGCTTCTTTAGCGATTTTTCTGGTAATGAGGCCGCCTATAGAAAAATAACAAACTCTAGGATAATGCCCCATTTTTTTTTTTTTTTTTAGTATCTATGGTACCGGCCCCCTGCCTACTTACTAGCGCCGTGGACTCCTGCCTTTCTCTAGCTGCGTCCTCCATGATGCACCGGAGATCGCTTACTGCACATACCTTATATTTCTGCTCGTCTGTTCATCTGTACAGCGCTCCTGCGCTCACTACCGCTTCCTGTTTCGGAGACGCCGCCCGCCCCCCTCAGCCGCAAACCGGAAGTGACGCGCGGCCGGAAAGAGAGGATGGTGCAGCGCGGATTTCCTTCCCCATGCCGGCCGCATGGAGACGCCAACATCCGCAGAGGCCACCGGCGGGATCGCATGCACCAGGGGGCGTGACGGAAGGATCGAGAGCCCCCGGCAGGGGGAAGCGATCCTCATACCAGGAGCAGCGCTACACTGGTAGGCAGAGGGACCCTCGGGCGGGTGTCAGCCAGCGGGTGCCTCATGGAGGGAAGGGTGAGGCAAAGCCCCCCCGATCCACAACCCCCCCGCACAGAACGGTAGCTTCCTCTCGCCGTTCCTATCCATAATGGGACAGGAAAAACACTGAAGGGTGGTAGGGGGAGGGTCCTTTTAACCTCTCGTGTTTCCTGTCCCATCATGGATAAGAAGGACGTACTCCAGTGTGCTGTCAGGTGGTGACCTGGAAATAAAACCAACTTATGGCTCTCTGAAGAAAGGGAGGGGAAATCAAAGGCACAAAATAAGAAAGTTCTGTGCTCAAAAAGTGTTACCGACATCTGCCATATACAGTTAGGTCCATATATATTTGGACAGAGACAACCTTTTTCTAATTTTGGTTATAGACATTACCACAATGAATTTTAAACAAAACAATTCAGATGCAGTTGAAGTTCAGACTTTCAGCTTTCATTTGAGGGTATCCACATTAAAATTGGATGAAGAGTTTAGGAGTTTCAGCTCCTTAACAAGTGCCACCCTGTTTTTAAAGGGACCAAAAGTAATTGGACAATTGACTCCAAGGCTATTTCATGAACAGGTGTGGGCAATCCCTTCGTTATGTCATTCTCAATTAAGCAGATAAAAGGCCTGGAGTTGATTTGAGGTGTGGTGCTTGCATTTGGAAGGTTTTGCTGTGAAGTAAACATGCGGTCAAAGGAGCTCTCCATGCAGGTGAAACAAGCCATCCTTAAGCTGCGAAAACAGAAAAAACCCATCCGAGAAATTGCTACAATATTAGGAGTGGCAAAATCTACAGTTTGGTACATCCTGAGAAAGAAAGAAAGCACTGGTGAACTCATCAATGCAAAAAGACCTGGGTGCCCACGGAAGACAACAGCGGTGGATGATCGCAGAATAATCTCCATGGTGAAGAGAAACCCCTTCACAACAGCCAACCAAGTGAACAGCACTCTCCTGGAGGTCGGCGTATCAATATCCAAATCTACCATAAAGAGAAGACTGCATGAAAGTAAATACAGAGGGTTCACTGCACGGTGCAAGCCACTCATAAGCATCAAGAATAAAAAGGCTATACTGGACTTTGCTAAAAAAACATCTAAAAAAGCCAGCACAGTTCTGGAAGAACATTCTTTGGACAGATGAAACCAAGATCAACCTCTACCAGAATGATGGAAAGAGAAAAGTATGGTGAAGGCGTGGTACAGCTCATGATCCAAAGCATACCACATCATCTGTAAAACCCGGCGGAGGCAGTGTGATGGCTTGGGCATGCATGGCTGCCAGTGGCACTGGGTCACTAGTGTTTATTGATGATGTGACACAGGACAGAAGCAGCCGAATGAATTCTGAGGTATTCAGAGACATACTGTGTGCTCAGATCCAGCCAAATGCAGCCAAACTGATTGGCCGTCGTTTCATACTACAGATGGACAATGACCCAAAACATGAAGCCAAAGCAACTCAGGAGTTTATTAAAGCAAAGAAGTGGAATATTCTTGAATGGCCAAGTCAGTCACCTGATCTGAACCCAATTGAGCATGCATTTCACTTGTTATAGACTAAACTTCAGACAGAAAGGCCCATAAACAAACAGCAACTGAAAACCACCGCAGTGAAGGCCTGGCAGAGCATCAAAAAGGAGGAAACACAGCGTCTGGTGATGTCCATGAGTTCAAGACTTCAGGCAGTCATTGCCAACAAAGGTTTTCAACCAAGTACTAGAAATGAACATTTTATTTACAATTATTTAATCTGTCCAATTACTTTTGGTCCCTTTAAAAACAGGGTGGCACATATTAAGGAGCTGAAACTCCTAAACCCTTCATCCAATTTTAATGTGGATACCGTCAAATGAAAGCTGGAAGTCTGAACTTCAACTGCATCTGAATCGTTTTGTTTAAAATGTATTGTGGTAATGTCTAGAACCAAAATTAGAATAATGTTGTCTGTGTCAAATATATATGGACCTAACTGTATGTACAGTGCCAGTAGGTAGTGGGTGTATGGAGCGGGCTCATGGGGTAAGTTCGCCCCATACCTGGCAGGCAATGGCTGCGCGCTACAGCCAGCACCTGACTCTTAAGCTATGCTCACATGCTGCATTTTTTAATGCAAATTTTTACCTGTGTTTTACAGTACCAGCAAAGCGTACGATATTTCAGAAATCTCATACACATAGCTTATTTTTTTGTCCTCTGTATTTTGTGCAAAACCTTTTTTGCAGAATGCAGCATCTTTCAGTGTTTTTCACCCAATGAAAGCAATGGGTGGTGCAAAAAATGCTGAAAAAACACAGGTATCATTTTTTGCGCCAAAACCTAATGAAGTACAGGCAGATGTTTGTTTTTTTTGCATTAAACTATCAGCATGCACAAGAGAGAAATGTACCCTGAAAAAACTCAGGAAAAAAACTAAGCAAAACCGGCTTTTTTGAGGCAAGTTTTTTTTTTTTTTTTTTTTTACAGCCAAGAGGGCAGGTTTTGACTTCAGAAAAAATTTCCCAATAGACTTATTAGATGCGGAAATCCGCAGGTAAAAAATACACACATGCGTTTTTATTGTGTTTGCACAATGGAAAAACATAACGCATGTTTTCCGCACCATAGTATATCTGAAGAACAATACCAGGAAGCATCAAAAACATTAAATGCTCATCCTCATATGTCTATGTGGACAGAAAAGTAAAAAAAAAAAAAGTTATGGGTCTTTGAACAAGATGGAGAAAAACTGAAAGCGGAAATAGGCAATGTCAAGAAGGGATATATTTCCCTATGACTACTATTATATCATGGAGCAGAAAGGGGTTAAGAGTCGTCCGAAACCAAAGGTGATGTTAACAGTAAATGCCTAATTAATGTAATATTCTAACCACTTTTCTAATACATATACATTAAAAATCTCCTACTGTACTGTTCCCACTCTACCTTAACTTCCGTTTTCTTTTTCCGATAACATTTCCTTTAAGAATCCCCAGTACATTCTACATTGCGCAAATGGGACGTCATCTGCGGAAAGAGGCTACGGTCACTGCCGCAGTAGCTGTTCCCACCCTGAAAATGAGGCATCATCAGTGACGTCCATTTCTAGGTCTGGGCTTGTCCCTGCTCTACTGAACATGTGCAGGTTGTCACCTGTAACACAAGCTCACCTTGTGCTATATTCCAGAATGGGCAGACACTGTGCTCCCTCGCTGTGTCTCGTGACAAGCCATCAAGAAAGCACACTGACACTACGCCCTGAAAAAAAGAGAATGTGGCAAGAAGAGAGAACTGCCCATCGGACCGCCCCTGGGTGAGTATAATCTAACCTCTTTTTCTCATCTTTCAGGTTACATCGGGGGCTTACCTACAACATTACAGAATGCTGTAGATAAGCCCTTGATGCCGATGGGCTTAGCTCACCGTTGATTTTGGGGGTGACAGGTTCCCTTTAACATGGCCCAAAACAGATGTCACTACCCTGAGAAGGAAGGGGAGCTCACTTGCTGGCCCATCACACGTCACTTTAGCGCCAGCAAGGGAGCGCAAGGTCAGCGCGGATTCAACGGGATAGACAGCAGGGACTGACAACCAGCACATGTTCAGTAGAGCAAGGACTAGCCCATTGGTGAACACAAAAAGGGTCCATGGTGGGCACTTTACAGCCCAAGAGCTCCTAAAAATGGAAAACTGCACCTGCTTTGGAGGTAGAAGTGGGCCCCTGTGAGCCGCACAGGTTGTACCAAGGATAACTCCGCCGCTGACTAGCCCAGACCATGAAACATATGTCACTGATGACGCTTCATTTCAGGGTGGCGACAGCAGCTGGTGCAGGAACCACGCCAGCTCCCTAATGACATCCTGATGAAAATATCCCAGTACGCACCGGGGCAGAGAGGGAACAGTAGGGAATCTTTAATTGAAGTTTATTAGAAAAGTGAAATTACTACATTACTTAGTATGAAAATCACCTATGGCTTTGGAACATCCCTTTAATGGTGTGCGCTATTACTTTGGCACAAAATAAAGGTGTACAGTAAGCCAACCAAGGGGTGGTAGGAAGATAACTGCCTAAAGCCGGGTGCTCACCATCCGGAACTAGCAGCGTTTTGGATGCAGGTAAATCTGTGTGTACTCACTGAACCGTGCGGAGTCACCGCGTCCAATACATTCTATTGGTGACATTTCTCATGTGGAGGATCGCATCTCCCCAAGAGAAATTGACGTGCTGCAGTCTGGAAAGACGCACTGCATGTCCGTCTCCATGGGTGAGCCGTGGTGTCTCTGAACACATAGTGGTTATGGGATTTCTAGGAATCCCATCCACTACGCTGTAATATCTGGACGCTGCAGGTTGGACGCTGCACAAGTACACTGCGTTTAACCCGCGGCAACTCTGGACTGTGTACACCTACCCCCAACATGTCGGGCCTCTCTGACCTTTCCCGGCGCCTGCGCACTGCAGTACTTTGCTCTGCCCTCAACAGGGTAGACAAAGTAAGCCTGTGCCGGAGGCACAGCGTGAAGACAAGAAGAGGACGTCATTGTAAGAAGATGGGAGGCCCCGGACTGCGACGCCCATCGGACCGCCCCTGGGTGAGTATAATCTAACCTCTTATTCTCATCTTTCAGGATACATCGGGGGCTTATCTAGAGCATTCCAGAATGGTGTAGATAAGCCCTTGATGCCAATGGGCTTAGCTCACCTTCGATTTTGGGGGTGACAGGTTCCCTTTAACATGGCCGCGCGGGGGACAGGGGCTTGCACCGAGGACAGGGGGGTCCGTGGCGAGGGGACAGGGGCTTGCACCGAGGACAGGGGGGTCCGTGGCGAGGGGACAGGGGCTTGCACCGAGGACAGGGGGGTCCGTGGCGAGGGGACAGGGGCTTGCACCGAGGACAGGGGGGTCCGTGGCGAGGGGACAGGGGCTTGCACCAAGGACAGGGGGGTCCGTGGCGAGGGGACAGGGGCTTGTACCGCGGACGGGGTTCTGGGGAAGTCCACGCGGGGGGACAGGAAGGCTTCCACTTTGTGATTAATGACATTCCTACCACAAGTGATGCTTAAGGTCAGTCAGGGTTACACCCACGGGTGACACAGTTGTCCTGACGTGTAAGGTGCATCCTCCATAAGACAGCAGAGATCATACAATAAGGCGATTTCCAGCAGTGCATTGTGAAGTACTTTTCTCAGTAAGACCGAGCCGCTTTCTTGGCAGCAGTGTGGAGAAGCCACCATGTGGCAGGAGGTCGCAGCACTGCTTGCCGCCCCCTCAGGACGGAGGGGAGAGGGACAAGGTGACACTGCAGCATATCCCCGCACCGCCCTCTCACCTTCTCCAGCCTCCACTCCCCCTGCTCCCTGCGCTCAGACGCCATACTCTCGCAGCGAGACAGAAGACGCACAAAATTCAGCTCCAGCCTGGACTTCGCCATAGCCGTGAGCTGTACCGGAAGTAGAAAGCCACGTCATGGCCTGCGGAGGCGGCCATGTTGGAGGAGGCGGCATTTAGCAGAGCTCACGTGATTTCATCCACTTCGCAGCTTGCGTCTCTCCAGCCGACGTCACGTCACGTCACGTCACGGGTGAAGCAGGGTACATGGTTACCATGTCGGCGAATGGGCTTTTATGCGACATTACAGTATAGATGTATCTGAGAGCGACTTTAGCCGCATTGGTGTCTGACTGTACTTAGTTTGGAGAACTGATGATAGCAGAGAAAAGGTCAGCAGCACCTGTGCCTCAAACATCAGTGTGGTGAAATTGCAAAAAGCAATGGAATTCTACAATTTTTTTTTTTTACCATCGTCACCAAATGTTAAAACTGACTTTCCAGGCCAGTAAGAGTTCATAGCCACCAAACACGTCTAGGATATTTTTTAGTTAAGGCCTCTTTCACACTTCCGTCTTTCCTTTTTCCGTCACAATGCGTCGTTTTTTGAAATAAAACGGATCCAGCAAATGTTTCTGGTGTGTGTGACCTTATAATGCCCTGGAGAATCATAATGGCAGGTCAGTTTTAGCATTTAGTGAACATGGTAAAACTAAACCCAAAAACAACTGTGGAAATGCACTTTTTTTGCAATTTCACCGCACTTGGAATTTTTTTCCCCCCGTTTTCCAGTACATGATATGTTAAAACCAACGGTGTCTTTCAAAAGTGCAACTTGTCCCGCAAAAAATCAAGCAGTCACATGGCCATTTTGACCAAAAATAAAAAAAGGTAGGGTATGTGCACACGCTGCGGATTTTGCTGTGGATCTGCAGCGGATTGGCAGTTTTCCATGCGCTGTACAGTACCATGTAAACGTATGGAAAATAAAATCCGCAGTGCACATGCTGCAGAAGAAACCGCACGGAAACGCTGCCTTGTTTATTCCGCAGCATGTCAATTTTTTGTGCAGATTCCGCAGCAGTTTACACCTGCTCCATAATAGAAATCCACAGGTGTAAAACCGCAGGTGGAATCCGCAGTGCGGATTTCCTGCAAATTTACCAAAATCAGTGCGGAAAAATCCACACACCATTCCGCAACGTGTGCACATAGCCTTATGGCTCTGGGAAGAAGGGGAGCAAAAAACGAAACCGAAAATACCCACGGTCATGAAAGGGTTAAACAAAATTAAAACCCGTAGTGGGGTCCTCCCCATTTTTGACAAAAACCTTGCTAAAGCAGACAGCTGGGGGCTGGTATTCTCAGGCTGGTAAGGGGCCATGGATATTAGCCCCCCCAGCCTCAAAATAGCCCGTAGCTGCCCAGGAAAGGCACATCTATTAGATGCGCCAATCCTGGCACTTTGCCCGGCTCTTCCCACTTGCCCTGTAGCGGTGGGGCTGATGTCTGTATGGTTGTAGTGTCCAGTGACATCAAGCCTACAGCTTAGTAATGGAGAGGCGTCTACAATACACCTATCCATTACTAATCCTATAGTTATATGATAAAGACACAGCCAGAATAAAGTCCTTTATTAGAAATAAGACTAAACACACTTTTCCTTTTTGATTTAAAAATAAAACACACAGTTATAATGACCAAACGTCCATTCAATTGAACCCCTCATCTCCTGTAATAAAACAAAAATAAAAGCAACCATATCCCTCATTCTGTCCCATGCCATGAAATTTACAAAACCATTTTTTTTTTATGGACCACCTCACATTTGAAGTGAGTTTGGGGGGGTCAATATAGCAGAAAATACCCAAAAGTGACACCATTCTAAAAACTGCACCCATTAAGGTGCGCAAAACCACATTCAAGAAGTTTATTAACCCTTCAGGTGCTTCATGAGAACTAAAGCATTGTGGAAGGAAAAACATTTAACTTTTTTCACAAAATTTTTTACTTTGGAACCAAATATTTTTTCTTATTTTCACAAGGGTAAGGCTAGGTTCACATTGCGTCAAGTACATGGCGTTAAACGGATCCGTTAAACACATGTACAGAAAAGGAGCCAATTTGTCGAAAAATCGGCTTCACGTTAACGCTTTTGACAGCGTTTTTCTCATTTTGATGTCCGTTCGCGATGTATCCGTTTGTCTGCGTTTGTCACTGTCAATAAAGTTGTTTTTTTTTTTTCTCCTTTTGTCCTCGTCGGGGTGTGGGTGCAGACTCATTCTCCATTTTGAAAGCATTGAGTGAACTTCTGCTAGTAAGATGTTTGTGTCTGAGCTGGTTCGATTTCGCTTGATGCGGTTGCGACTTCGGCAGAGAAAGCGTAGTTCGCAAAGGAGATATTGGATCCACGAAGTTAATTTCTTGCGGAGTACTTATGGTGCCTTTCACACCCTGTATCTTCAGCTTCGGGATCACCCTTCAAAATTCCAACGCTATCTACGGATGTCCATTGAGACCTTTGATGTTCTGCTTTCACATGTGAAGGATGAGATACATCATCATCGCAGCACATTCCGTGAAAGCATCTGTGCGGAGGAACGTTTAGTAGTGACTGTGAGGTAATTATAAATTTTTTTCTCATTCTATTGACAAAGACTAGATCTAGGCATCGTGGGGCATAATGTTCATTTAGCAATTGTATATTCTATTGTATGTAGCCTTTTAGTTGTCCTTTAAAATCCTAAACAATTTCCTTTTTTTTTTCTTTTTAAATGCCAACAGATATCTGGCTACTGGAGAATCTTTTGCGTCACTGCATTACCAATTTAGACTGGGGAAGTCAACAATTTGCCAACTGGTTCGGGAAACTTGTGATGCCATTTGGAACAACTTGCAACCACTTGTGCTACCAACCCCAACATCAGAAATGTGGCTAGCGATTTTCCAACAGTTCGAGGATGTGGCTAATTTCCCCAATTGTATTGGTGCCGTGGACGGCAAGCACATACGGATTCAGAAACCAGCGCATAGTGGGTCCCTGTACTATAATTATAAAAAATACTTCTCGATAATCTTGATGGCTATTGCGGATGCAAGATACCGGTTTGTAGCTGTGGATATTGGTGCGTATGGCCGTACTAACGATTCCAGAGTCTTCAGAGACTCCAACATGGGGAGATGTTTGTACAGCAACAATTTTAACTTACCCTCATCACGACCTCTACCGGGGACCGAAGACCCAAGTTTGCCCTTTGTTTTAGTTGGTGATGAGGCGTTCCAACTTGGGCAAAATCTCCTCAAACCGTACTCAAGCCGCAGTCTGAACTCCACCAAGCGCATTTTTAATTATCGCTTGAGCCGGGCAAGACGTTATGTGGAGTGCACCTTTGGTATTTTGACATTAAAATGGCGAATTCTACTAACGTGCATGCAACTGCAACCAGAAAATGTGGACCGTGTTGTGAAGGCATGCATCTGTCTGCATAATTTTGTGGCCAGACATGAACCCCAGGTGGTTGACCCAGATAATTGTGAGTCGAACCTCATGAGCATTGAATCTACTGCTGTTCGGTCTACAGCACAAATAATGAGGATTCGTGACCAATTTGCACAGTACTTCATACATGAGGGGCATGTTCCATGGCAAGACAGACACGTGTAAAATTTATTTCAAGTCTGAAGCTGTGTCCTGATGTTTTTGTTTTTTTGGTTTTTTTTATTTCCCATATGTCTTGTAAAATATGTCTTGTAAAATGTTACATTACTGTTATGTTGTGTTCACAGTCATACAAGAATCAGATTTTAAACAGTTTACTTAAGTTTCCAAATTTTTATGAAAGAACAGTTGTGAACTTGTTACATATGATATCCCATAGGGATGTAAAAAAACACACACGAAATTGGGTGGGAAAAAAAGCAATGAACCAAAAAACGTGAAACACAGTTTGCACCTGGCTGGGGACAGTGAGCTGTACTATAGAACCTGGTATTGCGCGGGCGTATTGTCTGCCCAGGTGTATGATGGACTGCTACTTTGTCTCTGATGTTCCATGCTCGGTTCACACTGGGCTCTATATTGAGGGTTGTAGGCTGGCATGTCTATTCTTCTGGTTGTCGATGGAGCTGGTTCCTGGGGTCCCACAAATTCCTCAAGAAGGTCATTCAGTCTTTGCCAAAACAAAAGGTTTCTGTGTGCCGGAATATTTTGTGCTACAGGAACATAGGACAAAAAAAGTAGCTTCCATTCATTTGCAGAATATACAGACTCGCGAGATTGCAAGTCGGTAATTTCCCGCCTCAGGTCTTTCAGTTCACTCCGACACATGTCCTCAACCCGCTGAAGTCCATCAACAATAATGGCATCAGCTTCATCTTTTTGTGAAGCTCGCTTGCGTCCACGCACTGATTGCAACCGGGCACTCACACCTGAAGCCACAGTGCTTCTCTCCCCAGATCGTGGCTCGCTGATGACAGAGACGTCTTCAGCGCCCATCTGCTGACTTGGTTCCAGAGGAGATGGCTCCAGTTCTTCTGCCTGTCTAGGCGCGGCGGTACTGCATATCGTGCTGTAACCAAAAAAAATATATATAATTTTGCTTTAATTTTTAAACAATTTTGTCTCGCACACAGACCAATTTGTACTTACGAGCGCTGAGACAATGTTTTTGAAGAAAGAGCAATTGCTCGTAATGCACATACGGGGTCACCCGTTTTGCACCTGCTCCGCTTGGTACATTTTGACTATTCCGGTAGTCACGGACAAAGCGGTCCCTTATTGATTTCCAGCGGGTATGGACCGCATCCGCTGTAAGTTTTAAAAAAAGGTTAAAAAAAATATATATATATATTAGTAGACAGTTCTTATATTGATAGTTTAAAAATTGTGTATAGTTAGTTAAGATAGTTGATATATAGCTAGAAGATAGATAGTTGATAGATAGTAATTATTATAGATGATAGAGAAATAGTTTGGTGTATAGGTAGTTGATAGTTCAGAGATAGATAGTAGACAATTTAACATCACCAATATTTACCAATTTTTTTCTTTGAGGTTGACGACTTCTCCATGTATCGGGGATCGAAGTGTGAGATAATTTGATCCCACAACTTGCGGTTCTTTACTATGTCATGGTGGGAGCTGTCGCTTTGGTCCCATATTGAGGGGTTGGCTTCCACAAGGTTGATCAGTGTCTCGTTGTGAATGGTCAACGGCTCTTCGTCAACCACAATCCTTTTTTTTTTTGGCTCGCTGACTTGGACTATGTAAACACAAAACGTTATGTTGAAAGGTTCAATTTCAGTTTATTGGTAGACTAATAGATAGATACATAGATAGATACATAGATACATAGATAGATACATAGATACATAGATAGATACATAGATACATAGATAGATACATAGATAGATATAGATACATAGATAGATAGATAGATACATAGATAGATAGATACATAGATAGATAGATACATAGATAGATAGATACATAGATAGATACATAGATAGATAGATAGATACATAGATAGATAGATAGATACATAGATAGATACATAGATAGATACATAGATAGATACATAGATAGATACATAGATAGATATAGATACATAGATAGATAGATACATAGATAGATAGATAGAATCTATCTATCTATGTATCTATCTATGTATCTATCTATCTGTCTATGTTAGATACATAGATAGATACATAGATAGATAGATACATAGATAGATAGATACATAGATACATAGATAGATAGATACATAGATAGATAGATACATAGATACATAGATAGATAGATACATAGATAGATACATAGATAGATAGATACAGCGAAAGATAGAGAGAGAGAGAGATAGATAGATAGTGGATAGATAGTTTATAGATATAGCAGATAGAAAGTGAATAGATAGATTGTAGATAAATATTGGATAGAAAATTTCTAGTTTTATATTTACCACTGGCAGTTGTGGAGACGACAGACGGCGAGGAACCTTCTTCCTCTTGTGTCCTCCGTGTGCCACAACCTATTGTGTATGTAAATGGGAAAAAAAAATTACATTTCTTTGATCAATAAATTTATGTTTGCAAAACTTAAAAATGTCTGCCATGTACCTTTGTTGGTTTTGCCTGTTTTTTTTGGGGGGGCCTAGCAGCCTCGGGCTCCGAAGACTCCTATTTGCAATAGAAACATGATTATACACATGCGTAGCTTAATACACTGAATTTTCACACAAATTTTAGTGGTTTTTTAAAGTGCAAGCCTACCGACTGAGAAGAAAAAACCGCAGACACGCTGCTGCTGCTTCCCTCACTATCCGACATCTGCAACAAAGCAATACATTTTTAGTACACACACATCCGTCGTACAATACAGACTCCCATGATGTATACAGAGATATCTACTATATAATTGTCTAGGGTACTTCCGTCTTTCTGTCCTTCTGTCACGGTATTAATTCGCTGATTGGTCTCGGCAGCTGCCTGTCATGGCTGCCGCGACCAGTCAGCGACGCGCACAGTCAGAAAAAAAAGGGCCGCCCCGCACTCACTGCCCGGCGCCCGCATACACCCCTCTGCTCACCGCTCACACAGGGTACTGTGACAAACGTCGCTGTGCAATATATTACGTGACTGGGTTCTGTATACTACGTCGCTGGGTTCTGTATACTACTTCGCTGGGTGCTGTATACTACTTCACTGTGCAATACACTACGTGGCTCTGTGATGTATACTACGTCGCTGGGCAATATACTACATACTACATGGCTGGGCAATATACTACGTGGCTGGGCAATATACTACATACTATATGGCTGGGCAATATACTACGTGGACATGCATATTCTAGAATACACGATGCGTTATCGGGCCACCATCTAGTATATATATATATATATATATATATATATATATATATATATATATATATATATATATATATATATATATATACAAATGTACTTACATTTCCTGTGATCTTTTGCAAGACACTTTTTCTCTGGTGTGGAGCAGGCCTCAGGATGTGCGCTGGGGATAGTTAATGGCCGAAATCCTGTTTCCTGTCACATGACCACATGGACCTCCCTCAAACGCTATTAAAACGTATGGTTCTTTTTGGAAATTTATCAAGATTTGCGTCTGGCTGCGTTTGCCATAGACATCAATGTCAGAATTAACGCTTCCGTTAGTATTGCGTTAGCTTGGCCGGACCCAAAAACGCTGCAAGCCGCGTTCCAAGGTCCGTCAGAAAAAAACGTTATGTGACTAACGCATGCCAAATTTGGCATGCGTCATGAGGCGTCAGACAATGCAAGTCTATGGGCACGTTAGTATGTGCGTTATATTGCGTTTTCACTACTTAAAAACGTGTCCGTTAGACAGACTCACCTAGCGCAATGTGAACCTAGCCTTACAGGAGAAAATAGACCACAAAATTTGTTGTGCAATTTCTCCTGAGTACATCAATACTCCGCTTGTGGGGGAAAGCCACTGGGTGCATGGCGGGGCTCAGAAGGGAGGGAGCACAGTTTGACTTTTTGAATGCAAAATTGTCTGGAATCAATGGTTGGTGCCATGTCACACTTGGAGACCCCCTGATGTACCTAAAGAGTGGAACCCCCCAATTCTAACCCCAACCCTAACCCTAATCCCAACCCTAACCCCAACCCTAACCCTAGGCCCAACCCTAACCGTAGCTCTAGCCCCAACCCTAATGTAAAACATGGAAATAAAAATTTTTTTTATTTTATTATTGTTACCTCACCAAGGGGGTGATAAAGGGGAGTTTGACTTGCTATTTTTTTTATTTTGATCACTGTGATAGACCCTATCATCATGATCAAAATTAACTAGTAGGCAAAATTTCTTATTGTTGCCAGGTGCCGGCTGGCAGATCTCGGCAGACACACTGCGCATGCGCCCACCATTTTCTTCCCGGAAGAAGAAGCCCAACGGCTGGGTGACAGGATAGGGGGGATGCAGGCAGATCCAGGGACATCAGAGGTACCGGGTGGGCTCGCGGGACCCCGTTTCTCTCTCCTCTGATGTGCTAGATCTCTCTGATGTGCCTCTTCTCATAGGAAAGAGAAACTAAATGGAGAATCAGACTTTTTTTTGCGGTCGCTGTTATTCCGTGAATAACTGTGATTGCAACACTGGGGTCGGTAAAAACCAACCTGAATCATGTTCTCCAGAGTCTCAGCAGCTACCCCCGTAGCTGACACTCCAGAGAATTTCTGACACTGGGTGGCACTATAACCTTATTTCTCAGCACCGTTAAAAAGTGATGCCGAGGAATAAGTACCCTTAACTGCAGCCGTTAGGCCGGTGTCACACTAGAGAGTTTTACGGACGTATGAGAGGCGCAAAAACTACGCATTGCACACGGACCAATGATTCTCTATGGGGCAGCTCCTATCTGGCGTATATTACGCATCTGTATATTACGGCCGTACAAAATCGCAGCATGCTGCGTTAGCGTATTGCGCAAAAAATACGCCAATGAAAGTCTATGGGGGCGAGAAAAATACGGATTACACACGGACCATCAGTGTGACTTGCGAGAAATACGCAGCGGTGTTCTATAGAAAAGCCAGCAATTCAGTGCGGTGTACAGTAAAATCACACTGACAGGTTAGAATAGATAAAATAAATGTCTACACATAGTATGGGAATAATATATATATATATATATTTCATAGAGCACAAGATAGCAGAAAAGCCGGTAATTCAATTACCGGCTTTTGCTATCTCCTTCCCAAACCCGACATGATATGAGACATGGTTTACATACAGTAAACCATTTCATATCTCTTTTTTTTTTTGCATATTCCTCACTACTAATGTTAGTAGAGTGTGTGTGTGCACAATTTGGGGGCTCTAGCTGTTAAAATAAAGGGTTATATCGCGGAAAAAACTGGCGTGGGCTCCCGCGCAATTTTCTCCAGCAGAATGGGAAAGCCAGTGACTGAGGGCAGATATTAATAGCCTAGAGAGGGACCATGGATATTGTCCCCCCCCCTTGGCTAAAAAAAATCTGCCCCCGTCCACCCCAGAAAAGGCACATCTATAAGATCCGCCTATTCTGGCACTTAGCCTCTCTCTTCCCACTCCCCTGTAGCAGTGGAATATGGTGTAATAAAGGGTTAATGCCACCTTGCTATTGTAAGGTGACATTAAGCCTTGTTAATAATGGAGAGGTGTCAATAAGACACCTATCCATTATTAATCCAATAGTAGTAAATGGTTAAATAAACACACACATTAGGAAAAAAGTATTTTAATGAAATAAAGACACGGTGTTGTAATAGTTTATTATACTCAATCCAAATGACGACCCTCGTTCTGTAAAAAAGGAAAAATAAAAAAACAATATCCTATACCTTTCCGGCGCTCAGTCACGTCCCACGATGTAAATCCATCTGAAGGAGTTAAATCATTTTACAGCCAGGAGCCTGCTAATGCAGCTGTGCTCCTGGCTGTAAAATCTGGGGAATGAATGGAAAGCAGGGGAACGTAGCTACCTAGACTTGCGGTGCTGCGCCCCCTGCTGGCATAACCTCATATGAACTCTGGCGTGAGAAAATAGACAAATTTCAATAAAATACTTTATTCTTAATGTGTGTGTGTTTAATTAACCATTTATTACTATTGGATTAATAATGGATAGGTGTCTTATTGACACCTCTCCATTATTAACCAGGCTTAATGTCACCTTACAATAACAAGGTGGCATTAACCCTTTATTATCCCATATCCCACCACTACAGGGGAGTGGGAAGAGAGAGGCTAAGTGCCAGAATAGGCGCATCTTACAGATGTGCCTTTTCTGGGGTGGCCGGGGGCAGATTTTTTTTCAGCCAGGGGAGGGGGGGGGCAATATCCATGGTCCCTCTCTAGGCTATTAATATCTGCCTTCAGTCGCTGGCTTTCCCACTCTGGCAGAGAAAATTGCGCGGGAGCCCACGCCAGTTTTTTTCCGAGTTAACCGTTTATTTTAACAGCTAGAGCCCCCAAAATTTGCACACACACTCTACTAACATTAATGGTGAGGAATATGCAAAAAACTGTATGTAAACCATGCCTCATATCATGTCGGGCTTGGGAAGGAGATATATATATATATATATATATATATCACATTTTTTTGGTAATTATACTATATAGTAAATCCCAAAACAGGTGGTGCTTTCTAGATAAAATGTCATTTATTGAACATTAATTAAAACATGAATAAACATACAATAACAAAAAAATTAACAAACAAAAAAAAGTGCAAAATCCATTAAAAGAGGGACAAAACAACCATAGGAAAAAAACACCAGTTTCCTGTAACACTATGGTATAACTATGTGCAAAATGCAAAAAGAGCTAAATACCACACCAAATGACCTCATGCTGGGTCCGGTGGAAAAAATGCCATAGCCTGTACTGACCATGTAATTTACTGATGTCTAAAACTTGGACTATCATATATTGAGGCAGTTACGGCGTGTGGTAAAGTATATAGACAAACCTTTGTAATCAAAGTGGTTGTTATAAGAATAAAGCTCCATAAGATAAACAATGGCACATTACCAGAGAAGTATGATGTGGTTTTCCTCGGCGTCCCTCTGCCCCGACGCGCGTTTCACTGACCGCTTCTTCAGGAGGCGTGTCTAGGCAGGGGGAAAGCCGGTTTATATACACAGTAAGCCTGTGCTGATAGGAGGTAATAAGCCCGGAGGTGGAACTGGAATGTAGTCACTTCCGTCCACAGTGTTGCTATGGATATTCCAATACGTATGTGTGTAAGTACTACACAGATCAAAAGGGGAGCATTGCGCAAGCATGGAAATGAAAGGAAAAAGTTACCGGTTCCATTCCTGTATGGGGGAACGGGATAACCCACGCATGCGCAATGAACAACAGCGGGATTGCTAACGCGCATGTCCCAAACTCTGAACATTAGGACGGAAAGTGTTACAATCCAAAAAGCTAAGAAGAATGACCCGCCTAAGATGAGAATTGAAGACCAAGAGAATGAATCGGCGCATGCGCCAATGGCAGACTGGTTAAAAAGGTGGTGATGGATCGCAGACTGGCGGTATCACAGGCTCATCATCAGTGCTGATAGATGTGCCTGCGGCAGCGCGGTAGTCCGTCCCCAATCTCCAACCACGTCACTCCTTTTTGGCTAGCCTCTTTATGAGATCCCCCCCCTCTGGATCCCAAATCAATGGAATCTATACCCTTTATCCGAAGTAATCTAGAGTTACTTTGATGGAATCTCTTGAAGTGTCTCGGAAGGGTTTTGAGCATGCTGTCATCTTTGTTTGTTTTGGCCTTCTCAATATCAAGACAATGTTCTCGTACTCTTATTTTTAATTCCCGACTAGTCATGCCAATGTATATTTTCTTACAGGGACACTGTACATAATAGATCACCCCTTTTGTGGTACATTTGATGTTGGTCCTGATTTCAAATTTTCTAGTACCGTCATGATTGAAAAAAGAAAGACTTTTATGCATGTTAGCACACCCTTTACACAGTCCGCAGGGGTAAAACCTTTGCGTTCCCCCAATTTCTTGTTGATGTCCTGTCTTTTAGGATCATAAGTACTATGTACTAAAATGTTGCGTACATTTGGAGCCCTTTTTGCCACAAATGAGGGGCATTCAGGTAAGATCTTATTAAGAGTGGTATCTGTTCGTAAAATTTGCCAGTGTTTTAAAATGGCTGCTTTTAAATCATACCATCCATCACTATAATTTGTAATGAATCTTACCTGGTGGTCATACTTATCGCCGATGGGAATCGGTTGGTTTTTATGCAACAGTTTTCCTCTTGGAGTGTCCCTGGCTCTCCTATATCCTTTTTCAATAGTCTTTTTGTTGTAACCGCGGTCTTGAAATCTTCGTTTCAGAGCTTCTGATTGGATTTCAAAATCAGATTGTTCAGAACATATTCTCTTAACACGAAGAAACTGTCCTATCGGTATTCCATTAATGGTGGACTTAAGATGTGAAGAGGACGCATGGAGTAGTGAATTGGTGGCTGTCGGCTTTCGAAAAACCGTGGTGGAAAGACGTCCATTAGATTGAACTGTAATTGAAAGGTCCAAAAATTCTATTTGATGCCCAGATTTATATGTTAATAATAATGACCAAAACATCAAATTAAGTTCCTGCATCATAATTTCTAAATCACTTGATGGACCCTCCCAGATGAACATGATGTCATCAATATAACGAACCCAATGATGGATTCGTTCAGCACCCGGAATTTCTTCCCCCTGAAAAATTGACCACTCCCAGGCTCCCATGAATAGATTGGCATATGAGGGGGCACAAGTCGCCCCCATTGCCGTGCCTTGTAATTGCAAGAACACTTTTCCATTGAAAGTGAACACATTATGTGTAAGGACAAATTCAAGCAATGTTAGTACCAGGGTGGCCATATCCTTATTGATGTTGCTATGTGTAAGATATCTACTAATGGCTCTTAGTCCATCAGTGTGCCTAATAGAGGAGTAAAGGGCCTCCACATCTGCAGTCACTAAGACCATATTCTCCGTTAATTGGATATTTTCCAGATGTCCTAGGACTGCAGTTGTGTCTTTGACATAAGATGGCAATTGTGTGACCAGAGGTTGGAGAAAGTACTCGATGACATTGCAAATAATTTCACACAAACCTTCGTTAGCTGCTATGATGGGCCTACCCGGCGGATCAAACTGGTTTTTATGCACCTTTGGAACCAAATATAATGTAGCTAATCTAGGATCTAATTTTTGATGTATTTCAACCAGTTTTTTGGGGATGATGCCGTTTTCAAAGGCCTCTGTGAGGATGTCCACCAATTCCGATTTGTATTTTGTGGTGGGGTTGTAAGTAAGCTGTTTGTTAAACAATGTTAAAGAATACACTTTATTGGCCTGGATTTCATACTGTGAATTGGGCCAAATTACAATATTTCCTCCTTTGTCGGCCACCTTGAAAACGACATCATCCCATATTGTTAATTCAACAAGTGCTTTTCTCTCTGCTATCGTTAAGTTATTTCTCGAATGTCCGCTGCCACCATTTTAGTGAAGGTTTCTACCACTGGCACTGAGGCAAGCGGGGGAAACTTATGTGACTTGTTAATAAGATGCATAGGGAACCTACTCACATCTGATTCATTTTCGACTACCGCGCTGCCGCAATGCTCCCCTTTTGATCTGTGTAGTACTTACACACATACGTATTGGAATATCCATAGCAACACTGTGGACGGAAGTGACTACATTCCAGTTCCACCTCCGGGCTTATTACCTCCTATCAGCACAGGCTTACTGTGTATATAAACCAGCTTTCCCCCTGCCTAGACACGCCTCCTGAAGAAGCGGTCAGTGAAACGCGCGTCGGGGCAAAGGGACGCCGAGGAAAACCACATCATACTTCTCTGGTAATGTGCCATTGTTTATCTTATGGAGCTTTATTCTTATAACAACCACTTTGATTACAAAGGTTTGTCTATATACTTTACCACACGCCGTAACTGCCTCAATATATGATAGTCCAAGTTTTAGACATCAGTAAATTACATGGTCAGTACAGGCTATGGCATTTTTTCCACCGGACCCAGCATGAGGTCATTTGGTGTGGTATTTAGCTCTTTTTGCATTTTGCACATAGTTATACCATAGTGTTAAAGGAAACTGGTGTTTTTTTCCTATGGTTATTTTGTCCCTCTTTTAACCCCTTCCCGACCTTTGACGCAGCGTATGCGTCATGAAAACCTGTGCCAATCCGACCTGTGACGCAGCATATGCGTCATGGTCGGATCGCGCTCCTGCAGGCCGGGTGAAAGGGTTAACTGTAATTTCACCCGACCTGCAGGGACAGAAGGAGTGGTACTTGAGCCCAGGGTAATTGCTGTCCTCCGCTCCCCTCCGTCCTCCTGTCCGCTCCCCCCGCAGTCCGATCCCTCCCCCCGCTGTCCGATACCCCCCCTTCATACATACTGACCTCCGGTGTCCCTCCCGGTGTCCGTCCGTGTGCTCCATGGGCGCCGCCATCTTCCAAAATGGCGGGCGCATGCGCAGTGCGCCCGCCGAATCTGCCGGCCGGCAGATTCGTTACAGGTACATTTTGATCGCTGTGATACGTTCTATCACAGCAATCAAAATAAAAAATAATAAATAACCCCCCCCCTTTATCACCCCCATAGGTAGGGACAATAATAAAATAAAGAAAATATTTTTTTTTTATACTAGGTCTAGGGCTAGGGCTAGGGATAGAGCTAGGGCTAGGGTTAGGGCTAGAACTAGGGTTAGGGTTAGAATTAGGGTATGTGCACACGGTGCGGATTTGGCTGCGGATCCGCAGCGGATTGGCTGCTGCGGATGTGTAGCAGTTTCCCATCAGGTTTACAGTACCATGTAAACCTATGGCAAATCAAATCCGCTGTGCCCATGGTGCGAAAAATACCGCGCAGAAACGTTGTGCTGTATTTTCCGCAGCGTGTCAATTCTTTATGCGGATTCCGCAGTGTTTTACACCTGTTCCTCAATAGGAATCCGCATGTGAAATCCACACAAAAAACACTGGAAATCCGCGGTAAATCCGCAGGTAAAACGCAGTGCCTTTTTCCTGCGGATTTTTCAAAAATGGTGGGGAAAATCTCACACGAATCCGCAACGTGGGCACATAGCCTTAGGGTTAGGGTTGGAATTAGGGCTAGGGTTGGAAATAGGGTTAAGATTAGGCTGTGGTTAGGGTTATGGTTAGGGTCAGGGGTGTGTTGGGGATAGGGTTGGGTTAGGATTAGGGGTGTGTTGGGGTTGGGGTTGTGGTTAGGGGTGTGTTGGGGTTAGGGTTGTGATTAGGCTTATGGCTAGAGTTGGGGTTAGGATTGTGTTGGGGTTAGTGTTGTCATTAGAATTGAGGGGTTTCCACTGTTTAGGCACATCAGGGGTCTCCAAACGCAACATGGTGCCACTATTGATTCCAGTCAATCTTGTATTCAAAAAGTCAATTGGTGCTCCCTCCCTTCCGAGCACCGACGTGCGCCCAAAATAGTGGTTTACCCCCACATATGGGGTAACAGCATGCTCAGGACAAACTGGGCAACAATTATTGGGGTCCAATTTCTCCTGCTACCCTTGTGAAAATAAAAAATTGCTTGCTAAAACAATTTTTGAGGAAAGAAAAATGATTTTTTATTTTCATGGCTCTGCGTTGTAAACTTCTGTGAAGCACTTGGGGGTTCAAAGTGCTCACCACATATCTAGATAAGTTCCTTGGGGGGTCTAGTTTCCAAAATGGGGTCACGTGTGGGGGGTTTCTACTGTTTAGGCACATCAGGGGCTCTGCAAACTCAACGTGACGCACGCAGACCATTTCATCAAAGTCTGCATTTCAAAAGTCACTACTTCCCTTCAGAGGCCCGACGTGTGCCCAAACAGTTGTTTACCCCCACATAAGGGGTATCTGTGTACTCAGGACAAACTGGGCAACAACTATTGGGGTCCAATTTCTCCTGTTACCCTTGTGAAAATAAAAAATTGCAGGCTAAAAGATAATTTTTGAGGAAATAATTATTTTTATTTTCACAGCTCTGCGTTATAAACTTCTGTGAAGCACTTGGGGGTTTAAAGTGGTCACCGCACATCTATATTAGTTCCATGGGAGGTCTAGTTTCCAAAATGGGGTCACAAGTGGGGAAGCTCCAATGTTTAGGCACACAGGGGCTCTCCAAACGCGACATGGTGTCCGCTAACGATTGGAGCTAATTTTTCATTCAAAAAGTCAAATGGCGCTCCTTCCCTTCCGAGCCCTGCCGTGTGCCCAAACAGTGGTTTACCCCCACATGTGAGGTATCAGTGCTCTCAGGAGAAATTTCCCAATAAATTTTAGGATCCATTTTATCCTGTTGCCCATGTGAAAATGAACAAATTGAGGCTAAAAGAATTTTTTTGTGAAAAAAAAGTACTTTTTCATTTTTACGGATCAATTTGTGAAGCACCTTGGGGTTCAAAGTGCTCACTATGCATCTAGATAAGTTCCTTGGGGGGTCTAGTTTCCAAAATGGGGTCACTTGTGGGGGAACTCCAATGCTTAGGCACACAGGGGCTCTCCAAACGCGACATGGTGTCCGCTAACGATTGGAGCTAATTTTTCATTCAAAAGTCAAATGGTGCTCCTTCCTTTCCGAGCCTTGCCGTGTGCACAAACCGTGGTTTGTGACCACATATGAGGCATCGGTGTACTCAGGAGAAATTGCCCAACAAATTTTAGGATCCATTTCATCCTGTTGCCCATGTGAAAATGAAAAAATTGAGGTTAAAAGAATTTTTTTGTGAAAAAAAAGTACTTTTTCTTTTTATGGATCAATTTGTGAAGCACCTGGGGGTTCAAAGTGCTCACTATGCATCTAGGTAAGCTCCTTCGGGGGTCTAGTTTCCAAAATGGGGTCACTTGTGGGGGAGCTCCAATGTTTAGGCACACAGGGGCTCTCCAAACGTGACATGGTGTCCGCTAAAGATTGGAGCCAATTTTTCATTGAAAAAGTCAAATGGCGCTCCTTCCCTTCCGAGCCCTGTCGTGCGCCCAAACAGTGGTTCCCCCCCACATATGGGGTATCAGCGTACTCAGGACAAATTGTACAATAACTTTTGGGGTCCAGTTTCTCTTTTTGCCCTTGGGAAAATAAAAAATTGTTGCTAAAACATCATTTTTGTGACTAAAAAGTTAAATGTTCATTTTTTCCTTGTTGCTTCTGCTGCTGTGAAGCACCTGAAGGGTTAATAAACTTCTTGAATGTGGTTTTGAGCACCTTGAGGGGTGCAGTTTTTAGAATGATGTCACTTTTGGGTATTTTCAGCCATATAGACCCCTCAAACTGACTTCAAATGTGAGATGGTCCCTAAAAAAAATGGTTTTGTAAATTTCGTAGTAAAAATGAGAAATCGCTGGTCAAATTTGAACCCTTATAACTTCCTAGCAAAAAAAAATTTTGTTTCCAAAATTGTGCTGATGTAAAGTAGACATGTGGGAAATGTTATTTATTAACTATTTTGTGTCACATAACTCTCTCATTTAACAGAATAAAAATTCAAAATTTGAAAATTGCAAAATTTTCAAAATTTTAGCCAAATTTCCATTTTTTTCACAAATAAACGCAAAAATTATCGACCTAAATTTACCACTAACGTGAAGCCCAATATGTCACGAAAAAAACAATCTCAGAACCGCTAGGATCCGTTGAAGCGTTCCTGAATTATTACCTCATAAAGGGACACTGGTCAGAATTTCAAAAAACGGCCAGGTCATTAAGGTCAAAATAGGCTGGGTCATGAAGGGGTTAATGGATTTTGCACTTTTTTTTTATTTTTTTTGTTATTGTATGTTTATTCATGTTTTAATTAATGTTCAATAAATGACATTTTATCTAGAAAGCACCACCTGTTTTGGGATTTACTATATAGTATAATTACCAAAAAAATGTGATTCATATATTTGTTAACTAGCGGTACTTGTTTCCCCGGTTAAGGGGTATTCTATTTAGGGCAATTTTTTGTGAGAATATATATATATATATATATATATATATATATATATATATATATATATATATATATATATATATATATATACACACATACATATACACACACACACTGTGTATATGTTTTAACGAATATTTGAGCCCATGGATCCATTCTATGTCCATTTTGCAAGCCTGCAAGAAAATATCACAGTACGGATGCCATACGGAGGTTTACATGCACAAAATAAGCATCCACACCCTGCCTACGGATGACATACGGATCACTATTTTGGAAACATTTCTGCGTATTACGCCTGTAAAATACGGACCGTATTTCCCTACGCTGAGTGTGACGCCGGACTTAGAAAGTGTATCGGTGGTCATTAAGGGGTTAAATAAAAAAATAAAAAAATATGTTTTGTTTTTATTTCAAATAAAATAATTTATTCTGGCTGTGTCTTTATTGACAATGTAATTATAGGATTAGTAATGGATAGGTGTCTTATAGACGCCTCTCCATTACTAATCCGTGGTCTTGTTGTCACCGGATAATACACAGGTGACATCAGCCCCACTTGCTACCGCTACAGGGCAAGTGGGAAGAGTTGGGCAGAGCACCAGAATCAGCGCATCTAATAGATGTGTCTTTTCTGGGCGGCTGCGGGCTGCTATTTTTTGGCTGGGGTGGGGGTCAATATCTATGGCCCCTTACCAGCCTGAGAATGCCAGCCCCCAGCTGTCTGCTTTAGCAAGGCTTGTTGTCAAAAATGGGCACTTTTTTTATTTAAATAATTAGAAAAAAAACATCTTTGGGATCCCTCTTTTTGATAACAAGCCTTGCTAACGCCGATGGCTGCAGCCCCCAGCTGTCAGTTTTGTCTGGCTGGTTATCAAAATTATAGGGGAATCCATGCTGTTTTTTTATTTATTTAGAGTGCAGGCAGATAAACACTCCCGTTAGCCGCCACTTGCTCTCGCTGTTATTAGTGTCAGCAGGCATAGGCTAATAGGAGCAATAGTCCCATCAGCCTGCACTAGTGACCAGTTGTAAATTTTATACCTCCAATCACAGCTGCAGGCTCCCGCTATCATTTGACAGCGTGCGAACCACGGCTCTCTGACCAGCAGTGATGATTTTACCACCGATCAGAAGCAGGGTTTGCCGCGCTGTCATACATATGACAGCGTAGCAAACACTGCATGTTCGGGCTCCCCATTCAAGTGAATGGGGTCTGGGTACTGTTCTGGTACGCAAACTTTTTTTTTTTTTTTCTTTTTTTAACTGTTCAGCTGAACCCGCCGGAACCGAACATCCAGGGGTCCGCCCATCTCTAGTGCTGATGCATCACACACAAATCGGATTACAACAATATTTTTAAACTTTTAAATGATATGCTATGATGAGAATGTTGCCTGGAAGATAACTCTTCCTTCACACTTCATCTGCATATATCTCACCACCCATCATCATCACTCTGTCTCTGTGACGTCACCCGCTTGAGAGGAAGTCTCATGTGCACCTTACCATTTTATTTTTTTTCCTTTGCAGTCTTGTGCCCTTCTATTAGCATAGGCATTAAATGCATTCTGTGAAGGTGAGAACTGACAGTAAGTTCTCACTCTGCGAGTGGTGACCTCAGTAAGGTTACCCTAGTTCAGCGGCTTTGAACTGCGATCACCTTACTGACGTCACTGCAGCCGGGTTCTCGCGCTACGCAGCATGAGAACAAGCAGTGGCTGAAGCTCCAGTTTATGGAACTTTATTCTCGGAACAGGGCTCCATACACTGGACGAAGTAGACGGGATAGTCATGAGACCCCCATTTGAATTACGGTGGACCCTGTGGATTTTTTTAATTATGGTAATCAATAGGTAAGAGTCTGGGAGTGATTTTCACCATTAACGTACTTTTCTGTGTGTATGTTTATTTATTTTGACTACGGGGTTAGTAATAAGGGTGTCTAACCGACACCTCTCCATTACTAACTTCTGGGTGAACATTACACAGCTGGCATCATCCCCAAAACCATTACCCCAATTGCCAACGCACCCGGGCAGTCGGGAAGAGTCGAGTCCAAGTGCCAGAATTGGCTCATCTAATGGATGTGCCATTTTTGGGGTGGCTGAGGGCTCATCTTATTAGGCTGGGAAGGGTCCAATATTTACGTCTGCTTTCTCGTAGTTATTTATTTATTTTTTTAACTCAAATAGGTTTTTATTAAGTATAAAATTTCAATAAAATATTTGACATTAATACATGTATTTTCGAATTTCCCCAACAATAACCCCCCCTTACCAATTAGGCAGCTCACGCTCTTCTCGTAACATGTCTTGTAACAGTACATATGTTAGCATTATATAGTGTCTTCCATTATAAAAATATAGACCATTATTTTATAGGCAAAACCTCCCCAGGCCTATCATCCCTTAACCTCCTCCTAACCCAATTCCAGCCAAGGCGTCCACAATTTGTCTTACAAGACCATTTTCCCTCTTTTCTGATACACTCCCTTTTCCAGGGCAATAACCTGCCCAACATATTTAATGTATTCTCCCCTCGAAGGAGGCTCCTCTTTTATCCAATTTCTTGCTATAACCTTCCGAGCCATGTAAAGTAATCTAGCGATTGCCATTTTCAACTTGTTATCCACAATTATCTCCTCTACATATCCCAACAAGCACACCACTGGTTCCCTTGGGATTACGCATCTGTAAGCCCCCTCTATCTGGCTGAGAACCACCAACCAAAAAGCAGCTAACCTCGGACACGTCCAAAGCATGTGAAACAATCCAGCATTATCATTCCTACATCTAGGGCATTCCGAATCAGATCTCAATCCAGCTCTATACAAGACATCCGGAGACCTATACACTCTGTATGATATAAAGCTGGGAATGTCTATACAGCTCATTCAGTGATAATTTTGGTATCCATTCTAGTACAGATTCCCACGTTTCATCTTCTAAGTGACCCAACTCTCTTTCCCATTTAGCCCTCGCACCAATCGGATATCCCAATAAGTGGGTATGAAGTAAATCTTTAATCTTTGTACAGGGAGGAGATAACTCCCATCATTGTCCCCACTCCACATACGTATTCCAATACTAGGTCACATTGGATTTTGAGACAATCCCCCTTATTCTGAGCCAAAAACGCATGTCGTACTTGTGCATATTGATATCCCCCGGATGTCCTAATATCATACTCAAACTGCAGCTGGGAAAAGGATTTCAATTCCCACCGATCTAGAATCTGATATACGTATCGAATCCCCCTAGCTTGCCATCCTGATATACAGTCCATTGCCAAAAACTTCGGTAGATTTAAACCACAGCGGAGAAAACCTGGTAAGACAGGTAACCCCACAAATTTGTTTAACTCTCCCCCCATATTTTATATATCAGAAACAATGTTGGATACATTTTCCCAAGCGTCCCCAGGGAACCATCTTCTAAACACTGTACCACCGGACTTCTTTTTGTCACCCTCTCTATCAATAGTTGTACCACATTGGTAGACGTCCCATGCTCCCAGCCCTTTAAATGCTGACATTGGGCCGCTAAAAAGTATATTTCGGGATTAGGCAAACCTCCCGCATCCTTAGGTCGGTGAAGCGTCTCCAACCTGATACGGGGGTGCTGTTTCCCCCACACCAAACTTCTAAATAAGGAGTAAATCAGTTTGAATTTCCCTCGCGGTATCCAGATAGGGGAGTTATGGATAACATACAATATCTTAGGCATCAGAATCATTTTAATAAGATTAACTCGGCCTACAACTGACAAGTGCAATTTAGACCAAGCCCCTACCTTTGCCTTAAGAACTCCCAACACCGGTGTCGGATTCTTATGCAAATGGTTCGTAATCAGCAAAGAGATCAGTATCCCCAAATACGTAAATTGGTCTGCTATTTTAAGGGTATGTGCACACGTTGCGGATTTCTTGCAGAAAATTCCTGAAGAAAACCGGAAATTTTCTGCAAGAAATCCGCATTTTTTTTTTGCGTTTTTTTTCCGTTTTTTTCGCGTTTTTTTAGCATTCTGCAAGCGTAATTAGCTTGCAGAATGCTAAAGTTTTCCCTGCGATCTGTAGCATCGCTTGGAAAACTGACTGACAGGTTGGTCACACTTGTCAAACATAGCGTTTGACAAGTGTGACCAACTTGTTACTATAGATGCTGCCTATGCAGCATCTATAGTAAAAGATAGAATGTTTAAAAATAATAAAAAAAATAAAAAAATGCTTATACTCACCCAGACATCTCACCGGCGTCCGTTCCGTATAGCTGGTCTGTGCGCACAGGACCTCCCGTGACGTCACGGTCACGTGAGCGGTCACATGACCGCTCACGACCAATCACAGGACAGTGACGTCATTCGGCGAGGTCCTTCAGCGCACACCAGGTACAGAAACCGAACGGCAGCGTGCGAGGAGGCGGCAAGACATCGAGGGTGAGTATAGGACTGTTTATTATTTTATTTCTTATTTTTTGACCACTTATATGGTGCCCAGTGCGTGGAGGAGAGTCTCCTCTCCTCCACCCTGGGTACCAACCGCATATAATCTGCTTACTTCCCGCATGGTGTGCACAGCCCCGTGCGGGAAGTAAGCAGATCAATGGACCCCTAGGTGTGCGGAATCCCTGCAATTCCGCATTTTTAATGAACATGTTGCTTTTTTTTCCGCTATGCGATTTTTTCGCGGAAAAAATCGCAACATTTGCACCAAAAATGCGGAATACCCTGTAAATAATAGGAGGCTTATGTAAGCGTTTTTTTTCGCGTTTTTATCACGTTTTTATAGCGAAAAAACGCGAAAAAAACGCTAACAATCCTGAACGTGTGCACATGGCCTAAGTCTACCCCCATCCGTGGAATCTCCCAGCTCTTCCCCGGTATCATCCACCTTGAGTAGAGCTGATTTATTCCAAGTTATCTTTAGCCCCGACAAAGCACCAAATCCCTCAATGAGCCAAATAGCATTACTCAATGAGTCATGTGAGTCGCTCAAGAATAGCAGTATATCGTCCGCATATAGCGCTATCTTTTCTTCTATCGGTCCATACTTAAACCCAGAGACCTCAGCAGACTGTCGAATTTTAGCGGCCAGCAGCTCCACGGCAAAAGCAAACAAAAGAGGGGAGAGTGGACACCCCTGTCTCGTCCCTCTATGTAGCTTTATCGTATGAGAAAAATCCCCATTCACTCTAACTTTAGCTGATGGTTGCGCATACAGCAGCTGAACCCAAGACACGAATTGTGAGCCAAAGCCAAAACAGTGCAAGACCTGCCACAAGTACCCCCATTCCACACTGTCAAATGCCTTATGGCCGTCTAGGGATGCGATAACTATGACCACCGTCATCAGCCCCCAATTGTACATGCAGAAAAAGCCTTCGTAGATTAACTGCCGTAAACCTGTCCGGCATAAAGCCGGACTGATCTGGATGTATTAACTTAGAAATAACACCCGTCATTCGGGTCGCTAACACCCCGGCCAGAAGCTTAACATCCGTAGTGAGCAAAGAGGTTGGGCGATACGATTCAGGCAGTCGTAGATCTTTATCCTCCTTCGTGATTACTACTATTATTGCTTCCCTCATGGAAGCTGGAAGAATTCCCCTATTCTTAGCCTCCTCCAAAACCACTCTTAGTCTGGGCAACAACACCCCCTCCATCTCTTTATAGATTTCGGCTGGTAGTCCATCCTGGCGCCTTACCCCTTGCCCTTAATGCACGGCTCAGTTCTTCATCTGTAATAGGGGCCTCCAAACTTTCCCTATCCTCCTCACTCAGCCTAGGTAAGACAAGACCCTCTAAAAGTGCCATATTGTCTCCCACTGATGGGACCACCCCAGAGGAGTACAGGTCCGCGTAGAAGTCCATAAAGACCTTTAAGACTTTTGTACCGTTGTCAAGTTCCAATGAATGTACGAATGATGCACCCCTCTGGGCAGAAGCCACCAATGACAGCATGTGCCCCACCACCTCCCCTTCCTGGTAAAAAGCTAGTCGTTGGAACTCTCTCCTCCTCCCTGCCCTCTCCAAAAGAATTTTATCCATATTAGTCTGGGCTTCTTTAGCCGTTTCCCAGCCTCAGGGGTACCCGTGTGACCAACTCATCTTCAGCAACTCAACATTTCCCTTTGCAGCATTCTCCGCCTGCTTTGACCGCTGCTTACATCTACTGATATCTCTAAACAGCAAACCTCTCAGATATGCTTTCATAGTTTCCCAAATAGTGGGTATATCCGCACTGTCCTCATTAATCTAAAAAAACTCCTCTACCTCCCGCTGTATGTTCTCCAAACTCACACTATGCAACCAATTAGGATGGATTTTCCACTCTCCCCTGCGCCGGGCTTGTGTCCCCATTGGCCGTAACTCCACCTCAATCAGATTATGATCCGAGAATGCCTGTGACAAATACCTCACATCCCCCACCATAGTATCATTCATGTCATTTCCGAGCACCATGTCTATTCTAGATAGGGTATCATGAGCCGGCGAGTAGCAAGAATACCGCCCTCTCCCCAACATGTGGCACTCTCCACAAATCAATCATACCAATCTCTCGGACATATGTTCCAAACGCCGTAGTATGGCCTTCCGACCTGTTATGTGATGATTTCTGGGATAGAAACAAAAACACACAGAAGTTATTGAGGTCTCCAATAATTAAAAGCTGCATCGGATTTCCCCATCCCATCAATTCCAACACTTCTCTAATTTTTTTGCTGGAATAAGGAGGGGGAATATATACATAGCCACCACACACATCAAACCCCCAAGCAGTCTACATTTCACTACCACGTATTGCCCATCCACATCAACATACACTTTCACCTCATCATAACGCACACCTGTTGGGACCAATACCAACACTCCCCTTGAGTACATAGAGAAGGTAGAATGATACGTTTTCTGTAACCAGCGCCTACGTAAGACATCGACCCTCTCACGTACCAAGTGCGTCTCTAGCAGACATATCAATGAGGCCCTTTGATCTCGAGCATATTGTAGAACCGCCGCTCATCTGGTCTTATCCGCTAGGCCTCTTACATTCCAACTTAGTATTTTAATATGGTCCCCCATCACAAATCGCTCAAACAGTCTTCCAAGAATCCTTAATCCCTAGCCAGAGCTGTCTAACCCCTCTCCCACACCCTTTAAACTCCCACCTGTAAAGGTTTTTCCTCTCATGGAGAGTGGGGCTCCTCTGCCCATTAGAGACACTCTCACCTAGGTTACCTTCTCCCTCTGCCTCCCGCAGCCATCAGAACTACAACTCTTTACAATTATCAATAACATTTCAAAGCGTACAATAAAATGAAGAGATTACAAAAACAGCATTCTCAGAACACCGTTAGCAACTCCCACCCCCCTCCGTATTGTAGTTGGTTATTAACCCCTTCATGACCTTGGGATTTTCCGTTTTTCCGTGTTTGTTTTTCGCTCCCCTCCTTCCCAGAGCCATAACTTTTTTATTTTTACGTCAATATGGCCATGTGAGGGCTTATTTTTTGCGAAACAAGTTGTACTTTTGAACAACATCATTGGTTTTACCATGTCGTGTACTGGAAAACGGGAAAAAAATTCCAAGTGCGGTGAAATTGCAAAAAAAGTGCAATCCCACACTAGTTTTTTGTTTGGCTTTTTTGCTAGGTTCACTAAATGACTAGGTTATTTTTTATCTAAGTGGTGAAAAAAAATTCCAAACTTTGCTAAAAAAAAAAAAAAAAAAATTGCGCCATTTTCCGATACCCGTAGCGTCTCCATTTTTCATGATCTGGGCTGGCGTTTTTAATGATACCATTTTGGTGCAGATACGTTCTTTTGATCGCCCGTTATTGCATTTTAATGCAATGTCGCGGCGACCAAAAAAACTTAATTCTGGCGTTTCTATTTTTTTTCTCGCTACGCTGTTTAGCGTTCAGGTTAATGCTTTTTTTTTATTGATAGATCGGGCGATTCTGAACGCGGCGATACCAAATATGTGTAGGTTTGATTTTTTTTTTTATTGATTTATTTTGAATGGGGCGAAAGGGGGGCGATTTAAACTTTTATATTTGTTTTTATTTTTTTCACTTTTTTTTCACTTTTTTTTTGTACTTTTGCCATGTTTCAATAGCCTCCATGGGAGGCTAGAAGCTGGCACAACGCGATCGGCTCTGCTACATAGCAGCGATCATCAGATAGCTGCTATGCAGCAGAATTGCAGGTGTGCTATGAGCGCCGACCACAGGGTGGCGCTCACAGCTATCCGGGATCAGTAACCATAGAGGTCTCAAGGACCTCTATGGTTACTGTGCAGAAGCATCGCTGACCCCCGATCATGTGACAGGGGTCAGCGATGCGATCATTTCCGGCCGCCCGGCCGGAAGCGCCGGTTAAATGCCGCGGTCAGCGTTTGACAGCGGCATTTAACTAGTTAATAGCGGCGGGTGGATCGCGATTTCACCCGCCGCTATTGCGGGCACATGTCAGCTGTTCAAAACAGCTGACATGTCCCGGCTTTGATGCGGGCTCACCGCCGGAGCCCTGCATCAAAGTGGGGTATCTGACCTCGGACGTACTATCCCGTCCGAGGTCAGAAAGGGGTTAAAAATAAGGGGCACCCCATGCCATTTTTTAAATTGATTTCTTTATGACCTAAATACAAGCTTAGAAAACTACACTCACAGACACACACCACTAATTATATATCTCATTGACCTATTTCTATCTATCTATTCTATCAGTTTGGGCTATGAATTTAGTGTACTTGGCTGATGAAATGACAGGTTTGCTTAGAAATTTGGAAAAAATCCGACAGCATACGCATGGTATGTGTGCAGTCCAAATTTTTTCTCACACCCATTGACTTGCATTGGCGTGTGTGATCGCATTCTCACAGATAATCGCACCATGCTGATTTATTTTTTCTCAGTCCTATTCGAGCTGAGAAAAATCTTGCAGATGAGCACTGACTCATTTACTAACATTGGTCAGAGAGCAATGAGATGTTTTCTCGCATTGCACTCGCCATATGTATACACAGATGTGAGCAAGCCCTAACTCATACATACCTTCCGGTCCTAGCTCAGAAACCGGCAAATTCCTGCTCAGGGGGCAGTACTGTTGCTTTGCAGCGCTGGGGTCTTGGGTCCAAATCCCACCAACATCTGCAAGGAGTTTGTATGTTCTCCCCGTGTTTGCGTGGGTTTCCACCGGGTTCTCTGGTTTCCTCACACAACGAGAATGGAATTTAGATTGTGAGCCTCAATGGGGATCATATTTGTAAATCGCTGCAGAATGTAATGACGCCTTATAAGCAAAGCATAATAAATAAGTGTGATACCTAGGTGCTAATCAGCCCACGTGACAAATGAAAGAGCGTTCAGCAATATACTGTAAGCTGGCATGGTGCACTTCACATAATTGTGCATCTATCTCTCCATACAAGATATCTAGATCATACTCAGTCACAATTATGACTTACAGTAGATTGCAAAACTATTCACCCTCCTTGGCCTTTTTTGTGTTCTACAACCTCACAACCTGGAATTTCACTGTTTTTTTGTTTTGGAGGGTTCAGTTCATGTAAAGAACGTGCCACCTACAACTGTGAACATTTGGTTTTCTGTTTATTGTGAAGCAAACAAAAAATAGGACAAAATAACTGAAAACTGCAGTGTGCATAACTATTCACCCCCCCCCCCTAAAGTCAGTACTTTGTAGAGCCTCCTTTTGCGGCAATTACAGCTGCAAGTTCCTATTGATAAGTCTCTGAGCTTTCCACATCTCGACACTGGGATTTTTGCCCATTCCTCAAGGCAAAACTGCTCAGCTCCGTCATGTAAGATGGTTTCCCCTGGTGAACAGCAATCTTTTTTGACCAAGAACGAGAGGTTTTGCTCAAGAATATCCCTGTATTTCAACATTTTTAAACAATGTAATTTGAAATAATGTAGACAGACTGATAGGGTTGATGGTTTTATTAGATTTATGGTTTTATTAGGTTTAATGTGAATACTTTTAGCGGAAAAAAAACGTGAAGAGGCAGGAGAGAGAAAAATGTAAACGTAAAATACTGTATCTGATTTTAGTGCTATATTTAAAACCATATCATTTAAAGAAAATTACCTTACAACCCGAAGTGATTTTGAGCAACTTGAGTTCATAGATGCTCGTATCGTTGAGTCTTAAAAAAAAAAAACAAACAAACAAAAAAAACCCCTACTTTTCCCCACAAAAATGTTTTAGCCGCACATTTTTAATTTTGTAAAGGGTAACAGATGAAAATGGACCATACAATTTGTTGTGCCATTTCTCCTGAGCACGCAGATACCCCATATGTGGTGGAAAACTACTGTTTGAGTGCACGGCAGGGCTCAGAAGGGAAGGAACACTATTTTAGATGGAATAGGTTGCCGACACCATGTCACATTTGAAAAGCCCCTGACATGCCAAAATAGCAGAGGCACGCACAAGTGACCCCATTTTGGAAACCACATCTCTCAAGGAATTAATGTAGGAGAGTAGTGAGTATTTTTAAGTTTGCACACACTGCAGCAGGAATTTTGGCCCACTCCTCCATACAGATCCTCTCCAAATCGTTCAGGTTTTGGGGCTGTCTCTGGGAAACTGTTTTAGCTTCCTCCAAAGATTTTCTATTGGGTTCAGGTCTTGAGACTGACTAGGCCACTCCAGGACTTTGAAATGCTTCTTATGGAGCCACTCCTTAGTTGTCCTGGCTGTGTATTTCCGGGCTTTGTCATGCTGGAAGACTCAGCCACGACCAATCTTCAGAGCTGCTACTGAGGGAGGGAGGTTGTTGGCCCAAATCTCGCAATACATGACCCCATCCATCCTCCCTTCAATATGGTGCAGACTGTTTGTCCCCTTTGCATAAAAGCACCCCCAAAGTAGGATGCTTCCCCCACCATGCTTCACGGTTTGGACAATGTTTTTAGGGTTGTATTCATCCTCCTCCTTCCTCCAAACAGGGCGAGTGGAGTTGATACCAAAAAGTTCTATTTTGGTTTCACCTGACCACGACCCTTCTCCCATGCCTCCTCTGGATCATCCAGATGGTCATTAGCGAACTTCAAATGGGCTTGACATGTGCTGGCATAAGCAGGGGGACCTTGCATGTCCTGCAGGATTTTTCTTTATTCTGGAGCTCTCTAACTTATTTTGCCGCTGATGGAGCTGTATGGCAGCTTGTTTTTTGTGGGACAAGAGGAGAATCTCAGCCATACCATTTTTATTTCCATTTGACTTTTTGATCACATTCTATTCCACTTTTTGTTCAGCGGTATGATGAAAACGAATTTTTTTTGCCACATTTATTTTTTTTAACGGTATTTACTGAAGTGGTTAACTAATATGACAGTTTTATAGGTTGCGTCGTTCCTGAAGCAGCGATACCAAATGTGTACTGCATTTATTTTTTCTATTACATAACTATACTGTATACATTTATTGGTTTAATTTTTTTTTATTTTGTTTTTAAATTTTAAAAAAGGAAAAAAGTTACATACACCAAGAAGCACCATTCACTTTCGCTTAGATCTCGAACAAACCAGCACCACTTCTTCATCTTGACAGCCATCATTTTTATTGGATATGTACACACAATATATATACCTTTATAATATATTTTTTCTAATACATAACCTTTCAGAAAGACAAAACTAAATGGTGGAACCAGTACAAATATGTACATACAGTGCGCATGTGCAATGTATTCTTATAAATGTAGAGTTTCTAGGCATCATTCTCACATACACAATGCATTAGCTTCAGCAGACATAAGAAAATACTGTATAACCCCTGTAACTGAACTAGGGGACTACTAAACCTCTTATGAAAATGATCAAACTGCAAATACTAATTAAATGATGATTTCAGAAGTGCCCTGGAATGCTCTCTTGTGCAGTCCGAGTAGAACTGCTCACACCAGTGCCAAATGCCACAAAAATATCCAACAATCTCCTTAAAAATTCTAAAGTGCTTGTACAATCCATACTACGTTTACAGGCAACATCCCTTTATGTGAATCTTCCACCCTCTTCTGAGCACAGCCACTCTCCAGACTGGAAACTGCAGTTTCCCAAGTAAACTTGATCTGGTCTCAGCAAACAAGATATTTACCTAAAATAAAACACAGAAATATAACTCAGTAATAAGAAAAAATAATTTGTCACCTCTGAAAATGCACACACACCATACATGACTCCCCCAATAATGATCAGCTCATTTTAGAATGCTCTTCACCAATCCTTCTGCTACAGTTCATTAAGGGGACCACGAATGCCAACATGTAGCATGACATACTGAAGCAGAGCATGATCCCCTCACTTTGTAAACTGGGCCGCAGGACAGTATTCCAACATGATAACGACCCCAAACATACCTCCAAGACGACCACTACCTTGCGAAAGAGACTGAGGGTAAAGGCACTGGACTAGGCAAGCATGTCTCCAAACCTAAACCCTATAGACTTATAGAGCATCTGTGGTGCATCCTCAAATGGAAGGTGGAGGAGCGCAAGGTCTCTAACATCCACCAGCTCCATAATGTCACCATAGAGGAGTGGAAGAGGATTCCAGTGGCAACCTGTGAAGTTCTAGTGACCTCCATGCCCAAGAGAGTTAAGGCAGTGCTTGAAAATAATGGTGGCCACACAAAGTATTGACACTTTGGGCACAATTTGGCCATTGTCACTTAGAGGTAGTTTAGTCATTAATGGCTGTGTGCGGAGTTACTTAGAGGACACACAAAATTTTAACAGTTGTACATTGACTACTTTGCATGAAAGGGTCATCTTCAGTGTTACCCCATGAAAAGATGCGCCACATTAAGAAGCACATGCATTTACACACCTTGGCATACTATCATAGTAACATAGCAAGGCCGAAAAAAGACATTTGTCCATCCAGTTCAGCCTATATTCCATCAGAATAAAGCCCCAGATCTACGTCCTTCTAAAGAACCTAATAACTGTAAGATGGAATATTGTTACGCTCCAGGAAGACATCCAGGCCACTCTTGATCCCCTCGACTGAGTTTGCCATCACCATCTCCTCAGGCAAGGAATTCCAGATTCTCACTGCCCTAACAGTAAAGAATCCTCTTCTATGTCGGTGGAAAACCTTCTCTCCTCCAGACGCAGAGAATGCCCCCTTGTGACGGTCACCTTCCTTGGTATAAACAGATCCTCGGAAATTTATATTTGTATTGTCCCCTTATATACTTATACATGGTTATTTATTAGATCGCCCCTCAGTCTTTTTTGCAGACTAAATAATCCTAATTTTGCTAATCAACGAGGGCATTAATCATTGTGTGAGGAATCTACTGCCACGCTGAATGTACTTGGGCAGGCAAATTATGAAGATCCGCTGCTGGTAAAATCCTCAGGCAACCATTTAAAAACCTCATTGATAGCATGCCAAGATGTGTGCAAGCGCGTGTGCTTCTGAGCATGGTGATCATACTCATTTCTGAATGAATTGAGATGTTTTAAAAAGGTTATTTCCATTTGTTTTCGTGATTTGCTTATCATTACCATGTCTATTCATCCTGTAATTTCTATAATTCCATGACTTTTCCTTTTTGGTGTTTTAATTTCAATAATCATATTATACCTTAAAGATGTCTAGTGAACATTTTTTTCTTTGTTGTACTCGTTTCCAACTGTAAAGCTGTGTTCCCACAATCAGGAATAGTAGCGTGTTAGACGCAATGCATTTGCGCCGAGTCTATTTAATGCTGCGTAAACACACTCACGATGCGGGTTTGTGAGCCGCAGGGTGTCAATTTCTGTAGCGGAAATGGTAGTCTTTGCTGTGTATTTTGACCAATAGAATGTCATTACATGCAGTAAATCTGCATGTAGTATCAAACAAGAGCGGTAATTAGAACACAGCGTTTTGGACATAGCAAAAACACGTGTAGTTCAAAACGCTACCATTCCTGATTGTGGGCACGTAGCCTAATTGGGGCATCCACAGGAGCCACAGTTACAAGGGAAAACAGCCCCTTTGCTGTGCATCACTGCCAGAGCTGATCTAGCTATGCACCAGTGCTGTGAAATCGGGAGTCGGTGCCCATTTTGGTGCAGTCGGTATAAGATGGATAGACGCAGACTCTTAAAATATATAATAAATTGGGTACAGTCACACAATGCAGTAAGTGCTGAATATTTTTTCATAGTAATTTGGAAAAGTTATAATAATAATAATAATAATAATAATAATAATAATAATCTTTATTTATATAGCGCCAACATATTCCGCAGCGCTTTATAGTTTAACAGTTTCAAACAACAATCATAGGTAACAATGTTAACAATACAATAATAAAGCAAAATAAGACGACCCTGCTCGTGAGAGCTTACAATCTACAATGAGGTGGGGGAGATACAAAGTAGAGGTGTGTATTTACAACGATGTATTTACAATGATGGTCCAGCCATCTTCAGGGGGTGGGGGATAGATGGAGATAGTGAAAGGGCTACACACACACACACACACAAACATAAAATGACTTTGATTAGTTAATGTGGTAGGCAGCTCTGAACAAATGTGTTTTGAGGGAGCGCCTAAAACTATGCAAGTTGTGGATGGTCCTAATATCTTGTGGTAGAGCATTCCAGAGGATTGGCGCAGCACGGGAGAAGTCTTGGAGTCGGGAGTGGGCGGTACGGATTAGTGCCGAGGTTAGTCGAAAGTCATTTGCAGAGGGCAGCAGTCGGCTAGGCCGATAGACCGAAATGAGGGAGGAGATGTATGGGGGTGCCGCACTGTGGAGAGCTTTGTGGGTGAGAACAAGAACTTTGAATTGTATCCTGTAATGAATGGGCAGCCAGTGTAATGACTGGCGAAGAGCGGATGCATCTGAGTAACGATTAGTCAGCTGGATGACCCTGGCTGCTGCATTAAGGATGGACTGGAGAGGGGAAAGTCGAGTGAGGGGGAGGCCAATTAATAGAGCATTGCAATAGTCAAGGCGGGAATGGATCAGGGCAACAGTGAGGGTTTTTGTTGTCTCCATGGTAAGAAAAGGGTGGATTCTAGAGAGGTTCTTTAGGTGTAAGCCACCCAGACAGCGCGCCTGCTGCCGGGGTGTTATTATGGTGCCACCCACAGAGAGGGAAATGTCAGATTTAGGGAGGTTAGTAGATGGCGGGAGCAGAAGGAGTTCAGTTTTGGAGAGGTTGAGTTTCAGATAGAGAGCGGACATGATGTTGGAGACTGTAGACAGACACTCAGTGGCGTTCTATAGTGCAGCGGGGGTAAGGTCAGGGGATGACGTGTATAGTTGTGTGTCATCAGCATAAAGATGGTACTGAAAGCCAAATCCGCTGATGGTCTGTCCAATTGGGGCAAGGGAGAAGAGAAGGGGGCCAAGGACTGAGACCTGAGGTACCCCAACAGTGAGAGGAAGAGGAGATGAAGTGGAACCAGAGAACAGAACACTGAAGGAGCGGTCAGAAAGATAGGAGGAGAACCAGGAGAGAGCAGTGTCCTTAATGCCTAGTGACTGGAGCCTAGAGAGTAGGAGAGGGTGGTCAACAGTGTCGAAAGCTGCAGAAAGGTCGAGAAGAATGAGCAGAGAGTGGTCACAGTTACATTTTGCTGTCAGAAGGTCATTGGTCACCTTGATGAGTGCAGTTTCTGTCGAATGTAGGGGGCGGAAACCAGACTGTGAAGGGTCTAGGAGGGAATGAGTGGAGAGGTAACGGGTAAGGCGGGAGTAGATCAGGCGCTCCAAGAGTTTAGAGATGAAGGGGAGATTGGAGACTGGTCTGTAGTTGTTTGTGCAGGATGGGTCGAGGGCGGTTTTTTTTAGCAATGGAGTAATGATAGTGTGTTTGAAGGAGGAGAGGAAAATGACAGAGGAGAGGGAGAGATTAAAGATTGTAGTTAGGTGAGTTGTGACAACTGGAGAGAGACCTGGAGGAGGTGTGAGGGAATGGGGTCGGTAGTGCATGTAGTCGGACGAGAAGAGGAGATGAGCTTGGAGACTTCTTCTGTGATGGGATCGAATGTGAGAGTGAGCCAGGGGAGATGCAGGGAGGGATGGGAGTCATTGCACTTGGTGTCTGGGAGCGGATTTCCTGACGGATATTGTCTTTTTTCTCTATAAAGTGGGAGCCCAGGTCATCAGCACAAATGTCTGTGATAGGATCTTGTGCTTTTGGCCTGAGGAGGGAGTGAAAGGTGTTAAAAAGTTTCTTGGGGTTGCTGGATAGTGAGGAGATCAGGGTGGTGTAGTAGGTCTGTTTGGCGAGGTGAAGGGCAGAGTTATAGGTTCTTAACATAAATCTGAAGTGTGTGAAGTCTTCTGCTGTGCGTGTTTTCCTCCATAAGCGTTCAGCACTCCTAGAGCATCGCTGGAGAAATCGGGTTTGCGATGTGAGCCAGAGCTGTTTCACTCTGTGTTTGGAGGTTCTGAGGGTGAAGGGAGCTACTTGTTCAAGGGTGCTTCTAAGAGTGTCGTTGTAGTGATGTACAGCCAGATCAGGACATGAAAAAGAAGAGATTGGGGACAATGATGAGTGTAGGGAGTCTGAAAGTGTATGAGGGTTAATGGCATGTAGATTTCTAAATGTGTTGTAGGTAGGAGAGTGCTGGGGTGGGGGAGTAATTGTGAGTGTGAAGGATAGAATGTTGTGGTCAGAGAGAGGAAGAGGTGAGTTATCTAGGTAGGAGATTGAACAGAGCCGGACAAAGACCATGTCCAGGGTATTACTGTCTTTGTGTGTTTCAGAGGTTGAGAGCTGTGAGAGGCCTAGAGAAGTGGTTAGTGATAAAAGCTGGGATGCAGATGTGGAAGTGGGGCTGTTAATGGGGATGCTGAAGTCTCCCAGGATAAGGGTTGGAAGTTCTGAGGACATGAAGTGCGGCAGCCAGGCTGAGAAGTGGTCCAGGAAGTGGGTGGGTGAGCCAGGGGGCCGGTATATGACTGCTACTCTAAGGGAGAGGGGACGAAAGAGCCTGATGGTGTGGACCTTAAAAGAAGGGAATGAGAGTGATGGAACTGGGGGTATAATCTGAAACGTGCATAGTGGGGACAGGAGTATGCCGACTCCACCACCAGGTCTGTTTGTCTGTTTGTGGGTCTCGGGGAAGGGGAGAATTGTAAGCCACCATGAGAAATGGCAGCGGGGGAGACAGTGTCAGAGTCCTGGATCCAGGTTTCAGTGAGGGCCAACAGATTCAGAGAGTTGTTCACAAAGTAGTTGTGCAGGAAAGGAAGCTTGTTACATACAGACCGTGGATTCCAAAGGGCACAATTGAAAGAGAGAGGTGAGGGAGTGCAAGAAATATTAATAAGGTTAGTATGGTTTTGATATGAGGTAGGGTAGCGCTTGAGGTTAGGGGACTGGGGTTGGGGGAGATGTCCCCCAAAAATCAGTAGGAGTAAGAAGATACAAAGCAAGTAGTTTTTGGAAGTGTATGAAGTTTTTTTGTGCAGTGTGTTTGGGCAAGATGGGCTGAGGTTTTCCAGGAAGGTGAGAAGTGCATTGGAGCTGTACATGGGAGAGGGAATGAGAGAGGAGCTGATGTATATGAGTCGTGATGGAGGGGGGATTGGGCGGTGAAAGTGGATTGCAAGGGAACATAGGAGGATAGGAATAAAGCACATTGATAGAAGGGAGAGCAGAGTGTGGGTTACCTGACTCCTGCCCTGACTAACTGCCATGGAGTAACTGCTGTATCACGACGCTTATCTTCGTGACGCATTCCTTCTGGGACGCTTGCGTGCACCCCTAAGGATGGTTCTAAATTTATAGTCCAGACTGCTGGGTCAGAAGAGATGGATTGTGGGACCAGGGTGGGGATAATTTGGCAGCTGGGGCCAGCACTCCAGGGGGTGGTTAAATGATCAAACACATTGTGGCTGGCAACATGCTATAACACCTTCACCTGATAGTATCTAGAGTGGCTACAGTAATGGATATACATCAAACTGGTATAATTTGTTGCATTGTACGATTTACTCAATCATTAAGCAGGCACATTAAGGGTACTCTCACACAGTGGCACTTTGATCGCTCCGATGGCACGATCCGTGACGTTGCAGCGTCGCTTGATTATCGCTCCAGCGTCGTAGACTGCGGTCACACTTTGCAATGCACGGCGCTGGAGCGATAATTTCATGACGTAGTTGCGATGTAGAAGTCATACGGGACATTGGGAATATCATGCACACCTTTGTTACACGCTGCGATCATGCCGCCACAGCAGGACACTTGACGACGAAATAAAGTTTCAAACGATCTGCTACGACGTACGATTCTCAGCGGGGTCCCTGATCGCAGTAGCGTGTCAGACACAGCGATATCGTAACTATATCGCTGGAACGTCACGCATCGTGCCGTTGTAGCGACCAAAGTGCCACTGTGTGACAGTACCCTAAAATATGTTGCTAGATGGTAGAGTGGCAGATGACAGACAGCAGACAGAAAGCAGATGAAGTGTATACCATTAGAGTCTATAGCAGCAGATGAGACAGCAATCAGAGGTAGGAAGTTGCACCATTTGAATATGTTGCAGGAGACAGCAAGCAGAGGGACTTTATACCATTAGAGTCTATAGCAGCAGATGAGACAGCAATCAGAGGTAGGAAGTTGCACCATTTGAATATGTTGCAGGAGACAGCAAGCAGAGGGACTTTATACCATTAGAGTCTATAGCAGCAGATGAGACAGCAATCAGAGGTAGGAAGTTGCAGCATTTGAATATGTTGCAGGAGACAGCAAGCAGAGGGACTTTATACCTGTATGAAATATGAAGTGTCCTATAAATGTTTGTTCTGTTCTGGATCTGAGGATCTCGGCTTTTAGCCGAGATGAATCTGTGCTGCACTTTATGTGCATGCCCAGCAGTGAAACTCTTGGATAAATAATATTCATTTGATATAGCCCTCTCAGTGGGTTTTTCACACCAATCCAGTTCCTTAAAATATGGACACCTTGAGTTTAAAGCCTTCTTTGTTCATTATAATAAAATATACAATCCACATCGCATCCATCCTAAACTACTTTCTCCCTGGCTTCCTCTCTTTACTTTGCCCCTCGCACCGTATGGTCTCCTATAAAAGGAGCTACTCCACTTCAATTTTGTTTGGTATTGACATACACTGCTAACAGTACACAATACAAAGGACCAAGACACAAGAGGACTGGGAGGGAGGTAGTAAAAAAAAAAAAAACGAACAAGAAGTCTTGTTGTGCCCACAAATGGTCCCAAGGTGCCCAAATTGTCTCAAATGCATTCAATATGCAAGTTGTGTTCCATGTGAAAATATTGCAAATTCTTCCGAGATCTCTTGGCGAGAGGGAGGGAATACCTGCTTCCAGTAACAAACTATCAAACACCTGGCAGCCATTAATAAATGCAAGAGAAGGATGAACGAAATTCTACCCATGCGTCTAAGAGAAATGTTGAGGAGATAGACCGATGGGCCTAAGGGAACCACTTAATAACACCGCCTGAAATCTGACTTGACTATCACCCAAAATGAAGACAATTAAACATCTTCTGGTCATGTAATAGAGAACCCACTGAAGACCCAGCAGGTACCCAAAATTTGGGGATTCCTCTTATTAAGAAGTTATGAAGGAGTGGTACCATGACATGGGAATATTATATTGGTTTTCTTTACATAAGGTACACATTAAAGTTATAGTGGCTTTAGTCCAAATTCTCTACCCAAGGAGGACTGCCATCTAGTCATATAGGAATGTTTGACAAATGAGGCCCCTTGAGATAAGTTCATTATCCTAGAAATATCAGATCTCAACCTCTTAGTGGACGGGCCTCTCCTGTATATCCGTTCAAACTCAGTTGGGGATGAAACTTTAAAAGGAGCCAAAGATAGATGTTAATAAATGATTGATCTGTATGTATGGGAAAAATTCACGGTTGGTAACAGCGAAATGAGGTTTCATATGTTGAAATGTGTCAATCGCCAATGAGTTCCCATCGACCATATCCGCAAACCTAATAGACTGGCTGAAATCCACAGGGGAACCATTGAGAATTCTAAGCTATTTGGTAATAAGGGTTGGTAGATGAATGATGCCATAGGGAAATTCATAGATGAAAGATTAAAACATCTTCTGTAGGCGAGCCAGATATCTCTAGTAACCTGCATTGGTCCCAGAAGCCGAGTAGACATCATAAGTTATCGGCCAGACAATTAATAGGAGTTTGGATGAATAGGCGCTAACCATAGTTTCTCTATTGCTGGCCATTTTTTATAAGCCCACAGAGAAGCCAAAGGTGAGATTCCTCTCAGGTGAGTGGCCATTAAGCTCACTTTTGATGTATTGATATGAGATAGAGGAGCTCTGTAGATATAAGACAAGAGTTACAAACTTATGTCAGAATGAGCTCACTGACTGATGCAGAGTTAACCCATTCTGCAGCCAGCTATGTACTGTGAAACATATTATAGAAGCCAATTGGTTTAGAATTGTAATGGAAAAACAATTGCCCATGAAGCTAGCCACTGCATGTAAAAGAGACTCCTGGCTGGTCATAACTGGATAACGTTATTAGAAATGGTCGTCCGTTTACAAGGTTATCTTCGGCATACACCTCTGTCCACCTTACATTCTGTATACACACAGTGTACAACATCTAACAATCCAGTTTTTTGTGCTTGAGTAATATGAGGAAAGTCATAAAATGTAAAAAAAAAAATATAATAAAATAAAATGTATAAAAGTAAAGATGTAAGGAAAAATAGGAGTAGCCCATACAAAATACATTGCATCCTTTTCTGTTGCCATGAGCTTCTCCTGAACTTCATACAAATGTTTTTATCTGGGTCAGCTAATAAATTAGGAGCTAGCCATATGTTGGCCTGCAGCATTTTTTCTATATATTGAGGATGGAATATTCCGTATACACCTTCTTAGGTAGCATAGAATATAACAGCAATCATATCTATATTCTTTGTTAACTATTTAGTGCACGAAATCAAGAAGAGATTTTAGCAAACTTCAAAGTGCAAAATGCTGAAAAAAATCATTACCTGCTGCAAACCTTTTCTTGACCAGCGACATCCTATAACCTGATCCAACAAGCTCTATGTCCACCCCAGACAGTGTGCGACCCTCACATGTGAACTGTGCCGCAGCCGGAGAGGGAGTGCTGCAACTACGATGAGGCTGCCAGCGGGCATACAGCTTCCCGTAGCCTGGAAGATTGAGCAAGGTCAACACACACACACACACACACACACGTACCATATACAGGTTTTTTCAGGTAGTATTTTACAAAAAATACACATGTTCACTGCAAACTAGCAGAGCGGATAACTGTATAAAAGTTACCCAAATGCCCCATTATTTTACGTATTGTCTGTTTAATATCCCTTTACCATCTTTTTCCTTGCCAGGTGACGGGTTGGGTATTTGCCACAGCAGTCTTCTCTCCGAGCTGGGAAAACAAAGAAAACTAATTTGTTTGTTGCCAGATACATGTTACATTACTTTACCAGGACACTGATGCAGATTTAGACCTCTGCACCTTTCAATGGCCCAGATTTACTAACAGTTATTAATTGAGTGTGCAGGAATAAGAGGTGCCAAACTAAGAAATGCACACAACTTAATAAATTCACTGCATTTCATCAGTGACGTGCCCCTTGTCAGGGACCGTAGCAACATTTCTGGTATAAAACTGCCAAACCCCAAACCCAGCTTCGCTCATTTTGCCTGAGCTACCTGTAGTGTGAATATGTCAAATGTCGCAAAGTTTTGGGACAACTCTGAGATGCCCAAGAATCTTGTGACTTTTGGTCCAGATTTGGGCTAGTTTTCTGGAGGAAACACTTTCTTTAATTATTATTAACACGATTTATTTATTTATTTATTATTATTATTTTTTTTTTTTTTTAAACACAGAATTTTTTCTCCACCCAGGCTGACAAACCTATTTTTATCTGTACGCTGTATTACCGCACTGTTATTGTGAACTGTTAAGCAAGCTGAAGATGAAATGATCTCTAAAAGAGTTAAAGATGACATTTCATTTGTATTTTAGGCATGTGACAAGGCTCGTTAAAGGGTCAACATTGACTTGTAGGATTGCTACCTTCCAATAGGTGGCACTAGAGTTCTAGCTCTCTTCCTCTCTGAAGAGACAATTTGCATAATTAGTGTATTTTAGGCAAAAATACATATATTGTCATTTTTTACATTTTGAAATTTACAAAAAGGAAAATGGGCCAATGCAAAACTTGGGCACCCTTAGGAGATTACACAGCCACAACACGTGAGGATTGCCTGTTTGTTTCACAATCCCCACATGTGTGGAGGCTGTCGAAGAGCTGCAAATCATGCAGCCACAGAGACTTGAACATAATATATGAGCACGCCCATATGCTCTGATGACACCAGAGCATGCTCAGATAAGAGGTTATCTGAGCATGTTCACTCATCATTAGTGTTCAGATAACTTTGACCCAAGTTTCAGACCTTAATTAGCCCGTTAGGGTTATGGCTTGTTCACTATCATCATTAGGAAAGGCCAGGTGATGCAAATTTCCCAGCTTTATAAAAACCCAACCTCCTCTAACCTTGTGCCAAAAAACAGCAATAGAGATGAGCGAGCATGCTCAGGTAAGGCGTTTTCAGAGCATGCTCAAGTGCTGAAAGAGCATCTTCTGTGTGCTCTAATACCATGTTTGAGTCGCAGTGGCTGCACGGCACGCGGCTGTTCGACAGAGGCAACACATGCAAGGATTGTCCAACAGGAAATCCCTGCATGTGCTGCGGCTGTCGAACAGTCACGGCGACACATAGTATTACAGCACACAGAAGATGCTCTTTCAGCACTCGAGCATGCTCCGATAACACCTTACCCGAGCACGCTCGCTTATTACTAAAAAGCAGCCATGGGTTCTTCTAAGCACCTGCCTAGCACTCTGAAAAGGAAAATGGTGGAGGCCCACAAAGCAGGAGAAGGCCATTAGAAGATAGCAAAGCGTTTTCAAGTTACATTTCAAACTGAGGAAAGGGCAATTAAGAAATGGCAGTTAAAGAGACTCTGTCACCTCAATTTGGCAGGATATTAAAGTGAGTTGTTACCGGTCAGATGGGCGGCGTATCCTCGTAAATTCTCCACCCCGTCCGTCCCTTTTTTCCGCAATAGTTTAGTGCATAAGAGTATGCGTGCGCCATAGTTGGCACGTGCGCCTGCAGTCTTCGGTGGCGCACGCGCAGTATGCTTTGCCCTACTGCGGGCAAAGCCGAAAACATTACTGCGCATGCGCCCGCGTACTATGTCCCGGAACACAGCAAAATACTTCCGGAACATAGTGCACGGGCGCATGCGCAGTAATGTTTTAGGCTTTGTCCGCAGTAGGGCAAAGCATACTGCGCGTGCGCCACCGAAGACTGCAGGCGCACGTGCCAACTATGGCGCACGCATACTCTTATGCACTAAACTATTGCGGAAAAAAGGGACGGGCGGGGTGGAGAAATTACGAGGATACGTCGCCCATCTGACCGGTAACAACTCACTTTAATATCCCGCCAAATTGAGGTGACAGAGTCCCTCTAACAGGAACAGTGGAGGTCAAGATAAGGTCTGGAAGACCAACCAATATTTCAGTAAGAGATACTCATAGGATTGCTATAGCGGCAAATATGAAACCCTGTTTGACAGCAAAAGATCTTTAGAAAAATTTAGAAGACACTGGAGTTATGGTACATTATTCTACTGTAAAGAGACATCTGCACAAATATGGCTTTCATGGAAAAGTCATCAGAAGAAAACCTCACCTGTGTCCTCACCATAAAATTCAGTGTCAGTACTATGCAAAGGGGTAATGTATCTCCTTGTGGAGAGTAACATACCGGCTCTGGTATGCCAAGGTGAGGAGGCCTATTCGCGTGCAGTGCTCCTCTGGGCAATTTAATATGCAAATTACCTCTTCATAGGGGAAGAGGACTTGAACAGTGATGAACTAACGTGCTCGGATAACTTCTTATCCGAGCATGCTCGGGTGTTATCTGAGCATCTGGCAGAGCTCCTATATTATGTTATAGTCCCTGTCGGCCGCATGATTTGTTAGGGAATCCCCACATGTGTTGAGGCTGTCTAACAGCTGCAAATCATGCAGCATCAGAGACTCGAATATAATATATGAGCACTCCAAGATGCTCGCAGCGCGCCGATACAGTTACATTCTGCGGCAGAGCAGGGAGAATCGATCTCCCTGCTCTGCCGCTATGGGGCCCCTGAGCAGGCGGGGAGGCCCGATGTCAGCAGTGGGCCCCCCCCGCCGTCATCGGAAGATTATCTGCACCGGCATTAAGCCGATACAGCTGCTCGCATTGATGGGAGAAGGATCGCTGCGCTTTCTCCCATCATCCCCCTGTCAGTGTCGGACGTCGCCGACACTGACAGCGGGAGCGAGTATTTATTTATTTTATATGGGTGCTGCTGCCTTATTACAGGGTCTGCCTATGGGTATCTGCCGCCTTATTACAGGGTCTGACTATGGGGGTGCTGCCTTATTACAGGGTCTATGGGGGCTGCCTTATTAGAGGGTCTGACTATGGGGGCTGCCTTATTACAGGGTCTGCCTATAGGGTCTTCCTTATTACAGGGTCTGCCTATAGGGGTACTGCCTTATTACAGGGTCTGACTATGGGGGCTGCCTTATTACAGGGTCTGACTATGGGGGCTGCCTTATTACAGGGTCTGACTATGGGGGCTGCCTTATGCTATAGAGTCTGCCTATGGGGAGTGCATTATACTATATTGTGGACTATTTGGTGCATTATGCTACTGTATATGGAGGCTATCTAGGGGGTCATCATACAGTGTGGAGATTACAGTGTGGGGGTCATTATGCATTGTTGGAGCCATCAAACAGTTTGGAGGCTACTAAGGAGTCAGTATACTGTGTGGGTGATACTATACAGTGAGGGGGCATTATACTGTGTATAAGAGAGCATCATACTGTGTATAGGGGAGCTGTACAGGGGGGAGACTTGGGACATTATTAAATGTAAAGTGGGCACTTATTGTTATAGGGGAACTCGGGTTACTGTAGCTATCAAAGGGGCACACAGGCCATTATTACTTTCTAGGGGGCAAAATATTGGCACTGTTTTCTAGGGCACTTGCACCCGGCATTACTATATTATAGAGAGGTGCTTTAGAATTTAGAGGGCACAGAGAACCACACAGCAGGGGCAGTAATAGGAACATACGGCAGCAGTGGCTCAGTATTGTGGTATCAGGGGCAGTAATAGGGACACATACGGCAGGAGTGGCTCATTATTGGGGTAGCAGGGGCAGTAATAGGGACACATACGGCAGCAGCGGCTCAGTATTGGGGTAGCAGGGGCAGTAATAGGGACACATACAGCAGCAGCGGCTCAGTATTGGGGTAGCAGGGGCACTAATAGGGACACACGGCAGCAGCGGCTCAGTATTGGGGTAGCAGGGGCAGTAATAGGGACACATACGGCAGCAGCAGCTCAGTATTGGGGTATCAGGGGCAGTAATAGGGACACATACAGCAGCAGCGGCTCAGTATTGGGGTAGCAGGGGCACTAATAGGGACACACGGCAGCAGCGGCTCAGTATTGGGGTAGCAGGGGCAGTAATAGGGACACATACGGCAGCAGCGGCTCAGTATTGGGGTATCGGCAGGATAAGGAGTTTGTGCAGGTTGGTAATAGATGGTGATGGGGCTGGAATATGACAAGTGAAATGTGTCTTTGTTGTATTCTCTGCAGACGAGTTGTAGCTGGAAGAAGTTGTCATGTTGGTCTGGGCCAGATGGAAAAGACGGGAAAAGGAGATTTTTGTGTACTCACCGTAAAATCCTTTTCTCCGAGCCAATCATTGGGGGACACAGGACCATGGGTGTTCTGCTGCTGCCACTAGGAGGACACTAAGTAAACACAGAAAGAATAGCTCCTCCCCTGCAGTATACACCCTCCTGCTGGCTCTCAGTGAACCAGTTCGGTAACAAAGCAGTAGGAGCTTAATATTTAACAAGGATGAACTATGTCAAAACCAAGTTAACTTAAAAAACCCAAAGCCAATAGGCTAACAGGGTGGGTGCTGTGTCCCCCAATGATTGGCTCGGAGAAAAGGATTTTACGGTGAGTACACAAAAATCTCCTTTTCTCCTACGCCTCATTGGGGGACACAGGACCATGGGATGTCCTAAAGCAGTCCCTGGGTGGGAAACAATTAACTGCAATTGCTGATTGCACCCACAAGTTACAGATGCGCCACAGCCGCCAGCAAAATTCGTCTGCCGACGGTCGCATCTGCCGAGGCCTGAGAGTGAATATGGTAATGTTTCGTAAAGGTATGCAGGCTGGACGAAGTCGCAGCCTTACAAACTTGTGCTGCCGAAGCTTGGTGCCGGATGGCCCAAGACGCACCCACTGATCGAGTGGAGTGAGCCTTAATCCCTGCTGAGACAGGAAGACCTCTGACTAGGTAGGACTCTTGAATAGCTGAACGGATCCATTTGGCTATTGTCGCCTTGGAAGCGGGAAACCCTTTCCTCAGTCCTTCCGGGAGCACAAATAGGGCATCTGACCTGCGGAAAGACACTGTCCGTGAGATGTATCTCCTAAGAGCTCTCACTAAATCCAGTGTGTGAAGGGCCTTCTTGATGCGATGGACTGGTGCCGGACAGAGTGACGGTAAGACAAGCTCCTCATTGAGATGAAAAGAGGATACAACTTTCGGTAGAAAAGAGGGGGATGTCCTCAAAACCACCTTATCCTGATGAAAATTCAGGAACGGAACTTGAGAGGACAGAGCTGCCAGCTCGGAGACTCGTCTAATAGAGGTGACCGCAACTAGAAAAGCAACTTTCCATGAAAGAAGAGACAGGGAAACCTCCTGTAGAGGTTCGAAAGGAGCCTGTTGTAAAACTCCGAGGACCAGATTAAGATCCCATGGTTCCAACGGCATTCTATAGGGGGGCGCCCGATGGGAGACTCCCTGAATAAACTTCTTGACCTGTAATATGTTGGCAATCCTGCGTTGGAAGAGAACGGACAGGGCTGAGATCTGCCCCTTGAGAGAACTAAGGGCGAGACCCAAGTCCAAACCCGTTTGTAAGAACTCGAGAATGGAAGGGATGGAAAAATGTAGAGGAGAACGTCCTCGGTCGCTACACCATGAAAAGAAAGTCTTCCAAGTGCGATGATATATACGCATAGACATAGGCTTTCTAGCGCTGATCATGGTAGCTATAACATCTGGAGAGAAACCTGCCTGGGTTAGGACCCAGGACTCAACGGCCATGCCGTCAAACACAGGGCCTCTGAGTTCTGGTGGTAAAAGGGGCCTTGAGATAGCAGATCTGCGTGATTCGGTAATCGCCAGGGATCGTCGACAACTACTTGAACTAGTTCTGCGTACCACGCTCGGCGCGGCCAATCTGGCGCAATCAGGATTACCGGTACCCTCTCTGCTCTGATTTTCTTGATGACTCTCAGCAGGAGAGGAAGTGGGGAAAATATGTACGGAAGCCGAAAATGAGGCCACGGGAGTACAAGAGCGTCTGCCCCGATGGCTGCCGGATCATGGGACCGAGCCATGAAGTCGGGAACCGTGGAATTCAGCCGTGAGGCCATCATATCCACGTCCGGGGTTCCCCAACGACAGCAGATCTGGTGGAAGATCTCCGGATGGA